>NC_064931.1:361392416-362017416 GCF_023897955.1 Schistocerca gregaria
GAACGCTCCCGCGACCACGAGCTGCGGACTTGTAATGATCATTAATAATCTTGTCATAAGAAAATGTTATTCTCAATAATTATCTATTGCTTATGCCCTAAATAACTAAAAGGGCATCAGTTAATACTAATAATAATCGCATCTATTCGGCATTCCATCAATGCACTAATGCTGTCATACTATTTGAATTATGCTACTCTCATACTTTGTGAGCAGTATATTGTTAACGCATTATTTCCCTCAATTATGTGTGACTTCTGTTAAAAATAATAAAAGAAAATTTTACAAGAATTACTGTGCTATCGGCACATTGCCATCATTTGGCATATTTCTTAAATAAAAAACACTTGTAACATGAACAGGTCTTTACATCATAATCACCATTTACATATCGGCGTATTGCCCTCCTTCATATAATTCAACACTTTCTTACGTCAAGCAGACGTTTCATATAACAGAGTAAAAACACACATTTCCTATCGGCTCTTTGCCGTCATTTAAGTTTATAAACAACAGACATGTACAAATCATGTTCTGCAATCACAAGCTTGCCATAAACGGACGCAGACACTCCACAGTAGACATACTCAGTCATGAATCCGTTGATTGAGGTGTTGTTTCTCATGTAGATTTGCCCAACTGGTTCCTGCTTCAACAGCTGTCTATCCTCCCGTCTCCAACGCCAGCTTACTGGACCTGTAGTATCTCATGTAACAATACCGCATAGCTTAAATTAATTTCTTCTTGTTGTTGTTGAGGTATTCAGCCCAGGGACTGGTTTGATGTAGCTCTCCATGCTACTCTATACTGTGCAAGCTTCATCATCTCCCAGTACCTACTGCAACGTACATCCTTCTGAATATGTTTAGTGTATTCATCTCCTGGTCTCCCTCTATGATTTTTACCCTCCACGCTGCCCTCCATTGCTAATTTGGTGATCCCTTTATGCCTCAGAATGTGCCCTGCCAAGCGATCCCTTCTTCTACTCAAGTTGTGCCACAAAATATCTCTTCTCCCCAATTCTACTGAATACCTCCTCATTAGTTATGTGATCTACCCATCTAATCTTACGCATTCGTCTGTAGCACAGCATTTCGAAAGCTTCTGTTCTCTTCTTATCTGAACTATTTATCGTCCACGTTTCACTTCCATACATGCTACACTCCATACAAATACTTCCAGAAACGACTTAAATCTGTACTCGATGTTGACAAATTTCTCTTCTTCAGAAACGCATTCATTGCCACTGCCAGTTTACATTTTATATTCTCTCTACTTCGACCATCATCAGTTATTTTGCTCCCCAAATACCAGAACTCATTTACTACTTTAAGCGTCACGTTACCTAATCTAATTCCGGCAGCATCACCCGATTTAATTCGACTACATTCCATTATCCTCGTTTTACTTTTGTTTGATGTTCATCTTATATCCTCCTTTCAAGACTCTGTCCATTTTGTTCAGCTGCTCTTCCAGGTCCTTTGCTGTCTCTGACAGAATTACAACGTCATCGGCGAACCCCAAAGTTTTTATTTCTTCTCCATGGATTTTAATTCCTACTTCGAATTTTTCGTTTGTTTCCTTGACTGCTTGCTCAATATACAAATTGAATGACATCGGTGATAGGCTCCAGCCCTGTCTCACTCCCTTTTTCTACCACTGCTTCCCCTTCATGCCCATCGACTCTTATAACTGCCAATTGGTTTCTGTACAAATTTTAAATAGCCTATCGCTCCCTGTATTTGATACCTGCCACCTTCAGAATTTGAAATTGAGCATTCCAGTCACCATTGTCAAAAGCTTTCTCTAAGTCTACAAATGCTAGAAACGTAGATTTGCCTTTCCTTAATCTCATTTCTAAGATAAATCGTAGGGTCAGTACTGTCTCACGTGTTCCAACATATCTACGGAATCCAAACTGATTTTACCCGAGATTAGCGTCTACCAGTTTTTCCACTCGTATGTAAAGAATTCGTGTTTGTATTTTGCTGCCGTGGCATGTTAAACTGATAGTTCGGTAATTCTTACATCTGTCAACATCTGCTTTCTTTGGGACTGGAATTATTATATTCTTCTTTAAGTCTGAGGGTATTTCGTCTGTCTCATACATCTTGCTCACCAGATGGTAGAGTTTAGTTCCGCCTGGCTCTCCCAAGGCTGTAGGTAGTACTAATGAAATGTTGTCTACTCCCGGGGCCTTGTTTAGACTTAGGTCTTTCAGTGCTCTGTCAAACTCTTCGCGCAGAATCATATCTCCTATTTCATCTTCATCTATATCCTCTTCCATTTCTATAATACGAGCTTACATTGGTCCTCTAGCCATCCCCGCTTAGCCATTTTGCACTTCCTGTCGATCTCATTTTTGAGACGTTTGTATTCCTTTTCGCCTGCTTCATCTACTCCGTTTTTGTATTTTCTCCTTTCATCAATTAAATTCAGTGTCTCTTCTTTTACCCAAGGATTTATATTAGCCCTCGTCTTTTTACCTAGTTGATTCTCTGCTACCTTCACTATTTCATCTCTCAAAGCTACATATTCTTCTTCTACTGCATTTCTTTTCCCCATGCCTGTCAATCGTTCCCTACTGCTTTCCCTGAAGTTATCTACAACCTCTTGTTCTTTCAGTTTATTTAGGTCCCATCTCATCAAAATCCCATCTTTTTGCAGTTTCTTCAGTTTTAATCTAGAGTTCATAATCAATAGATTGTGGTCAGAGTCCACATCTGCGTCTGTAAATGTCTTACAATTTAAAACCTGGTTCCTGAATCTCTGTGTTCCCATTATATAATCTATCTGAGACCTTCCAGCAACTCCAGGCTTCTTTCATGTATAAAACCTTCTTTCATGAGTCTTGAACCAAGCGTTAGCTATGATTAAGTTATGCTCTGTGTAAAATTTTACCAGGCAGCTGCCTCTTTCATATCTTTTCCCCAATCCACATTCACCTACTACGTTTCCTTCTCTTCCTTTTCCTACTATTGAGTTCCATTCTCCCATGACTATTAAACTTTCGACTCCCTTCACTATCTAAGTAATTTCTTTTATCTCATCATGCATTTCATCAATCTCTTCGTCATCTGCGGAACTAGTGGGCATTTAAACTTGTACTACTGTGGTTGGCGTGGGGTTCGTATCTGTCTCGGCCACACTAATGCGTTCACTGTGCTGATTGTTGTAGCTTACCCGCATTCCTATTTTCCTATTCATTATTAAACCTACTCCAGCATTACCCCTATTTGATTTTGTATTTATAACCCTGTATTCACCTGAGCAGAATCTTTTTCCTCCTGCCACCGAACTTCACTAATTCCCACTATATATAACTTTAACCTATCCATTTCCCTTTTTAAATTCTCTAACCTACCTGCCCGATTAAGGGATCTGACATTCCAATTCTAAAAATACCTGAAACGCACTCAGGATTATTCTACGTACGAATATAAAATAAACAGTATTATTTCTTGCGCGTGGCTGTGTGACATTCAAACAGAACCACTGTTTGTTTACTATCAATACGTGACTTGTAATGTATTCCTTGCTGGTAACATACTCCTAGCAACTTTGTCCACTACCAGTCAGCTGTCGTTAATGAACCGTTATGTCCATCACTCACTTTGCTATTCACCGTAATCTCTCTTGTGATTTAACAACAGGTGCCTGGAAGCCGTACAGGCTATTTCACCCTGCAACACTACTCGTCAACTTTGTTCGTTATTTCAGAAGCAGTGCTTATGTCCATAATTAGTCTTATTTCATAATGACATCACATTTAGGATTTTATGTTTCACAGACTTTTTTAAATAGTAAATATTACGTTTCAGACTTCACCAGATTTGTTTAAAATCAGAATGATCGAAGTGGAAGAAGGAACACCGCAAAAGCAAAATGAAGTAATGCGGTCACTTAACTTGGGCAACTGGTCGCCAAAGGTAATTTTATACTTAATTCTTTTTCAAGGCAACAGTTGACTGAAATTTCATCTAATAATTGTTGTGGCTGTATTTCTGCGGTAGAATGAGACACTTCATTCACAACTTTCTCATATTCATTCGAGTGATCTACTCCCATAATATGATGCTTCTCAGCATTGAACCGATAGATTAGTCCCCCACAGACGAAAGCTTAGTTCTTGTTGTTGTAGGTGACGTGGTCTTCAGTTCAGAGACTGGTTTGATGAAGCTCTCCGTGCTACTCTATCCTATGCAAGCCTCTTCATCTCCGAATACCTACCGCAACTGACATTCTTCTGAATCTGCTTATTGTAGTTATCTCTTTGTCTCACTCTACGATTTTTACCCTCGAAGCTTCCCTCCAGTAGTAAATTGGCGATCCCTTGATGCCTCAGAATGAGTCCTACCAACCTATCCATTTTTCTTATCAAGTTGTGCCACAAATTCCTCTTCCCTTTAATTCTATTCAGTACCTCCTCATTAGTTAGTTGATTTACCCATCTAATCTTCAGCATTCTTCCGTAGCACCACATTCCGAAAACTTCTATTCCCTTCTTGGCTAAACTGTTTATCGCCCATGTTTCACTTCCATACATGGCTCGATTCCAAGTTATTTTGCTCCCCAAATAACAAAACTCTTTTACTACTTTAAATTTCTAATTTCCTAAGCTAACACCCTCATCATCACCTGATTTAATTCGACTACATTCCATTATACTCGTTTTGCTTCTGTTGATGTTCATGTTATACCGTTCTTTCAGTACACTGTCCATTCCGTTCAGCTGCTCTTCCAGATCCTTTGCTTCTCTTACAGAATTACAATGTCATTGGCGAACCTCAAGGTTTTTATTTCTTCTCCATGGATTTAAATTCCTACTGCGAATTTTTCTTTTGTTTCCTTTACTGCATGCTCAATATACAGGTTGAATAATATCGGGGATAGGCTACAACCCTGTCTCACTCTCTTCTCATCTACTGCTTCCTTTTCATGCCCCTCGACTCTTATGACTGCCATCCGATTTCTGTACAAATTGTAAATTGCCTTCCGCTCCATGTATTTTACCCCTGCCATCATCAGGCTGTGGAAGAAAGTGTTGCACTAAACATTGTCAAAAGTTTTCTCTAAGCCTACAAATGCTAGAAACGTCGGTTTGCCTTTCCTTAACCTTGCAGAGTAGCTTGGACAACTTTTTCGAGCAGCCCCTAATAGAAACTAGGTGTCAGGTCTATGTTCATTGATATATTGGCGCCACTGAACTTCGGTGCAGGACTTTAAGTACCTCGCTCTTATCCATTTGTTGTATAATAACCTTCCCAGCATTAAAACTTTTGCTCCCTAATACTTCACCTCTCGCTCTGTTTTGTTTGCTACAAAACCGGTATTTACTCAAGAACACTCGTACGAACTCATCGTATGTCTTGCATGTTTTAATAACTTCTATTCGCTTCAAATTTACTAGCCGCTTATTTCATTTTCTGCATTCTAGCTATTCTTCCAGGGTAGCTCCCTAAAACTGTCGAATGGAAGCAATTGGATATAGATTCCCATTAATCATGGAATTTGCAAGCATTAATATAATCTACAGAATCATTTACATGAACATAACTTTTCTTCCTTTCTTGTTCGTTCATTATGTTAAATGTAATATTTTCATCTTCTTCTTTATGTACTTGGTTAGTTACTTTGTTTATTTCGTGAAGCTTTCCCACTTGTTCAGTTTCATTTACATGTACATGGCTGCTCTGAAACTCACACTTAAGTACCAGGGAGAGGGTTCATCGAACTACCTTCGCAAAAATTCTCTGTTATTCCACTCTTGAAAAGATCGTGGTAAAAACGAACATCTGTATCTTTCCGTGAGAGTGCTGATTTCCCTTATTTTATTATGATGATCGTTTCTTCCTATGTAGTTGGCGACAACAAAATAATTTCGCATTCAGAGGAGAAAGTTGTAGACTGAAATTTCTTGAGAAGATCACACCGGAACTAGAAAATCCTTTGTTTTAATAATATCCCACCCATATCCTCTATCATTCCCATAACATTCTCTCCACTATTTATCGATTTATATAGAACGTGCTCCGCGTCTTTGAACTATCTCGATGTACTCCGTCAATTCTATCTAGTATGAATCCCACACAGCGCAGCAGTACTCAAAAAGAAGACAGATAAGCGTTGTGTAGGCAGTCTCTTTAGCAGATCTGTTGCATCCTGCCAATAAAACGCCGTCTTTGGTTTGCCTTTCCCACAACAGTTTCAGTATGTTCTTTCCAATTTAATTTGTTCGTAACCGTACTTCCTAGGTATTCGGTTGAATTTACTACTTTTAGATTTTATTGATTTATCGTGTAACCGAAGATTAACGAATTCCGTTTGAGATCCATGTGGATGACCTCATAGTTTTCATTATTTGTTGCCAATTTTCGCACCATACAGTTACCATACCTAAATCGTTTTGCAATTGGTATCGATCACGTCACGACTTTACTAGACTATAAACGATAGCATCATCTCCAAACAGCCTGGGGCAGCTGCTCATACTGTCTTCTAAATCATTTATATAGATGAGGAACAGCAGAGGGCCTATAACACTGCCGGCCGGAGTGGCCGAGCGGTTTTAGGGGATACAGTTCCGAACGGCGCGACCGCTACGGTCGCAGGTTCGAATCCTGCCTCGGGCATGGATGTGTTTGGTGTCCTTAGGTTAGTTAGGTTTAAGTAGTTCTAAGATCTAGGGGACTGATGACCTCAGCAGTTAAGTCCCATAGTGCTCAGAGCCATTTGAACCATTTTTTGAACCTATAACACTACCTTGGGGATCGCCAGAAATCACTTCCATTTTACTTGATGACCTTCTGTCAGTTACTACAGTCTGTGACCTCTCTGACAGGAAACCACGAATCCAGTCGAATAACTCTGACGATATTCCATAAGGCGCTTGTGAATATGCTTCGAAAGGGTTCTGGAAACAATTTCAAATCCTTTGTCGATAGCACTCAACACTTCGTGTGAGTAAAGAGCTAGTTGTGTTTCACATGAACGGTACTTTCTAAATCTGTGTTACCTATGTGTTAATAGATCGCTCTCTTTGGTGTATCTAATAATGTTCAAACACCGTATATGTTCCAGAATCCTGTTGCATATCGACATTAATGATATGGGCTTGTAATTTAGTGGATTACTTTTGTTTCATTTCTTGAATATTAGTGTGACCTCAGTTTAACTTGAATCTGTACTGCGTTGCTTTTACGAGATGATTCTACATGAGAAACCTTACGCCTAAGTAGCTCACGATTACTTTTAACACCGTCTTCTCGCTCATTTGCTGTTTATCTCTATATGCTTTCTTAATTTTAATTTGATCATTTCTCATTTGAGGAATATCGTTTTAATTTTAATTTGATCATTTCTCAATTGATGAATATCATTTTAATTTTAATTTCATCATTCCTCAACAGACGAATATCATTAATTATTTGTTACGTCACAGAATTCTGAGCCCTCATATTGCTACTTGTCTTGTTTATCTCAGTTTCCATTTCGGAATTACCCTGTACTACAAACGAAATAACGTAGTGGCACACCATTTTTTATGTGAACCGGTGAAAACCCCAAAGATTCGAGTAGTACACAAGGGCAGTCGCCGCAAGATTGTCTCTTGCGTGTGGCCTCCAATGTAGTTGAAGTACACTTTACTGGAATTTTCCACTATAAGTCTAGTAAGCATATTTGCCCTCCCTATAGCTGATTTTATGTCAGTCCCTATATTAATCTCTTCGTAACTGTCACCTGAAATTTAATCATTAAAACCATGACTAGCGGCAGGCCACTAATTCTGTTCACGATAGGCCTCGCAATGATTCTGCTACGTTTACGCGTGATCTTTCTTTTGACGAGACTTATGGCCAGCCATCTCTCGCTACACATCGTTAGAAATTCGTGTGTAATTCGTTCAGCATTTTACCTGCAGTTAGTCAACGATGAAACTTTTATATCGTTCGCTAAGAAGTCCTTATATTGTCTGATGGGTAATATGATATCCCTGATGTACTTTACTATGTATGGCACAACAGATATTTTTATATTAGACACATATCTCTGACCGAATTTACTCAGCTGCGTGTCTGTACAAAAACCGTACTTGTCCGGCTGATTATTCGCCATATCGTCTCCACAATAACGCACATACTTCTACTTGATACAGGGTTCATGTAGATAGCATTAGAAAATAATGATGTACGTCAGTTTCAAGTGGAGGTGTCCGACAGTCGTGGAATTTTATCACATTAGATGAAACTGTGGGATACTTACAGAGATTTTATCGGACAGAAAGGTCGAAAGGAAAAATTTATACGCATACTACATCGAGAAAGTTGGTGCAGTGCTTAAAAAAATGGACTGGCATTCATGGGGAAAAGAGTCAAATCCTCGTTCGACAATCCAGGTCTAGGTTTTCCGCAGTTTATCCAAACCTCTTAAGGTCAAGGTCGAAATATTTTCGTTAAAAAAAACGAGGCCGATTTCCTTACCCAACATTCCGGAAAGTAAACGTGTGCACCACCTTTCATGATCTTGCCATACACGAGACATTAAGTCATTATCTTCATTTCGTATGTAGTCAGACTACTAATTACTTGTAACTCTGAATTGTTTTCTAAGCAGAATAAATAATACGAAACTGTTGCATTCAGTTAAGATAGGAACGAGGCACATCTTGATGGACGATATTTCGGTCGGCGAGACATGAATCGAACATTTGGGAATGAGGTGGAAGGGTCAATGCAAGGGACATTCAGCGAGGCTGAGATGTGCACTACGCGGTGTGAAGTAAACAGAGAGGCAGACAAGAGCAACAGCACAACCACATCCAACTACAGCAAGAACAGCGGGCCACCTTCCCTGCCGGCGCCCGCAGTCTGTGGTAAATGAAGCGAGACGCTCTGTTGCAAACTTTCAACGACACTCTTGTTTAATGTGATATAGGATTATGTGTATCTTCTTCCTCAGGTTTATGGTTGTGTGAATTGTTTCGTATGCCATAAAACAGTCAAGGGATAATAAATTCAATACTGAAACTTCGTTGTTTAATAATTTTTTTCTTAAATTGCAGCAACTGAGAAAATGTAACTTCTTTATTTAATTCTGGAACTGCTGAATGAAATTGCTTAATGCAAGTGAACTTTCTTAAACTGCACAGTGAAACTGACATACTGAGCCTATTTTCTCATTACTTATTCTTATCATTTCATTTGTGACTTACAGAATCTGCCCTGACTAACCGAACTCAAGCTTTTCTTATTCATTAACTACCTACAATATTGAAGGGTAACGCGATCTGACTGCTCAAAAGAATGGCCCTGAATTAGGAGAAATCCTAACAATAACCCATACATATCATTAGTCACATACCTCACAGAAAATCTTCATAACACGAACTACAGCGATACAAGTGCCAGTAATGCCAGCTAAATAAGAGATTCTAACTACTGAAGGCTCTAACTAATAATAGGCATGTGGTTAGCAAAGGAAATATTTTGTTGCAGAGCAAACAATGTATTAAGCAGATTTTAAGTCAATCAAGTGACAAGCACTTCAGAAAAATTATATAATCATCAGTAATAAATTACCATGATGGATACACAATCAGACCGCCCACTCGCTCTAATACTGCAAAACCTCGAGCACTGCTAATCATTAACCTCTAATCTCTATGACTGCTGACTACTCACTCCAAACTTCCATCACTGCTGGCTGTTCGCCTCCAACTGCTAGTTCGACAAGCCACAGAGTGCGCACAGTGCTGTCAGGGTTATTAATGCAGAGCGCCAAATAGCGCTGCCAACACACAGAAACATGAACAGGCTACTTACATAAGCCCTCAAAAAAAATTTGCAAAATAGTTTACACAGTGTCAAAGACTAATTTGTTAATTTTTTTCATATTAACAATATCAAATAGATCAGATCCAGACAATTAGAAATATACCGTTCGTCAAAATCAAAGATTGACATCACCGTCCCTAAAGTCGGTCCTAATAATTCATCAGAAGAGTAGTCTATGATAGTTTCATGCACAAAGTCTGAGCAATAAAAGAAAATGCACACAAGTAGTGGACCACCATGCAGTCTTGAAGAATTAGTGTTGTCCTCCTACTGGGAACACAGTGCTGACTCTTGACATCAACACTGGTAATGGACCACAACAGAGCAAACCCACAGTAGAGTCAGTCGAAGTCTTGCAGAATATTGGTAGAATTGGTAGGTTACCACAGAGCAGGCCCACAGTATGCCTTGTAGACATAGTAATAAAGGGCCTCCAATGGTGCTGACCCACTGTAGTCCTTGAAGAGATGGCCAGCAGCCATCCGATGCGACTGTGCTGGTATATAATCACAATCGAAGGACCTTGATGACAATGTTGCAAGTCCACGAACCACCACTTGGGTCAACACAAGTGCAAGCACTAACGTAGTCTTATAACCTATGAGATTTTATACATTCAGTACGACCAACAGAAATCTGTGAAGTAAAATGAATCCCTACTATTTACTTAACTTTAAGAACTGGTGTCTATACAACTAAACTTTAACAGCATAAGAATATAATTACATAGGTAAAGAAAACATCATTACAGTAAGGAACATTATAATACAGATAACATTTGTAGTAACACAGGCTTTACAAAAAGAATAAAAATAAATATATGCCTGAGTATTGCATGAGATATGACATAGGTAAATAAATGAAAAATGAGAATATCGTTTGAAACATTAACTTAACACATGAGCATTAAAGAAGACATAACAGAATAAATTATGTCCAAGTAAAAAAAAAGGTTAGATTTGAGGATAACAGTATTCCACGTCATAGTGAATGCAGCCTAGTATTAGGAAAAACAATTCTACCAAAGTTATCTTATCAGGTAACCACACATAGACAGGAAGGACACAGACACACAAGAGTGCACATAAACACTTAGCAGACTAACACAAAGGGAAAGGACAAGGTTTCTCTTCAGTGTAACATTTAGTACTGAAGTACTTGTGGTACTTAATTTCCAATCAATACTTCGTTTTCCCACAGGTCTTTCTTCTTATTTCAATATTTGTTCCCACAAAACAATCCTATTTATCTGTATTTATACTTTCATATATTTCTTACCTCATCTTTTGCTTCCAAGACAATCCTACATAAACCTGTTGTCACTATATCTTACTTACATCTGTTCACTTCCTCTTTCAAAATAATTATTCCTCATTACACAATACTCTTTGGCCAAACCTCTTTCATATTGCTTCTCAATTCATTTCCTTCCAACACATTATATCTCATTTTCTTTTATAACATACTCCCTCTTAGACTAAATTAAATCTACTGAGGTCAGATACAAAAACTAGAGACCCAGGAAATGCAGCCGCACAAATCGAAAAATGCAAATTGGCAAAGTAAGCAGCAGTATATCTAAATTAGTAAAGAAAATGCCACATTGCAATTAATATAAGTCAATATGAGGCAAACAAGAGAAATAAATCAGTGATAAAACTGACTTATCAGAATAATACAAGGTAAAATGCAATAGGACAGTGCCTGACAAATAGCAGCAGCAAATGCATAACTTATACCTAAACATGACAAAGCACAAGTATAAAAAATGTATGAAAGATAGTAATACAGATCAGTAAAATGTCTATTCACAGCTTAATGTGTATGTCACATCTTAACACTAGAATGGCGCACCACAACATCTTATTCTACCAAAACATTACCAAGTCCTTGAAAAGAAAACTATGTATGCAGTTCCCGTTACTATTCCCTTCCCCTGCTAATGCTTCTTTCTTTTCCTTGTGCTCCTTTTTTAAGAATGTGGATCATAACATTATTATTTCATGTATCTGTTGACAAAAAGTATGTACATGAGCATATGTATTAAATTTTATTTTATAAAACCAATGCTACAGCGCAGTTAGAAACCAGATATCAAATAAAATAAGCAAATATGTACAAAGCAAAGCATAAAAACATCATTCACCAGCCATATGGCATTTCATGAGTCAGCAAAAATTCTCGCAACTCTCGTAGAGACATACTTGTCATAGTCAGGTGTGTAGACATACGAGTATTTCTCATCACTTCATAAGCATTTCAGTAAGTAGCTTAAAGTACAAGCTCCAAAGTGTAATCATATGTTTCCAAGTGATAGTGTGTCGTGTTTGTGGTGCATTCTGCAAAGAAATGTCAATAGCGAGGTCAACAGCCTCTCTTTTCTACAGCTATGCTTCACAGTGGCTTAAGCGGCACTAGTAAGGAAATCAGCAGAACAATAGGTTTCTCCATGCAGGTAGCACGCAGCTGGGCGCAGCAGAGCATTACATCATGGTCACCTATACTCTTTAGCAAAATATTAACGACATCCATGACAGTTTCATACAAATAAAAAGATTTCACGGGTTAAAAATTTATGTTGGAAGTGTATAGAAACGAAACCTCATGAATAATAGTGTCCAAAAAGTTCCATCAGCATTGTGGTACTCAAATTCACATATATACACACTTTTCACAACTCTTAAAGCACGATTCTTGGTTTCCAACAGTTTTTTCACAAACCAAAGGCCCTAACCCCTGCTCATTATTCATACACATGTAAACATATAGCATAATCACATTCCTCATACAGGATCGCCTTATTGATCATAAACATATCTCAACATCATAATACACATCATAATACACATCATCGTCATAATAACATCTCATACCAGATCAATCAATTCTCAAAAGCTTCCTTCAATAGTCTCAAAACCTCTAAAAAAAATGCTCTCTTGCTTGTGTCAATAGGGTCATCTACCTCAAACATACTTCAAAAATTATGATCCCATACAAGATACATCACTCAAATCTCTTACAGTATCACAATGCTTCCGAAAATACATAAACAGTTCACAAAGTACAGACAAAGCACAGTGTTCTAAATGTGACGTAATCGAACTGTGTAATTACGTTGGCATATGTCACTAACGTAGTAAATGTTCGTTTCTCTCATTAAAATGACAAGGGAGCTGTTAGAGAAATATGATACTGATTTCTAAAACTGTATAAACAAATACCATATTAGCTAGGGCTCCCTGCGCTTGCCATACACATGGCACACAAAGTAGGCGTACCCCGATGAGGGATAACGTAATTATACCCTCAGATGTCACACATTAAAATTGAGGAATGAAATATATCTCCCAAAACCTTTACTTTATCATCGTAATTCAAAAATATTTCTTAAAAATATTCCGAGTACAAAACGTAATCACTCAAATGCGTGTCCTGTAGCGCTAAACTGTGCTTCTTGCTGTAAGATAATTTCCGTCATTGCCTGACAGTAAAAATGTATCAAGTGTTGTGCTTCGTCCTTTTCAAAAGTAAAGTGCTATGCATAAAAATATCGTTCATTGCCATGATCTTGAAAGTACTATACTGTAACGTATTGTGTTACGAAAAATATCTATCTCATTGTAGCTATTCCACAAAAGTCATAACCAAAACAGGTTTTATTTTTCAGAAGAATGAATAAAACTGTGCAAACAGAGACAGTGTATAATCAATAATGGAAACTGTGTCACTCCTAAGCAGTGTCGTAGTATAATCATGTAGCTGCCAAACAAACCAAATACTATGTCGTCTGTGACCTCTGAGGAAGTACTTTAAATAAACATGTCTTTTCAAATAAACCAAAATGTTGCAGAAAAACCTCATTATCAGTATACGTTCCAAGAATGTGGACTTTATAGTCGTGACGTTATCGTGCAAATAACGAGCAAAAATGTACACACAATAAGACTGTGTCGTTTGTTCTTAATAAAAGTGAACTCTTAAAATCATTTTCTTAGCATGTTCCATAGGTTCTTGACTGGATAGTTGACTTCAAAACATCGCTGAATCCGAAAAGTGACAAAGCGTAACAGTGAAAAATTTAATGACAAAGACTTTGTTTAACAGTTTTTTTCTTAAATTGCAATAACTGTGAAGGTGATACCTCTTTATTTAATTCTGAAACTGCTGAGTGAAATTGCTTGTTGCAAGTAAACCTTCTTAAGCTGACGCACTGAGCCAACTTTCTCTTTACTTACTCTTATCATTTCATTTCTGACCTACAGAATCTGCCCTGACTAGCAGAAAAACTTTTCCTATACATTAATTACCCACAATGTTCAACGGTAACGCAATCTGTTGCTTTAAAATTAACTTAAAAGAATGGCCCTGAATTAGATGAAATCCTAACAATAATCTATACTTGTCATAAGTCACTAATCTCACAGAAAATCTTCGTGACACGAACTATAGCGATACAAGGGCTAGTATGGCCAGCCAAATAAGAAATTATAACTACTGAAGGCCCTAACTAGTAATAGGAATGTGGTTAGCAACGGATGGATTTTGTTGGAGAGCAAATATTGTATTTAGCAGCTTTGACGTTAATCAAGTGACAGACACTTCAAAAATGTTATATAATCATCAGTAATATATCTCCATGACGGATACAGATTCCTAACGACCGATCGCGCTAATACTGCAAACCTCCAACACTGCTGATTACTAACCTCTAACCTCCATCAGTGCTGGCTTCTCACTCCCAACTTCCATCACAGCTGGCTGTTAACCTCCAACTGCTAGGCCGATCAGCCACAGAATCACTTAAGAGTGCGCACAGTTCTCTCAGGGATATTAATGCAATGCGCTACATAGAGCTGCCAACATACAAACGCATGAACAGGCTACTTAGAATATACATCGGCACTATGCCATTAGAGTAGGACAAATGTGTCAATGGCCATAGCAAGTGTGTAATTCTAACTTAAAAGCCAGCCTGTTACACTTTAATTTCCATGTCATTAGAAATTTGGCAATTCACCGACCATAGCATGAAATAGTTAGATGTTTGTTTCAAATCCAATTCTAAGTTTAGTTTTGTGAGCTGTCATAACTATGTCACATTATTCGCAGGATGCACATCATCCAGGAAGAGACACTCCTGTGACGACTACCTATAAAGTTTCTCATAATACAGCCGTAGATACGAAACTGTGTTCTGAAGGTAACTAAGTGAAAAGCTGTAACTTACAATATTTTAATTGATGAAGAAGAATTGTGTCAGCATCCAGTTCCCCAACTGTTGTCCAAGTCGTGTCCTCGACATCTGCATCTACGTCTACATGATTATTCTGCTATTTGCAATTAAGTGCCTGGCAGAGGGTTCTTCGAACCACCTTCCTGTTATTTCTCTACCATTCCATATCAAACCGCGTGCGAGAGAAACGAACACTTAACTGTTTTCTTGCAAGCTCTGATTTCTCTTATTTTACTATGATGATCATTCCTCCCTATATAGGTAGGCGCTAATAAAATATTTACCCACTCTGAGAACAAAGTTGGTGATTGAACTTCCCTGAAAACATCCTGCTACAACGATAAATGTCTTTGTTTTGATGACTGCCACCTCAAATCACGTGTTATATCCTAGGATTTCTCTCCCCAATTTCGCGATAATACAAGACGAGCTGATCTCCTTTGAACTTTTTCAATGTTCTCCGTCAGTCCTATCTGATGCGGATCCCACACCGCACAGCAATTCTCCAGAAGAGGGCGGACAAGCGTAGTGTAAGCATTCTCTTTAGTAGACCTGTTGCATCTTGTAAGTGTTCTGCTAATAAAAAAATAGCTCATATCGCTTTCTTTAACTTGCTTTCCACACAAAATTATCTATATGATCTTTCCACTTTGAGTTATTCTAACTGTAATTCCTACGTATATGAATTGACAGCCTTCAGGCTAGTGTGTTTTTTCCTGTAATCGAAATTTAGCGTATTCCTTTCAGTATTAGTGTGAATGACTTCACGTTTTTTCATTATTTAGAGTTAACTGTCACTTTTTGCACCATACAGTATCTTACATAATCGTTTTGCCATTACTCTTGATAATTTGTTGGCTTTATGAAACGGTATATGACAGCATAATTTGCAAACAGTCTAAGAGGGCTGACCAGATTGTCTCCTGTAACACTTCCTTGGGATACGCCAAATATTAGTTCTGTTTTACACTTCCCGCCAATAGGTACGAACTGGCAATTGAGACGGTACTCAATAGGCACTCATTCGAATGATTGAAATGTGACGCACTGAAGATTAGCTGAGGGGCAGGTGTAACAAGCAACGACTGTGAAAGACTATGTTGCACCTTCTTTGTCCCTGCATAAATGACTGGATAAACAGAAACAGCACAACCAGAAATTATGTTTAGAACATTGAAAGAAACACTGGGCGTTCGTGCCTCACTCATTTGGTTCCTTGTTACAATTATTTAGTGTATTTTTTTTACTTGCAACTTTTTCCTTTACCTTGTTATATGTTTGTAATCGTATTCACAGCAGCAGTCTTCTTCATTAAATGTTGCATATGTTTCATCAGTATTTCTGACATTTTTCTTTAGATTTCCGTACCTGCTTGCTTACTACAAATTAAAATTCAACAGGTGTCTGTAATTTAAGACGCCACTGTCGTAAGTTTAGACCAAAAAGAGAATACTTTTCTTACCTTTGGGCCCAGTGTGCGAATTCTGTGCTACACCTATCTTGTCGCCTTGCAGCGTCCGTCCCGCGCCCAAGGTCCCTGCTCTGTACTGACTAAACCCAAGCTCCACGGACATAGTTTCAGTAGTCGTTTCCGGTGGCTCACCCTCTGTCTAGAGTGTCAGCGTGGACGGCCCTAGTCTACCAAGGGAACCACATGTCAGTCGGATTTTTGTATTTATTTATGTTTATGGCACATGGAATTCAGAACTAAAACATCAGCAAACGCGCAGCTCGACGCACTTCTCAAAAATTCCCTAGAAACTGAACACTGAAGTTTTCCGATCGCATTTAATATGGTTAAGCACGGTCAATCTTTCTGGACAGGTTGCGTTGCTGTGTGCTAGAATGCTTGCTTACTACTTGTGCACCACAGGCTCGATTCCCAACCCTGCCAAAACTGTAAACAAAGCTGCAAGTTCCATGAATATTTCCATGAAGCGTGATATAAATGTGGATGGAAAAGAGTTTAATTTGTTTTTTATTTTTATTTAAACGATCTTTTATAAAAAGATCAGTAATTAAGAATGTATATTGTCCAGACACATTGAGGAGACCAACGCCGATGTTCGACGTCAATATGAAATAACCACTCACAGATGACAAGTGGCAGCACTACCAATGGAGAGGGGGAGGGGGGAGGAGGGGACGTGGAAAATAGTGCAGTCGTGGGCGTAATGAGAAAACGGAGCGATTTCTCTTACGTCCAAAAGGGCATGATCATTGGCTTTCGGGCCAAGTTTGTAAGCATTTCCGAAACGGCAAAGCTTGGAAACAGTTCGCGTGCCGTGCGGCCATGGTTAAACTGTTCCGTGCATGGCAAAATGGCGCTGTCCAAAACAGTCTCCAAGGTAACAGTGGTGCACCACGGGACATAGATCGCAGGGGTGAACGACAGATGCAGTGAAGTGTACGGGCGAACAGACTTGTAACTGTTGAGCAAATGACAGCCCACATGAGCCACGGGGCTACCGATAATGTCTCCTCAACGGCCGTTCGGCGAACGTTGCTGCATATAGGCATCCACAGCAGATGCCTGGTTCATGCATCGGTGCTGACCACAGCTCATGGGCGATGAAAGCTGGTCGTACAATGTGTGGCGACAGGTGGCCTCTTCAGATGAATCACGTCTTATGCTGCATCGGACGGATGGGCGTTGGTGTGTACGGCCTTAAAACAGTCCTCGGAAAGGTCCAGGCAGGACGAGGGAGCTTCGTGGTCTGCGAGAATGTATTCGTGGCGTTTCCTGGGTAATACTGTCATTCTGTAAGGCAAAATGGATCATCTTCACCCTCACATGTAACTGTTTTTTCTCGGCAAGATGGCGTCTTCCAGAAGAACAATTAAGCGTGTCACTCTGCTCTTAGTGTACGTACGTGGTTCGAAGAGCGCCAGGATGAGTTAACCGTAGTCCCCAGGCCAGCAGACACCTCGATCTTAAGCACAATAGAGAATCTCTATTGCCTTTTCGCCCCGTGGATCCTTAACCGAGAACTTAGCGCAGATGGCCATGACACTGGAGTCGACATAGCTCCACATCCCTGTCGGTACCTTTCAGAATCTCTCTGGATTTCTCCAAGCATGTAAGCGCTGCAAGAGTGAGTTCTTCAGCCTTGGGCAGGTGATCACATTACTGTAACTGGACCGTTAATATTTGCACACAAAATGAGAATTTTGGGTGTGACATGTAATTGGAAATAAGAAGACATGCATTTTTCATAAAGACAGCAATCAGATATCTATTAGTTAACACTTATTTGATGAATCTTACGTATAATTCACGTAGGTATTCGAACCGAACGGTAATGAACGAACAAAAGTAATGACCGATAACAGACTGGAACCAGCGATTACCAGATTCTAGTGCAACTTATTTTTCCATCTTTATGTATTTTAAACTTCACGGAACTGTTAGAACGACTGGCACATCTGTTTAAAAAGTGGCATCAGCAGGAATTCAAACACTGGGCTGGCGAGCATACTACCACACAGCCACACGGCTATTCGACAAAAAAATCGATCTTCCTTTATCATATCAGCGACGGCTGGATTACTTAAAACTCAGTTCTCTAGAAGATTTTTTAAAGTTGCGTCGAATTATGTCGGGCATTTAATATTTGTGTTCTTAACACAAAAAATTACAAAAATCTGACTGACGCGTAGTCCCCTTGTAAGCACTAGCGGAAATGTGCACAAGCCTAGCGGTAAATCTGTCGTCAAAAACTGTAAGCTACCCACCAAAGTAAATACGCCAATGATATGTTCGACTTCTACACCGCTACAGAGGTTGTAACGTGGAATCACCGCTGCCGTGTCGTCGACCCTACATAGGTAACAGGCGCGCATAGGTAGAAAGTAAAGGTAAATCTTCTGTAATTGACAGCTTCAAAAATTCTCGAGACTAATATCATTCCTGGCGTACAAGTTACGTCAATGCAGTAACTGTTGTGGAAGCTTGAGGTGACAGCTGTATACAACTAGGTGCAAACAACTGATCACTTGTAATCAGAGTTAAGTAGTGGGCGTGTGACTGTAGTGTGTCAAAGTTGTTGAGTCACAAACCTCCAGGGAGCAATATCTGCAAATTCATGTGTTCAAGAGTTCATTGAAATGAAAAAACGAGGACGATCCTTTTCTGAAAACGAAAACATTACTGCCGGTGACCAGACTTAGTGTTATCAATACAATACCTACCAGGAAATGACGAAGTACAGAAATTCACAAGAGATGTCAGCCCTTAGACGACGTAACCGATATTCACGCCAATATTATGCGACAATTGAACAACACCTCGTAGGACTTTTGTGACATTGGTTATATGAACTTTCAGTGCGTTATACTTAAGTGCTGGGAGATTGTGTAGGATACCTGAAGCATTAAAATCCCCATCTAAACTTTTCTGTACGTTCTATCATTCCAGGACCGAAAGTTTTTGGACTTACGGGGAGTGTCTGCACATTATAACACTTCTGTCACTAAATGTAACTGGGTTTTCTTTTTGATGCTACTCAATTTTCAGGATGAGCACTACAGCAAAGGGCATTTGATTCTAAAGCATTATGTCAGGGTGAAAATACTAAATAAATTACTTTTTCTCACTTAACAACATGTGGCCAGGGTGGGTTCTTCCTTGACTCGGGTACGAGGTAGAATGAAACAGCATTTTTACATAAGATAACTTTTATTGAAAGTTTTGTACAACTGTTCCTTATTGGATGTTCTGGCTCGGAGAGCGGCAGCTGTGTCGTTTGCGAAGCCTTCTGCTGCGTGAGCGGCGGCGTCTGATTACGCGTGGCGGTGTGTATCTCGTGTCGCCGTCTCGCCCAGTTGACTAGAGACGCGCATCGTACTGTGGCCCGTTTAATTATTGAGAACGAAGTCGGGAATCGGATGATGATATCTTGGATGTGGCGTCCCAGTGTTTCTCTTTCCTAAGCGGCCGCGTGTGTCAGTGTTGTGCGTCGGCCAGCGGAGCGGCGCTGCGGGGGAAGGCCAGTGTCCCGGACTCGAACAACGGACTCCAGCTTGCCAGTCTTCGGCTGTCCGATCTTCATTACAGCTCACAGGTGACTGCTGATGTGAGGCCGTCTCCTTTCCGTCCTCACGAGTCACCTGGGTACGTAAAAATCTACTTCAAATACTTTTTAACTTCTGTCTTCTGGCGCCGAGGCTGCTGCTTGCTATTTCATTACAGTGGGGGACTCGGTGCGCCTGTGTATGATATAGTCTCTTCTTGCATGACGGTGTTGAGCACCGAAACTGACTGAAAACTACTGCTACTCTTCTCGTCCGGCCCACTGCGTCTCGCGTATTTATTCACTTCAGCTCACGATAGGTGAACGACTTCACGGTCATTGCCTCTTCTGTCACGTTGAAAAGCTTCTCGAAGTATCTTCTTATCGTCGGTCATTGCCTATTGGAATGTAGGCGAAGGCCTTTGCTCACATGTGACAACTGAGAAACACGTGAGCCGGTCGAGCGATGCCGTGACGGCTGAATCAACAGTCCGCTTATGTGGGGAGGGCGATGGCTTCTCCTGAACTTGCTGACTTCACGGTCATTTTATCTTCTGCTCTGCCCGCCGTTTCCCAGTATGCAACTATCTTAACTAAACCAAGTTTTCCATTTATTTTCTAATTTGCACTTCACTTTGATTTCACTAATTTATTTACTTATCTTAAGTACCACACAACAATATGTCTTGGTAAATTCTCCCTTCCTACCCGAGGAATAAATTACTACGTTGTTCACAATATAAGTTCAAAAATAAGTAAACTGTCGTATGAAGTAGCCATGATAATGCTTCATACCCAAGTACCTTGAGTGATTCTCCCCCTATACTCATTCAAAACTGAATTTACCACTAGTATTGGAGCCGGCCGCGGTGGTCTAGCGGTTCAGGCGCTCAGTCCCGAACCGCGCGACTGCTACGGTTGCAGGTTCGAATCCGGCCTCGGGCATAGATGTGTGTGATGTCCTTAGGTTAGTTAGGTTTCAGTAGTTCTAGGGGACTGATGACCACAGATGTTAAGTCCCATATTGCTCAGAGCCATTTGAACCATTTTGAACTAGTATTGGACTTAATACTGTTGTTGTTGTAATTTTTTTCATCTGTGTATCAGTTTATAAGGATTTTAAACAGGTCTTGGTAATATGGTTTAATAACGAAAAAGTAATTATGAGGGATGTTCAATAAGAAGTAGCCAACGGCCTTGCCACAGTGTAAACACCATTTTCATTCATATCACCGAAGTTAAGCGCTGTCGGGCTTGACTAGCATTTGGATAGGTGACCATCCCGTCTGCCTGCGCTGTTGGCAAGTGCGGTACACTTCTGCCCTTGTGAGGCAAATTGAGGAGCTACTTGACTGAGAAGTAGCGACTCCGCTCACGAAAACTGACAACGGTCGGGAGCGCGGTGTTCTGGTCTCACGCCCCTCCAATCCACATTCAGCGACACCTATGTGCTGATGATGATAGGACGGTCAGTCGGTACTGTTGGGGTCTTCCGAGACCTGTTCGGACGGAGGAGAGAGGAGTTTCATAATTAGCGCGATATATTTTTCCCGCTCGATTTTGGTTGAAAAAATGAGTAATTTGTTGTGGCACATCGTGGAACACCCCCACATCAGCCTCTATAGTTTCATGCAGTAGCAGTAAGTGGTGGCGCTGTACGTAACACTCAAAAGGGCGTCTATGACGGGAGTGCATTCCGATCAGAAATATATCTTGAGTTCTTTTGACACAGGCATACAAAGGCACTTGCACAATATCTACGAAGACCTGGTAGTGAACAAGAGCACGGGGAGTCGTTGGGCTTCGCAACAAGGTCGTCCAAACCTCCCCGATTTCCCGCATGCCTGTCGGTCGCACGCAGCTGAGACTCTTGCAGCGTTGGAACATGCGGAAACACTCATTCGAGGTGATCGACGGATCACAGTCAGACACCTCGATGCCCAACTTGGAGTCTCTCTTGACAGAGATGACACACACGTCCACCGGCTGCTGTACTCAAAGATACAACCCGATTGGTTCCTCGCCGCTTGACGGAAGACAATAAAGAGCAACGAAGGATCGTCTGTTGGAAATTACTTGAGCGTTACGAGACTAATCGTGTCAATTTTACTCCTAAGATCGTAGCAGACGATGAGACGTGGGTTCCATTATATCGAACCAGCAACAAAACAGCAAACCCTGAAGTGCCAACACACCACCTTTCCTCCCAAGATACAGTTCAAAGCCACACCCTCCGCTGATAAAGTCATGGTGGTGATCCTCTGTGACCCTGAAGGGGTTTTTCTGTTTGACATCCTCCCTCATGGTGCAACGATCAACGCTGAAGTGTACTGTATGCCGTCAGAAAACAGAAGACACAGCTTCAGCGTGTTCGTCGCCACAAAAGTGCAAACGAACTTCTTCTCTGTGATAACGAATGGCCTCACACA
Source organism: Schistocerca gregaria (assembly GCF_023897955.1). Classification (NCBI taxonomy): domain Eukaryota; kingdom Metazoa; phylum Arthropoda; class Insecta; order Orthoptera; family Acrididae; genus Schistocerca; species Schistocerca gregaria. The sequence continues at coordinate 361,414,924 of NC_064931.1, forward strand.
AGCATTTGAACGCGGCAGGAGCTCCCAAAACTTCACTGTACTTTTCTTTCTTATTCACCCTAAGGCCGTCGCATTTAACGGAGTTTATGACGAAAAATTGGATTCTCTAGCCAAAAGAGTGGGGAATAACATGGTGTATTGGAATCCTGAATAAAACCAACCTGCTTTCAGATAAAAACGTGTTGCATTTCTTATTAAATGCCCCTCGTACTATTAGAGGCGTTTACATGTTTATGTGGCCATGTAGTGGATACTATCATGATGTATGATGAAATAATTTGGAGAAACAATGAAAATATAGGTCAGGATTGCTGAAGTCTTCATCCTCCCGGATGAAAAATTAGTTTGTTTAAAACATTGCAAACCAATTCGGTTTATCGCTAATGTACAATATCGTTTTATTTTCACATTCTTGCGAAGCGATCTGTAAAACAGAACATGAGACGATATTTGTTGTATGTGAAGACAGAGTACAATGCTGATGCCAACACAAGTGTTTCGGGCTACACTGTTAAGCACTGTTGTTGAACATCAGGCTTCGCAGCAGACCACCTCTACATGTTCCCACGTTGAACCAGCGAAACTGTCAATTACAATTGCACTGGACATGGAATCATCGAGACTGGGTCGTGTATCAATATAACCATCTCGCCTGTCCAGATACGCTGTCATCCAAACGAATATTAGCTCGAAATATGTACAAGACACGGACCTAGGTAGCTGAGAGCAGTATCCTTCTATGAGTTACGTTCACATGGACTATTGTGGTAGCTGTGATAGTAATTGAAGGCTCCATGATAACTGTGAACTACGTGAACATTGTTTTGGTCCTCCTACATCCCTCATGCTTGGTGCCTTTCCCGGCAGTGAGAGCAATTTCAAGCAGGATAACTGTCCGTGTCACATAGCCACATTCGTGCTAAAATGGTTTGAGAACCATGATACTGAAATCACACCGATGTCTTCGTAACAAAAATCACCTGATCTCAACCTAATGGAACACATTTGGTACACATTTAGGCACGAACTGTGCGCCTGTGTTCCATTGATTACCCAAGAAGCTATTAAGCTAGTAGTCATAATATTTTGGCTTATCATTATATTTAACTAGCTGCTTCACAAATGACAAAAATGTATGCATATTGGATGTACTTCCTAACCTCCGTCCCCCCCCCCCCTCTATGTGTCCACTTCCTCCTGCCCCCCTCTTTATCCATCTCCTCGCCCTCAGCCGGCTGCGGTAGCCGTGCGGTTCTAGGCGCTGCAGTCCGGAACCGCGGGACTGCTACGGTCGCCGGTTCGAATCCTGCCTCGGGCATGGATGTGTGTGATGTCGTTAGGTTAGTTAGGTTTAAGTAGTTCTAAGTTCTAGGGGACTGATGATCAAAGATGTTAAGTCCCATAGTGCTCAGAGCCATTTCAACCATTTTTTTCCTCGCCCTACCTCCTTTCTCTGCCCATAACCTGCCTGTCCCTGTCGTTCCATTTCCTCTTCCCACTCTCTCTGTCCACCTCCTTCTTCCTACTCCGTTTGTTTATTTTAGCCCCCCCCCCCCCCCCCCCCGGCGACACTACGGCTTTCCTCAGACTTCAAGCTTGGTTGCAAAGGAAACATTGATTGGGGGTTGAAAGTCTATTATAATAAGTTGTGTAAATCTGTTAGGATCGTTGGTATAAGGGGTATGAGAGAGATCTCCAGCTTCAGTGATAGTATTTCTCAGGTTTTTAATCTGCGAACGGATTGAATTACGAAGTTTCGGACGATTCAGAATCTGTCGTAGTATTCTAACCATAAGCTGGTAAGGCATAAATACGTACAACTTCCGTGTTTTCTATTAAAACTGTCTGCGAGGAATAAAACGAAACAGCACATTGTTCTGTAGAAAAACGTTGTTTAAAATTGTATACAATGAGAAAGAAAATACAGCGATGAAAAAAAAAACACACCTCAAGAAGGAGTTAGGGCTCATAGGAGTGCAGGGTGCAGGCTTATTGTGTTTTCTGTTGAAAGCTGCTTCTGGTTCGGTGCCAGTGACGGGCGTGTGTTAGAAGGTGGCCAGTTGAGGACCCCCAACCAACCGCTGCGTGCAGAACACACTGGACCAACACCTGGCGCTATGGCCTTGCGTGAGATTTCTTATGACAACAGGAGCATTCTCGTGGTTATCCCATGCAACATGACTGAAAATTTGTACGTCGGTGTTGTTATTCGATTTCTTGTGCTGCCATTCATGGACAGCATTCCGAGCGATGCTTTCCAACCAGATAACGTTTGCCACTTACCGCTGTTTTAACCCAGCACGCTCTGCAGATTGTCCACATGTCCATTGGCCAGCCCAATCACCAGACCTATCTCCAATAGAGAACACGTAAGACATCACAGGACCACCACACTCGCATCTTCCTCAACCAGCACTATCCGGCCCTGTATTCACCAGCCAAGTGCAACAGGCATGGATGTCTGTTCGACAAACTGACATCTGGCACCTACACAATCAAATACATGCACGTTTTCATGCTTGCATTCAACATTCTGGCGGTTACACCGGTTATTACTGTATCAGCATTTCACATTTGCAGTAAGTTATCTCGCGCTTATCTAATGACCTCGTTGTCGACGGGACGTTAAACAACACTATCTCGCGCTTAAATTAACATGCCATCTTCCATATTTAATCACTTGAAAATATTACCTGCATAAATATATTCCAGGAATTCCGTTACTCTACATTAATTATTTCATGATGTTGCGATCTTTTTCCGGTTAGTGTATACAGAAAAAACAATTCGTCTAATGGTTTCAATGCCTTGATAGCTGTTGTGTACATAGTCCCTTGTAGTCAGCACGTACACAACTTTCCCACTAGAGCGCGCCTCACTGAAGCACAACAGCGCAGGTGCAGCGCTCGTCCTTCTCCGCACTAAGAGATGGCGCTGCCATAGAAATGGACCAAATTCTGCTTCCGCCGATCTTCGTATTAATATGTAACGCAGCCAATGAGATTGCTGCTAACGTAGAACCTTTTCTCCTCACAGAACACACTCGCGCATTGATACATGAACACTCAAGGTATTATAACGAGTGTACAGACCTCTGATTAGTCAGTCTGCATTAGTCTGCATTTGTCTGTACCAGTCTATAGTCAAGTTTCAGCCTGCGCCTAATAAAATTACCATATTCCTGTACATAGACATGAAGATAAATGTATAGGCACTTTTGTCAAGTATCAGAGATATATGTGAGAATAAGATTAACGTTCCAGTACTGAAGGAACTTCAGATTGTCAATTATAAATAGCATCCAGAACCAAGTTAAGTAAATTTTATTGCTTGTTATTATTTTAATAAATGTGTGTGAAAATTAATCAAGTTCTGCTTAAAGTTGGTTACCGTCAATCTGCTACTCTAAGCGTGCAAGTGGCATTTCTATCGTCTGACCTAACGGCAGAAGATAAACACACCACGATAAGACCACGAGGCATATCGTTGACACTCGCCTACTTCGTTAGAGCGACAAGTCTAATAATCTGATGGTGTGTGAACTGAAGGTCTTAAAGTTCGCACTCCACAATAGCAAAGTTAAAATTGGCTTTGGAAATAGAACTGAAGCCACATTTTCACAGCAAAGCACAGCACAGCAGTTGTTTTGGTTTCAACAGAAAAAAAGTACGTAGCATATTTATTAGACTAGTACGCAAAAATTTGAAGTAAATCGATCAAGTACTTTAGGAGATTTTTGCTGAAACTGTTTCCTTCTTATATTTTACATACATAATTATGCACAATATGTATTGAAAATCATGTAGTCTCTGTACTTCTGAATGCTTATTAGAGTATCCTGTAAAAATTTGAGGTACATCGATTAAAAACCATTTTTTAAGTTTTTGATAGAGACGTTTCACCTTTATATTTAGCCTGCGTCTGTCTAAACGTTTATTAGAGTATATTCTAAGAAATGGAAGTACATCGGTAAAGTACCTTTAGAGAGTTTTGCCAAAACAACTTATTCCTTCGTACTATATAGCATATAAGTATTTAAGTACCATATGTATTAAAATATGTAGTCTATGTTCGTCCGAACGCTTATTGGCGTATTGAGCAAAAATTTAAAGTAAATCGGTCAAGAACTTTTCCAGATTTTTGGTAACAACGTTAAACAACGACTTGTCATTAAGTAGCAGTATAGACAACATAAGAAACTAGTACTACTCTGTACATTTATTTCTGAAGAACGATGTGTGCGAACATAATTTCATAATGTGATAGCACACACACTAGCAAGTTGAGTCAATAACATGACGTTAGGTTTTTATATTGTGACAGTAACTCCCCATTTGTCAATATTTGCTGCTCAGCATTGTCATTATTCCATCTTGGATTTTCCAATATTTAACTTCTCATTTGTTTGCCTTAAAGATTGGGTCAGCATCGCACCATAATGGGTGATATGTTATGTTCAGAAAAAATGATAAGATATTAGTATTAACCATTAGAGGTCGTTGATGTAGTATTTTCCGAAGAGGAAAAACCCTCATAGTGTGGAAGATTGTTATGAAGAGACTGAGGAGTTTGATTAGTAATTATGTGCCTTTAAATTTTTTACCAAATCCCTGCACTGTTACCCGCATAATCTTCCACTGTTTACTGGGTGGTCAGAAACAGTCACCAGAAATGGTATGGGTGTTGCAGAGTAGGTTCTACTGGGAATTAATTTTTAAGAAAATTTGATAGCCGGGTCCGTTTCTTGTTAATTAGCACTGTAGTTAGCCAGTCAGGCCGTTGGGCGCACAAATTTAAGCGGGCAGCCAGAAACGGTGTTGCCAAACGTGTCCTTCGTTTCGTTTCATAAACTCAACAAAAAGCGATACAGAAGCGGGACAAAGGGACAGTAGTAACGATCGAAACTACGCTACAAGGACAACCAGCACTAATTGTGTCCGCCGAGCCGCTTCAATTTCCGCGCGCTGCGGCCTGATTGACTACCTTCAATGTTAATTAATTCGGAAATCTGATTATAACTGATATGCCATCTCCTGTATTTGTATCAGTCTTTATTCTCCGAATTTTCAAAACCGTGTGTCGATAATCTGATGAAATTGTCAAACAGTAATTTTCGGCATCAGTTCACGAGTTAAACGTTTGAATCAGTTCGCTTACTCAAAAAGAAGAAACAAAACAAAAAAGACCGCTTCCACAATAGCTGAATTCCCTTATTAACCTATCCTGTGTCACAAAAACAGGAAAGCTGTTTTCACTTCCACTATTTCCCTTTCGTCCGTTCTCGTAGCGTTACAGGAAATTTGTTGCCGTAACTCTCACCCAGCAGCAGTATCCAACAAGTCCGTCGCTCGTGGTTTCGCGGTAGCGTTCTCGCTTCCCGAGCACGGGTCCCGGCTTCGATTCCCGACGGAGTCAGGGATTTCGTCTGCCCCGAGAGGACTGGGTGTGTTGTATCGTCATCATAACCATCTCTCATCCCATTACGGTCGAAGGAAGGCCACGGCAGACCATCTCCAGTAAGATGTTGCCTAGTACGGCGGTGCGTGTCTCCCGCATCGTTCCCCTACGCTCTGTCAAATAGCGTGGGACTTCACTCCCATTTCCAGTGTCCAACAATATTACCCTACATCTGCATGCAGTTACTGTTGCCGCAGAGTTGCTGGGTTATACCCTGGGGGTCAAAATTATAGAAACACTACATGTTCATAAACTTAGTATTTTGAGACAAGAAACAAGTGTGTGGAAATGAATATTAAGCATTCTATTGCCATTTATAACTTACATCTTATACTAAAAACTTAGGCCCAAACACCAAGACGAGTTATAGGAATTTAGCACTGCAGTATTGCAATACATAGTCCATTGATGAAGCTGAGTTCTGGGGTCAAAATCACATGGCGTTATTGCTTATTTGTGAAGGAAAACCATTGCAGTTACCTTTTCTTTGATGTTATATCGGTAATAAGAAGTCAATTCCGATTACATGGTATACAAGTTCTATAAAACCAATGAAATCAGAAGGTTGTGTAGGTATTCGTTACTAAAGTGCTTGTCGTGATATAACTTTGTTGTATATGTATAAGGGGCCGTTAAATGAAACCAAAACAGATGAAGAAACATAAGTAAATTATTTATTATCTCAAAAGCAATCGCCGTTACTCTTACTACGTTTATTCCACTGTTAGACAAGTCGTTCTACGGCTGCATGCAAAAATCTCTACTTTTGCGTATGGAAACATTATTGTATCCAGGCATGCAACATTTAATTCGAAGCAAATCGAAGGTGACGAATATCTTTCTTCAGGGCTTCAAAAATATGGAAGTTGGAATCGTGCGACCGATACAGTCCCAGGTTCGAATCCTGCCTCGGGCATGGATGCGTGTGATGTTCTTAGGTTAGTTAGTTTTAAGTAGTTCTAAGTTCTAGGGGACTGATGACCTCAGATGTTAAATCCCATATTTCTCAGAGCCATTTGAACCAATATGGAAGTCGCGCGGCGAGAGATAGGAAGTGCCTTACACATTCTCCATACAGTCCTGATCTCTCCCCATGCGATTCCCGTATTTTTAAATCCATGAAGAAAGACATCCATGGTCCCCGGAATTCAGGGGACGATGAGGTGCACGCCTGGCTACAATCATGGCTCCATAGATAGCAGCAGACATATTTTTCTATGAAGACATTGACTGTTTGGTGTCACAGTGGGTTAAGTCATAACAGTTATTACGATTACTTTTGAAGTAATAAACAGGTTACCTCCATTTTTCCATAGACCGATAACCTCGCAGTTTGGTCTCTTGCCACAAACAAAAACCCAACCCTTTTTTCCATCAGTCTCGTTTTAATTTGACTGCCCCTCAAAACTATTTTCATTACTGCAAATGGTACATGTCTACCCTCCTCCTGAAGAAAGAATACTTTTAGTCAAGTTATGACTGTAGTCTTCAGCCACAGATGTAAGTGGAGCACAGCGTCTTTTATCTTGCGCTCGAGTCTCTCTAATTTTACATCCGTGATCTCCTCGGGAGTTATAAGTAGAGGGAAGCAATATATTCGATACCTCATCCAGAAACACACCCTCTCGAAACCTGGCGAGCAAGCTACACCGCGATGCAGAGCGCCTCTCTTGCAGAGTCTGCCACTTGAGTCTGCTAAACATCTCCGTAACGCTATCACGCTTACAAAATAACCGTGTGACGAAACGCGCCGCTCTTCTTTGGATCTTCTCCATCTCCTCCGTCAACCCGATCTGGTACGGATCCCACACTGATGAGCAATATTCAAGTATAGGTCGAACGAGAGTTTTGTAAGCCACCTCCTTTGTTGATGGACTACATTTTCTATGGTCTCTCCCAATGAATCTCAACCTGGTACCCGCTTTACCAACAATTAATTTTATATGATCATTCCACTTCAAATCGTTCCACACACATACTCCCAGATATTTTACAGAAGTAACTGCTACCAGTGTTTGTTCCGCTATCATATAACCATACAATAAAGGATCCTTCTTTCTATGTATTCGCAATACATTACATTTGTCTATGTTAAGGGTCAGTTTACACTCTATACACCAAGTGCCTATCCGCTGCAGATCTTCCTGTCTTTCCATATCTACACGCCTTTTCTCTGACCGCGGCGCGCAGCGCACTGTCAAGCAGACACCTATCCACTCCAAGGCAGCATTCGGGTATAGCTCACGTAAAGTGCGCTTTACCCAGAGTTCATAAATGCCCAGAAATATAGTGCAATTTAAATAAAAAACGGCGTTTTATCACTCTGCACAATAGTAAATCGTCTCATATAAACTGTTCCGGATTCAAGATATTTCGAATTTATATGTAGAGCTGTCACAGGAGAGACAGACCTGTCAAGGAGAGAATAGTGACGTATTTGAAAAAATACATTGATCGCTTCACGCTAACTTGTCATCACTGAAAAGTATCATATGTCAATTTCTAAATTATTTTGAGATACGCTTCATCAGCTAAAAAGTATCGTTGTCAGTATGTGTTGTAATTTTAATAAGGAATACTCCACAACTGCGAATGATCGCATTGTAATATTCGTTGGTTCATCTGACTTCTTCAGATTCTGAATCTTAAAGTAAATTTAATAATTCGAAAAGAGTACCTTCATATTGGCGTCGTTCATTTCACTGCAAAAGCGATTAACACTAAATAGCTCGCAAGTTTCATTCTTGTTCCAAAGGTAAAGTTCTTATTGTGTTTTATGGAAAATCTCAACAACGATTTAAAGCTCAATGAAAAAAATTGTTCTCGGAATGAATTTTTACTGGTTTGTGAAACACTTGTAAAAGTCGGCACTGCAGTTTAGAGGAAAATACCGACTTATCATAATGACAAATATGATAAGATGGGCAGTGTGTGAAAAAGTTGTTGTTTCTTTGTAGAAGGACACCGTTAAAATCTACTGCACATTATGGATAATGGTAGTCTATATAACAGCAACCAGGTTCTACACACGGTTAACTTTTATCAAAAGTTAATTTCAGAAAAACGAGTTCTCAAAAGTGTTTAAGTATAGTTTTGTTGCTCTGTTCGAGTGCATAGTTCACTTTACGATAAGAACTAAAATAGCTAGGTCACGATACTTAGCATACGTTAACGGCCACTCGTAAAATAGCCAATAAAAGGTCAGGATACTTAGAGAAAATAGGTTACAGCAGGGCCGTTACATACTGCATCGCCAGTAACCTCCATACTTCATTCCTAGAAGTGTGCATTTCGCAGGAAAATTGACGGCTATTTGTCAATGAATTTCTTCTCATACGACCGAACACTGTCTCATCAATAGAGTATATTGTGCGAATAATCGTTCGTTAAGAACCTTGTGTTGAACGATCCTTAAGGTGATATGTTTGGGATTGTGCTAGTTGCGAAACCTGTATTTGTACATTGCTTCAGCATTCAGCGAACTACATCCGGCATCAACATGCAATAAATACGTGCCTGTAGTACCCGTTACAATTAATGCTCCATGTTCGACAACCAGTCGTTAACTGTACTTGGTGGCAAACATTATGGCGGTTGTGTCACTTACAGTGGTGTGTTCTTTTTCAAGACAGCACCACGAACGTCGATGCAGAAGGCTGACAGTTCTTAATTGAGGCATATACATGGGTCAGCAACACATACCTCATACTTGGTGCTCATCATAGACCTTGTAATGCTCGCAGCATTTGTTTCGGATCGTTGGTGTCTTATCTCAGGATTCTCAGTTTTGGAGCCACCATCGTCTATACAGTTTTACCACCAGAGGTTTCTAAAAATAGAAATGGCTCTTGGCACTATGGGACTCAACATCTGAGGTCGTCAGTCCCCTACACTTAGAACTACTTCAACCCAACTAACCTAAGAACATCAAACACAAACTTAGAACTACTTAAGCCTAAGTGACTTAAGACAGCACACATATCCATGCCCGAGGCAGGATTAGAACTTGCGACCGTAGGAACAGCGCGGTTCCAGACTGAAGCGCCTAGAACCGCTCGTCCACAGTGGCCGGCCAGAGATTTCTGTCAACGATATTTTTAGGAATATGTACTTTGTATTCCCGTATAAACGCTCGGCACTAATATAGCAACTGAACGAGGTTGAAGCACTGGTTAGTACACCAAACACGCATTTGGAAGTACGGCGGGTTAAATTCGAGCACTCACGTTTATATTTCCCGTGGCTTTTCTAAATCACTTAAGCTAAATGCGAGGACGGTTCGTTGGAAAAATCCAAGGTCGATATCCTCCCTTGTATTTCCTTCCCTCAGTCGGAGCTCGTGCTCCGTCCTTAATGACGTCGTCGTTTACGGGGCATTAAGCGCTAATCTCGCTTCCTTCCTTTTAATACCGCTTCTTGTACAGAAGTCTTGTGTCACTATGAGTCACGCTGACGTACAGCGGGGTTTATAGCGAAGCAGACGCGGGACGTGGTTTAGCGAGGGCTGCGGCTATATCGACTCCTTTGTTATCGCGGCGCCTGTCCCGTGGCGCGCAGGCGACGGATTTATCGCGGCCGGAGGTGGCGGCGTGCGGCCCGCGCACGAACCTCCCGCGCTGCGCCCGCGCCCGCGCCCGCGCCTGGCCTCGATCCCCTGACCCGCGGCCGGCCCCGCGCTACCGTGCGGCCGCCTCCCTCGCTCAATTAACGTCACACGGCCGCTATTGTCTGCAGGCGAACGCGCACGCTCGCGGTAATTACCGGCGGACTCGTTTGCGTCCGCGCCTCCTTAATGGTCAGGAAGTCTGCACGGCTTAGCACGCTCGCAGGATATGCGTTCGGCGTCCCTTAACGAACTGGACTCTGGCGCCCGTTTTCGGCTGCCGTCGCCACTTACCTGACTCGATCATCTATTTGTTTCTTCGGCATACGACTAGCTTGCAATCCTATTGTTCAACTTATAAATCCAGCTGACATTTCCTTTTATAACTTTCATTCGGTATGACACGATGAACCGAATTCCTAATGACGGCGACAGTCTCCAATAGTTTCACGGTAAAGTGCCTCAGGAAAGTTAACACACTGGGTAAACTGATCAACTAGGTTTCAGAAAGAGATGTATGGAGCCGTGTGGGAAACCGAGCAGTAGAAGCCAAAGAAGCCGCTATCAAGGCTGCTAACAAGAACCCCCCTTGAGTACGAGGTCTTAAGTTCAGTTTTGAATAAGGCGCATTTGAATGTGTTGGGTTAACATTTAATTATTTATTTATTATTTATTTACATATTTACGCCCACATTCGAGAACGTTATTCAATCCAGATACATTTAAGTCTTAATACTAGTGGTAGATTTGGCTTTCCTCTTCTGCTCCCAAAACTTCTTCATCCTTTCCGACCTGGCTGCCCTTTCTGCATACTGTCTTGTATTTTCTGGCGTGTAAATGTCTTTAGTTTGAATCTCGTGTCACTCTGTTTGAGGATCTTCCTCTCTTCTTTGCCTTCAATTTGTTACATTGTCAAGCCTAGCTGGTCTAAATCATCTTGAACTTCCCTGAACAAGTTGTTCTTGGTCTTACCTTTTCAAAAATAGGTGAACAGTTGTTTCAGTAGCCTGGTTTCTGGTAGTCTGGAAATGTGGCAGAAAGAAGCAACCCTCTTTTTACGCATTGTGTCAATTACTGACTCAGTATCTCGGTATACAACTTCGTTAGGTGATAGTCGCCACTGTCCCTCTAGTTGGTATTTTTTCTTTCTTAATTGTTCTAGGGATTCTTCTGTCTACCTTCTCTAGTTTGTCTGTGGTTGATCTGGTGTTTATTTTGAATAGTGTCTTACTAGCATCGGTTGCTTCAGGTTTAGTAGCAGAGTAATAGTGTTGAGTTTTGCATTTATTGAGAGACATCTGTTCTTATATGTTCGCCAGGTGATGCGTTGCGCTGGTTTCACTTTAGTTGTTTTGCTTTCTACTGACATTTTCACGTTTGAATTGCAACTTATAACATCCTCAAGATATTTGAATTTATTTACAATTTTAATTCGTTTGTTGTCATTCAGTGCAATGGCTGGCGTTTCAACCTTGAAAGATGGCAACTTTTCTGTCTTTCCAAACGAGATCCGTAGTCGGACATTTGTTGCTATATTTTCGAGTTCTTCAATTTGGCGTTTAGGCTCTTCCATGCTATTTGCAGGCAGCTCTAGATCATCAGCAAAAGCCAGGCAATTAAGTTTGATATTTCTGCCAATCTTGGTGTTTTGTTGCCATTTCTTATTCCACTCTCGCATGACTTTCTCCAGTGCGCAGTTAAATAGTAGTGGTGAGAGACCACCACCTGTCGAAGTCCCATCCGGATTTCAAATGATTCAGACACTTACCCTCTGAATTTAACTTTTGATTTAGTATTCTTAACGGTGAATCAAATAAGATTAACGAGTTTCAGGTGCAGTCCATATTCCGCAAGGATTTTAAGTAATTACTCACGATGGAAACAGTCATACGCTTTCAAATGGTTCAAATGGCTCTGAGCACTATGGGACTTAACAGCTGTGGTCATCAGTCCCCTAGAACTTAGAACTACTTAAACCTAACTAACCTAAGGACATCACACACACCCATGCCCGAGGCATGGCATCGAACCTACGACCGTAGCAGTCGCACGGCTCCGCACCGCAGCTCATACGCTTTCTTGTTGTCAACAAAAGTGGTGACCAACTTCTTGTTTCTCACTCTTTGATGTTTCATGTTCCACTTAAGGCTAATAATTTTATCGGAACAGCTTCTTTCAGGACGGAATCATCAATCATATTCTTCAAGTTCTTCGTGGAGTTGTTCCTGAATTCTTGTAAAGATAATTCTACACAAGATGTTATTTGTGTTATCAAGCTGCGAAATCCCCTGATGGTTGTTTGGATCCAACCCTATCACGTTTTTTGTGTATTGGGTGGATTATAGTTGTATTCCAATCTTCTGGTATTTTCTTTCAAAATTCCAGATGTCTACTAAGCGCTTATGAAGGTTCCGAAGTGTTTGTTTATTTGCGTTCTTCCACAGCTCTAAGACCAGTTGATTTTTACCTGCTGCTTTGTATTTCTTGAGTCACGTAGTTGTTTCGATCACTTCACTGAGATCTGGTGGTGTAATCTTCTCTGGATGCGTTTTGTTTGGTTCCTCGGCATTTAGTAATTCTTTGAAGTGATCTGGTAGAAGGTTGGCACTGTCTTGATAATTGTGGGCTAGTTTCCCATTTTTATTTTTCATCATGAGTGTGGGTGGAGTATACTTCGAATGATATTTTCTGAAAGTCCTACAAAAGTCCCTCGTTTTAAATTGTTTGAATGATTCCTCAGTGGAGATTAGGGTTGTTTTTGATTATGTCTTTGGATTTTGTGATTTCCTTGAGCGTTTGTGTTCTGGCAATGGTTAGTTCTTCTAGAGATTCTTCAGTTTTCTTTCGCTCGTTGTTCAGCCATGCTTTGTGCCTTTTTGGTATTGCTTTATCACATTCTTCATTCGACCAGGCATGTTTCTTTTTCCTTCTGGCAGGGGCAATCTCTTCGGCAAAGTTTTTCAGTTTATCAATAATCGCTCTCAGTTCGTCACCTGAAAGTGTTTTGGATCTCTCTGAATACACCACAATATTTATTAATTAGCTAGGGTCATATTTTCTAGTCCGAGCGGATTTTGATGGTTTGTTTTTTTCTTAGGGTTAACTTAATTTTTTCTTTGAAATGTAATGATCTGAATTGATAACCACCCCACGAATGACTTTGGCGTTATAGATTTCCTTGTGGTACTTTTTATCCATAGCGACATGATCTATTTGACACTCCCCCATTATAACATTAGAGCATTTCCAGGTCATTAACTTGTGCGGTCTTCTCTAAAATCTCGTGGTTTCGAGAATAAGTCCATGATCTATGCAAAGTTCAATTTGTCTTTGACCATTCTTGTTTATCAGTTTATGAGCTGGCCATTTACCAACAACATTGCGATATTTTCTTTCTTTCCCTAATTTTCCACTGAAATCTCCAAGAAAGATTTTAACATGGGTGTCAGGGATGTTTGATATCAGTTGATCCAGTTCTTCCCAAAACATTTCCTTTCCTTCGTTATCTGTCATTTGTTGGGGCATTGACATTAATCATGGTATACATTTTCTTCTATACTTTCATTTTTAAGGTTGCCGTTCTTGGGGAGTTAGACGAGAAGTCCTCCACCGAGTCTACTATGCTATTATGAACCAGAAATTCCATTCCAAATTGCAGAACACTTTTTATTGCTCTTTTTGCCGGAGTTCCTTTGTAGAGACGGTATCCCCCAGGTTCAGATGGGTTCTGATCTACGTTTCGAAGTTCCTGAAGTGCTGTTAATTCTTTACGTCTGTTCAGTGTTTCAGTTTACTAGTTTTCGTTATTGAATTTATATTTAATGTTGCAAAGAAAGAGAATTTTCCGGGTTTGCTGGATTTAAGTCTCTGTCTGCCTTTTGCTGCTGGGCTGCCAGGGGCTACGACTCACCACACTCTTCTAAGTGACACCCCACCGTATCGGAGTGGTGTCTTTTCTTGGACCCACGGTGAGGTGAATCTAAGACGGTGGATTCTTTCGTTAGAGGGCTCTTCATGATGGGTTGATTGTCTGATCAATGATCAGTGTTCTGACCGTGGTCAGAATTTACGATTCCAGATGTAATCTGGAAAAGTGATAAAAGAAATATGGTGGGATGATGAATGATATTGTGGAGTATGTTGTGTCCGCGAGAGCCATTTTATTTCACTCAAGTCCTCCAGCAAGGCTCGTTAGGAACCCCCTATCCGCCACCTGGGCCACGCCACGTCAGAGGATCACCTCTCCGCCGGCTACGACAACGTAGTAAGTTCGTGGTGGGTTAATAATTATGACAGCAAAAATATTAGTATCTAATTACTCACCATGAGCATCGGGAAGACGACAAAAAATGAACGTACGGGAGGTGCAGAGATCAATCTTCTACGGGATGTGTGTTACATATCACAAAATGGACATCGTTGACATTCAAGAAATGTTCCAAACAAATCACTAACTGACACAATGAACACCGAATGAAAAATGGCAAGTCACAGTGATCACAAAGATTCGTACCATCAAGACTGACGAATTCCTTCGGAGTTACAAACCGTGCAGGACGTTCGATTAAGTATCAAATCTTGAATAATTCTTACAGAATCATATTGGTGTAACAGGGTGACGAGAACTGATGGAATGTGATGGAATGCAACGGAATGCGAAACAGTTTGTCATTTATCTTATCGTGAAACAGGCTATCCTTTAGGGTGGCACGCAAGAAACGAACATCCAGAGGCTTAATTTGTCCAGTGGTTCCAGGTAGTACGGTTTGCAATGTCACACACTTTTCAAGAGGGATAGTTTGCTCTAAAGGAGTACGATTTTTATACGCAACCAGAAATCGAGCAAAAGCAGTGCTCATACCACAGTTGTAGTTCTCTTCAGCCCTTGTCCCACGCTTATTTGCTGTGACCCTACTGACGTTGCACGATCACCAACAGAAGAAAGAGTCGTAGGTGGCAGAGCACCTCCAACTTCTCGCAGCCGGTTTACTAACCATATTAGCATTTGGCATAATTGCATTTGAATGCTTTAAGGCATTGATGGTAGTTGACCTTGATACAACTATATTGATACCTCACATTTGCTGGGTTCCTTTCATGTGCATTTCCACTTCAAATCTCGATTGTTCGGAGTTGAAAACAAATTCCTTGCTGAATGATGGGATGTTTCATTATCCCATCTATAAATTTTCGGGTCGATTCTGTAGTTTACTGTGCATCGTCAAGTTGACGTTTTGTTTCCAGTTTCGTTATCTTAGGTCTTCTAATTCTGTAGCTCTGTTTCAAATTATGCATCCATCTACCGCTTCCCTTGAAATAACTGTAATCTATGTCGCTCAAAAATTGATGTGCATAACGTAGTAGATAACTATCGTGCACATACTGTAAATTGTAACGAGCATTCTCGAAACGTACAATCATCAGTTTGTGTAACAAGTGCATTTTGTCCTCCCTGGAATACCCGTAATATTTCTTATGCACTACATGGGCATATTTCTGAGCACTTATTCGAAACCACTTCATAATTTTCTGGAAATCAGCTTCCATGTATGTAATTATGTTTAGTGCCCAATAATCGGAAACGATTGTGCTTTACTATGTTTCACTGCAGACGGTATCTGTCAGATAAGGATGATGCACTACATGGCTTGACACCTGTTCCACTATCATTTTCACTTGTTAAACGCGTATCGCCATCATTGTACTCCTCATGTACATTGTCCGAGCAGTCGAGCGTATACGACACAACACATGCCGCTGACTCATTGCAGAAACGCTAATATTTCATCTGCCACTTCTTTCTCACTCTGCTATATTTCTTACGTTCCTTGCTGACGAAATGTCAGCTTCGGAAACTGTTGTGTATATTATGCAATGTCTACTTTGTTTATTTTTGACATTGCTCTGCTTTATGTGAAGAACACTAGAACTGTAGCACGGCTGTGAGGTACTCGTCGGCTATGGAGTTCAGCTAAGATCCGTATCTCATGCTGCACTCACCTTTGGATATCTCCAGCCCCGTCCCCCGCTGCTATCAGCATCCAATATTGTTGTTGCATGGTATACAATATGTGGCTTCTTATCAGTGATGACTCTGCCGAGTCACAAGATGCATTAGTTAGGTCGTTGCTTTTGTACTCGGGACAGAAGCAGTTATAAAAATGAGGTTTCGTAGTTCTTCTTCTTTCGTTTCACCCTCTTTGGGGTACGCTGGATCAATCATTTCTTTGTGCGTTGTTCTTTTTTTAGGGCCCAGTATTTCTTCATTCTTTCTGATCTTCTTCTCCTTTCTTCTTCCGAGATGAAGGGTTTGGACTTTCGTGTGGATTTGTCTTGGAACCTTATGTTTTCATCTTTAGTAATTAATTTAGCAGTTCGATCAATAAGTGAATTATCTGAAATATTTAATTCCACTAGGTCTTTCTCAGTTTCTTTAAACCAGTTGGGCTTCGTTTTTCGGTTACGGAAGAAGTCAAAGATTTGTTTAGTTAATCTGTTGGAATTCATTCTGAGAAGATGACCATAAAAATTTATTCTCATTTTTCGCATAGAATCTGAATGTTTTTCATTTTTCGTGTAGAGAGTTTCATTTTTTATGTATATAATCTTACTGTCTTGAAATTTTGGCCCAATGATTTTTCTTAAAATTTTTCTTTCCTTTACCTCAAGTTTCTCCATTTGGCCTTTCGTAGTTCATTCCTAACACTATAGACAAATGCTAGGATGTTTCGTACAGAAAGATAATGCCATCCTGTCACCATCCCTCCCACCTGGAACGGAATTTGTGTACGCAACCTGCCTGCGTCTAGCGGTATTCCATGTGAGAGGGTGAGAACATCTTCTAAATTTTTTGCGCTGCGGGACGTGGGTAATATTCATCTAGTCGAATGAGATAAACCTACCAAACACCACATGCAGGCTGGGTAGCACAGATGCTCCTCTCGTTAATCCGCCGGGCGGGTTCGATCATGAGCCGGCGCCTCTCTGAATTCCGGAAGGAGCTTGTGGTCTTTCGCTGCCATGGCGGTAAATACACTGAGTTGCGTAACTCATGTGAAGGCACCGGATGTTGTATTCGGTCGTTGGTTGCTGAAATCATGTGCAGTGCATTTGTTTACACGTAGTCGTGGTAGGAGACGGTTCCTGGCACTCAGTGTTCAAGTCAATTGTTATTTGACTCACAGCAGATGGTCGATCGTCCCTTGTGGCTTTGAGAAGACATTGGAGACATTGTGTCTGCGATACAGACGACCCACCCCTATTCAGTTGATCTCGGAAACTCCGAATTACTGTGTATTCTCAGAATGTTAAAACTCATGTCCTGACTAACATCCCACGTTCAAACTCCCTTAACTCGCGACGTGCTGCCATATTCACTGCACAGCTGTCGGTAACAACCTGGTAGGATGTCGTGTCTACAAACGCACCACATGCTGCATGTAGCTGTAACATTCGGTCATCATGTATGGCACATCTTGAAATGGTAGAAACCCTCCCGTGAATTTGCATTTCTATCCCTACACACTCATGGACAACGACTTACCTAGTTATGTGGCATCCCCTTCCACCCTGGCGGCGGCGACAACGTGTTGTGACGTGGAGACCACGAGACACCGAACACACTGTAAAATGCAGAAGAACAAATGAATACGTCAGTAGGTTACTGTATAGTAAAAATAAATCGCACGTAAGTCCTGAATTCAATCCTTGAATGCATCATCAACACCAGAACACCTACACAATAAAGAATAAAGGAAGAGTACAGTTTCACGTCCTCTCCACCGCGAGGTCATTAGACAAAGGGCATGAACTTTTGTTACGAAAGGAGGGGAAAGGAAATCTACTGTGCGCTTTTCAAACGAACCATCCCGGCATTTTCCTGGTGAGATTTGGTTACATACTGAAAAACCTAAACCCGAATGCTAGTACCCACACGATCTACGTCATCGATATCCTGCTAGGAAACAAGCAGCATCGTCTTCTCTTTGAGTTTCGACGTACTCCCTCCACTGACGTGTACTAACGTGGAAGACGGTTCAAAATTCCGGTAGCCTTTTCACGTTTTAGTGTCCAATGGTAGCGTTACTACACGCTCGATTATCTTTATACTCTGTGACTTGCAGTTAGCACAGGCGGTTATTTCTAAACCTTACCGCAAAGTAGTGACTCTGTACAACTTGATGAGTGATCTGCTGAATAGTTGGCCAGTTCCTCGCTGTTAGGTACGTTTCTGCCCATGGTACTCGTCTCTGGTGCCACTGACTTTGCACGAATTGAAGCACACACAGCACACATTTGACACGATGCACAGGGAAAATCCAGATTTTGCACTGACTAGGAGAAGGAATGTCACATGCGTCAAAAACCCATTATACGGCTCATACCAAATGCCTCTTCATTCTACATCTACATCTACATCTACATCCGTACTCCGCAAGCCACCTGACGGTGTGTGGCGGAGGGTACCCTGAGTACCTCTATCGGTTCTCCCTTCTATTCCAGTCTCGTATTGTACGTGGAAAGAAGGATTGTCGGTATGCTTCTGTGTGGGCTCTAATCTCTCTGATTTTATCCTCATGGTCTCTTCGCGAGATATACGTAGGAGGGAGCAATATACTGCTTGACTCTTCGGTGAAGGTATGTTCTCGAAACTTCAACAAAAGCCCGTACCGAGCTACTGAGCGTCTCTCCTGCAGAGTCTTCCACTGGAGTTTATCTATCATCTCCGTAACGCTTTCGCAATTACTAAATGATCCTGTAACGAAGCGCGCTGCTCTCCGTTGGATCTTCTCTATCTCTTCTATCAACCCTACCTGGTGCGGATCCCACACTGCTGAGCAGTATTCAAGCATTGGGCGAACAAGCGTACTGTAACCTACTTCCTTTGTTGTCGGATTGCATTTCCTTAGGATTCTTCCAATGAATCTCAGTCTGGGATCTGCTTTGTTAACTTAACTGTAAATGCTTCTTTGGTAACTTCCAGTTTGTCTCCATATGTTCTTGGTTCTGATGAACCTATTTTCTTGTTGGAAACGTTTGCGGTTATTAAGATGGATCATTTTATATTCGTGCCAGCTTCAAACATGTTCTATCTCAGTCACAGACACCGTGGTTTCTGACGTAGACGCTGCTTTAGGAATGCGAGAATGTTCCCATCAAAGCCGTCTCGCTATTAATTTGCTTCAGTGCTCATTTCCTGTAGTTAACGCATTATAAGCTACGTCAAGGAGAGAATCAAATCGCTCGTGTAGTGAGAAATGAGAGCAGGTGTAATTTGTGCATAAAATCTTTATATCATTGTTGCCTCTCTCATAAGAAATACCAATGTTTTCCATCGAAATGACAAGAAAACATTAAGTGAATTTAGCAGAATGTTTTTGTGCCACTGAGTGAAGTAAGTAGTTGATCACAGAGTTGTCAAGCACAATCTGTGATATTGGCAGTTTCAAATGCGCGACAACAGAAACAATTTCTGGTACGGGCTCTATACGTCTCCCAATCGTTCGGCTGTCTGAAGCATGCAAACTGCTCACTGGTTTTTCTGGACTACCAGATGCTGACAGTGCTGGCATCAACTCACCAACGGATTTCGCCACTAAGCTCTATTCAAATTCCTCTGATAATATTTTCTGAAAGCGAACAACACTGAAAAATATAATATAAATGTTTTCGGAAATTAACCCTGTGATTTATGTGATTGTACTTTTATAGGTTTCCGTGGTTAACTGCGTATAAATTTAAATGTATCATAAAAATTGGAGAAGGCTAAGGAATGAAAATAGTCAAGTTTTTTTTAGTAACCATCCAAGCACTTGCCATAAGTGACTTAAGGAAACCATGGGAAACTTACATCTGGATGGTCAAATAGTGATTAAATGCTTCAACCTCAGACCGAGTTCAGTGTTTTCCTGTTCTGACTTGATAATAAACTTGCTTTCGTGTACTGTGAATTTCTTTGCACTAGAATGGCACAGCATCACTTTAGTCAAATGCCGAGCATTGATTAAAATTTTCCTTCGATTTTGCTTTTCCTTTCCTCTGATATTAAGTAGTAAAACCAGTCACCTGTTTAGTGTCAAGTCAGAAGCATGATATATGCGAAGGCAAAAAGAGCATTTTACTGCACGTGATAAGCATATATATATTATATATATCGAGCCTGTAACTCCAAGCTGCATAAATCGGAATTTCCATCAAAATACGAAGTTTCCACAAGCTTACAAAGTGTCAGAAAACCGTCGAGGCAGAGTGTTCTTTGAAGATAAATGCAACAGTTTTGTTGGACCATATAGGCATCTCTTTCCAAGCGAACACTGATGACTGAGCAATGTAAACATTAGGAGTACATTGCCTCGACACCCATGTTATTGTAGTGCGTGCCACAGCAGCAGTAGCGGCGCATCTGGGCGCCGCATTGTTTATTTATCTAACGTCTTGCAGGCAGCAACTGTTTCCGGCAGTACATCAGCCATTGTGAAGTGGCACTGTCGAATGTATTTTGTGTAGTGAATGTTACCGCAGTTACCCTAACATAGCAGTCTTTCTTCTCTTTCAGGCTGGTAACTCATTAAGTTCTTTGAACGAGTGCAGAACAGGTCTGCAGGTGATTAGTTTTCATCACTAGAAAGTTTGTAATACAAAAAATTTAACCCATTGGTTTCTTCATGTCTGAATCCGCAGCTTTGATGTAATTTCTGATGTTAAAATAGTTTAACGGAAGGCAATCAAATACTTCATACAAGATGACGTTTAGCACATTCTGTATTACACCACATTAATGATCCGATTCGGACTATAGCAATTTTCAAATGTAATATAGTCGGTTAAATGTGTGTAATATTTAAAAACCAATTAGTACTACGTAGGAACAGAAATTTATTCTTATCCAAATACGTTTAAAACCTGAAGATATAATCTTGCACATCACATATTACATATAGAAACGAGTTTGAGAGACACAATTGTGTTTCAAAATGACCACACGCTGAAACAGGTCGATAATGTAATGTAACACATGATGCAATGAAGCTGATCTTGTTAACTACCCTCCAGAACCCACTGATTCCATATTCTGGTAACAGTCATTGGATCTCGACCAACGCGAGCTGCAATGTCACGATACGATAAACCGCAATCGCGATGGGCTACAATCCGACCTTTATCAAAGTCGGCAACGTGATAGTACGCATTTCTTCTCCTTACACGAGGCATCACAACAACGTTTCACCAGGCAACGCAGGTCAACTGCTGTCTGTGTACGAGAAATCGGTTAGATACTTTCCTCATGCCAGCACGTTGTAGGTGTTGCCACCGGCGCCAAACTTATGTGAATGCTCTGAAAAGCTAATCATTTGCATGTCACAGCATCTCCTTCCTGTAGGATAAATTTCGAGTCTGTAGCACGTCACCTTCGTGATGTAGCAATTTTAATGGCCGGTAGTGTGAAAGATGTTTGACCAGATTTGACATTTAGTACAAAACATTTTTGATCGAAAATAATATGAAAATATTACACACCGTTCCATGAAACTTGAAAATACAGTGCAAGCGGGCACCGTATACATTCGTGAAGCAACACTGTCAAGCACATCACATGTCCTGAGTATATAAATCATTTCCATGCACACATCTCAGTAGTTACCAGCAAAAAGGAAATTAATATGAGCTGCACTGCAATAAATAAAATGTCGATTACACTCTAAGGACAGAAGTCGACTCATAGCAAGAAAGAAATCTTTTCACATTTACTTTTGCAGTGGAAAACTCAATCCAATAAAACAAATATAATGCCTTTCTTACCAAGTGTATGACTAAAATGAATCAACAAATAAACACCAATAACTACAAGAGTAGAAGAGTAAACAGGAGCATGAACAGCGTTAGGACCACCTGTAGCAGCTGGAAGTCAAAGAGAAAGGAAATTTGAGCTTTTTTGTTATTGGTGTCAATATCTGTCAATGGACATAGCTTAAACCTTTGTGGAGCGTTTCTTCAAAATGGACCTTAATTTTTTACCTGTGTGTTTTTGTGTTGCATGCGCCGCTGACACAAAATCAAAACGTACCATTATAAATACCATAAAAATGCGTTTCATATCATAAATTTAAAACGTCCATGAATGGACACTTGTTTATCTGAACGTATGTGGCACATTTACCTCAGATAAACGTTGTGGAGGCGCTATCCATGGGTTAACAGATTACACAGGCTTAGTGTGATGAATAGATCGAAAATAAATATGATGATCTGAGATAACCACCACATCTATTTTGTTCAGACCTTCAAATGTCTTCGAAAGCCAAAATGCTGAAAACTACGAAAACGTAATTTATGGAGTGAAATGGTACTCGACATATCGTGCAAACCGTGACTCTTTTACACTTTCCACATTTACAAACATCTGTATTTCCTCGAAACCTATGATAATCACGGAGCGCAGGAAAATATTTTCAAGAAATGTCTCCTTTGAAACTCCCTTGTGGTACCTGTGGTAGATTACACTTGTCAGTTTTTTTAAAGGCATGCGAACAGACGCCTTAAGATACCTACAGTGTTCGGAAACGTCTGTTGAAACTTCTAGGACTTGTAGAGGGGAGTGAGTAGACAATATTCTCAAATGGAACCTATGTCCAGAAACATACAATTTTCGTGCTTCGACCATTTGAAAACATGGAACATGTTGCTAACGCTACCGCTTTTACAACTAATTGCTTCGAGGTGATCCTATAAATCAGTTGTTTTACAGTTCCACTCATTCATAGCCAAAGAAATTGCTCGTTTACTCATTGACGGATTCTGTTCAACATTATGCAGTACGACGTCTTCCAGTTTGGGTGTACGGCGTGTCCTTGGAGCACCAGAGTCACGCCTGCTGACGGTGAAGGTATCCTTTATCGAAGCCGTTGCGTAATTGTGGTGAAAAGGGTATGCTATAGAGTCGAATGTTGTGAGTAACGATCTTGATAAAGGCGACGAGCAGCTCTTCTATTACCTGGAGCTTCACCATTCAGAAGTACCAAGTCGGTGTATTCTGCAAACGTGAACTCAACCATGTTCTCTAATACTCACTGTACTTGAATGAGTCTCGAACCGGGTCAGGGTGGTAGGGTCGACGTCAGATGACATCAGCCAATCCGACGTAATCACCGCCTCACAATGACTACCCTGTTGCACATCTACCTAGGAAACATGTTTTCAAATGGCCGTAGCACGGAAACGGCACGTTTCGATACATGGGTTCCTATGCAAAATATGATATACCCACACCCGTCTTTAAGTCCTACAAGTTTGTAACGGGAATTTCGGAACACCCTGTGTAAGTGCAAATTACGAAAAAAAGTTTGTAAATCGCCTGTTTTCGCCATTTTCTATTTCAAAACCAATTTTTCCTCGCGAATGAATGTGAAGGTAAATATGACACATATCTTTGTAAATAGCATCATACTTCATGCAAAGTTATTCAAAAATGTATTAACCGTCTGACTGTCTATAATGGAATATATAGGATAACACACGAGACCATCTCCACCATTTGCCTAGTCTCTGCCGCGTTACGAAGTAGAATGCGTAATCTCATATGGTTCTGAAAATAGTCGTACAACGTCATGAACGGCCACTAAAATGCTCTACGAATCATCGCTGCAAGAAGCCTTTTGTATGTTTCGCTAGTTAAGTAGACGTTACTTGAGTCCATGCTGCCCTTGTATTGTGTGACATGCACTGACCAGAAGTCTACATGTGAGATGATTACTTCTCGAGAAAGTTTTTCTGGGCTGTATAGCTGCTAAAGGGTTGTTAAATCTACGAGCAATCTGATATGGTATAGTTCACATATTTGCTATTAAATATCATTATGGAAGACAGTGACCCTGTGATCAATACGTGGCAGGTGATACTGGTGTTTTTTCTCGGCGATGTACCCACTTGACATGGTGGCACGTATTAAGCCGAGCCCTTGCTGGACATCACAGATGACGTGACCCATTTCCATGCGTCGATATGCCAAATATACTGCGCTCGACTCTCATACCGATGTCGAGCACGGCGTGCAACGACATCCCAGTCACGTGAGACACCGAATTATTCCACTGGTCGTGACAGCGAAAGCGTGGTCTCCTCCAACTCAGCCATTTTTAGTTCAGTTGCTACTCAGTGCCGCCACTTTTAAATCGAAAAGGTTGCTAGCACAGTAAATGTAATATGTGTACTTATATGCATCAACTGCAGACTTGTTGGTCATTTCCATAACTCTTTTACTCGGCCCTGGGAACCTGCAACGAGCAAGTAAACCCAGTGAATAGGATTCTACTACGTCTACTCGACGTTGAGAATCAAAATTCAAATTGCAAGCATCTTCCATATATCACTGTTCTCACAATGTTATCCATCGTGTACAGAGCATGTCTAATACTGCATTTAAAAAATTTCATATTTTTGGTACCAACAAAAGATCGCAACAAAACAACTGCTCCCCATAACTTCGAACCCTCATTAATAACTGAACGAAACTGTCCATGAGACGAAGAAGCCAAATGTCTCAAATGTAGCAAATTATGAAGTATTTTACAAATTTCACCTATTTAGTTTTTTATAACACACGATCACATATACTGTTGTGACAAGAGTCATGGGATACCTCCTAATATCGTGTCCGACCGCCTATTACCCGGTGTGGTGCAGAAACTCTAAGTGGCATGGACGCGGCAAGTCGTCGGAAGTCACCTGCAGAAATAATGAGCCATGATGCCTCTGAAGTCGACAGTAGTTGCGAAAGTATCGACCGTGCAAAATGTGGTTCACGAATTGACCTTTCAATTATGTCCCACAAATTTCGATATGATTAATTTCGGGCGATCTGAGTGGCCAGGTCATTCTCTCGAATTTTCCAGAATGGTCTTCAAAGCAAACGCGAAGAGTTGTGGCCCGTTCATATGACATCGTTGGGAACACGAAGTCCATTAATGGTTGGGAATGGTCTCCAAGTAGACGAATATAGCCATTTCCAGACAATGATCGGTTCAGTTGGACCAGAGGAGTTACCTCGTTTCATGTAAACACAGCCCAGACATTACGGAGCCACAATCAGCTGACACAGTGTCTTGTTTAAAACGTGAGTCCATGGCTACGGGGGTCTGTGCCACATTCGAACCCTGCCAGCAGCTTTTACCAACTGAAATCGGGACTCATTTGATCAGGCCACGGTTTTCCAGTCGACTAGGGTTCAACCGGTGTGGTCACGAGCCCAAGAGAGACGCTGCAGGCGATGTCATACTATTACCAGAGGCACTCCCTTTGGGCGCCTGCTGCCACAGACCATTAACGCCACAATTCTATGCGCACTGATTTCTGCGGTTAGTTCACGTAGCGTTGGTTGTCGGTTAGCACTAGGAATTTTGCGCAAGTGCCGTTGCTGTCGTCGGCCATGCGTTATCCGTTTTGAGAGATAATGCCTGAAATTCGATATTTTCGGCACACCCTTGATACTGTGAATCCCGGAATATTGCATTCAATAACGATTTCCGAAATGGAATGTCCCATGCCTGTAGCTCCAACTATCATTCCGCTTTCAAAGTCCGTTAGTTCCCATCGTACATAATCACATGAAACATTTCATATGAATCACCTGAGTACAAATAACAGCTCCGTCAATCCACTTCCGTTTTGTACGTTGTGTACACGATACTACCACCATTTTTATATATGCATATCAGCATCCCAATACTTTTGTCACCTCAGTGTATAATAATAAATTATTTTATAAGACTGTGTCATGGAATTCAACAGGGGTACTTTCAACCCAAAGTAATATTTGTATCCGTGAAAGGCCTGCCAATTTCCAGCTCAAGCGTCAAACACCACTACAGTATTGAGGACTCGGTCACTGTCATCGACTAGGACAATGATTTCCGGGGAAATTTAAAATAGTCACGCTACATATATATAAGAGAATTGGAAAGATAGTTTTTTATGTTCGTTAACTATATCATACAAATGGTATCTGCCGATAGCACTCATGGGCATGAAGAAAATGGATAGAAACTGTGAGGCATTCTTGAGTTTAGCAAGGAAGAATTTTAAGGAAATGTGACTCATCCACGAAGATAGTAGCTTACAAGGCGCTTGTTCGACCGATTCATGAATATTGTTGATATAGGGTGCTTACCAGGTAGGACAGAGAGCCGCGAGGTCTGCGGCGTGCGGCTGCCGTCTCGGAGGTTCGAGTCCTCCCTCGGGCACGGATGTGTGTGTTGTCCATAGTGTAAGTTAGATGAAGTAGTGTAAAGGCTTAGGGACCGATGACCTCTGCAGTCTGGTGGCATAAGACCTTACCACAATTTTCCATTACATTTAGGAAAGAGAGAAGGGATAGAGCAGATCCAATAAAGACAGGCGCGTTTCGTCACAGGATCCTTTAATTAGAGGATTGGAGCGAGAGCCTTACCGAGATGCTCAACGAACTCCATTTGCAGACGTTACAAGAGATGCACTGTGAATCACGGGGAGGTTTACTACTGAAATTTCGAGAGAGCACTTCCCGGTTAGAGTCGGACAACATATCACTTCTTCCCACACAGACCTTGCGTAATGACTACGACGAGAGAATTTGAGAAATTACAGCCAATACAGAGGCTTGTGGATAATCATTCTTACCACGCGCCATCCGCGAGTCGAACAGGGCAGGGATATGACATAGTGGTGCTAGAAGTACCCTGCACAACACACCTTTAGGTGGGTTGTGGAGTATGATGTAGATGTACATGTACATGTAGAAGCGAAATCTATGAGACAGACATATGTGAAGATCATGACGCTTATACATTTTCCATCAAGCTTGCACTGAAATAAAAGCCAAAACAAGTTTTGTAGGTTAATTGCTATCTTAAGCAACTGCAATAAAACTCTTATTCAGACCAGACGTGTTTCGCTTTATTTTGAAACATCTGACCACAGAAGATGCTTTAAAATAAAGCGAAAAGCGTCTGCTCTGAATAAGACTTTTATTACAGTTGCATAAGACAGCAAATAAACTATGCAACTTGTATCTGCGCAACTGTGAAAAAATTGGCCGAAAAGAACAAAGAAGGTAATATGTATAAAAACCAAAACATCTGTCAGTTTAAGGTTTTACATAAAGAGATACACAAATATTAGTAATTAGATATCATTCATGTGCACATGTCCCCACACGCTTAACTAGACAAACTCTCCAATTAGGCTACAATTGGGTGTCCCATAACTTTGATATCTAAAACATATTGACTTCCATAAATTAACGAAAGAACAGAAAATATAAAGCAACTAATATGAGATTACATCATGTTGTTACCACTGCAGCGTTGTACGAAACTATTACCTGCAATGCTAGCACGAGAGGTGTCAGCTAACGGAACACTCGCTCACTTGTGTGTACTACCGCTGACAGCGTACATTGCCAACGGTTAAAGATTAGTTTCCAGATAGTAATGAGGTCGATCGACATAAGGCTCGTTTGGTAATGGTGGTGCAAGGAGATGGCCGTGGCTCAAATCTTTCCAGCGTTCACCTGAAGCAACGCAGGAAAACTACAGCGAATAAAAGAAAGCAAGAAACAAATCATATACTTCTTAAACCAACTTTGAATCACTTAAGAATGAAATTCGGCTATTTTTAACTGCTCTAGCTAACGTTTTCTAG
This sequence comes from Schistocerca gregaria, assembly GCF_023897955.1. NCBI lineage: Eukaryota > Metazoa > Arthropoda > Insecta > Orthoptera > Acrididae > Schistocerca > Schistocerca gregaria. The sequence continues at coordinate 361,442,657 of NC_064931.1, forward strand.
GAAGAAGATTGCGAAAATTACTAAAAAAGTGGAATGGCAGGTTTAGGATGAGGTCTTCATAGCATTGCAAGTTTTGAATATCCCCTTGAGAGCGTGCTGAATTAGGCTGTCAAAAGTAGTCTATTGTGTCAGATAAATTTCTTCACAAACATTTTGTAACTGCAACTTGTAACTGAAAACTATTGATTTCATGAGTTTTTCAAGAACCTGATTACAGCTTCATCCTTTCGCCAACCATTATTTGATGTAAGGGTCATATGAATCAATTGATATTGGATTTATTAGAGATAATACCACATACAGCCTCCCACCATGAACCATGGACCTAGCCGTTGGTGGGGAGGTTTGCGTGCCTCAGCGATACAGATAGCCGTACCGTAGGTGCAACCACAACGGAGGGGTATCTGTTGAGAGGCCAGACAAACGTGTGGTTCCTGAAGAGGGGCAGCAGCCTTTTCAGTAGTTGTAGGGGAAACAGTCTGGATGATTGACTGATCTGGCCTTGTAACAATTACCAAAACGGCCTTGCTGTGCTGGTACTGCGAACGGCTGAAAGCAAGGGGAAACTACGGCCGTAATCTTTCCCGAGGCCATGCAGCTTCACTGTATGATTAAATGATGATTGCGTCCTCTTAGGTAAAATATTCCGGAGGTAAAATAGTTCCCCATTCGGATCTCCGGGCGGGGACTACTCAAGAGGATGTCGTTATCAGCAGAAAGAAAACTGGCGTTCTACGGATCGGAGCGTGGAATGTAAAATCCCTTAATCGGGCAGGTAGGTTAGAAAATTTAAAAAGGGTAATGGATAGGTTAAAGCTAGATATAGTGGGAATTAGTGAAGTTCGGTGGCAGGAGGAACAAGATTTCTGGTCAGGTGACTACGGGGTTATAAACACAAAATCAAATAGGGGTAATGCAGGAGTAGCTTTAATAATGAATAGGAAAATAAAAATGCGGGTAAGCTACTACAAACAGCATAGTGAACGCATTATTGTGGCAAAGATAGATGCGAAGCCCACACCTACAACAGTAGTAGAAGTTTATATGCCAACTAGCTCTGCAGATGACGAATAAATTGAAGAAATGTATGATCAAATAAAAGAAATTATTCAGATAGTAAAGGGAGATGATAATTTAATAGACATGGGTGACTGGAATTCGGTAGTAGGAAAAGGGAGAGAAGGAAACGTAGTTGGTGAATATGAATTAGGGCAAAGTAATGAAAGAGGAAGCCGCCTGGTAGAATTTTGCACAGAGCACCACATAATCACAGGTAATACTTGGTTCAAGTATCATAAAAGAAGGCTGTATACATGGAAGAAGCGTGGACATACTAAAAGGTATCAGACAGATTATATATAGGTAAGACAGAGATTTAGTAACCAGGTTTTAAATTTTAAGACATTTCCAGGGGCAGATGTGGACTCTGACCACAATCTATTGGTTATGACGTGTAGATTAAAACTGAAGAAACTGCAAAAAGGTGGAAATTTAAGGAGATGGGACACGGATAAACTAAAAGAACCAGGGGTTGTACAGAGTTTCAGGGAGAGCATAAAGGAGCAATTGACAGGAATGGGGGAAAGAAATACAGTAGAAGAAGGGTGGGTAGCTTTGAGGGATGAAGTAGTGACGGCAGCAGAGGATAAAGTAGGTAAAAAGACAAGGGCTAGTAGAAATCCTTGGGTAACAGAAGAAATATTGAATTTAATTGATGAAAGGAGAGAATATAAAAATGAAGTAAATGAAGCAGGCAAAAAGGAATACAAACGTCTCAAAAATGAGATCGACAGGAAGTGCAAAATGGTTAAGCAGGGATGGCTAGAGGACAAATGTAAGGATGTAGAGGCTTATCTCACTAGGGGTAAGACAGATACTGCCTACAGGAAAATTAAAGAGATCTTTGGAGATAAGAGAACCACTTGTATGAAAAAAATGGTTCAAATGGCTCTGAGCACTATGGGACTTAACTACTGTGGTCATCAATCCCCTAGAACTTAGAACTACTTAAACCTAACTAACCTAATGACATCACACACATCCATGCCCGAGGCAGGATTCGAACCTGCGACCGCAGCAGTCGCACCGTTCCGGACTGAGCGCCTAGAACCGCTAAACCACCGCGGCCGGGAGTGTAAAAAAAGGCCGTCCTTAGGCTACTGTTTTGCTATTGTTCTGCGACGTCATTTTGCGTCGCTAATTTCTGTTGTTGCTCGTAGACAGTCACTGAATTCTACGTTGTACACGACAGGACAGGTACTTGATCTACGTGAGTTACTGTACTTGTGTACCTCCAGTTAGGCCTGCCGTGTCGTAGTTGTGTTTCTACAGCTAATATTACCGCATATATTTTGAGATGAGTAGTCGTCTCTGTGCAGTTCTCATGTACCAAACAGTGCTAACATTTCTAACTAATGGCAAATATTGTTGTACTGATCGAGAGTTTAAAAGGCTTACTTACCCGAATCAGCATGATAGTGATCACTAACACCGTTTTCATAAGGTGCTACTGAAACAGTTGATCTTGGTAATTATAGGAACGATCGAATCCTCAGATGCTGGTCTATTCTACATTTTCACAGCAGTGGCTAATAAAATAAAGATGCACTGATTTCCTTCATAAATGAACACTGTTAACACTGAAACAGACAGCTATGATTCCGTAGATCTGAGACGCCTCTAGAACTACTTCAAATATAATTTCGAAAATATGACCTGTGTATAATTGGCTATTTATAAAATCTACAACTCCAGTACTGTACTGACAAGCTGGTATGTAAGAAATTATACGTCCTATATTTTTTCACACCGCAACTACTTCCCTCTCAAATTGAATCAAAATATTTTCTACTGTAAAATTAATCGTGGCATCTTATCTTCTTCCTAGCCTTTGGTCACCTTCTGAAGAATGGGCTTTTAGATAAGTCTATCGCCATATATTTGTTCAATACTTTCTTCACTATCTTATGTTGCAACAAAAGTAGTGTGATGGACTGTTAGACTATTTAACCATAGGAGTATTAAGATTATTCTGTGGCCATATATAGAATTAATACGATGATGGCCAAGGACCAGTTGGTTCAGTGCTGATGCATACCACGCTCGGACACCTGTGAGAATCGGCGAAATGCTTTGAGCAGTGAGGAGAATGGGCAAGGTGTACTGCAGCAGTAGTTTGTGGATATAATGAGAATTTTGGTCTAGTGTAGACGGTGCAGTTGAGATGACCACTGTGTCTGGGCGGCGCAGGCGTCATAGCATCAGCCTAACAAAAGTCTACCTGCAGTGGCGGTGGCGAGCGGTTGGCCCCAGTGCTTCGGGCTGCGGCTGGCTTGTTTACTTACGCAATGTAAGTCGTTCGCTTGCAGCTATACTTACATGTAAACACTGCATATGCAGAATGATTTCGAAAATTCAGTGATGGATCAAACAGTAAAAAAATTGTACTTTCAAATCCGCGCTCGATAATATATTTGCACAACAAACCTCTTTCGGGTACAATACGGGTACCGGACTATCACAGCATTTCGTGAAAACTGCACATCGATAGTGCTCTCCATTAACACAACATTTGCGGTGCATGTCTGAGGTGATTCACTTTGTATATCATCGTTTCGAAGATATTCTCTCTAAACTGGATGTGACATATTAACTTTTGGGTTAGAATGTGTTTTATCCCTTAATAGTGAATTTGAGTGCAAACAGAAAAATACGTTTTGCATTATTTTGGCCCTCTACACATCCTCCAAGTTGTATTAAGATCATTATGAATGAAACACACCCACACTGGTTTAATATTCTACAATATTTGTTATTTATTTCAAGAACTGGTTTCCTGCCGTTACACCATCATCAGGTACAAAGATAGTTAGGTTGACTCAAAGATTTTAAACTAGTGCAGCTAATGACTATCTCCATGAAAAGTGTTATGTTGGAAAAACGAATAACGCAAGAGGGATTATTTCACTGTAAATGTGATGTAAAATAATTCATCTAAGATGAAATATGTGACTCACTAATTAGTGAATTGTAGACAAAGTACAACAGTTTTACGTAGAAGAAGTTAATATAACAGTTATTGTTAGTGTAGTTAATATGATAGTTTATGTGTCACATATTTTATAATAGTTAAATAAACTTAAATCACATTTACACTGAAATAATCCCTCTTTTTATTCCTAATTCTAACATTAACATTTTTCGTCCCCGGAAATGGAGATACTCTGTAGATGCACTAGGTTAAAATCTTTGATCCAACAAAATTCCAATGTGCTACATACTTATCATTGTACCTAATAATAGCATAAGAGTTGATAACCGGTTTTTGTAAAAAATGCCGGCGGCTGTGGCCGAGCGGGCGGTTCAAGGGGCGCTTCAGTCTGGAACCGCGCGACCGTTACGGTCCCAGATTTGAATCCTGCCTCGGGCATGGATGTGTGCGCTGTCCTTAGGTTAGTTAGGTTTAAGCAGTTATACGTTCTAGGGGACTGATGAACTCAGATGTTAAGTCCCTTAGTGCTCAGAGCCATTTGAACCATTTTGTAACAAATAATAAGTATTATAGAATAATACACCTGTCTTTTTTGTGTTCCGTTCATAACGTATAAAATCTTTTACCAAGAACCGAGAGAAAAGTCATTCAATTTATGAAGATCGTTTACTTACACTTGTAGATGTTACGTTTTCGGTTATGAAGGAACAGACATATCTCAAAATGTCAGTATAAAAATGTCAACCGAAACTGAACAGACAGATGAAGGTACAAGGTATGAAACTAAGAAGAAACCTTGGCTAAGAAAAGAAATACTGAAATTTATTGTTGATATAAGGAACTTCAGAAATGCTCAGGAAATAATAGTGCTGCGATGTATGTCACCTAAGAATGAAATAAACGAGAAGTACAAGGAAGCCAAGAGGAATGGCTGCAGAAAAAAATGCAAACAGATGGAAAAATAAATGGTCATTGGCAGAACTAATTCAGCATGCAGAAATGTCGAAACAACTTTCAATGAAATTACAAACAGATGCCTTAACAATAAGACTACAGGAAGAATTCCACCGTTAAAAACATAGGAGAGAGCGGACAGGTGGAAAGATTACTTCGAGGACTTCTATGAGTTGGAGGAACTGTCTGATGTGATAGGAGAAAAAACTGAAGTCAATATAGTACGTGTAGTAGATTCTGTATTAGAGTCAGAGTTTAACAGAGCTGTGGTGTACTTAAAATACCAGAAGGGATAGATAAAATTCATTCGAGACTTCTTACATAAATGGCAGAAGTGGTCATCTACCGTCTATTCAAGCTTGTCTGTGGAATGTATGACTGTGGACACTTTCGAAAAAATATTGTCCTCACAATCCTGAAGATAACGACGCCAAGAAAGTGCTAAAATTAGTGAAAACCAACTTAACTGCTCATGTACCCAAGTTGTTCAGAAAAAGACATATAAAACAATGAAAAAGAAAAGATATATTAGATGACGGACTGTTTGGCTTTAGGAAAGGTAAAGGCACCGGAGTGGTAGTTCATAGGTACGTTCATAAGATTTGACGGCCTACAAAAAGCGATAAACCTTATGGAATGGTGCAAGATGTTAGAAATTCTCAGGAAAACAGGAGAAACCTATAGTAAAAGACGAGCAATAGCATACGTACATGAGAAAATAAAAATTGAAGACCAAGACAGAAGTGCTCTGTTATGAAGGGATGTAAGAGAGGGATTTAGACCTTTGCCCCTTCTGTTCAATTTACACAGCAAAAAAGGAATGTCGGGATAAAACCATGGTTCACGAGTGGGAATAAAACTCAGGGTGAAGGAGTATCAACGATGAAACTCGCAGATGATATCCTCAGTGATGGACTTGTTGGATGGAATGAACAATCTCACCATAGATTAGAGACTAAGAGACCGTCGAAGAAAGAAGAAAAAAAAATGAGGATTAGCAGAAATGAGAATAGTCATAAACTTAGAATCAAAATGGTGTATCATGAATAAGTCGAAGTGAAGGAATTCTGCTACATTGGGTGCAAAATAACACATGAAGGACGAACCAAGGAGTATATAAAAAGCAGACTAGCACAGGCAAAGAGAGCATTTCTGGTCAAAAATTTCTTCTAGTTTCAACCTTTTCCGTCAATTTGAGGAAGAAACTTCGGGGGACGTAGCTTTGGATCACTATATCGTGGTACGGAAGTGAATCTTGGCTGTGAGAAACCGGAAAAAATGAGAATGGAAACGTTTGAGATTTTTTTGATGTAGAAGGATTTTGAAAAATTTTGGCTGATAAGATACGAAATGAGGAGGTTTCAGCAGAAACCACCAGCAGAAGAACTGCTCGAAAACGTTGACAAGAAGGAGGAACAGGGTGACAAACGTGTGTTAATTCATCAAGGAAAAGCTTTCATGATACTTGAAGGAGCCGCAGACAGTAAAAACTGTAGGAAAAGTCAGATACTGGATTATATGCAACAAATCACTGAGAACATTGAGAGCTACTCTGGGATGCCTTTGGATAGGAATTCGTGGCGCGCTGCATCATATATGTTATAAGACTGATGACCTAAAAAAAAGGCCTGAGATACTGTTAAGAACAATGAAAAAAAAAAACTCGTACAACTCCATAAATGGACTTCTGGAGACGTATTATCATCTTTCAACGTTCCTTTGTAGACGGTATCAACTCCGTTACACTCCCACAGAGAGCGTCAAGGAAGGGCATGATAGGTTTTATTAACTATATTAAAGAGTAAGTGTCCGCAGCTCGTGGTCGTGCGGTAGCGTTCTCGCTTCCCGCGCCCGGGTTCCCGGGTTCGATTCCCGGCGGTGTCAGGGATTTTCTCTGCCTCGTGATGACTGGGTGTTGTGTGATGTCCTTAGGTTAATTAGGTTTAAGTAGTTCTAAGTTCTATGGGACTGATGACCATAGATTTTAAGTCCCATAGTGCTCAGAGCCATTTGAACCAAAAGAGTAAGTATATTAGCTCAGTGACACATTATGTGATCAAAAGTATCCGGACACCCCCAAAAATATTCGTTTTTTAAGTTAGGTGCATTGCGCTGCCAGATACTGCCAAGTACATATCAGCGACCTGAATAGTCATTAGACACCGTGAGAGAGCAGAATGGGGCACTCCGCCGATTTCCCGGACTTCCTACGTGGTCAGGTGATTGGGTGTCACTTGTGTCATACGTCTGTACGCGAGATTTCCACACTCCTAGACATCTCTTGGTCCACGATTTCCGTTGTGATAATGAAGTGGAAACGTGAAGGGAAACGTACAGCAAAAAAACGTACAGGCTGATCAAGTCAGTTGTCTGACAGAGACCGCCTACCGTTGAAGAGGGGCGTAATGTGTAATAGGCAGACATCTATCCAGATCATCACACAGGAATTTCAAACTGAACCAGGATCCACTGCAAATACTATGAAAGTAATGTGGGAGGTGAGAAAGCGTGAATTTTTTGGTCATGCGGCTGCTCATAAGCCACACATCACGCCGGTAAATGCCTTACAATGTCTCGCTTCGTGTAACGAGCGTAAAAATTGGACGATTGAACAGTGGAAAAACGTTGTGTGGAGTGACGAATCACGGTACACAATGTGACGATCCGATGTTAGTGTGTGTGTATGGTGAATGACCGGTGAATGTGTGGTGTCACCGCCAGACACCATACTTGCTAGGTGGTAGCCTTTAAATCGGCCGCGGTCCGTAAGTATACATCGGACCCGCGTGTCGCCACTATCAGCAGCAATTTGAAGCAGCTACAGAGTGTGCTGGGAAAAATAAATTACTATGTGCCGCATGCCTCTTCCATTTCAGCTCCGCGTCATCGCTTACGCCGTAAGGGTGTTCCGTTCGTCTGGATGACGGAATGAGAACGAGCCTTTCGCCAGTTGAAACCGGCGTTGCTTTCCAATACTTGCCTTACGCCATTCGATCCCCAGAAGCCCCTCTTGTTGATGGTGGATGCATCGGATTTCGGGATCGGTGCTGTGCTTGCGTACAAAGATGGATCGCACGATCGCCCTATTGCCTTTGCGTCCAAATTTCTCTCGTCTGCTCAAAGAAATTATTCACAGATCGAGAAAGAAGCATTGGCTCTCGTATTTGGTGTTACAAATTTTCATGATTTCTTGTATGGTCGTCACTTTACCATAATCACAGACCACAAACCTTTGACATCGTTTTTCATCCGACCAAGCCTGTAACTCCACGTACAGCGCAGAAATTCCTCTCGCAGTACGATATCTTGTATCGGTCCACTGCTAAGCATGGAAACGCCGATGCGTTGTCCCGCTTGCCTGTTGCTGAAGATAGGGCATTCGATGCCTCCGAACTTTCTTGCATGTTCATTGATGCGGAAACCGATGACGTGGTCGAATCGTTTCTGATTGATTTTCGTCGTGTAGCTACAGCCACAGCTGCCAGCCCTGTCCTTGCTCCCGTTCTGCGTTTTGTTGCTAAGCAATGGCCCTTGTCAAAGTCACGGATCGGGGACCCGTTGGCTCGGCAATTTTTTGCTCTCAAGGAGAGACTTTTTATACGACGTTCGTTACAATCCTCTGTCTTGCAACTTCTCCACCAAGGATGTTGGGGTATAGTGAGAACGAAACAACTTGCTCGTCAGCACTGTACTTGGTTCGGAATCGATGCCGCGATTACGAATATGTGCTCTTCTTGCATGGTGTGTGCCGAACAACAATCAGCACCACCGCGGAAGTTCTTTGCATGGCCAAAAGCCACTTCCCCTTGGCAACGCTTACACATCGATTTTTCTGGTCCATTCTGGAATGCTCGATCGTTGGTTGTGGTAGATTCATTCAGTAATTTTCCTTTTGTTGTCTGGATGTCTTCCACAACGTCATCTGCCACTATCCAAGCGTTATCCGCTATCTTTTGCATTGAAGGTCTTCCACAGACTGTTGTTTCCGACAATGGCCCACAATTCATGTCGGCAGAATTTCAGTCATTCTGCAAGGCCAATGGTATTCAGTATCTGACGTCCGCGCCGTTTTCGCCACAGTCAAACGGTGCCGCTGAACGACTGGTCAGGACTTTCAAGTCACAGATGTTGAAGTTGAAAGAGTCGCATTCTCGGGAGGTCACGTTATTGCTCTTTTTGTCCTCGTATCGCTCTCAACCCCGAGATGGTTGCTCGCCGGCTGAGTTGCTCCACGGTCGTCATCATCGAACCTTGATGTCTTTGCTACATCCGCCGCATGAGGTTCCTGTGCAGCGGCAGACACCTGCTTTTGCTCCAGGCGACGTTGTCTACTATCGCCACTATCGATGTTCACGGCGTTGGCTCGAAGGGCGCATTCTTCGCTGCCTCGGCAGCGCTATGTATCTGGTTTTGGGGGCCTCTGGTGAGGTGCGTCGGCATCTCAATCAGCTGCGCCTCTGTCGTCGCACGCGATCTGCCGCTCGCCGTCTGCTTTCAGCGACGGTGCCGTCCGGTCTGCGCCCCGGGTACCCATCTACTGGCTCGACTCAGCCCCAGGTGTTACCGACGCTTCCTTCCATTTTGCCCCATGGCGACGCGCCGCCGCCACCGCCGCCGCCGCCGCTGCCGCCGCCTATTCTCCCGTCGGCGAAGCTCGCAGTGGACGCGTCGTTGCAACCGCCGGGCGCCTCCCTGGGTCGCGCGCCGCCGATCACTTCCTGTGGCCAGTTGTCCTCCGACATGGAACTCTTGCCAGCTCCGGACCGTATGTCGTCTTCGCCCGTCGGGTGCGCCGGCCCGATGGAGGTCGACCCTTCAGCCCCTCCTGTCTCTCTACGGGCGCATACATCGCATGTTGGCGTGCACCCTGGAGCAGGTTTTCAGGCGTTTCCTACCTCCCCGCGGTCCGAATGGCAGGGTGCGGGTGGCACAGCCTCGCCTGTTGTTAGGCTCCCCACCTCGTCGCATACGTCAACATGGGGTCCTCCCCACGGCGGGCGGAAGCTTTATGCCACAACCGTACGTCGATTTGCTGGTAATGAATGTGGAGTCACCGCCAGACACCACACTTGCTAGGTGGTAGCCTTTAAATCGGCCGCGGTCCGTTAGTATACGTCGGACCCGCGTGTCGCCACTATCAGTGATAGCAGACCGAGAGCCGCCACACGGCAGGTCTAGAGAGACTTGCTAACACTCGCCCCAGTTGTACAGCCGACTTTGCTAGCGATGGTTCACTGAATAAATACGCTCTCATTTGCCAAGACGATAGTTAGCATAGCCTTCAGCTACGTTATTTGCTACGACCTAGCAAGGCGCCTTTATCAGTTACTATTAATATTGTGAACTGTGTACCGTCAAGAGCTACGTTCATCCTTAATGGATTAAAGTTAAGTATTCCACCAGCTACGTCCGTTGTTTCTAAATTCTAATTTCCTTGTCCTGTTCCAGACCTCACGCCAGCCTGCGTGAGGTAAGTCGCGTGCCTTTCGGCCTCCTCTAGTAACACGATGTTGGCTCTCCTGCCAACCACAACAGAATGTCATCTGCCAGCGTGTGTAGTTCCAACAGTAAAATTCCGAACTGGTGGTGTTATGATGTGGTCGTGTTTTTCATGGAGGGGGCTTGCATCCCTTGCTGTTTTGCGTGGCACTATAACAGCACAGACCTACATTAATGTTTTAAGCACCTTCTTGCTCCCCACTGTTGAAGAGCAATTCGGGGTTCGTGATTGCATCTTTCAACATAGTCGAGCACCTGTTCATAACGGACGGCCTGGGGCGGCGGAGAGGTTACACGACAATAACATCCCTGTAATGGACTGGGCTGCACAGAGTCCTGACCTGAATCCTACAGAACACCTTTGGGATGTGCCTCACCGAACGACATCGATATCTCTCCTCAGTGCAGCACTCCTTGAAGAAAGGGCTGCCATTCCCCCAAGAAACCTACCAGCATCTGACTGAACGTATGTCTGCGAGAGTGAAAGCTGTCATCTAGGCTAAGGGTGGGTCAACACAATATTGAATTCCAGCATTACCGATGGAGGGCGCCACGAACTTGTAAGTCGTTTTCAGCCAGGTGTCCGGAAAGTTTAGATCACATAGAGTACATCTTACTTGTTACGTCCTTCATTTCAGTACTCATCGACGCAGAATGATTCTGCTGTAGGTGGATTTCATATTTTGAAGAGATCAAGCTATATCGTTTTGTTTTATCCGTACTGAAAACTGATCATCTTTCGCTCTTCGTACCACTTGCTTTAATGCAATCCAGCGGGAAAACTAAATGGTGCAAAGAGCTTTAATATTGCCGTCGGTCCCGTATTCATCTGCATTTGCATTTCCTATTACTACTGCCGCACGCATGTATTGCATGTGCAACTACGGCTCATGAACGGTACGGATAGAAAGAAACAGCATATAACGAATCTTAAATGCCAAGGCTATCCTCCTAACACAACCGTATCTAATGACCTCGATGTCGACGAAAGGTTAAACTCTTATCTTTCTTCCTCCCTGACACAAGTTTCAAATTGTGCCAAGTCGATGAACTTTCGCTGGATGAAAGTGCACCCAGTTATTCTACTAAACTCGCACATGGACCTCCTCGAAAAGAACACAACGCACATCGGGCTCTTGTTATCTCTAATTTCATGGATATAACCATATCACTGTACTTAAAGCGGGGACATATCACAGTGGACCACGACACCATAGAGTCCCTGAGTACTACGATCAGCACCCTGTCTCCTCTAGACGAGTGCAGTTGGTGCTAACGTCCACCACTTTTTGGTGTGAGCTAACATCAGAATGTGTTAAAAATGACCTATTACTTTCGTCTGAGATATTTCGAAGTCAGCTGGTCCCTTTGTGCATGAAAGTAAGCAAGTGGAAATACGGATTTCCCCTTTAAAATGGAAAACTAATTCGCTTAAGATATTCCCAAACTATTGTATAACTAGAATATTATGTAACGATATCAGTTCAGAACAAATTACTATTATTCTTCTCCTTTGTTATAAAATTATATGAAATAATTATCTTCGTTACCAGTATTACTGTCTGGTATTAAAGTGTGCAAAAAGCTGCTGTATACTCTATATGTCCTCTACGATTTTTCTTAATTATCTGATGCAAAATTTAAGAATAAGCTTGTAGTTGCAAGGGCGTCCACTAAATACAAAATAATATTTGAAAAAACTGTTTCCACCTTAACTGTTAATGTAGTAGTAGACGGGTTTTGGGCGCACGACAGCAAGGTCTTCAGCGCTTAATTGTTGAAGTGCTCCACTTTGTTGCAGAGTGCTGAAGGAATCCTTGTGCCTTTCGGTTTTATTGTATTAGCACGAATGAATGGCTGAGTTCGAGACAAAAGCATGTCGGTGAGACAACGCCCCTGTAGCCACAATGGAAAGAATAGTTGGATTCACGTTAGACAGTGATATTGCGAAACATGCGACGGTGTGACTGACACTGACTCTCTGAATGGCCAATAAATAATTTCTAAGTGAACTGTTTCTTAAATTTATGTACGTTAAGCGGACACTGCGTATTTAATCAGAGGTAAACTGCAGGTCAGCTCAAAAGTTTTAACAGGTTACATTCTGATGTATTTAGTGGAAACGGAACGTAATGCTCGATGTCAGTCCAATCTTTAATTACATTCCAATATATGCATTAAGACATTTACATTAATTACCTGTTCAAAACTCGCTATTTTGCTGGCAGACAGGGACTGAAACAGTTACATGTCCTTCAAAAACCCAGCGATCAGCGATGCTTCCTGCAACAATACATGAGTTGTACTCGTTTCCTACGGTGTAGGATTACTACCATTGTTCTTATGCCTTGCTACATTGCTACGACAGTTTCACTATTCCTAGTACACACATAGGACAGTGCCCATTGATATACTAGCAAATCGGCTAACTTCATTCAAGGTGTGGTCTTGGGCAAGTCAGAATTCGATACGTCATTTGTCGGCCGGTGTGACAGAGCGGTTCTAGGGGCTTCAGTCTGGAACCGCACGAGCGCTACGGTTGCAGGTTCGAATCCTGCCTCGGGCATGGATATGTGTGATGTCCTTAGGTTAGTTAGGTTTAAGTAGTTCTGAGTTCTAGGGGACTGATGACCTCCGCTGTTAAGTCCCATAGTGAACAGAGCCATTTGATACGTCATTTCTACCTTCTGCCATTCTGTAATGTCTGCACGTCGAACAACCTTACTGCGCGGCTCCATAACAACTGATTGCCGCATACACACCAATTCACTGCCACCACTTCCGTAGGCGCTGGAGGGTTTTATGATCACTCGGTAGCAGTTCTGTGCCATGTACAGTTCTCCATAGCGACCTGTGCGCTTTTTGAATGGAGGGAGTAATATTTTGTCTAGTGAGTCCAATTCTCTGCAGAGTCTCATGCTGTGGAGGCATGTGATACGGATGACGTTGTTCCATCCGTCGGATGGGAACATTATACATATTGGGCCATCAAAGAGGAGTGCGGTGTGTGCCGCACAGTGTTTCTCCCTCTCGCTCTTGTCACCATCATTATCACAACAACAACATCTTATACGACACTACAGCATGAACACACTTTTCACAGCTACTTAAACTATGTACACTTAATGAACTTCACATTCAAGCTACACGACTGACGTTAACTAGAATGGCCTGCATGAGGCCATGACGTGCACGAGTTCATCTTCCTCATTACAAGAATCGTGTGAAGCGTAGAGCAGTTGCGAAGGGAACGAATCAACTGTATATCTATATCTACATTTCACTAGTAATCTTAATGTGTATGTCGGCAAACGTAGCGTAAGCCATAATTTCTCAATTTTCCTTGATATTTACATTTCGCGAGTAGCATGGGGGAGAAAGTTATCTGTTTCTCGACTCTTTGTGGAATGTCGGCTTTCGCGATAGGAACATTAAATGCTCCCTTGGTGCTAGACCCTTCTTCTTTAACATCGGTCACTTGTGGCTAAGGAGCGTCTCCGTAATACTCTCGCCGTAAATAAACTGTTTCGTAAAGAAACGTGCAACTCTTCTAGGAATCTTCCCTGTATCCTCTTTTAATCGTACTTCGTTAGGGTCTTAGGTCTGACAGCAAAACTCAAGAATCGGTAGAATGGGTGAAAATGAGTGTGTGAAATCTTATGGGACTTAACTGCTAAGGTCATCAGTCCCTAAGCTTACACACTAGTTAACCTAAATCATCCTAAGGACAAACACACACACCCATGCCCGAGGGAGGACTCGAACCTCCGCCGGGATCAGCTTCATAGTCCATGTATGCAGAGCCTTAGACCGATCGGCTAATCCAGCGTGGCGGTAGAATGAGTATTTTATAAGGGACTTGTCTGGAAACTGACATAAATTTCCTTAGGATTTTATCATTGAATGTCAGATTAATACATATTTGTACTACAACTAATTTTATGTGGTCGCTCCAGATGGAAAGTCCCAAATATTTCTTAGATGTTAACACTTTCAGTGGCTTATCATCTATGGTGCAGCTCGAATGTTTGACTCTCACCAGGTCGGGTCACAGGACAGATCGAATGGATGTAAAGGTGTGCAGCTAGATTAGTAAACGACAGAGTCAGGAAAACCAAGAAATATCAAGGTTTTACCTTATGTTGACTAAAGACGGTTAGAGACGTAGCTCATCTGGGAACGCGATGGAGAAGGGCAATCAGCTGTTTCATTTCCAAAAGAATGTCCCGTGCATTCGTCTTAATAGAGTTAGGGAAATCAAGGAAACCTAAATCCGAATGGACTCAAGAAGATTTGAATACAAGCCTTCCAGAATGCGACTTCAGTGTCATAACCACGTCGCCCAGTGGCCGGTTCTCTCAGTTGGATCATTTCACGGAGATTTTCACGAGCCTTCATAAGATTCTTAAAAGTAAAATGTATTTTTCTAGAGGTATACTATTGAAAAAGCGCAGAACACTAACATTCGACACAGAACGTAAAGCGATTCTCCTGAATGTCTCGCTACCGCAGTAAAAGTAAAGACACACGTGAGTCCCTACGGAGATATGCAGCCTGTAACATTTTAGTTTGCTCTATTCACAAGAGAAGGTATTAACTAGCAGAGATGAGTCCATTCCTATTTAATATTTTATGTTCATATGGATCTCAGCACTATGGGACTTAACTTCTTTGGTCATCAGTCCCCTAGAACTTAGAACTACTTAAACCTACCTAACCTAAGGACATCACACACATCCATGCCCGAGGCAGGATTCGAACCTGCCACCGTAGCGGTCGCGCGGTTCCGGACTGTAGCGCCTAGAACCGCATGGCCACTGCAGCCGGCAATATATTTTGTATTTAGTCAAATATAGTGAGGTATCTCATTTAATAGAAATTTTCCAAGAACACCAGTTGTAGGCTGTGTGGCACTGTGATCGAAAATCAGCAGGGGTTCATGTCTATGCTATCGCCCTTCGAAGCACGCAGCAGCAAGCGCCAGCTGTTTCATCGCAAAGGCATGCAGTATGTGTCAGAGGGCTTCGCACAATGACATGATCCGATACCCTGCAGTTTCAGCAACGGACTCTCCGCCCGCTCTGTCTTCCGCCATTAACTCCTGCTCAATGGTCGGGATATAGTCAGGGGCATAGCTTGCTCTCTCAGACACCCTTTGCGCAGATAATTAACGTTACAAGAGACAGTTGCAACAAGCTATCAGCATTAACGTTGTCGTTAAGCCATTCTGTATATTTTCTCTCCTGCAAATTATCCATGATTTCCGGGAAACTGGACAACCATTACAGTGTATTGTAATAACTAGCGACGCTGCAGAGGTAAGGCAGATATGCCTACTCTTAGGATACCTGTAAGTTCTGTAACTATTTAGTGTCAATCGGTTCAATATTTTCAAATCTTCCGGAGCCCGTTGAAACACTGAGATCTTAACTTGTTGAAGGTGTTTGCATGAATCTATAAAAACAGATGCGTAACCTAAACAGCTATATTTTTGCAAAGACATTGTACAAGTTGTATTACATTCTGCTTAATACCCTTACTTGTCTTTACAGCCGGCCTCTGTGGCAGATCGGTTCTAGCCGCATCAGTCTGGAACCGCACGACCGCTACGGTAGCAGGTTCGAATCCTGTCTCGGGCATGGATGTGTGTGATGTCCTTAGGCTAGCTAGGTTTAAGTTGTTCTAAGTTCTAGGGGACTGATGACTTCAGGTGTTAAGTCCCATAGCGCTTAGAGCCATCAGAACCATTTATATGGTTATGGTGTCTGTTCTTTCGGACATGTCAAGGGAGGCGTGCGTGAGATAGTCCCTGCTGACGCAATATCCCTCGTTGGCTCATATGACCGGAACGGTAGCTCAGCGTGTTCGGTCAGAGGGCTGCATGCTCTCTTGCTCTCTGGAAAAAAAAAAAAAACGAGGAATCAACGATCAACATGAACGGGTGTCTTGTGACGTCCGCCCAGACCAAAAGTAGCGACCTATATCGAACAATAATAAAAAAAAGATGAATAGAGCGTCTGCCATGTAAGCAGGAGATCCTGGGCTCGAGTCCCGGTCGCACACATTTTCACCTGTTCCCGATGATTTATATTAACGCTCGTCAGCAGCTGAAGGTATTTATATAATTCTAATTTCGTAAATAAATGTAGTAACGGTGTGTGCAATAGAAAGAGTAAAGCTGTTTTTATTATGTGAGGGAAATATTTACATACGTGATGACAGATTTAAATTATTTTATTATTCCTTCAAAATACTGATTTCGAACAGAAGTTTATTATAATGGCACGTTTTCATATTATTGTGAGTCGTGATGCACTACATTAAAAGTAATGGAAAACTGAAATGAATATGTAAATAAAGATAATAGCCAAGAGCAAGGTAAAAGTAACAAGCTGAATGTGCGGTCTACAAACTTACGTTGATATAGCACAGTCTTACTTTTTTAAATTAACGATCCCATGTGAAACGGTGAAGTGTTCCTTCTAGTCTGTCATCTCGGACTTACCGCAGCGTCTGATGAAGACATACGAGGGCTGTTCAATAAAGAATGGTCATAGTTTTTATATGGTCTTAATTTCTCGCACTAAAATTTAATCTTATGATATTCTGTTGTCTTAATGTGCAAAAAACACGCTGTAGTAGTTTCATTGTTGGGACTCCTGGTTCTTGCCTGTGAGAAGACGGCAAGGTCTGACATGTTCAGTATCGCCTACCGCTGCAGTGGAGGTAATACGCGAGGAACAATATGTGGCTTTGAAATACTGCTTTCGTCTCAACAAATCTTCAGCTGAGGCCTATCCAACGTTACAGGAGGCCTATGGAGAGTCTGTTCTTCCCTACAGCACAGCTCGAAGGAGGTTTAAAACGTTTAAAGAGGGGAGGCAATCAATTTCAAAGGAAGGTGGAAGGTGCTCCAGTTATCGCTCTTGCGGAAGAAAACATCACCACTGCTGTTGTCATTTTGAGAGAGGATCGACGAATTACCTTAAGATCACTTTCTGAAATACTGAACATTTCAATGGGTGCCACCCACACGTTGGTGACAGAAAAATTACACATGACACGTGTTTGTGCGCGATGGGTTCCAAGACTGTTGATTCTTGAACAAAAGGAAGTTCGCGTGCAGGCCTGCATGCAGTTAATGTTGATGTTAGAGGAATATCCGGAGTTTCTTCCAAATGTAATCACTGCTGATGAAGCCTCGCTACATCATTTTGATCCTGAGAGCAAACAGCAAAGATCAGTGTTGAAATCTTGTTCATCAACCCCCAAAAAAGCAAAAGTGGTGGCTTCTGCTAGGAAATTTATGGTTATGTCATTCTTTGATATTCATGGAATGGTTTATCAGCATGTTGTATCTGCACACACATCAGTAATTGGACAATACTACAGGGAAGTCCTGAAAATATTGCAAGTCCATACCAGGAGCAAAAGTCGACATTTCCGTGAAGCAGGCTGGCTGCACCACGATAATGCGCGCCCTCATATTGCTAATGTTGTTGCAGAATATCTTCCAAAAATCAACGTGAAGTGCATCCCTCATCCTCCCTATAGTCCGGATTTAGCCCCATGTGACTTTTTTCTATTCCCCAATATGAAGAAACGCGTTCGTGGGAGGCATTATCAATCATCAGAAGCAGTGGTGAAGGCTGCAGAGGCGATTTTGAAGGACCTCTCAAAAAATAGTTTCCAGAATTTATTTGAAGACTGGCAAAACGCTAGGACAAGTGCATCGCATTCATGGAAGACTACTTTGAGAACGGCCATCAAAGTTATGAGGATGAGTAAAGGTATGTCGTCAAAAAAATTATGATCATTCCTTACTGAAGAGCCCACTAATTACCTCCGTGACCACTATCTACGCACTCTTAGCGCCATGCTATGGGCGAGACATATTATGTGGCATATTTTTCTGAAGAATTCCTCGGAAACGTTTCCTGGCGGGCCCAGAATATTTCTATGCACTATCACACATATACTAGTCATACTAAATAAAAGTCATCATTTTCGCTTTGACCTGCGAGGCAGTGTGAAAATAGTCACTTCTTCTGTATCACTACGCATTGCGCTATAGCAATCGAACCCGACGCCGAGCGTCACAAACAGACTACTCCGCACCGTCACCAACCGGTTTCGAGCAGCAAGTGTTCGTCCTTTAAACCGCGCCTTTCTCTCGAAAGCAGGAAAACAGTTGAGCCTTCACACCAATGGGCAGAAAAAATACTTACCGACTATTTCATTGTTAGTTAACAGAAAAACAACTGTATGCTCAGCGAGGATCGCTCGCTCCTGAATCCAAAGACTCAACACATTTAAAACCTCAACTCCACCTCACAGCGGCCACAATTCAGAAGCTACGCTTGGGAGCATTCTCGACTGACGCCGATATCGTGAGCCGCCAAATCTGATCCACGAAAGTATTTTAACATGCTGAGCTTCGGCCAACCACCAATACAGAGCAGAATGTAGGACTTTGTTTGGTAATTTCCTGAAAATGCTCACAATACTTGCTGTAAAATATTGCTTCCTACTAGCCCTATGAGAAGTTCCTTTTAGGAACACTAGCCACCATGTGGCTCACCTTTGAGAACGGAAGGGTCGGACCAAATAACCAACATCTAGCTGGCCCTCTATCTCTACACTGGAGAATAGCCTCTGTCCCTTGAAAATCGGAATACCGGCGTTAGCATTCACAGCAGCGACCACCAACAGCCGACAGGGGTTGCCAAGAATTGAAATGTTACACATATACCAATAAATATGGTGTGGGGGTCAGTTTTCTTAGCTTCATGTACATTCACCAGCAGAGTCACGAAGTGTTTTATCGTAAAACAAAGAAAGGAGTATCGACTGCATATGGAAACTGTACAGCAATATCGCAGTGTCCCAAGGTGTTCCATCGTGAGCTGATAACACAAAGAGACGCTGGGGACTAAATGTATACAATTTTTTCCGGAGGCGTCAGATACATCTGACGCATGATTATTGTTGTTGTGGATTTCTGTCTGAAGATTTGCTTGCCGCACCCCTCCACGGGAGTCTGTCCTGCGCAAGCCTTCATCTCTGCATCATTAACACAACCTACATGAACTTGACTCTTCGTACTGTGCTCAAGTCATGGCATGACTCCAGATTCCTTTTCCACAGTCGTCCTTCCGTGACCAAACTGTCTATTCCTTGATGTCTCAGGATATGTCCTATCAGCGGATCCACTCTGTTGTCAAATTGTGCCATAAATTTCCTTCATTTTCAGTTCGAATTAGTATCTCTTCATTATCTATTAGATGTGTACATCAAATTTAATCTTCACCCATCTTCTGTAGTGCAACATTTTAAAAGTTTCTGTTCCCATATTGTCTATAGTGCTTATCGTCCACGTTACAGTTCCATTTAAGGTAACAATCCACACAAATTATTTCAGAAGAGGCTTCTTAAGTTGAAATTTATATTACGTGTTAACAGATTTATGTTTTCGGAAACTCATTCCTCGCTATTGATTGTAAGTATTATATTTCTTATCTACTTCGGCCGCCGTTTGCAAAGAAATTGACACTAATACAAATACACGAGGAACTATAAGGGGTTAGATTACTTGGTATTAAAAGCGTTGTACATGCTTAACTGACGACTTAAATCAGGAAGAATACAAGGTCCGCGTGAAGGAGATAATCTATGAATATGAAGGTCATATTTATGCGATATTAACGAGAAAGGCAGATTAAAATTGAAGAAACTGCAAAAAGGTGGAAATTTAAGGAGATGGGACATTTATAAACTGACTAAACCAGAGGTTGTACAGAGTTTCAGGGAGAGCATAAGGGAACAGTTGACAGCAGTGGGGGAAAGAAGTACAGTAGAAGAAGAATGGGTAGCTCTGAGGGATGAAGTAGCGTTAGCAGCAGAGGATCAAGTAGGCTAAAAGACGAGGGCTAGTAGAAATCCTTGGGTAACAGAAGATATATTGAATTTAATTGATGAAAACAGAAAATATAAAAATGCAGTAAACGAAGTAGGCAAAAAGGAATACAAACGTCTGAAAAATGAGATCGACAGAAAGTGCAAAATGTTTAAGCAGGGATGGTTAGAGGTCAAATGTAAGTATGTAGAGGCTTATCTCACTAGGGGTAAGATAGATACTACCTACAGGAAAATTAAAGAGTACTTTGGACAAAAGAGAACCACTTGTATGAATATCAAGAGCTCAGATGGAAAACCAGATCTAATTAAAAAAGGGAAAGCACAAAGGTGGAAGGAGTATATAGAGGGTCTATGCAAGGCTGATGTACTTGAGGACAATATTATAGAAATGGAAAAGAATGTAGATGAAGATGAAAAGGGAGATACGATACTTCGTGAAGAGTTTGACAGAGCACTGAAAGACCTGAGCCGAAACAAGGCCCCGGGAGTAGACAACATTCCATTGGAACTACTGACGGCCTTGGGAGAGCCAGTCCTGACAAAACTCTACCATCTGGTGAGGAAGATGTATGAGACAGGCGAATTACCCTCAGACTTCAAGAAGAATATAATAATTCCAATCCCAAAGAAAGCAGGTGTTGACAGATGTGAGAATTATTGAACTATCAGTGTAATAAGTCACAGCTGCAAAATACTAACACGAATCATTTACAGACGAATGGAAAAACTGGTAGAAGCCGACATCGGGGAAGATCAGTTAGGATTCCTTAGAAATATTGGAACACGTGAGCCAATACTGACCTTACGACTTAACTTAGAAGAAAGATTAAGGAAAGGCAAACCTACGTTTCAAGCATTTGTAGACTTAGAGAAAGCTTTTAACAATGTTGACTGGAATACGCTCTTACAAATTCTAAAGGTGGCAAGGGTAGAATACGAGCGAAAGCCTATTTACAATTTGTACAGAAACCAGATGGCAGTTATAAGAGTCGAGGGACATGAAAGGGAAGCATTGGTTGGGAAGGTAGTGAGACAGGGTTGTTGTCTCTCCCCAATGTTATTCAATCTGTATATTAAGCAAGCAGTAAAGGAAACAAAAGAATAATTCGGAGTAGGAATTAACATCCAGGGAGAAGAAATAAAAACTTTGAGGTTCGCCGATGACATCGTAATTCTGTCAGAGACAGCAAAGGACTTGGAAGAGCAGTTGAACGGCATGGACAATGTCTTGCAAGGAGGATATAAGATGAACATCAACAAAAGCAAAACGAGGATAATGGAATGTGTCGAATTAAGTCGGGTGATGCTGAAGGAATTAGATTAGGAAATGAGACACTTAAAGTAGTAAAGGAGTTTTGCTATTTGGGGAGCAAAATAACTGATGATGGTCGAAGTAGAGAGGATATAAAATGTAGACTGGCAATGGCAAGGAAAGCGTTTCTGAAGAAGAGAAATTTGTT
Organism: Schistocerca gregaria; assembly: GCF_023897955.1. Classification (NCBI taxonomy): domain Eukaryota; kingdom Metazoa; phylum Arthropoda; class Insecta; order Orthoptera; family Acrididae; genus Schistocerca; species Schistocerca gregaria. The sequence goes on from NC_064931.1 coordinate 361,464,479, forward strand.
AACATCGAGTATAGATTTAAGTGTCAGGAAGTCGTTTCTGAAAGTATTTATATGGAGTGTAGCCATGTATGGAAGTGAAACATGGACGATAAATAGTTTGGACAAGAAGATAATAGAAGCTTTCGAAATGTGGTCCTACAGAAGAATGCTGAAGATTTAATGGGTAGATCACATAACTAATGAGGAGATATTGAATAGAATTGGGGGAAGAGGAATTGGTGGCACAATTTGTCGAGAAGAAGAGGCATCGAGGGATCACAAATTTAGCATTGGAGGCCACCGTGGAGGGTAAAAATCGTAGAGGGAGACTAAGAGATGAATACACTAAGCAGATTCAGAAGGATGTAGGTTGCAGTAGGAACTGGGAGATGAAGAACCTTGCCCAGGGTAGGTTAGCATGGAGAGCTGCATCAAACGAGTCTCAGGACTGAAGACCACAACAAAAACAAAGAGAAAGAAGTTTGCTGTACTTAGTTTGGGAGTGGAAGGCCAAAGCTTACGTCTGGATGCGTTAGCAGTAGTAGACTCGAGAGATCATCGTGCGAGCTCAGAAAATGGTACTCCACTGAACGTAAAGACGCGAATCGTGAAAGCTATTGTAAGAGTGCAGCACCTGCTAACGTTTTACCTGCTCCGAATGCGCACTACATGTACATGTGCATCCTACCCAAATACAAGCACCGGGAGCGTGGCTGATCTGGAGTCCGAACATCTTCTACATGACCTTTGATACTGCAGCAGCACCTTGCGTAGTCCTCACGAATATAGTGCTATTATATATTTTAAATAAACTTCCATGATACTCGGTGCTGCTGTTGACGCCATAACAACTAAAGTTATCCACATTCTACTACTCCCATATATACAAAAAAATCTGTGGGAGACAGCACCCAGCTACATCGAAATATGTAAATGAAATACAGTTACTTCAGAGAAGAAGTTTCAAAGGCAGTGACGAGAGCTGCCAATTCATACTTCGGGATATCGAGCGATCTATAAACGAATGGTTCTCAAGTTTGTAAAAGTATTCAATCTCTGGCTCTGCTCACAACTGGTACATACCTGTACTAGGAGGAAGTCAAAAAGACGTGTGCGACAGTAAATGAAAAGCGCAGGCTTTACCTTATTCATTGTAGACGTTTCAGTGTCCGATGTTTGGAGTCTGCTATGTCTCACGTTTCCCTACCAGTGGAACATATACTAATCTGGAGCTGGATGAGAAAAAAGTTGGGTTTTAATCAGCATTGCACTGCCTCAAGTAACTGGTATCAGTACCGTGCGTACTGACTGTAAAGGAGGGCTTTTTCCCACCCTAAGACACAATAGTCACAACTGGGAATCTGGGTACTTCACATACTACACTGTAAAGACAAACAACCCAACCTTGCCAGAGCTTCTTCATTACCTTCTTCTGCAGCACTGAATGCCGAGGGGCAAAATGATACTCGCCGGCATGAGTGGCCGAGCGGTTCTCGGCACTACAGTCTGGAAACCGCGCGACCGCTACGCTCACAGGTTCCAATCCTGTCTCGGGCATGGATGTGTGTAGGTTTAAGTAGTTCTAAGTTCTAGGGGACTGATGACCTCAGCAGTTACGTCTCATGGTGCTCAGAGCCATTTGAACCATTTTTTTTAAAAAATGATACTCACATACAGAAAAAATAATCCAGAATTACATACACATAACTTTAATACCAGAAAAGTACATAATCACAAATTTGATGTCAATAAACCATTATTTTAGAGATTATTTCAGTTCAAAAGACGACTTTTAGCCTACGAGGAGATTTAGATATCCTGACGCCCATGGAATCTGCTAGTACTCAAGAATATTTTATATTTGAAAGAGGAATTTTAACCCTCAAGTACATCAACTAATCTTTATCAAGAAGTAATTAATTAATTTATTTTTAAGTTTGGTATTTCTCCTAACACACAAAATTTTGACTTCATTAAATGAAGAAATAAGATAGTGTTTATGAAAAAATATATAACGATTCATGCTGAACTTCTACATGAGAAAGTATTCAGTTAGCTCCTTCATACTTCTAAGGAGTTTCTGTAGAAGAATATTTATTTTTGTTTCAAATATAGGAAGGATTTGTATTATTTTAAAAAATTACACTGCTTAGAGAAATGACATTTTCCTTCCCGTTGCTTTAGTTAGAAAAAAAGGAGATGTTAATGAGTTCTGTAATTCAGTGTACACAAGAGGGAAAATTAATTAATGGAGGCAATAAAAACTGAACGGTCAGGGTGTCAGAGTGGTATACGTTTGGCATGGGTTAAATTTCTGCTACTCTCGGAAACTTTTTCCCTGGTGGGAGGACTGGAGTAGGAAGCCACCAGCTTCGCGAAACCAACATGTATCCGTAAAATAATGGTGAAGCTGTGTCCAATGCCTGTTGAGCTCTGTCACATGCCAGTGAGGTATCTCGTGGAAGGGGTAAGGTTTGCTAATCCGTACCGCTCCATATCTAGTTAAACAAGGCATCCCCATTGAGTTAATGATGATTGCGCCATTGCATACTGTTTGTGTGCTGGATAACACCTCTACTACTTTGCTGTGACCGTAACACACGAGCGTTTGGCTGAGATAATCCGTTGCTAATTTTTGCAAAGGTGAAACTTCAAGTTATTTAATGATCTTGGCTGATCCGGTAAAAATGTAATTTACTAACGCTAATCCCGTAGAAATTATCATTGAAAACACAACTAACATTGGACTGATTTTAAACTTGAATAATAAAGGGAATAAACGATAAAAAGGATAAAAGGACTAAAATGTGGGTCGTCGCTACCAGCGTGATATCGCTGGAAAATTTCGTGATTTCAATGAAAGTGACTGATGTAACATAAAATTTCACTTGAATTTTCAAAAGTAGGCAACCAGAATTGCATAAAAAAAAGTGAAAAATAGAGTCAAAGCGGAAAGAAAACAGGTAGAAAAACAGAGACAAATCAAAATGAGTTAGATTCGACAGACCGAAGATTGTTACGGAGCATAAATAAAAGACTACGAGTTGCATGTGGATTACAGAGAAAGAAGAACGTCGGAAGTTGAATGAGTGATCGCACTGTCTCTTGCACATCTCAAATGATCCGACAACATGAAATTTGTCCACTAGTCCTAACCGAACTGTCAGGATCTTCCCCGGTATTGCTACCATCCCGCTACAGCCTTACCAAACACTATCATCGTGTTCGTGGCAACAGGCCTGATATACCTTAGACCTCCACGACTCATCAGCGAAATGAAGCCAAGTCGCAGAACTTCGAACCGAGCGCAAGAACGGCGCCGACTCTAGATCAAGCGTAGCTCAGCAGTGCGTTAAATGAACATAGACTGAACCAAACGTATCTAAATCTCTGTTTATTCGCACATGTTCGAAAGGACAGACATCATTTTGATCCTGCAACCACTTATCAAGACACAAAGAAATTAATGACATTAGCTGCGTATGGCCATTGATTTAAATCAATGTGGAAAGTTGAACATTTGGGCCAGACTGGCATTCGCATTCGGATTTCCTGCTTATTACGCAGATGCGCTGACCACTACGCCATCCGGACACAGCAGTCAGCGCAACTGCGCGGACTAGCCTAGCACGCCTCCTGTCAGACTCAAATTCTCAACTTATCCACACACTACTGATGTAGTGCCCGTTGCTCATTCATTACTAGCGGCACTTACCCGATTCCCGCAATTGTAAGGTTTTCTCTATGTGTTCTCTTTCATGCATAGGGAAAACCTTACAATTTTTCCATAACAACAATATTACTGAAAAAAGGTCAGATCCTTCAATAAAATTCCAAACTAAACTCCGCAAGCTACTACAAAACTGTAACATTTTACTAAACAAATATGAAGTACGTAACTGTATAACAGTGAATCCCTCAGCACCAAAACTGTGTGCACAGCCAAAGGTTGATAAAGAAAATTGTTCCATTTGCCCGACTGTTACCTCAAGAAACAGCCTTGCAGACTTCATAAGCTGTAAACTGAAAGACCTCATTACCAAATACTATACATTTGAAAATAACTACACCACACATTACACACATGAACTCACAAGCTTAATTAAAGAGATCCACATTCCACCAACGCCTAAATTAGCATCACTAGACAGAGTCAACCTATACATGAACATCATTGTCAAAGAGACTATTAACGTTATAAGAAACAGTCTGCTTAAATATAAGAAAGTTAGTTTGCAGAGATCTATGAACTCATAGAAATACTTACACTTATTCTAGAGCATAATTACTTTAGCTTCAACAACAATCTGTACCAACAACATGATGGTTTGGCAATGAGGAGTAGCTTAGGAGGGATAATGGCTGGTATTTACATCAAGCATATAGAACAAAAATTCTTCTGAAGCAACCAGCACATCCCAAACAAAATAATCTACTACAGAAGATATGTTGATGATGCAATCTTGCTTTTTAATGGTACGAACAATGAAATTGATACAGCAGCAGCAGATCTAAGCAAAATGCACAAAAATATTAAATTCACACTTGAACATGAAACTAGTAAAAGCATTACCTTTCTTTACCTGAAGATTTGTAATAGTAACCATAAACATCAATTTAGTATTTTCAGGAAACCTAACACCACAAATGTCAGTACTGACAACTCATTGTGCCACCCTCGCAAACAAAAAATGGCGTATTTCAGAGCCATGATACATTGAATTAGAAAAATGCCAATGAGTGACACAGACCAACAAAATCAAATCGATATAATTAAAACAGTTGCTTATAATAATGGATATAAACCCACAATAATAGAAGAACTCCACAACAAAATTCAAACGAAAGCCCAGTTCCACGAAACAGCAATCCACAGAACATGTACTCCAAGCCAAATCCGTGTGCCACAGAAACCAAACCTAAATATGCTGCTCTCCTATACATAGATCAACTATCATACCAAATAGCAAATCTATTTAAAAAGAAAAATATCACGATCAGCTTTTCCACAAATAATAAATTGTAACAAAAAGTAATCCATGATGTAAACACCTCGAAGAGCCCATACAGTAAATCAGAAATATACAAGCTCAAATGTGATACATGCCAAACATTCTACATTGGACATACAGGCAAAAGTTTTGAAGTTAGATACAAGGAACACATTGATGCTTTAAGGCTTGGCAACTTGAAAAAAATGCACTTTCAGCCCATATTGCTGAAGTAAAACAGTCAGTGAGAAACATTGAGAACAACTTAAAAATTTTACATCTAGCAGAAAAGGGAAAAAAGAAGAAATAGAAATACACACACACACAAAAACAGCACCCCAAACTATATTCTTAATGAACAAACTGAGCTGGCTAAAACTCCTTTCCTGAAAAATTTCCAAAATTTAATTTTCACCTTTTAAAGTAAATACTATTCCCACACCTATCTGCAGATCAAGTAGCAAATTTGTCTGTTACTCATCATGCTAAAAATAAATGAATAATGTACTGTCTACCCATAAAAAAAGTTTTCACATGGAACATCTTTATAATTCGTGTAGCAGTATTCGCTCTAATATTCACAAAATCAATATCTCTCTGTACTGGTGTACAAGGCGTTTCAGTTGCATGAGTAAATATATGATCTTTTTCCTATCATGTAGCATCTTTGTAATATTACGATATATCAAAGCATCTTTGACACTCATATGTTTGAAAACACTATGTATCTATCAAAACATGCGGTGCTTGTTAGAAGTCAGTTCTGCGACTAAGCTAAAGTGCTCAGTAACACAAATGTACGTGTGCAATGACAGAAATGTGATGGAAATGCATTCAGTGACAAATCTGAAGCGCTCAATTATGCAAGTTTATGTGTGCAATGATGTGAATGCGATGAAAATTACAACTGTTGTCTGCTGGACGAAAACTAAGAAAACAAGTACTCCAAACCGACATTTCACGAGAGTCACATCCCAATGCAGACCTGTAACTCAACCATCTTTTTGACGTGCTTATAATTACGTATTACTTATATTTTAGTATAACTTATCAGTAAAAAACGCCGCACATGTTGTAATGAAAGCATGAAAGCCGTCTGACGATTAATCGTAATGATTATAAACCGGTAACGGTACCCTTTAAATAAAGGAACTTAAAATAAATTTGTGGCTGGTTGCTGTCTCAACACCATCAACATTTGCCTTTAAAGAAGTTTTCACATCACAAAGGCTACAAACGTTATACTTGTGCACGGAAAAGTTAGGTAACCACAGGAGCACTGAAGGCAGCCTGTTTCAAGCCTTACATCGGACGCTACGGTTGACGTAAGCGACAACATAGGTGGTAGTATGTGGCATGCTACGCGCATCAGCCATCACACGAAGGCGTAGAAGTGAATTCGCGCCTCTGCGATCAGTTTTGTTCTTTGTGACGTCAGATTGGTGCAGACTCAGTGACTTCTACTTGGTGTAATATCCTCTGCAGTAAATTTCATGTTACTGAATTTTAGATCACCAAGTTTGTACCCTCCTTTGTTGTGGCTGTCCTGGAGCGTAACTCAGTTGTTCTACTTGAACTCTTTATCGACGCTAGTCGTATGCATCCTGATAACCCAGCGGAGGATAAGTTTCGGATGCTACTACTAGTTTCATCTTTTCTTTTTTGGTTACTGCTATTGTTGAACGTCAGGGGCACCAACTCTAGCAACAAAGTGTAACTTCACTGGAGGGTGCGTCATAGACAACCTATAGTTATGACGCATTTCTCCTCTTTTTCTGTGTGCACTGTTTTGGTATTACGGTATCTGTGTCATGAAGGGCAAGCATACTGTCCTGCAAAGTAGCATAAAATCAGCACACAGGGTCTAATGATTTGTTGTTGAACTCTTCATGTTGGTTCTGTCAATAGGTTGCAGCATTTTTAGGTAAGAACTTTCTACTTGGTGTCAGTGCTGATTAAAACTGTTCAGTTTAACCCCGATTATTATCGATTTCCACTGCGTTCTAAATGGAAAAATATTTATTTGTGTTTTCACTGGTTTCGCCTGACTGGTTCCCTTTATACAGCAAGGGGGTCCGGAAAAGGGGTGATGCCTGGCTGGCAACAACTTCCTCTCTACATGGTTTCCCCAAATCATTCCATTAGAATAAAATTAATGCCAACTGGCCACCCATAGTACATCTCACTCGTTATTCCGTTATCTGAAATTAGGCAAATTCTTATGTCGAAGATTAGTTACGACTTCAGCTATTATTGTCGTTTTTTCGCAATACAGCTTTTTATTGTACAAGGTATCTACATCTCTGACTTTTATTGTTTAAAGTTCTGCCTAAGTAAGAAAGCTTTCTTTAAGCACATTTCATAGACGCAGAGCTCCTATTGACTAAAAAGCTCCTTCAACATGAGGGCTGATGTGATGTTTAGAACAAAAAAGGCGTATAAGTTTCAGTTTGCAGGTAAAGTACTATAAAACTTTCTAAGATAGTCACAGTAGGAGAAATGCGTTTATGGGAATGAAACAGCAGAAAAAGTAGTCGTGGTATATAAACTGAGCAATCACATACCGCTTGTTAAGCCCTTCTCATATCAGAGAACAACCTGTACGTGTAGACTATGTAGTTAACACTATATGGGAGTTACAGCTATTCACTGTGACATACGGATGCGGTAAAGCACATGACTGATCACACTGTAAATGTCCTCGAGGATTTAACATGACTGCGTCTGACATATAAAGTCGGATATGACTACTGAGTGGAAGAGCACGAATTGGATCTCCGAAAGAGGACAAAATAGATTATTCCGGGGCAGTTCTTCCAGACTGCGTCTGACAGCCAGGTTAGCCCCGCTGGCGTCACTTGAGGGGCAGGACTTTCCATGGAAATACGAGACACGTGTAGGTGAAACGAAGTGTATCAGCTCTCGCGGCTGCAGACTGGAAGCAGTAGAGAGACGAATCATATTAAGAACACAGTTTTCTGATAACTGTTTACTATTATTTGTGAATCATTAATACAGTCTTTTTTAAAGACTACGCACCACAAAATTCTACGAATGGAGGGCAAATCGGCAGATGTACTGTACATATGCAAACAAACAAATGATTACAATTTCAGACAAATTCTAAGATTTATTCAAAATAATGTGTTTCACTAACTGAGAAAATCAATAACCTCTGGCCCTTATGCATGCAGTTATTCTTCATGGCACTGATTTACAGAGTTGTTAGATGTCCTCCTGAGAGAATTGTGCCAGATTGTGTCCAATTGACTCGTCAGATCGTCAGAATCCCGCTATGGTTCGAGGGCCCTGCCCACAACGCTCCATAAATTCTAATTTGGGGAGGGATCCGGTGACTTGACTGGCCAGCGTAGACTTCGGTAAGCACGAAGACAAGAAATATAAACCTTGTCTGGCAGGAACGTAAGCCCAGGAAGACTTGTGATGAAGTGCTACAAAACAGGGCGTAGAATATCGTCAACGTACTGTTGTGCTGTAATAGTGACGTGGATGACAACCGAAGGTATCCTGCTATGAATAGATATGGCAACTCAGACCAGCGCTCCAGGTTACCGAGCCGTAACCCGGAAGACACTCAGACTGGTATTCCACCGCTGTCCGGAGAGTCACTAGACACGTCTTCGACCTGGAATCTCATTGACTGTAGTAGATTGACTTTAGTGATGAGTCCCGCTTCGGACTGAGCATCGACGACCAGTGAAGACGTGTCTGGAGACGTCCCGGCAGAGGTGAGATGCCAACCTGACTGTCAACCATCGTACAGCCCGACAACCAGGACTGATGGCCTGGGGAGGCATTTCCTTTAATAGCGGGACCCCTCTGCATGGCATCAGCAGTGCCACTACAGAATAGCGGCATGTCCACGAATTCTGTGCACCGTTTCGTTGCCCTTCATGTAAAGCCACCCTGGGCTTACATTTCAGAAAGATAACGCCAGCCCGCACACGACAAGAGAGTCTACTGTTTCTCTACGTACATGCTATGCCAGCAAGATGGCTGGATTTCTCCTCAATTGAGAACGTTAGGACCATTATGGGCAAGGCCCTTCAACCATCTCGGGATTTCGACACTGTAACGCGTCAGTAGGATAGAATTTGGCATTTGGCATTGACAAATTTTAATCATTTGTTTGTCTGTGTATGCAAATCACGTCTTCCAACTTAGGTCCCATTAGACTGCTTACCTTATGGTTCAAACGGCTCTGAGCAATATGGGACTTAACATCTAAGGTCATCAGTCCCCTAGAACTTAGAACTACTTAAACCTAACTAACCTAAGGACATCACACACATCCATGCCCGAGGCAGGATTCGAACCTGCGACCGTAGCAGTCGCGCGGTTCTGGACTGAAGCGCCTAGAATCGCTCGGCCACAACGGCCGGCGCTTACGTTATGAGGGTGTACGAGCAATTATGCGCCTTTCATAAACAAGCAGTTGGACCAAATAATTTTAAATTCATATTTCAGTTCTTGTTATGTGTTATCTACAACAGTACTGCACATTTGCACTTCCTACAGTTTATATTTATTGCTCGCGGATGACGCATCGTTCAAGTGTAAATGTGTTTCCGATACCACAGCAATCATGTCTGGAGTGATTAAGGTCTATTCGCCATCCTCGTCTTGTATCACCAATGAGTCACTATCAAAGTTTGCGATTGAATTGTACAAGCTCAAGTGACAGCACCCTTTTCCCTGCTGATTCGTTTCAATGATGCACAGTATCTCTTTACTAGAGTTTATTCAGTCGTGTGGGATCGACCATTCTCACGATTTGGAAAATTTATTTTGTGTTACCTTTGTGGACGGATACCGTTCTCTACGCCGAAGGCGTGAGTTACCAAAAGGAGGGAAGTCCTGCTGCCTCTGTCTGTAAATCGTGTAAACTTTTCTCTGTGTACTGTGTGTTATATCGTTTCAACTGTTTTTTGATTGGTGCATGTTAATGATCGTTTATTCTAGATAGTCGATCACAATACAAGGAGGATGTGCGTTTTGTTGTCCGTGAGACAATCTCGTTTCAGTACGACGGTGCACCATTCGAACACGTTACGAATTTCCTTGAGAACCTGGTCTACGAAGACGCTCTTTGTCTGACGGGGAAAGGGTGACCATGTCCTATGATAACGGTAAAGTCCCGATGTCATCCCTATAGCAATACGGTTGGCGTATGAAACCCAGATAGAAGATAAAGAGGGACTGGTCAGTAGTGTTCTAGTTGCCCGTCTCACTATGCAACAGATTCTAAGGATACTTGAGAGACCGTATGCTCGATAACTGATACGTTGAGGTTGGTGGTAGGCACACTGAACAACTGCACGCTTGCAGCTGGTTCATGTCAATAAAAAAACTAAATATACACTTCCAGCCATTAGCTAACGATGTGAAAGTACTAACTTCAGCAATATTTTGAATGCAAAGCGCTTTTCATTCACTGGTCTTATATGGCAATTATTGCTTCCGTATCTAGCCAAAGTGTGTAGTAATTTTTCAGAGGTGAAACGTGGTTGTGGTAGATTTTTTAAAAAATGAAGCATATAGGAAAAATAATAGCTTTATCCTGCTAATATCATTCATTTCATCACTATACCTTGGTCAGCTGTTAAAAAACAGTGTGTGGAAAAATTATAATGCTCTGACTGTGAGATAAGATATTGTTATGAAATTAGAATAAGAGTAGCCTTTTAAAACATTACAGAGATTAAATTTCGATTTTGCCTTCATTACATGATTTAAACACTTTCGGAAAGACAGTAAACTACCTCTAGGGAGAGCTATTTTAGACACGTTCGATTTCATAGGGCAGGTGAGCTGCTGCGCGGTGTAATGCGCCACTGGCGCGGACAATTATGCAGACTGCTCACGGACGCGTGATGGCCAGCGGACAGGAGCTCCGAGCCAGTTTAGCTTCGTGTACCAGAAACTAGCAGCAGTGCGCTGATGACAGCTTAATACTGCTTTGCATCAAACAAAAGGCACTGTTCTACGTTTAATAACTGCTGGCATCACACAGGCCTTACGCACACTGAAAATGTTATTTCCGCTGACAACAATAAAAACATATTTAATGAGTAAATGTGTGTGCCTGTAAAAAAAATAACTGCACTAGACTCTACTCTACTTTAACAGTGTAACTGAGACATACGGTTTCGAATAACGACTTATGGTAAACGTTTATGTAGACAAATACACAATATCTCAAGACTGCTTACGTTGCTTAGAGATCAGTGGAATTGTTAAAAATATCTCCAGGTCGACAAGTAGGTGGCCCTGAAATTACTGATATCTCATACACTGAGATGAATAGCGAATGCGCTTATGCAAATGGCGGTAGTATCGCGTACACAAGGTATTATACGTCGAATCGTTGGCGGAGCCATCAATTGTATTCAGGTGATTCATATGAAAAAATATCTGACTTGAATGTGGCCGCACGGTTGGAACTAATAGACTTTGATCGCAGAATGGTAATTGGAGCTAGCATGGAAATTCAATTCCTGATATCGTAAGGGAATTCAGTGTTGCGAGATCCACAGTGTGAATAATGTGCCGAGATTAACAAATTGCAGGCATCACCTGTTACAATGGACAACGCAGTGGCCGAAGGCCTTCATTTAATGACCGAGAGCAGAGGCGTTTGCATTGAGTTGTCAGCGATAACAGACAAGCAACACTGCACGCATTAACCGCAGAAATCAATGTTGGACGTTCTACGAACGTATATGTTAGGACAGTGCGGCGAAATTTGCTGTTAATAGGCTATTGTGACAGCAGACGACCGACGCGAGAGCCTTTGTTACAGCACGACAACGCCTGCAGCGCCTCTCGTGGGCTCGTGACCACACCGGTTGGAATCTAGACGACAGGAAAACCATGGCCGGGTAAGATGAGTTCTGATTTCAGCTGGTAACAGCTGATGGTAGGGTTAGAGTGTGGCGCAACCACACGAAGCCATGGACCGAAGTTGTCAACACGGCAATGTGCAACCAGTCGGTGCCTCCATAATGGTATGGGTTGTGTCTACTTCGAATGAACTGAATCCTCTTATGGAAATGTCTATGATCGGCTACTTGAAGACCACTTTCAGCCATTCATGCACTTCATGCGACGAAATTTTTATCGGTGACAACTGTTCTTGTTTAGTTTGAAGAACATTCTAGACATTTCGAGGGAATGATTTGGCCACTCAGATCGCCCACCATGAATCCCATCGAGCATTTATGGGTCGTAATCGAGAGATCAGTCAGTGCACAAAATTCTGCCCCGGCAACACGTTCCCTCTAATAGACTGCTGTAGAGGCAACATGGTTCAGTATCTCTGCAGGGGGCTTCCAACGAGTTGCTGAGTCCATGCTGCGTCATGTTGCTGCACCACGCCGAGCAAAAGGAGGTCCAACACGATATTAGGAGGTATGACCTCACAGCAATGACGTAGAGAAACTATTTTATAGAATGAGCATATGAACCAATTAAATCAGAATCGGTGTTGTTCCACTGAAGAAGTCTCATATTTGTTCAGTCGGAGTCTGTGCTAATTCTTTAATAATATCATCATCGACGAGACGCTAAAACTTAATTATCCCTTCCTTTTTTCCTTTGCAAGTAGTGGAAATTTCTGTGCGACGCGATTTGTCTTTATCGTGAGCAAAGCTTACACATCACTTTTCATCTCTGAAGCAAGAGTTTGCACGTCACCTTTTGGGTTAAATGAAGAATACAGCCAACTAAATTAAGTAAAACTTCAAACAGGAAGTATAAGAAAGTAAAGAGAACCGTACAACATAAAAATTAAAGTGGAAGTCACATTCTTTCCTTTATTGCTGCTTTTGATGGTTACAATGGTATATCAAAAACGCTTTCTTCACTGTAAATCAAATGAGTGTCGAAAAGAACCCTAGATTTCGAACGCATTCATTTGCGTAATTCAGTCTCACACAAAGAAGCTGAGAGTCCGCTAGTTTATACTACTCCTGTAATGAGAAAATTTAGAAAACTGATTTACTTTCAGGTACCACATAGGTGTATTCTGCACAGACTTGCAAATGTTCATTTCTGTCAATCAGGTATCATTCATTCAGTAACTTTACATACTAAATACGTCCCTGTGATCTAAGCTGTGACTTCCACTTTACTGGATGGAGACGCAAATCTCTGTAACTGCAAAGACAATAACCACAATGACGGTGAATATGACTATAATATGTGATGCGGCTCAACTATCCACTTAATCCCTAGCGTAATATATATTTATAGTGGACTTGCTCATTCTACTTCCATGTACACCATGTAATAGTGACGAAGACAACACAATTATGTCAGAATACATGTTATTTCCTTGACTAATAGTGCATAATTCAGACATGTAAGGGATCACGATTACACAGTGATACTGAGCTCATTGGCGTCGTACTGCCGTCCGAACGCCCGTGTTACTCAATCAGGGTGTTTCTAAATCCTCAGGACACATTTTGGTGGATTCCAAGTGGGATCTAGCACCTATTGTTTTCAAAGGTAAGTGAGGGGCTGAGAGTACAAATAGTACAAGTGTTTGCTAAAACAAAGTGAGTAAATTGTAGCGAATGTTAAAGGCCCATTTACAAATTACGTGACATACTATCGAAACATCTGATATTTTGTTTTCTAATGGCCAGTTCGTCTGCGTGTAGTTGCAAATATGCTTAGAGATTGTATCGCCCGTGCGTTAGTTTTTATATTATATTAAAATACTTATACTCCTTGCCTCTGAGGACTTCTTATAGTAATATGGGTACAAGTGTAAAATCATTTCATTTACTGTGCTATAGTTTGAAGGTTTTTTTCGTACAACGCATGTGATACACATAATAGAGTATATGATCGCTGTAACACGAGGATATTAGAGTAACTAAATCGCAAATAATAAAACAAGCTCAACAACAGCAGGCAAATAGCAAGCAAAATCGAAACACCAACTAAAATATACTGGTGTATTTCCAACACAGACGAGACGTTATTCAAAGTAACTTTCTTTATGTCCTCACAGTCGGTGTCTATAGTGTTATAATTACTTCCTTGTTTGGTATCTCTTGAAGAAAGATTTTCCTTGTCAACACTCGGGATGCTGTGCCATTGCGCATTTTCAGTCCTCCACATTCCCCTCTTTGGTCACTCTCTTCTTTCTTCACCTCGTCTTATTACAACCATGGTAACTACCGCCTGAGAAAGGGGTATGTTGTTAAAGAATTCATAATAAAGTGGAGGGATGTAGTTATTGATCTTCTGAAGATGTTTTCGTTTCTCAAATTTTATTTCAAACTCATCTTGATGCAAAGGCTTCAGAAGAGGTACTGATGGGGGACCAATACTGAGCCTCTTAAAATCCGATTCTATAAACTCAATATCACGGTTTAGTGAATACTTGAACTTCATTGTTAGACTGTTCTTTACTGATTGAGGTCCATCTTGTATTTCTCCATTAAGTTTTGTTTCCTTCTTTGTCTTTAGTAACTTTATCCTTTGCTACGGAGTCTTTGGCTTTAATTAAAAGACAGTTTTCTGTATCATTTCTGCTTTGGGAGACGTTCTACTGATCTGCTTCAAAGCTTCTATCCTACCTTGGGGAACAAATACTTGTTTGAAGTGTTTCCTTTCCATTTCTAAGAGAGAGAAGTCTTTACCATATTCCTTATTTGAATGATCTGTTGTGTCGTTATGCTGATTTTTCCTTAAGATGTACAAGCGGTAATTCCAAATATGACCTATTTAAACGTCTGCTAAATATTACTATATGGGCGGACAAAAGTACACCCGTCAGGTTATTGCTACACTTTCAAAAAAGTACATTACTGAGCTGTCATTAAGGACATCAGCAATTTTCCTTCTGTCCACCATTTCATTTATTCTGGTTGTATTCTAAATGCAGTCCATGAACTGGTTTGGGGCTTAATCTTTATCATCACAGAGTGCGGCTCTATGATGTAAATCGATCGTACTTATTCTGTTCAGAAGAGATCGACACTTTAGCATTCCAAATATACATTTAGATAATTGCCTTGTGAAATGTCACTTGTGCTTCTTGTACTCTCAGCCACTTAATTAACTGTCGAGGGGAGAAAATGTAGCTATATTGCATTTAGCACTGTCACACAGGCTCAGTATGTGTCGTAATTGTTCATGGTGACATTTCGTACATACGATTACATCTGATTCACGTATCGAGTAATTTAAATGTCAAACATTACATTCGTTACCCTCGAATGTCACAGGCAGTGTCCTATCTTCGACGTCTTTTAACGAAATAAAGCAAGACCGCGTTTTCTCTGTGCTCTCCCAAACTACCTAGCACAGAGGGTTAACTGTTGAACTCGTCAGCCTTTTTCCCAGATCTCTCTCCCACTGGAAACCTCTGACTATGATTTTTTGATAGACTGGCACAACATCTCTCGCCAGCCGCTACGTCAAGTGACATGAACGTATCTACATTGAAGCTCAATTCGATTCGATTCCCAGCCAGTTTAGAGCCATTGTTGCTGCCAGATGTGGGAGTTTTGAGTAATAAATTTGTCACTTTAGATACCCCCAGGCCACATACAAATTTAATCAGGTACTCTTTGTGCAGTAGTGTAAAAATTTCACCATTTTCTGTTTTTCTAAGTGCAGTTTTAGTGCTCAGCAGTTCATGCACATTAAGTGTCAACTGCGAGTGCATACATTATTCGTCGACCTTCTGCAAATGTCTCTCCTTTTCAATATAGTCCTTTGCGTTGCAACTTGCCTATAGAGGACAAGATTGTCGGTGGAAATCATCACGTAGTTTCCGACGTTATTCACTATCCATTTATATATGGTGAAAATACTAATGAGCCTATAAATCTCTCTTGGGGTACCCCCGAAGTCACCTTTGAATTTGTCTTTTTCTCCCCCGATAACGGAACCTGGTCGTCATGAGGGGTAAAATCTGGAATGAATTTAAAAATATGTATCTAACGTGTGATATGAAACAAGTTCATAGAAACTTAAACGTAGCCTCCCATGCAGGAAACTGTTATGGTAGAACTGAAGCCAACATATAGAGGTCTTTCACATTCTAAACTCCGAAAAAAATGTTTTCACGACAAAGTTTCAGTACTTGTATTGGGAACAAATTGCCAGTCCTTTTTCCTTTATTGTTATGTCAATTTTTAAGACTGGTATGATGAATGCCTAGATGTGTTTCAGTGCCAGGGTAATAAGCAGATTGAAATCCATGAGCAGAATAGGCATCAAAACTGAGCACAACGTGAAAAGTGGACCTCTACTAGTGGACAGGCAATGTACCGCTGAGGCTGAGAAGGCTGCTGCTGAAAGCATGAAAAAACAGGCCAAAACAAGGAAAAGAAAGAATATTAAATGTGACGTAAAAGAAACTCACAAGCTACAGAATTATGGAGCTAGAATGTTTTGATATGTTGTAATTGAGAAGCAAGTGTCATGCATTATTAACGTTTCTGCACATTTTGGTGTCATTATTTCATCCAACATTAAAAACACAAAAAGAAAATTTTACACGAATAAAAATACAGTATTTACCTACACAGTGGAGCAGATTATTCAACAATCTATTAAATATTTTTTGCTGGAGCATGCCATGGATTTTTAAATTATTTGGAGAAAAAAAGAATTTCTAAAATACGGTTTTAGACACAAAAAACAAGAAATTGGTAAATAGCCTGATTCAAATCTTTCAACAAGTCAATAATTAAAATATGAAACTAGTTTTGACCTTTTATTTTGAATAGTGTGCAACTTCAGTATACCTAAAATAAAAAAGACACATAATTCAGTACATAAAATAAAAATAAATTTTCTCTCGTTTATCAAATCCACAGCGTTTAATTTTTATCTCGTGTAGGTCACAATATATTACTTATTTGGTTAAGGTTTCATTTCAGTATTATTGAAAGTTTGTTTTCTAATTATACTGCAAAATATTAGTAAAAATACAGACCATGACGTCCAGGTCCCCTTAAGGACGACGTGCTGAGTTGTGTCTCGAAGTGTTAAATAGTCACAGACTGGTCCAGTACTCAGTAAGCCCTTAGTTGTCTACTAAATGGCACTGCAGGACTGTAGCTAACGCCAGAAAAAGTCTTAATGAGTGAGCAACATTCACATTACAATACTCCATAACAGGTTTACGTCACCGATATATTCCTGTAATTGAGTCCATCTGTTCGACGACTAGGAACGGTAGGCAGTCTTCTATCGTACAACAGCAGTGTAATGCAATGAAAGTCTAGCTCGGTAAGGTGGAGAATTTAGCGTGAAATAAATTATCCACAGCCCTTGTATAACCGTACATGCGGTTAGTTTAATAAAAAGGCACTACATAGAAGTTTGTAGTATTCCGTTTTGAACTGAAAACTGGGTCTTTACGTGACATCGAAAGCGCAGGAGAATCATCCTCAACAAACTCCTCTCTACAGCTACCCATAGTTCTTGGAGGTTGTTGGGACTGGGTCCAACCAACCCTTTACCTCTGCGGAGTTTTCCTTAAGTCATTTTGACACACTTCGAGAACGATGAGTCTTGAAGTGGTTAGAGACAGTTACAAGCAGTCTACGTAATGCAACAGGCAAAGAGACGAATGTATAGAACAGGTCAGTCGATTATTGTACGATCTTTGGCGACAAACTTTTCAGGAGTTTCATTTCATACCATTGCATCGACTTATGAGAGTATTTTCAAGAACTGCCTGAATGGTATCCCGTTAGGAAGCTGGATTAATTGCCTTATGTGCTTTTCGAGATACACTTATGGTGCTAAGGATAAATAGCAAAGCGTACTGTGTCTCGCCAGTATATGTGGCCATTTAACACGCTGCAAGTGTAATGCTGCGCCCATACAATCTCTGTGCCTTGTGACATGTGGTGAGCAGAGCTACACAAGGTGGACAATGACCCGGTGTCGATATGATGGTTCTGGAAGACATGGCTGCCCGCGGTTTGATGTTATTGTTGTTGTTGTTTTGGTCCTGTATTGAATTGGTGACTATTTTGTTGCGCTGAATGGCTGAATGAATGCACTCACGTGGCTTTCGGTCTGGTGCAAAAGTGTTTTAATTGATGCCCGTTGGACAGATGTATGTCAGGTATCTTAAATGTAACTGTCATGAAGACGGCTTGAAAATTACCTGCCTCGTGTTGTAAAGAACACGTATATTATCACGCAGGCAATTAGCTAATTTAGTACCCGCAGAAATGAAACACAAATGAGGAATGTTAATACCTGAAAACACGACACAATTAACATATATAGTGACACAATTAACAGATCTGTAAGAGGTCGAAGTATGGCTAAATTTAATGCACCAGCTACTTCTGCTGTAAAAACAAGTGAATGTTTGACCCTCGTTATCACCTCTGCATTCTTATATCTCTGAAATTCGTCTTAATGTAGCAAATATCCTGGAATGCAGTTGGCTATATATATATATATATATATATATATATATATATATATATATATATATATATATATATATAAAGGTCTGACTAACTATAGCACAACGGAAATATCAAAATGTATCTCATATTTAAAACAGGAAAGTTTTATTTCATCTAATCAAGTAAACAACTGACAGTGATTAATAAAGGGAAACACACTGCCCAGTGACATTAATGCGACCACCTCTCAAAAGGCCTGAAAAACCACCTTCTGCAAGGCTAGATGTGCAAGAAGAGAGAGTCATTGAGGTTCTGGAAGGTACCGACAGGGGCCTGGAGCAACGACGAATCCAGTCCCGTGGTCAGCAGCGAACAGCCTCGTCGAGGTATTCCCACAGATGCTCGATTGGGTATAATTACGGCTAGTTTAATGGCCATGGGAGTACGATAAATTCATCCTGGTGCTGTTAGAACCACACACGTGTGCTGCTACTTGTGTGACACATTATACTGTCGTGCTGGTAGATGCCAGCGTGCCGAAGAAAAACAAACTGTGGGTAAGGGTAGACATGGTCCCCAAGGATAGATTCATACCTGTGTTGATCAGTTGTGCCTTCCAGAATGACGAGATTACCAAGAGAGTGCCAAGAAAATATTCCCGAGACCATAACGCTCCCTCCTCCGGGCTTAGCCCTTCCGACAATTGTTGCATGGCGTTTGCTTTCAGAGGTTTCACTCCGTATACGCCAATGGCTATTTATCCAATGGAATGTAAAACATGATTCACCTGAAAAGGCCACTGTCGCCACTCAGTGAACATCCAGTTGCAGTATTCGAGAGAAGATTTCATCCTTCATCGCCGATGAACAGCAGTCAGCAAGGGTATACGCACCACGCTCCACCTGCGGGGGCCTATGGGCAACAACGTTCGCAGAGCGGTCGTCGAGGAGACGTAGTTGGTAGGCCATAGGTTCATCTGGGCGCACATTTGCTCAAGAGCTGCAAGTCTGTCCGCCTGTACACATCTCTGTAGCCGTTATTCACCCCTGTCATCTATGGCCCGTGGTGGGCCACAGTTTTCTCGGCGTCGTTTACGGTCTATTTTAACCATGGCAGCACGCAAAAAATTACTAACTTAGGTTTTCTGTGAGTGCTTCCACCCTTCGCCCGAAAGCAATGGATCACGCCCGTCTGGGCGTTCCGTTTCCACATTACGACAACGACGACACTGTTCTCTACGTTCCACCGACACGCTTTATACAGCCTCCGCTACTAGTGCTGCCACCTGCAGTCCGAGAGTGGGTATACACGTTGACGTCGCACACAGGCGGAGGTCACATTAATGTGACTGGGTCATGTATTCCGTCGATGGCAGAACTGATTTATATGAAATAGAGAATGGGGAAAGAATGGAATTGGCGGGTGTGAATTCGTGTCTTCCAGGCGCACAGGACTTTATGATAATGGAATGATGAAAGTTGAAAGCTGTTCTACGTGGTCTAGGTCCCTGACAGACTCAAATTTCCAAATGCATATATTTGAGTGGTGCCTGTACTGTCGGACGTTAAGACCTCGACGACTCCTTGACGTTTGTTTCAGTGAAGATAAATTAATATCGTCCGAATTCCTGTGAGAATCAATAATTTGCCAGTAGGGGTTAATGCAGGATGGACCCTGCATTGCAGCTTGGGCAAAGTTGGAAATGTGAGTCGGTCAGAAATAGGTTCCGGATGCCCGAAGCGGTCAACGCAACCATTCATGCGAAGAGGTAAAACCGAGTTCGAGTCTGGAACAAGTTTTCAACTTTCGCCATTGGATTAGAAAATGCTCAGTGCGACTGGAAGTCACAAATTCCCACCCATCCTTCCCTTTCTCTCACCTCTATCTGTTTCATATAAATGTAAGCACCAGCCGTGTCATCTGCTCTGTCGGACATGTCTGACAAAACAGAAAGTACTCAAATACACTGACAGAAAAAACTCTCAACACCACGAAAGAGTGCTGCGACGTAAGCGGAAGTTGGTAGCCGTGTTTCTACATCTGAAAAACGATGTGAATTCAAATTTCGCACCAGTCGCATAGGAGTGGAGCTAGTAACGCCGCTATGAGCATACAAATAACTTTGGCTTTAAATACACGCTGTAAGACTCGGAGAGTGTTAGTCATCGTTGAGACTAGACGTGTTGAGTTGATGTTAGCCAAGAATTCCTTTAGGGCGACGAAGACGCCATTATCAGTGCCTCACTGAGTTTGAGCGACGTTCTGTTATGGGACTACGAAGAGCTGGATGCTCCTTCTGCGATACTGCAAAAAGACTTGGCAGAGGTGTACTTGACTAATGGCAATAGTGGTCACCCGAATGTACGGTCGCAAGAACACCAGACTCTGGACGGCCACGTGCCACTACCGAAAGAGGGAAGAGCATCGGTGTATGGCTCTGACGCATCGTACCGCATCTGCAGCGGCAATTGGAGCAATTGTTGGCACCACAGTGACACAATGAACTGTTTCCCATCTCGTTCGGCCCATCTCCTCCTCTATCCTTTTTCTGTCCATTTCCCTAACGCTCTCTCGTCCACCTTCTCCTCCACCCCAGCCCCCCCTTTCTGTGTCCATGTCCTCATTCCCCCTATCTGTCTGTCCATCTCCTCCTCCCCTTCTCTGTCCACACTGTCGGCGCCACTGCAGTAGGAGGGCCCTGCTTCTAACCGTTACAATATTTCTTTCCAGACAGTAAGTAATATGTATAAAAAATTTGCTTCAGGTCAATCCACCGGTTTAGGAGGAACTTTTTACCCAGGGCTTTGTACACGTACGCACATCTCACATATATTTCACACATATTTGACATGTTTCACACATATTTGTTTGTGTAAATATTTCACCTGTATCTCTAGCGAATATCGCCCTGCAGCTTCATTTTCACGCATCTCAGCTTTTATGACGTCATATCTCGTGAACTATGTGTTCCATAGTGATATAATTTTGCATGTACATCCAGTGGTAGATTTGGATACTGTTTGCGAAATGTGTCGTAAGTAGAATTAGTAGTAAAGAAGTAATAAATTAGAACATCGTCCATGATACTTCCGTTTTTAACGCATCTTAGTGTTCATTACGTCATATCTCCTGAACTACATGTCGCATAATAATATACGTTTCTCGGTACATTCAGCGGCATATGTGAATAATTTCTGCGAAGTATGTTGCGAATACAGTTAGTAGCAAAAGAGTTCTAAATTTAATGATGTGTGATGCGGCAGTTTTTCACGCACATCTTTATTTATGACGTCATAATGTATCCAGAACTATGAGTCGTACACTGATGTAATTTTGCTGGTAGGTTCAGCTGCGCATGTGAATAAGCTGCATGAGGAGCGAAAATGTGATTACGAATAAACTTTTTTCCTTTCATCATGTCATGGGGGTTGTCAGTGAGGAAGAGTTTCTTAAAGGTTTTAAAATTATGTGTAAAGTTTGTTACAAGTCATTAAGTGCTCTCATTCTCAAATACTGAATGAATACAGTCTGGCTATTTGCGAGTCGTGAGCTACGGTACTTTTTCACCCTATCTCTTTCATAGGTGAGTGGTTCTTACCCCCAATGCGTTTCTTTCCAGACAATAGGTGGTATGTGTACCAAGTTTGGTTTACATTGGTCCAGTAATTTAGGGGTAGATCTAGAACACACATATGTGCATACAACTTTCTTTAGCCTTTGATGTTTCTGGAGGGGACGCTAACCAACACTCTGTAAGTGCAGAATGTTGTTAGACCTTATCTTTTGCCCTTCTTACAACAGGAAGGTGATCTGTTCTTCCAACTGGATAACGCTCACCTACAAATTTCCCGTGAAACTCAACGTACCCTGAAAGACGTGCAGCAGCTTCCCTGGCCACCACGACCTCCGGACTTGTCTCCAATCGACGACGTGTGGGATATAGCTTATCGCAGTTAGTCTTGGACAAACGTACTCTACGATACTGGGCTCCCCAGGTTCCGTCTCTTGCGCGCAACCAGAATCTGCTTTCATTGCTGAAGAGGACAGTGCGCCATTTCATCTTTCATGTGATCCTCTGACGGCACGAGCTGATCCGTTCAAGTCGATGCTGTGGCATGAGGGGAAGACCGGGTAGAGGTATGTGTGCTCATAGTCCCACTGCTGATAACCGGTTCGCAACATTTCGTGTTGACACGTCTAGGCTCACAAGTCCTCTTATCTGTACTGTGGTAGCTCGACAAACTACAACTGCTGCCCTTACAAAACAACGACGTGGCGTGCGCCTGTGCTGCGTAAAAGTCAAGAACCTTGTCTACAGGTGTGAGAATGTTCATGTGACCATTACACCAGCATCGCTGAGCAGCTAACGCAGCACGTCCTATTTGTGTTGCAGTTCTCCAAAAGGGTCATCTCGCCACACGGAAGGCCACGATTTGACCCCTTTCAAACTCACTCTGTTGGCTGTAGGAGGCACTAGCGCATTTTTGGCATGGTTGCCTGCTTGCTTCATACGTTTGCACCACAGTAAGCCATCTGGCTGCGGGGGTTCCCTATTACAGGATAGACATGAGTGGCACACTGGTAGCTGTGCCAGTACGCTATCCGTTGGCACATGACGTTGTAACAATTATCAGTACATCTACTATCCCCCAGGTGGTATATGTCGTCATCGGATTAAAATCGACGTCGTCTTTCCAGGTGTAGAAATTTTTTCCGGCACTGTACGTGTGGATTAGTAGGTCCCAAAATCACCACATGAAACCAGGAAATACGTGTCAGTAAAATGGAACATACAACTGATAATTACAATTCTGAAAAACAATGAAAAGAAGTACACCGGCAATCTCCTAAGATGCCATAATTATCAGGCACACCGCCTGTTCGTCAATTCTCTATAAGGGCACAAATGAAATCTACAGCCAAGCGGGATTTTGCATTACAACAATTGACACCTTCAGTAACTGTGAAATACTGCTTTGTGGTCTCACAGTTGTAATGGAAACTGGTATGAAGGTATGGTTGCTACTCAGAATCCTACAACTAACCAACAGCCCTACACATGTGCTAATTAGTCGTACTTTGTGTATTTGCAAACAACGACAATCAAAGCTCACCTCGATGGGGTGGCAATGAAACGTTCTGATCTATTGCCTGAATCATTACCATTAATCAATGCCTTAAGCTGCTACGATCTGTAATATTAAAGTAACACATTATATTACAAAGTTTTACAAACAGTGGAAACTGACTGCAATGGAAAGCTGAGGCATACTCCCGTAAATTTATGTTTACTGTAGCTGGGTGGAACAAACTCCGTCCGAACAGGTCTCTTAAGACCCAACAGTACCGACGGACCGTCGTTTCATCCTCTGCCGATAGGTGTCACTGGATGAGAATAGGGAGGGATATGTGGTCAGCACACAGCTCTAATGGCCATTGTCAGTTTTCGAGGCTAGAATCATTACTTTTCAATCAAGTAGCCCCACAGTTGGCTTCATAAGGGCTGAGTGCACCCCGTTTGCTAACAGCGCTCGGCTGACCTGGACGTTGACCCACTGAAGTGCTTGCCTGGCTCTACAGCACTTGACTTCGATTATCCGACGGGAACCTGTGTTACGCGGCAAAGTGATATGCTTAATATGAAATTTACACTCACAATATTTCTGTCCTGCCTTTGTAACTTTAAGGAACATGCCCAGGGCAGCTGGGGTTTCCAAAAATGTAAGACATGAGCCTGGGGTTTTCAGACATGTTGTCGTCTTATCATAGATTTGATGACATGCTGGCGAATTACTACAAGAGGCTCCAGTGTCCAGCGGATGTAACGTTTATCAATCGGGACAACTGGAGTCAAAATAAACAAGAATCGACAGGAAGTTTAGAAGAAAAAAAATAACAACAGAATATGTGTAATGATCGAGGTACTAATTCAGTTGTAGGACTCCAAGTTGTCTCTATATTACCCCTATGTCGGTTCTTTGAGACTGATGTCCGTTTGGTCTCCTTCCTCCTATCGTAGCTGTACTTAATACACATATACACCGTCTTCAGAGGCGTAGCTTTTTTATTTCTCTTCCAAAACGCTCTTCCAGCTGAAAATACGACCAAATCAAAGTCGCAATTCATTGCGTCGACTTGATATGTGAGCACATCACGTGTTCTTCAAGCTGCAAACCTTCTCACAGTTAACCCTTTAGCCAGGCGTTAAGAGGTTCCATCCACCGTCACGACTAAGTTATTGTGATCGTGACTCCGAGTCCACTCCGCTGTCAACCTGAGTGCAGATCCCTGTTATCTACCTCCTTGTGAAAATCTTCTCTGGCCTTGTGGTAGAAATTCATCTGATTGTGTCGACAGTAAAATTAGACATGTGAAACAGCACCACAGGAACGCTACGAGATTCGGAATGGGGAACATAATTTCTGAAGTCCCACAGTGTACAGTATTGATTCCGCATCTGTTTCTGACGTACATAAACGATCTTCCAGTGATTTTGAAGGGCTTTTATAAAACTATAGTTTCACCTAATTGTCTAACTGTGGTTATCAAGAGCACAAATTTAGACATTTTTGACACAGCACCGGTAATAACTGAGCCGGGATACCAATGGTTCGTAGCAAACAGTATAAGACTTAATCTCACAGAGACTCATATGATATAGTTTCAAGCATACAAAGATGAGTGCTTCTTTCAGAAATGGACAGTAATAATCATTCCCTAAATGAAATACTGTTTGCAAGATTCCTTGTGGTGTTGCTGCGCCACAATTAACACTAAAAGTAATAACGAATATATTCAGTTCGGGTTGTTTTACAATTAGACGAATTGAAGGCAGTATTATAGGCCAGTATCGAATACTTGAACACCCTGTATTTTGCTGAACTTCAAGGATTGGACAAAACCATGGAAACACCGTGAAAAATGGACGATTGAACATAAATAGAGATATGAGCCAAGACTGCTAGTGTACTTGACCACAAACGGCTCCTGTGCAAAGCTCTCAATACGCCGCAAGTGTCACTCGTGGTCATAACATTTTGTATAGTTGCGAGTGCATTATGTGGCAACTAAGTGGGTTAGAATGTGGGCATATTGTTGGTGCTCGTACGCTGAGTATTTCCGTAACCAAGGTAGCCAAAGTGTTTGGTGTTTGAAGAGGCACCGAATCGAAGATTCATAATGCATACAGGAAAAGCTGAAAACGTCATTCGATAAGTCACAACGCGGACGAAAGTGCGCGTCGAGTAACAGACAGATGCTCGTGAAAGAGGACTGTGAAGAAAAGTAAGAGGCCCACAACTAAAAAATTCTGTGCGGAACTGAATGTCACACTCGGGATTCCCGTCTGCAAAACACGAGGGGAGTTCCATAAGCTGGTAATTACAGGGTGAGCAGGAATTTCAAAACCACCCACCAGTGATGCAAAAGTCCTTAATAGGAAAACACGGCGCCAAATCCGCAAGACCTGGACTATGCAGCAATGGAAGGAAGTCATTTGCTCGCATCATTCTTTTGCACACTGTTCCAATTTCTGGCCTAGTTTACATCTAACTTATGCTGTCCAAAGCCAATGATGCAGACCACTGGAGGTTCGGTAATGATTTGTGCAGCCACATCGTGGTATTCCATGGGCTACTCTGCAAGGTCGCAGTACAGCAATGGGCTATGTGACTATTTTGTCTAATCAGGTCCATCACATGTACATTATTTCCCAAACATGGTGAAGCTGCGTTCTAAGACGACAGGGTCCATATCCACGTGACGTGCAGGAGTGGTTTTATTATCATAAGGATGAAATATAGCATGTTTCCTGGCCACCAGAGTCCCAGACCTCAACATTATTTTGCCTTCGTGGTGCACTTTAAAAAGAAGCGTGCCTCTTGCTTTCCACCTCCGTCATGGTATTCCCGTAAAAACCACTCAGAACCTGTATTTATCCATTCTGAGACGACTAGAAGCTATTTTGAATGCCAACGGCTTTGCTATATCGTATTAGGCGTTCTTAATGTGTTTCTGGTATTTCCATATATTTGTCCATCCCTCGCATATTCTGAGGAAATCCACCTGAAGAGAAAAAAGGAATACCTTCGTGATAAGCAAGCAAGAAGACGTCGTTGTTGCTATATTCTTCATTCCGAAGACTGGTTTATTGCAGCATTCCACGCTAGTCTGCCATATTCTGTGCGTGCTTCTTAATCCTGCAGATTTACTTTCACCGACATTTATTTGAACTTGCTTTCTCTATTCAAGCCTTGGTTTTGTTCTACAAATCACCTCCCTTACACAATTTCTTCTATTACCATGTTCATCATTACACGATACATTATATTGTGGTCTGTTAACCGCTACCTTTTTATAGTCAAAATGTGCCACAAATTTCTTTCGCTCCAGTTCGAATCAGTACCTTCCCATTAGTTATTAGATCTACACATTGAATCCTCAGCGTTCTGTTATGGAACTACATTTAAAACGTTCCTGTTCTCATATTATCTGAAATGTTGTCTTATCATCTACGTGTAACTTCTTCCGTACGAGAGTACACACTATACACATACCATCAGAAAAAAGTTTTCAGCGCGTCGCGTCTTACAGCTCCCGAATATTGAAGAAAAGACATTTTTTAATTTTTTAACACCAAAGCTGCCGTTTGTTTTCTGGCCGACTACATTTTATGTACAATGGAGAATTTATTCCCATTGGATTACACTGCGTGTCACGTTGGTTTATTTATCGTGTTATGGTAATTTTAACAAGTGTTGAGCAAAGAATTTTATTGTAAGGTCTTAAATTATCTTTAATATATTCAATTTATTTCTTGATTCATTAATATCATCGACTAGATTCAGTGTGAGACACCATACTCCATAGCATCACATTTGTACAATAACTTTTCATTTCCTTTTGAGCTCTGCTTAGGAAGAAACGAACTGTTTCTTCCGTATTTCGTGGAATCCACATTTGATAGTGTAGTTATGCTGTTATAATTTTCAGGGTACAGTCTTTAGTCTCTTGTTTGGAGAGTGACAGGTAGTATGGAATGCAATTCATATGCTCACTAAGGTGCGAAGTTATTAAACAGCTTCGAAAAAAATGCCCTTTTTTTAACCTTTAGAAAAGGCTTTTAATACTTCCCCAAATACTGTCACCTTAGTTTCCTACCATTTTTCCATTTCTGCAGCTTTTGTTCGCAGATCATAACCGATTTATTATTTTGAGTGTCAACATCTGCCAAGTGAAAAGTTTTCCAGTTTAAAATCTTCTTTCTAAAACCTTATGTAATCTACTCGCAACTTTTCTTTGGCTCTTTCATGTATATAAACGTATATCATGGTTTTTAAACCAAGAGTCAGTAATGATAAAGGGTGCTCGATACAAAATTGTACCTTATGGTTCTTTCTCGTCCATTTCCTACTACAGAAATCTATTGAATCATCAAAATTAAACTTTTATTTCCTTCTGCTATTTTAATTGTTTCTTTTTATCATCTCGCTTCATCATCCTCGGATCTAGTATGCATATAAACTTACACTACTGTGGTGTTTGAACATGCTATATATATTAGCATACCAGAATTTTTGTTTTTTTTTAATTCATTGCTAGACTTACTCCTACATTACCGCTGTCTGATTTATTGCTGATAAACAGATAAATGACTGTCTTGCCGAGGTCTTTTGAATGATCTGGAATTTTTTGCGCTAGCTCCACTGTACATTTTCTATTTAACGATACTTCTTACTAACAGTAAAAGTTGGGCTCAGAGAAACAGTATTTCCGCAACCAAAATACAATAGTCAGATGTATTATACAACACAAACACAACATAATAAACTCTATACATTGTTTCTAGGGTTCTGAGTGCGACTCTGTATTTTGATGAAAAGATCGTCAATAATCCCACATCTGACAAAAAGCAAGAGTTAACACGGCCTACAAATTCAGGGGAAAATCAGTATCATGTCTCAGTAGACATTCCTTTCACGAATTATCTCCTTTCTAAATGAAGCCTTTCAAATCTGAATTTTTTTCTGTATAACTATTTTTTTTCCTTTATGCTCTAATGCTCTTAGCTGACTTTTTAATGATTGTAGGTGCAAGATTTAAACTCATACATGTACCCACTATCAAAAGATACTTTGTACATTTGGCTTCTTTTATGGACTAAAAGAATTAATTTCGAAATATTCACTGTTGTAATTAATAAACTGACCTCTCAATAATTACCATGACAAATATTAGTATTCAGTTGTAGGATGGAATATAATCTAATCAAACCCTTCTGTTTATCCTGACGGCCCCACATACTGCTGCTTACTGTTACACTCAGTTGTTGATATTTTTATAGTTATGCCCAACAAGTGGCAGCACGTGCGCATGGAAAGGCGATTGAACATTCACAAATGTGTACATGACGTTTCCATTGAGGAAAAGTATTTCTGCAGCAGCTAATGCACAGCAAACAATGTACAAACCTGTAGCCGAGGATCTTAAAATGTTAATGGACTGAAGCAACACATTTAAAAATGGTCACAGTAAACTAACCATACTGTTAACAGTATATTAATTACTCTTGTTCTACGAAAACAATTAATGTCGTCAAGTACACATTAAGTGGGCAGGATAAGGTAAGCAATATCTAGTCAATATATAACAGGAAGCAACTCGTTTTCCAAGGTGACGTCGATCTTTTTAATTGTATGGTGTTAAATTTAGTTTGTGTAAATGCACATAGCTCGTGGGAGTTTAACGACAGTAGTTTATACCAGATACTCCACTTTGATAATGAATACTTTGGCTCGGTGCACATTCCTGAAGGTACTCCATTTTGATGAGAGCCTCGGAAATAGATCGATGAAGGCAGAAAGTACTGACCGTTAGACATTTAGAGTTTCTGTGAACTTAGGAATAAAAACTTAACTGTCTACTGAATAAACCTATAGACTAAATATTATGCTGTCCCAGAAGATGTCTGCGCTTCATCATATTCTCTACAAAGGCGAAATTTCCTCTAAAAGTGTGTACAAAAAAGAACTACGAAAACATGTTATTCATTGCAGTCGCATGTCTAGAAACACGTCCGTTCATTTTATAAATATTTTCAACTGGTTTGTGTGTTGATGGTGTGACCATTTTACACCGTTGCCCTTTGTAGCAGGGATCTCTAAAATAACGCAAAACCACGAAAGGCTAACCAAAAGATAGTCACAAATCGAAAAACCAAAAAAAGTAACGCAAAAACGTGGGAAACCAAAAATAACATTAAAATGATTGCTCTCGCAGAGCTGTAGCACATATACAAACAGGCGGTAGACCACAGATTCGTATGAAATGACCAGATAAACACTACAACCACCACACGTTTTAGCATCACAAATGCCAGAATTCTCATACTCTGACGCAGGAAATGAATAAACAGTGGTGCCGGTTGCAATAAAGCAGTCCAGCTGTCAGCATTACAGCAGCTTCGCAACACTGCTTTACTACAGCGTAGCTGCCAAAACTGCGACAAGAGGTGGCGCCCAAGTAATTAATATCAGAAACATGTTCTCCCAAACCTTTTCATGCGTGTGCCAACTGTAAGCTTAACTAATGGTAAGGAACGATACACAACTGAAAAATTTTTCCATAATAAGTCGTAGCAGGATTTATCAAAATATTTATTTCGAAAAAGGAAGTAAATTAAGATTAAGAGGACAAAGATTACTGCAAGCAAATTACATTCGATAATATGTGACAGGGAATAGGAGTGGAGAGCACAGTCCGGAGACATTTCGTAGACGGCAGTAATTGCGAAATCACTGGAGTAACATAAACTAACATTTTGTAATTTTTTTATTGAAATTGAGTAGGTTTAATTTATATATAGGAAAATTATCATTGTTAGTAAAACCTCTCCGACAACTATTTGAAATCACATAGTCATCTATTGAAATAAAATTAAGTAGAGTCAGTTCCAAGGTGGAAAGAACACAGGATCCCGCTTTTCATTTGACACTGAGGTGGTATTACAACGCAGGTGGAGAGCCTCTGCAATGCTGTTCGAGCCTAGGGGCCGGCCAGTGTGGCCGAGCGGTTCTATGCGCTTCAGTCTGGAACCGCGCTGCTGCTACGGTCGCAAGTTCGAATCCTGCCTCGGGCATGGGTGTGTGTGCTGTCCTTAGGTCAGTTAGGCTTAAGTAGTTCTAAGTTCTAGGGGACTGATGACCTCAGAAGTTAAATCCCACAGTGCTCAGAGCCATTTGAACCATTTGAACCAAGTTTAGGGGGGAAATCAAATGGGCTGTGGCGTAAATGGAATTTGGATGGACGTGTTACGTTAGTCCATGCAGTTGTGCAAAGCCACTGTGCCACGGTAGCGTAGTGGCTAGCTCATGTCCTTTATGAACAGTAGGCCTGGGTTCGAATCCTGGCCTTGGTTCAATAATATTCATACGTTGCCTCATTCTGCATATTTACACCATAGATGTTTGAGACTTGAAAAAGTCTCTGGACCATGTAGTTTCATTTGATTTAAAGCACCTGTACATGGGTTTCATGTGGGAAACCTCGTTTCATTCGATGCTGAGGCGCTATGCCAGTACGTTTGGAGAGCCTCAGTGCTGTTGGAGGTGCGGGGAAATGTCACTTGCTCTGAGCGTGAATGGAAATTCGGACAGAGGAAGGATAGCCGGACAATTATGCGAAGCCACTATGCCAGGTTGGCGTAGTGGTTAGCGTATCTGTCTAGTGAGTCGGAGACCCAAGATCGAATCTCGGTTTGGTACAAATTTTCGTTCGACGCTTAAATAACTGAGTGTAACAGTTTGTGGGGACACGAAATGGAACGATTTGGTTGACTCGATGGTAAAATAATGCGAATGTACAGTCATTCTACGCACGGATATATACACAAAATACTCATGCGGCGCATCCTACATAACTCTACAAGTGTTTGGTACATGTAGTATACTAACGTGTACAAATATGTTTGTCTGCTCACGTCAGGAACTGTTGACAGGAACTAAAGAAGTAGAATCTGAAACAAAGACGTCAATTATACTGTGAAAGTCTACACTCGAAATTCCAAAAACCAGTATTAAGTGAGGAATCTAGGAACTTATCACATCCACCTATGCATCGTTAGCGTAAATACAAAGTTAGAGCAGTTACAGTGTGGAAATACGGCGTCATTCTTTCCGCGCAGACTCGCGATTGGAACGAAAAGAAAACCTAAAATACGGCACCATAGAAAGTACCGTTTGTCTTTCACCTCTCTGCGATTTGCAGAGTATCTACGAATATACAGTATCTATTCAACCCGAACACTTGTACAAGCGAACTGAAAAATGGTGAGTATATACTGACAGGCACATTTGGTGGCGCAGCTATGATAGTGTTGAAAGCATCAGGCAGTAAATTATGTGATGTGTTTGTGGGAGGGTTGTTAGATGCATGGGAAAAGAGTTAACACACTGAAATGCATAGATATTAAGGTACCAATGATCAGAATATATGCACTTATATACATATATCAAAAACGTTTTGCATCACCCGCGGTTCCCAGAATTCCTGAAGACAGATATTGACTGTGATTATTGTATCTCATACATAGTCCCTTTGACTGTTCAGAGATGTCACTAAACCCAACCAAAAAAGTAAACAACCGCGCCTTTTAGACGGAGGGGGTCCAATATCCGACCAGTTCCAGTCATCGCACCAGAAAGGAGGTACACGGCTCTTGCTGTCTATAGTTCAATCATGTCTTGACGGTCAATACCGCTGTTCGATAGCGTCCGCCTTGTTACTTTGTGTCAGAAAGGGCTCTCAACAAGGGAGGGGTCCAGGCGTCTCGGAGTGAACCACAGCGATGTTGGTCGGACATGGAGGAGATACAGGGAGACAAGCCTCGCTAGGCTAGGCCACTGTCAGTTGTGACAGTGGTGCTCCCCAGCGGAGTGTGACACCAGGCGGCGGCCCCGCTGCTCTTCGCTCGGTTGTGGCACAGGAGACTGTGTGGTGTCGACTTACACTCCGCTGAGAGGCAGCGGGCGCCGGCTGGTGTTGTGACGCCAAGTCCCTCCCATGGGCCTCAGTGTCTGTGGCCGCAGGCACGGACAGCAGGCCAGCGCGGCTGTGGCACCAAGTCCCTTGAAAGACCAGTGCGGGGCCAGATGCAGCATCGTCTTAAACTGGAGGCTGCTGCCGGCGCTGCCCAGTCCTCTCTTGGTACGACGGTGCTCCTGTGTCGTGGCGCGGCTACTCAGCAATGACCAAGTAGCCGAAGTGGTTACGTCCAGTCCTCAATTTTAGCCTCATTTATACTCCGTTACTGCGCATCTCTTTCTCGGAGACCTGGCGTCTAGCCATGTCACCCGTAACAGAGAGACTCCCTTGAGTGGGGTAGTAACGAGAAATCTACTACACAGTTCTTTGGTGTGTGGGGCTGTTTGATGCTGCACTCCTCAGCTATCCCCACTTCGCAATCACTGGTGCGTTTGTTATTGTGCCCTACATGTCGACATAGCATGTCTGACCGCCAGCACTGTACCACAGTACTCTACGGCAGCCTCCATGCTACCTTCAGCCACTTACACTAAAGGTGTAATTCTTTTAAGTAAAATACTGAATAGTGCCACTACACTGCCTCCCTCGATTCAGAAGACCTGTTACCTGCGTCTTGCTCCAACCCATCACTCCACTTAGTTACAACTATACTCTTCCTCTTCACAGTTACCCAACTTGTCTGTTCCTAAGTATTACATAAGTACTATAGCAAAAAAGTCGATGTATCTGTCATTTCTTACACTGAGAATCCAGCCTATGGAACTTGTTTTATCTCTGGATCGGGTTTCCTCTCAGGACATCGCCTCAAATAATAAATAAATAAAACTACGCAGAGCAACATCAGAATCACTATAGTGCTAGGAATTGCAACATTTAAAGTCACTGTTACGTGACGACTCCTATTCTGATACTGCTCTACATGCTGTAGCATTTGCTCCGCAGCTATCCACCGTTCTTGGCCTGCTACTATTTGGCTAAAGGAGTGGTACAGACCTGGTTTCAAAGAATCATTAAGAAAGGTAAGATTCCGTTTGCATAAGATCTTTAGTGGTTCGTCTGGCTAATACAGCTATGATGTGCCTCATTAAACAGAGTAGCTCCCCTCGTAGTCAGTGGTAAATAAAAAGCAGGTGCTACTGTATCAGATCTAGTCCAGTTAATTAGTAGTCGGCTGCCTCATAATTCAAAACGTTTTGCCCCGTAAATTTCCCTTGCTCATAAGAACTAGTGACCAATATATACTGAATAGGCCCTAAAATTAGGTTTTGTTCAGTCACCTCCTTTGGGCAGAGATGTTCTCCGTTTTTTTCCCTTAAACAGTTGCTGGATGAATATGTCTGTACCGATTGTGATCTCGCGAGTTAGGAGTGATGTGACCATCCTGTTCTGACATTGCTGGAGCTCACCTGAACTAATATCTACTTAGCGATCCCCATTTTGTGATAGTAGTACCACTCCTTATTCCCTTACGTGCACACCTTTCTAAGCTGCCTCTCGCTTCACCGGGTAAGTGTGCACTGTGTAACACCTAAACACTTCGTGTTTCCTAGCTGCTGGTATTCTTATCGACACGTGCAGTTGCGCGCTATCTCTTACTATACCCGCTGCTCACTATGGAAGGAAAATGGTAAGTTCTGACTACTTGGTTCCATTACTAGTTGCTCGCGTGACAACAACAAAAGGCTTAAAGGACCATATAGTACCAGGCGGACTGCTTCCTGCAAATTTGTTAGCTCGGCCCTTGTGTCCCAAATGCTATCACATAGCGACTGCAATAACCTTTTCAAGGTTACCCTTGGGTCTGGTATCTGCATAGTGCTTCCACTGTATCCACATCCTAGCTCAGAGTACTAGCCGAGGTCTTGGCATAATCCGTGACTTCCGTAGACAGCTGTCGGAACATGCATGTGTTGTTCAGCACGCCACTGTGCAAGTTCATTATTAGCGTCGAATGCACTTTACAGTCACCTTATCCGCTTCTGCTAACCCTTTTGCGGCCTCTGCCGTTTTATTCAATTTGCTTATGTCACTTGCCTCTGCTGTCTCGAAGTTTGTCTTCAATGTTCTACCCTCTGCATCTATCCATCCCTTTTTTCTCTCCTAAGCTCGTGCAGAACTACTTCTATCACCTCTTGCCTCTGCTCCTTTAATCGTGCATGCTCTGAACAGATTCCTGTGTTTCTTGAAGATCTCTTTGCTTCCCAACCTGAAAACACTTCTTCCTGTTTCCTGATTTCATTTCGTAGCTTCCACGCTTTAAATACTAAAGTTAAAGAGCATTTATGTCTAAAAAATACCACATCTGGCTGTCAGGAAAAGAACACTGCAGGTGATGCACTTGCAGCCTCTTTATTCCGTCCCCGGTGATGAGGTACAGTACTGCCAAAACTAGAATTCTTCTCCTTCGCCTGGAAATCTGATGACAGGGATCCACATCACTTCCCCCCCCCAAGAAGCCTACCGTCTCTGAGCAACGATCGTCTTATTGTTCTGCTGATAAGACTACCAAAAATAAATATATAGGCCCACCCCTACTAGTATCAACATTACGTCCCACATTACACAGACAAATGAGCTGCACAAAATCGATGAACATAACTACTCTCTGAACCTTAAAGTAAGAGTCTGAGGTATCCTAACTTCCCTCTCCCTTGTGTCATCCTTTTTGGCAGCTGCCACTTCACATTCACTAGTGACATAGTTTCAGCTACTTGGTACAGGCCATGGCATCATGTTAAAATTTCCTTATCTTTCCTTTTGATATATATGGAGTCGACAAAAACACCCACTGGCCAACCGCATAATGCAGTAACATCCCCACGAGCCTCACAGTCTCTCCGTGTTTCTTCAAAGCCTTCGTATTTGCTCTTCGTAAACTGCTCCAAACCTCCTCTAATTTTCTTGCAAAATCGGGGACGGCTCATCCTTTTTTGTCGTTCTTCTGGTCAATCGTGTTACAAGGTGACGGCGTTGTTTTGCCATACACTACCTCGGATTGTCAGAACCCATTGCCAGTATGTACATTAGAGTTGTATACGTGATGACAAAAGCTAGGTATGTATACCCGTTCGAATGGTTTGCATCAATGTAATAACCAAGTATATTCCAGCTGTTCTGTGAACTCTTTCTGCAATCCCATTAACTTGCGGATTAAGTGGGCTGGTCCTAAGCTTCTTCACTTTCAGCAACGTACATTCCCTTTAACCACTTTACGTCTTTGGCGCTAAAATTGTCGAAACTGGCTTGTACCACTTTTCCTCTATTACTTCCGTTACGCATGCAATACTACGTTTCACTATACTATACGCAGTGTCTAATACTTCATTACCCTCCAGCGGTTCTATTACACTCATCACCCCCACTGGTAAATTCGGTTACACATTCACCCATAGTGATTTTAGGTGTCATTCGACACTCAGTCGTGCGAATCAAGCCATAAAGCTATTTCTTGCGATCTAACTGAATCGTCTTGTATACCGGACACTCCTCACAACAGGTTAACATTGAGAACAGTTTCCCCTAGTCGGAATGACTTCCCGCTCAGTTCCACTATACATCGTTGAATGTTAGTAAGGCATGATGTTGATGCAGAAAATCTAACGGTAGGGTCATGCTGTACTCCTCGCTTACGTGTGATACCATTTCTACGCACTGCCTAATTTGGTTCTCCCAACAGAATAATTCACCGTCACTGAACCCAATGATCGTATTTCATTATCCCCTACCCCACGTAAATGATACCATGATGGTTTCCACAGCCTCTTCCTACCCACTTATTCTCTGCAGGATACCGTCACATATGGACCCGTGTCAAACAATGCTCTATCGTCTCTTCCATCAACAACGCCCATTATGGAACATTCTGCCTCTGCATTCGTTCCTACCGGAAACTCAAGTCAGCTGCCTGGCGCTCCTTTCTAGGTTTAAGGGATATAGTTCTTACTCTTTGGACTACCTCTACCGTTACACCTATAGCCTTGTGGTTCGCCAAAACCTCTTCTGCTGGCATTTCCACCAGCCAGTTGGTGACCCTTGTTACTCTAGCTGTGCTGTGGATTCCGTAATTGGTAACATTGTTTTTATGCGTCTCGTTCGACTATAATTAAAACACTTAATATTCGATGCAAATACATGTTTCTGGTCTCTTACCCCTGTCGACCTATCGATGTCTTCATATTCCAAAGCTAACCTCACATTTCCATGAATAGATTTAGGCACCTCTGAGCGCAATATCCTAGACATTTCCAGTGTCAGACCCTTTCAAAAAGTAATAAGCGCTCATTTCCTAGCCTCTTGCAGCACCATATTATTTACCTCCTCCTTTAATGAGAGCTCGTGCTGGAACGGGGTCGGTCGCCCTCTCACTATCCTTTAAAACATCTATCCATCTATCTAGATAGGTTTCAGGTTGTCTGCCCCTTCCCTCTGCGTTCTTAGATGCTGGTTTGGCCGAAAAAAGCAGCGCTGACGGAAAGTCAGCTAAATACCTAACACGCAAAGGCCACAGAACTCCAGTCCATGGACAGCATGTGAAAGTTAGTTGAACTGTCGGCAGTCTTGCATTACTCGTTTGAAAAATGTCTAAATTTCCTTAAACTGGTTTATTGTGTTTAAAACGCAGAAAATCGCTATCAAATCCTTATTTAATATCCCGGCACAAATTACGCAATGTTACTGACCGTCTCTGTAACAAGTTCATACCCAAAGGCAGCCAGAAGACATTATGTCCGACCCGATATTTTAAATGTCCTAAACAGCCACTGACCCACGACTACTTGCTAGTTAACACAGTCAGTCGTTCTGTAGTCTACTTGTACAGAAGTGCTCGCCATAATGTCTCGTAACTGTCACGAAACACGGCATGGAGAGTTTATGTACGACTAGAAACGTTCACACATGAAATCTCCTAAAATAAATTACTCACAAAGCTCAAACTTTCTCAAAATACTCAACACTCTAGTCGCTGTTAATCAGCTATACGAGAACCGGTCAAACGCGCAGATTTCTTCAGTTTGGTGCAAATTTGATAGGCGCGATTTAACATAGATGTTAACCAGAAGACGGCTCCAGAGCGACTGTATCGACTCATCTATCTGAGGCACAAAGCGCTACTCAAACGCGCGGGAAATCCAGATTTCCTGTTGGCTAGTTTGTTAAGCAGCCAGTCAGATCACCTCGTGCGCTTCTATACTCTCTGTATTTATATCTAATGTCAGCCAATAAAATTACCACACATAATTTAGACTACAATATGGACTACAAATCTCTGAATTCCGGAACTAGATAAAATTTAATGAAAACAAAATATGATTCCTTCCCACAAAATAAATTGCTAATAAATTTAATACTCGGCGCACCTTCAGGCTACCGTTTGCAAATTAAGTTGACTCGGACATTCGTCGCAAATTGCCCTATTAAACAACAGCTTTCTCACCCTTAAATTCACATAGTTTTAATAAAATATCACATTCACACATTACGTATGTCGCCCATGCACTCTCTCAGTCTCTCCGGAACACTCACCAACCAAAGCACAATGAAATAATAATTTTCCATCGTACTGTTAATTACGTCAGAAATCTGTGCCAATGAAACTAAAGAAATTTCCAGAATATTAGATATGAACCTATTCCCTTGGTTGTAATTTCAATTGCTACTATAGATTAACACATTACAGTTCCTACACGGTTTCACAATGCCAGCACAGGTACTATATGTTTTAGGTAAAAATTTATATCTCCGAAAGTAGTGAAGTTATTGATTTGACATTTTAGCAGTATGATTCAATTATACATTGAACTTGATACAGTAAGTATGAAAAAGATTGATTAACATTTAATAGTATTTCTTCAGAGTCAGAGAGTAGGTATAACGTATTGCAGGCAGCTATAAGCGAGTAGAAGGGTCGCCCGGAGCAGCGTTAGCTGCGCGAGGGTGAGAACGAAAATCTGCTCTCCTCCAGGCTCCGCAGCAAGCTACGGTTTCAATGCAACGTGACAACACGTAATAATTTGCTACATCGTAATACGTGGTTACGTTCACTTTCCTAATTCTGTCAGCAAAGTCTTCCACTGCCTCCTTATGTCTCTTGGTTACCGTCCGCAATTGTTCTCGAAAAAACCAGTTACTATTTTGCTTTCTTTATCGTTGTTCCCACCACTGTATCAACCGGCCAAAATATTTGCAGTTCACAATGCTTCTTTGCACATGATGAATAATTTTGCTTCTCCTGACAAATTTAGCTTTGTGATCTGCAACAACTGTTTATCTGACCAACCTCCTACGTCAGCTGATGACTTAAGATCCTCTACAAATCTCAACACATCCTCAGACACTCTACCAGAGAAAGGAGAAATAGGATTCGCCAAAGCCAGATCCACTCCTACAGTTTGCGGATTCAACACCTCTATCTCGCGATTGTTTCCTGCTAGTTCACTAAAAATAACGACGTTATCTGCTCTCAAGTGAGCCGCCTGATGCACTAACGACTGCACCACTTCTTCACTGGTAACACCTCGACTAGTAGGGTAAAAGCAGCATGAGTGCTATTTTGATATCAAATTGATATGCAAATTAATTAAATTGATCAATTAATAATCCTACCCCCACCCCCAGATGATGTCATCTGTTTTCCACAGCCTGCTTGTGGGTCCTCGTACTCTCCCTCTCCCCATCCTATAAACCTCCACCACCTACCCTACTGGCAGGAATTTCGAATTTTGGCGGGAATTTGGAATTTTCTATGGAATTTCAAATTTTGGCAGGAATTACTTTTGTCCAAGGGCTGTGCTGACGTGCCAGCACACTTATCACATTGGAATTGGCGGAAAATTCAAAATGGTGGTGACCTTTCTGGTACTCGAACTCTAATCACTCTGGATAGGAAGGACAAGTGCACCCTCCAACACAAGGAAACTGCTCAGGTGCAGGAAAGTAAGGTTAGGTTAGTGTACGTTGTTTATTTTGGTTGGAAAACTGAAGTACAGATCGGTCCTAATTACGTAATTAATCATACAAACCAGTCTTAAATAAACAACAATGTGCATAGCGCTACACAAGGACTGCACAAAATCGCAATACAGCTCAAAGTCTGACAATGTGATATAACTGGTGTTGTCCCACTGGGATAAAAATTCACAACACCACTCGAAACTAGTGGCAGACGCACTCAACCTCTACCCTTCACCTACAAGCTCATGGGAAAAAGGCTGGGGTGTAAGGTACTATTTTTATTTTTGGTAGGAAATATACTCAACTGACGACATGCCGGCATTGACCAGTAGGAGTTTAACATGTATGTTATCTGTAAGCATTATGTGAGGACAACGGTTCAGTCCCGTGTCTGGCCATTCTGATTCAGGTTTTCCATGATTTCCCTAAATCACTCCAGGTAAATACCAGGATGCATCCTATGAAAGGGCACTGCCGACTTCCTTCCTCGTCCTTTCTTAATCCGATGAGACCAATGACCTTGGAGTCTAGTCTCCTAGCCTCAAACAACCGCAATCCCCATTATGTGAGGACTGTATCTGTAGGTGTTTGATGACAGAGTTCGCAACAGACATCTGCTCAACAATCACCTTGCACCTCGGACAATCAATGCAATACATACTACCACAACAGACGGAAAAAATGCATCACTGTTCTAATTACACATCGAAATTGTCGTGAAAAAGAAATCATTCATAATTAATGAGTCATAATGCAAAGCACGTACTCGGGAAAATTGTTGTCCCAAAAAAATTGCAGAGGGGATGGTAGTTGAGCAGGAATTTTCCTTAATGAGCGCCCGCTACCTTGACTGGAGTCCGCTTCCCCCCATGCGACAACAGCGAAATTCCGGAAAACTCTGCAGATCGCTTTTTCAAATGTCTACTGCTTGGAGACCAGGTAGACAGCCTCCACTGCCTCATCCAGCCACAGCCCTTGATGTAAATGAGAGCAGAGTCTTCCCAGGCTGTGGCCGGAGCACCCTCAAGGACAAATTGCATGACCTGAGAGCATGTCTCAAGTTAAAGACTGTCTGTATATTGACTGTCATTCACGTGTTGATTACAAACAATTCACACACATGAAATAACAATAGATGATACTATTTTTCATGCCTTTAGCTTACGTGTTGGAAAAACACAACCATTTTACATTTGATAACAACAAGCTATAATTCAAGATGATGGTTCAAATGGCTCTGAGCACTATGGGACTAAACTGCTGTGGTCATCAGTCCACTAGAACTTAGAACTACTTATACCTAACTAACCTAAGGACATCACACACATCCATGCCCGAGACAGGATTCGAACCTGCGACCGTAGCAGTCGCACGGTTCCGGACTGCGTGCCTAGAACCGCGAGACCACCGCGGCCGGCTCATGATGATGTTGTTGTTTTGTACACTATGGAAAGTCACGTTTTACCAATGTGAAGTTCTATCACAACGTCATTTACGAAACAAACCATGACTGCCTCTCTTGTAATAGAACCTCCTATGAGATTTTACCGCACTTCTCTCTTCCGATATATCGGAAAACAGATACTGTCTGCGTGTTGAAATTCAGCATATTACATACACGTCTACCGCTCCATTGGAGCACATGGCCAGTGCAGGGGAAATAGCTTGCGCAGAAGTGCATAAAGTTTCGTCGACTGTGCTGGAGAAACACCATATCCTACAGATTATCAATCACAAGAGAGGCTTCCTGAATTGGCCCTATATAAGCAGTTTAATACATTGTTGTTTTGGCTACAACACATCCAAGCAGTGTATGACTTCAGCTTTGTACGCTGCCATACTCATTGTTTTTACACCATGACTTGGAGGTCTGTATAAGCTGCTAAACCAACACTAACACATTTCGATCCCTTGGCTCTTACACAAAGCAGAGCATTACATGTGCAGCTCCCACAACACACAGTGGATCGAAATAAAACAAAGAGGCGAACTTTATCACTGAAAAAAATGTGGATGACTTCACAACATATGGAAACTGGAAGAGTTTGTAATATTGTAGAGCATTTCCAATAGCTATCCAAAGGTGATGATCTATACAGTTAATCTTATTTTCCACAGTGATGGGGTAGCAGATGTCCTGGTTTTTCAGTTCAAAGAGCATTGTTTCCTCATGATGAAAATGATTACTGTTCTGGTGTCGACCATCGCCAGAACCTGCTGTTCACAACACTTGTGAAATAGTAGAAATGACAAGAGGAGCTGTTATCTCATTGGTGAAAAAAATTAAAAGAAGTAAAAAACATGTGGAGGACATCGCAGGATATGAAAGTAGGATCAGTTTTCAGCATTGCATAACGACTCCAAACAACTGTCTGAATATGATAGCCCCTACATTTAATCCCATGCTCCATTGTGAAAGGTAGTGGGTAACCAGTGTTCCACCAAGGCTCGTTCCATCTCCTGCCAACTGGCGTCAGTTAATTATTATGCACTAATCAACAGCATACCTGTGGACAGAAGGGCTGGGAGAGACACTATTCATATGGGGCGAAGAATAGCTACACTCACCGCCATTAGTGCAATGAATTTTAGTAAATGCCAGACAATCACACAGCAGAGTGCTTCTCAGTTTCTGCATCATCACTAATCACATCTCCACTAGTCTGCATGTGCCATA
The DNA here is from genome assembly GCF_023897955.1 of Schistocerca gregaria. Classification (NCBI taxonomy): domain Eukaryota; kingdom Metazoa; phylum Arthropoda; class Insecta; order Orthoptera; family Acrididae; genus Schistocerca; species Schistocerca gregaria. Next base: position 361,506,541 of record NC_064931.1, read on the forward strand.
TACTACAATGCGAAAGCAAATAGATGACTGTGCAGTGCATCCATTCGACCATAGACACCAAAAAAATAGCAGACAGCGTCCTATACTGATGCAACTATGGTTATTTACGTATTTTCAGGAAATCGATCAAGGTACGGAATTAACGATAACGACAGGCCATCGTTCCCTGTGTGGATAGGGGTCACTGAGTAATCTCTCATTTGTAGGATAAAGGTGGACATTGACAGATCCCGCAAACATTGTGCTTCACAAATCCTTCCTACAACACTAATCTTATCCACGGCACCCACCTAAATGCACAAGATCTCTCCACATGTGTGTGTGTTGAGGAGGGTAGCAAGACTTGTAGTGTGTATTAGACATGAAAGTGTTATGAGAATAATACAGACGGTTAAGAGGAAACGTTGGTTTATACATAATGAAGTTCTGGACACCCGGAGATTAATACATTTCATGTAAATCAAGTGTGATATCAATTCTTAAGCATTATTCCACTGGCTGGTGTCAGTACCAGAAAGGTACCAAGATGAGAGAAATGATAATGGAGCGTAAAAGCACACTCTGATGATTTCACAGTTCTGCATCTACAAATGATATATTGTTAAGGCCATACAGTTTCCAAATTATTTGTCAAGCGGAATACGAAGCACTTAATACTCCAATGCAGGACATATTCGTAGAAAATCAGACATGCAACCAACCCGCAAATTTCCTACCCCAATCACAGTGGTGCAAACTCTAAAATGATAAAAATACTCCCTTCTACACTATTCTGGTATCCTAGGGAGGCATCATCAGTGTATATCCACCACTAGCGCTGCTTATAAACTAACTAGAACGAAGTATGGAGACAGCTGTTCTGTCTCTTAGAAAATCAAGCGGAATACGAAGCACTTAATACTCCAATGCAGGACATATTCGTAGAAAATCAGACATGCAACCAACCCGCAAATTTCCTACCCCAATCACAGTGGTGCAAACTCTAAAATGATAAAAATACTCCCTTCTACACTATTCTGGTATCCTAGGGAGGCATCATCAGTGTATATCCACCACTAGCGCTGCTTATAGACTAACTAGAACGAAGTATGGAGACAGCTGTTCTGTCTCTTAGAAAATAGGTGGTTTTTATATATCTTTCTAAGTCGGAAAGGTGTACCCTCAATCACTCTTTCTGCACCACTCTTACTTACCATTAGTAGTACTATTATCAGTTTTTATGCCTGCAGCAAGTTTTGCTAGTAAATAGAGCTAATAAATACCGAAATGAATGTTTCCAGTTACAAATATATTGAGATACCTCCCACGGGCTACTGCACGAAAAGTGCACACGAAGGAACACAACTTCTTACAAGAGAGTAAGCACCACAACCAGTAGCCAAAGGAGATGTAACAATCTTATTGCTGTTTACAGTAGCATTACCACAGCTCTGGTAGCATTCCTCTTGCACAAAGAAGTCCTGGATTGATGTTACGTACTTTTGCGCATATGTGTGGTAATGTAGCAATTTCGCCCTGACAACACATCTTTCGAATTCAGCCCCCCTGACACTATTAAAGGTGATATCTGTGATATCAGTCCACTGTCTTACAGAACACTCTAGGGCAGGGCTTCCCAACGTGTGGTCCGCTAACCCCTTAGGTATCCGCCGTCTTTCTCTAGGGGTCCGCGGCCAACTTTCACCAAATCGTGTAAAATAATGAGTAAAATTATTGAATAAAAATGTAAAATTCAAATTCATCGCTATTTCTTGTGTGTGCAAAACGTGTACTTTTAGTTCAGGTTGTATCCCCAAGCAGCGTTTGCGGTTTCTAAGTGAGAACGTATACACAGTTTAGTGCCGGAGAATGCGGCTTCTCTGACCGACAGTTTCGCAACAATAAGGGGGTCGTTTGTGCGCTGAAATGCTTTATGCATGCGCGGAGCGAGCTTTGTCGACCAATCACAGCGCTCGCTGACACGTATGCGGCCCCTGGCATCATTAAATATTAAACTTGCTTTGTCAGTGCACTACCAATTTCGTAAGTCGATTTTTGATCAGTTTATTACTTCTAACATGGATCGGTGGCTGAAGTCAGGATCATTGAAGAAGGGTGCAGTTTCTCCATCACCTTCACAACAAGGGAAGTTTTCAGTTGAAATGAATGAGGAGGGAGGACGACCAAAGTAAGACTTTACATACATTTGAACATTTTTCTTCGGATTTCACGAAAAACCACACACACACACACGACTGTTACGAAATATGCATGCTCCTTGCACAACAGGAGCCAAACAGTGGAAGTGAACAGAACATAAGCGGCAGCCTGTCAAGAGCGAACAGTTTTGACGCGACATTGTTTGCTCTTGGTGGAAGACGGCTCCATCGTATGAAATTTCAATTACCAATGTAATAGTTCTGGTACTAATTGTAACACTTCTGTCACAAAATGTAACTGGCTTTTTTCTTTTGATGCTAGTCAATTGTCAGGATAAGCATTACTGCAATGGGCATTTAATGCTAAAACATTATGTCAGGGTGAAAATCCCAAAGAAATTTATTTTTCTCTCTTAACAACATGTGGGCAGGGTGGGTTATTCCTTGGCTCGGGTATGAGGTAGAATGAAACAGCATTTTTACATAAAATAACTTTTATTGCAAGTTTCGTACAACTGTTTCCTTACTCGATGTTCTGGCTCGGAGAGCGGCAGCTGTGTCGTTTGCGAAGCCTTCTGCTGCGGCAGCGGCGGCGGCGGCGTCTGATTACGCGTGGCAGTGTGTATCTCGTGTCGCCCGTCTCGCCCAGCTGACTGGAGACGCGCAGCGCGAGGTGGCGCGTTTAATTATTGCGAGCGAAGTCGTGCATCGGATGGTGATACCTTGGATGTGGCGTCCCAGTGTTTCTCTTCTCAAGCGGCCGCGTGTGTTGTGCGTTGGCCAGCGGAGCGGCGCGGCGGGGGAAGACCAGTGTCCCGGACTCGAACAACGGACTCCCGCTTGCCAGTCTTCGGCTGTCAGATCTTCATCCAAGCTCACAGGTGACTGCTGATGTGAGGCCGTCTCCTCCCCGTCCTCACGAGTCACCCGGTTGCGTAAAAATCAGACTTCAAATACCTTTCAACTTCTGTCTTCTGGCGTCGAGGCTGCTGCTTGCTATTCCATTACAGCGGCGGACTTGGTGCGTCTGTGCATGATGTAGTCTCTTCTTGCATGACGGTCTTCAGCACCGAAACTGACTGAAAACTACTGCTACTCTTCTTCACTTCTTGTCGTTTCTCGTCTGTCGGGCCCACTGCGTCTCGCGTATTGATTCACTTCAGTTTATTGGAGGGGAACAACTTCACGGTCATTGCCTCTTCTGTCACGTTGTAAAGAATCTTCTTAACGTCGGTCATTGGCTCTAGGATTGTAGGCGAGGGCCTTTGCTCACATGCGACAACTGAGAAACACGTGAGCCGGTCGGGCGATGCCCTGAAGGCTGAATCGACAGCGCCCGCTTATGTGGAACTTGCTGACTTCACAGTCATTGTCTCTTCTGCTCTGCTGTTCTGCCCGCTGTTTGCCAGTATGTAACTCTCTAAACTAAACGAAGTTTTTAATTTATATTCTAATTTCTATTTCACTTTGATTTCACTAATTTATTTACTGAAGTACCACTCAACACCAAGTAATTTTAATCAGGCTATAGTGTGTTGAAAAAAAGGGAGTAAATCCACTATCATGTGTCTGGATACAGTGGGAATTCAAATTGGATCGTTAATTTCAAGTTGTTTTCATTCATCTCTAAACCAAAGACTATTGATACTTCGAGGGGGGGGGGGGGGGGGTCATTGGGAACATGGCACTTGCATTACGAATCTTTCAGTTCCCATGGTTTCGCTCTGAAATTTAAAGTAACTGTGCTCTTGACTGACTAGGGGTTCGCCATGGATTTTCGACAGAAGAAGGTGTCCGCCAGCTGAAAAGTTTGGGAAGCCCTGCTCTAGGAATGGCTTAAGCCTGATAGCACACTAACTCTGCTCCTTAATACTTGGAATAACATTGCTTGTGAGAACCAGCCGTATCTATATTCGACTGCGTGTGTGAGAACACAGTTATGGATTGAGATACTTACGTTTTGCCTGCTTTAATATTTCGCCTCTGTGTAATATTTATGTCGTCTTTGTTGAAATATGTGTTTCAAAACCACATGTAGTTTACAGGGCGAAGGAGAGAGTTAAACGTCGATGAAGACAGAGCATAATTTTGAAGCTTTTATTTCTCTTGAGTGTCCTGATAGCCCCAACGCACCTCAGTTGCCCGCATTTCGTGGTACTTTTTCTCTAATTTTATGTATTCTCTGTCAGTTTAAGTAATATTGCAAGTTTTTCTGGATTCTACATGTTTCGTTGTATTTTCCTCAGTTTTACGTATTTACCATCAATTTCTCGTAATTACACTAGCTTTTCCTCGATTTTTACCCATTTTATGTAATTTTTCATATATTTTTGATATTTTTTCGTATGTGTGTGGTCATATTGCCTTTATACCCATGAATTGTATGATTTTATACACGGATATTGCGTGTCCTATAAACCAACCTACTAAAACTATCCTAAGAATTCCCCTCCCTATGATCAGCATGCATTTTCTATAGGAATCTAATGAAAGTAATGTAACACTCGCCTCATACTTAGGTGAAACTCAGTGAGTGTTGCAGATTGTAAAGTCATAGTCTGGAAACAGATCCATGTAGTGCTACGGCACAGGAAAGACCTTGTCTGCAGACTCATGTAGTGAGGCACTTGATGGAAACTCAGTCATCCACAGTTATACACGTTCATCTGACTTCTACTCAACCGTATATGGATCTGTGACAAGGAGTTTACATGTGTACCGAGTCGACTTCTATCGCTGCCCTGATATTTTCTTTTCCACAAGTATATGGTCTTATTGCTTACCACATTAACTTCGCTACTTCTCTTTACACCTTCCAACTGCGATAAGCCCCAACAATCATGTTAGGACATCTACGAACTGTATATTTCTACATGTATATCTACATCTACATGGATAGTCTGCAAATCACAATCAAGTGCCTGGCAGAGGGTTTATGAACCACCTTCACAGTCATTCTCTATTATTACAGTCTTGCACAGGGCAGAAAAACGAACACCAATGCTTTTCGTGTGAGCTCTGAGTTCTCTTATTTTGTTATGATGATCGTTTCTCCCTATGCAAGTAGGCATCAACAAAATATTTACCATTCGGAGGAGAAAGTTGGTGACTGAAATTTCGTGACAAGATTCCACAGCAATGAAAACAGCATTTGGTCTAATGATGTCCACCCCAAATCCTGTTTCATTGCAGTAACACTCTGTCCCCAATTTCGCATTAATACAAAGCGTGCTACCCTTCTTTGAACTTTCTCGATGTACTCCGTCAATCCTATCTGGTAAAGATCCCACGTCTCCCAGCAGTATTCTAAAAGAGGATAAACAACCATAGTGCAGATAGTCTATTTGCTAGATCTGTTAAATTTTCTTTGTGTTCTCCAATAAAACGCAGTCTTTGGTTAGCCTTCCCCACAACATTTTCAATGTGTTCCTTCGAATTTAAGTTGTTCGTAATTGTAATTCCTAGATATTTAGTTTAGTTTATGGCCTTTAGATTAGACTAATTTATAGTGTAATCGAAGTCTAACGGATTCCTTTTCGCAATGATGTGGATGAAGTCACACGTTTCGTTATTTATGGTCAGTTGCCAATTTTTTCACCATACTGATATCTTTTCTAAATTGTTTTGCAATTTGTTTCGATCATTTGATGCCTTCACTAGTCGATAAACGACAATGCCATCTGAAAACAACCTACGACGGTTACTCAGATTGTCTTCTAAACCGTTTATATGGAAAAGGAACAGCAGAGGCCCTCAATACTACCTTGGGCATCACCAGAAATCGCTTCTGTTATACTCGATAACTTTCCATTTGTTACTATGAGTTGTGGCCCCGCTGACAGGAAATCACGAATCTAGTCACATAACTGAGACGATATTCTACACTCCTGGAAATTGAAATAAGAACACCGTGAATTCATTGTCCCAGGAAGGGGAAACTTTATTGACACATTCCTGGGGTCAGATACATCACATGATCACACTGACAGAACCACAGGCACATAGACACAGGCAACAGAGCATGAACAATGTCGGCACTAGTACAGTGTATATCCACCTTTCGCAGCAATGCAGGCTGCTATTCTCCCATGGAGACGATCGTAGAGATGCTGGATGTAGTCCTGTGGAACGGCTTGCCATGCCATTTCCACCTGCCGCCTCAGTTGGACCAGCGTTCGTGCTGGACGTGCAGACCGCGTGAGACGACGCTTCATCCAGTTCCAAACATGCTCAATGGGGGACAGATCCGGAGATCTTGCTGGCCAGGGTAGTTGACTTACACCTTCTAGAGCACGTTGGGTGGCACGGGATACATGCGGACGTGCATTGTCCTGTTGGAACAGCAAGTTCCCTTGCCGGTCTAGGAATGGTAGAACGATGGGTTCGATGACGGTTTGGATGTACCGTGCACTATTCAGTGTCCCCTCGACGATCACCAGAGGTGTACGGCCAGTGTAGGAGATAGCTCCCCACACCATGATGCCGGGTGTTGGCCTTGTGTGCCTCGGTCGTATGCAGTCGTGATTGTGGCGCTCACCTGCACGGCGCCAAACACGCATACGACCATCATTGGCACCAAGGCAGAAGCGACTCTCATCGCTGAAGACGACACGTCTCCATTCGTCCCTCCATTCACTCCTGTCGCGACACCACTGGAGGTGGGCTGCACGATGTTGGGGCGTGAGTGGAAGACGGCCTAACGGTGTACGGGACCGTAGCCCAGCTTCATGGAGACGGTTGCGAATGGTCCTCGCCGATACCCCAGGAGCAACAGTGTCCCTAATTTGCTGGGAAGTGGCGGTGCGGTCCCCTAAGGCACTGCGTAGAATCCTACGGTCTTGGCGTGCATCCGTGCGTCGCTGCGGTCCGGTCCCAGGTCGACGGGCACGTGCACCATCCGCCGACCACTGGCGACAATATCGATGTACTGTGGAGACCTCACGCCCCACGTGTTGAGCAATTCGGCGGTACGTCCAACCGGCCTCCCTCATGCCCACTATACGCCCTCGCTCAAGGTCCGTCAACTGCACATACTGTTCACGTCCACGCTGTCGCGGCATGCTACGAGTGTTAAAGACTGCGATGGAGCTCCGTATGCCACGCCAAACTGGCTGACACTGACGGCGGCGGTGCACAAATGCTGCGCAGCTAGCGCCATTCGACGGCCAACACCGCGGTTCCTGGTGTGTCCGCTGTGCCGTGCGTGTGATCATTGCAAGTACAGCCCTCTCGCAGTGTCCGGAGCAAGTATGGTGGGTCTGACACACCGGTGTCAATGTGTTCTTTTTTCCATTTCCAGGAGTGTAGAAGCACGCAATTTCAGTACAAGCCGCTTGTGTGATACAGTGTCAAAAGGCTTCTGCAAATCGAGATATAAGGAACCCATTTGAAATCCCTTGTCAGTAGCACTCAACATTTTGTGTGAGTATAGAGCTAAGTTTGTTTCACAAGAACGATGTCTAAATCCGTATATTTTTTTATCCTAGTAATAAATTATTCATTAGTTGACAGTGTCGATTGCACTTAGCATCCTGACCCATGAGAGTTTCCCTCCCCGTACCTACAGAGTACACAGCCCCGGCAACATAATTTATTGACCAAGAGTAAGCAAGTTATGCATTCGAACCGCAACCATCCACTGCTGACAGCTCTAAACACATACATTTAGGGACTATGCATGCCTGTTACCAATCCTGAAGTCTCAACCACTTGTACGTTATTTTCGACAGTGCTAGCGAAAATCTCTTGGCAAAGCGATTCTGCAGGGGATGTAAGCACATTTAAATTCATCCTTCTAAAGAGTATAACGTTTTCGATTCAAGTTTTTTTACAGATATTTGGTAAAAATGCTGTCTAGATTCTCTATTAATAATAACAACATGCCTCCTTTTAAACTGTTTAAGATCTATGATGACGGCACATGATCATCCAATTTCCACTATTCAGTGTGTCTGTTGGAAGGATAGAGACAGTCTTTTGTCAGTATTATTCTTATGTACTGTACAGAGCAATACATTAGTCAGACGGTATAACACTATACTCGACTGCACCCAGTCATTCACAACCATATACTCTACAGACGCAGTGCATTTGCTCTGTTTTTCTGTATGTCTATGTCTGTGCAAGTGTTATGGATGGCAGCCATAAATCTCACCCAGCCCTCTTTCTGGAGGATCCACCTTCTAACGCTATCCTGGATTTACTGCATTGCGGATTATTCTCTAGACACCGTTCCAGATAAGATGCGTGGTAAAGGATTGGGTCGGGTTTGTTGGATCACTGGACCCGCCTACCTCCTCCTCTCCTGCTCTGGGGACTTGAGATCAAAGGTTACTGAAACATGTGCACTTGTAACTGCCAGGCGGCCTGAGGTGGATCAACCTGCAGCACATGCGCCGCTCAGCTCTGTGCCCGGTGTTCTGTTCGGTAACCACTTGCTCGCCTCCCTCGCCCAAACTAGCTGTACGCTCGACTTCCACGCCACAGGGAGGTGGCAGCCAGCAGTTGAAAATCGGCAAGATGATTCTAATTTAGAATACCATCAGGGCCAGAGCACACTTTGGTTAGCACCTAGCATGAGCAAAAGATTTGATCTTTAAGATTAGCGTCTTCCTCCCATAGCGACGTCCTAACGAAAACAACACGTTTTTCAAGGGAGGCATCTGGCATCGAGTGTACGAGGCTATCTGTCTGTCTTAGAATGAACAAAGGGCGTTTTTTTTCTAAAGACGGAAGATGTGTTCAGTTTTCCGTCGACATGCTAGCAAACAAAGGATGTTTTCAGAAGGGGCCTCTATATGTTTATCAGAATTTTTCTGTCCCCCACAGCAGCCACCTGCTCCAAGCCTACTTGAGCAAGAAAAAGAGGTTGAGGTTCGCGTCCTCCTCCCAAAGCTGTATCCTGATTTAAAAAAAAACATGTATTTTGAGGGATGTATCAAATTTTTGAAGTGTCAATCTATCTGTTAGACTCAGAATGAAAAAAGAGTGTATTTCTAAGGCTAGCAGCTGCGTCCATCTTTCCAGCCACTTGTCAGCAAACAAACGACACTTGGCACACAGTTTGTTTTTTTCTCCCCAATAGCTGCGATCTGTTCCTCAAACACCTGCACCAAGGTCGACCAATGTGTTGTTATATACCGTGCATATGAATAATACGGACGAAGGACTGTCTACATTCTTCCGACGGACATCTAGCACACAGAATATCCGAATTACGATGATTATGTGCTGTCGTCAAGTATTGTTAACAGTATAATAGGAGGTGTAGATGCAGCACAATGGCATGGTTTTCTGTTATTACTTCAGAATCTAGGCAATATTATTACGAAATATTGATAATATAACTTTGCATCGAAGATGTTATTCTCTTTATCAGGATGAATTTAAACGTGTCTACATCCACTACAGGATCATTCCGTGAAAATTTTTCCGCTATATATGCTAGCAAACAAAGGATGTTTTCAGAAGGGGCCTCTATATGTTTATCAGAATTTTTCTGTCCCCCACAGCAGCCACCTGCTCCAAGCCTACTTGAGCAAGAAAAAGAGGTTGAGGTTCGCGTCCTCCTCCCAAAGCTGTATCCTGATTTAAAAAAAAACATGTATTTTGAGGGATGTATCAAATTTTTGAAGTGTCAATCTATCTGTTAGACTCAGAATGAGAACTGTCGAAAGTAACACACATAAGTGGTTGAAATCGAAACTTCTGGATTGGTAATACGCACGCATAAAACGGTTCATATGGCTCTGAACACTATGGGACTTAATATCTGGGGTCATCAGTCCCCTAGAACCTAGAACTACTTAAAACTAACTAACCTAAGGACATCACACACATCCATGCCCGAGGCAGGATTCGAACCTGCGACCATAACGGTCTCGCGGTTCCAGACTGGCGCGCCTAGAACCACTGGGCCACACCGCAAATGGCAAATGAAACTTTAGTCATCAAATTGGCGGGTTGGTCCTTCTAGGTAGAACGAAATCACAAGTCCTTATAGTGTAAAGTATTAAGAAAAAGAATTGCCCAGAGCGTTCTGTAAGAGAGTGAACTGATATCACAGATATCACCTTTAATGCTGTCAATGGTGCTGAACTCGAAAGATGTTGTGTTAGGACCAAATTGCTGTATTATCATACATATGAGCAAAACTACCTAACATCAGACCAGCAATAAGATTGTTACATCTCCTTTGGGTACTGGTTGTGGTGCTTAATCTCTTGTAATAAGTTGTATTTCTTCGTGTGGACTTTCCGTGCAGCAGTCCGTGGGAGGTATCTCAATATATTAGTAACTCAAACCATACATTTCGGTTTTACTTCGCTCTATTGCATAGTAAAACTTGCTGCATCCCTCAAAACTCATGGTACTACTACTACTGGTAAGTGCGACTGATGCAGGTAGTGTGATTGTGGGTGCACACCATTCCGACCTAGAAAGACATATAAAATCCATTAATTTTCTAAGAGACAGAACATCTGTCTTAAGACTTCGTTCCAGTAGGTTTATAAGCAACTCGAGTGGTGGATATATACTGATGATGCCTCCCTAGGATACCAGAATAGTGTAGAAGGGAGTATTTTTATCATTTTAGCGTTTGCACCATTGTGATTGGGGTTGGAAATTTGCGGGTTGGTTGCATGTCTGATTTTCAACGAATATGTCCTGCATTGGAGTATTAAGTGCTTCGTATTCCGCTTGACAAATAATTTGGAAACTCTATGGCCTTAACAATATATCATTTGTAGATGCAGAATTGTGAAACCATCAGAGTGTGCCTTTATGCTCCATTATCATTTCTCTCATCTTGGTACCTTTCTGGTACTGACACCAGCCAGTGGAATAATGCTTAAGAATTGATATCACACTTGATTTACATGAAATGTATTAATCTCCGTGTGTCCAGAACTTCATTATGTATAAACCAACGTTTCCTCTTAACCGTCTGTATTATTATCATAACACTTTCATGTCTAATAAACACAGATAAGGGATTCTACTCTCCTCAAAAAGCACACCGCAATAGTGATCCTGTGCGTTTTGATGGGTGTCATGGGTAAGATTGGTGTTGAAGGGAGGATTCTTCAAGGACAATGTGGGCGGGATTTGTCAATCTCCGCCTTTCTCCTACAAATGCAAGAATACTCTGTGACGCCCATCATCACAAGGAACGATGGCCAGTCGTAATAGTAAATTCTGCACTATGATCGATTTGCTGGACACATGTAGATAACCTAATTGCTTCTTAATAGTAGACTATCAGGTATTCTCTTGAGTATATGGTTAAATGGACACACCATATTGTCATCTATCTGCAATTGCTAACTAGTACAAGGTACTTGCAGAGTAGTGGAGAGATGATTTAGCGGTGATGCAGAAACTTGCAAGCATTCTTCTATGCCAATGGCTCCCATTCAAATTACAGAACCATTGGTATATATCATGCATCTGACCGAACAGACATACTGTGCAGTCATCTACATGCACTTTCCATCTGGTATATGCTATGTGCATAGTAATGGAGGTGTGATTTAGCGATGATACAGAAATTGGGATTCAAGCAGCTGTGTCATCACCTGCCAATGAAGTTGTGGAACAACTGGTAAAAGTGCTAAAATTGAGTGTGCTATCAACTTTGGTATTTATTACTCTACTTCAACCCATGTCAACAATGTCTTTCCTATCCCATCTTTCCACTATAATGCTGTTGATTACTGCATAATGATAGACTGACACCAATTAGTTGTGATGGAAGGATCCTTGGCTGAACACTGGCTATCTGCTGCTTGGCACTGTGGAGCATGGGATTAAATGTAGAGGTCATCATGTTCAGACAGTTACGCATTGCTGAAAACTCATCGTATTTTCATGTGTGGCGATGTCCTCCACGTGTTTCTTACTTCTTTTTATAACAGCACCTCTTTTTATTTCTACTACCTCGCAAACAGTAGTCATGTGCATGACTGCAAAATGAGGAAACAATGCTCTTCAAAATGGAAAATCAATACATTGGCTACCGCAATGCTGTGGAAGGTGAGATTAACTGTACAGATCATCACCTTTGGATAGCTATTGAAAATGCTCTACAATATCACAAACCCTTCCAGTTTCCATATGCGGTGTTGTCATCAACATTTTACTTAATGATGAAGTTCACCTCTGTGTTTTATTTCGACCAACCTGTGTATTGTGAGAGCTGCATGGTTTACACTATATGTTGCTCAGCTTTCTGTAAGAGCCAAGGGTTCAGAATGTGTTAATGTCGGTTTAGCAGCTGATACAGACCTCGAAATCATGGCAGAAAACCAATGTGTTTGGCAGTGTACAAAGCTGAAGTCATACACTGCTTGGATGTGTTACAGTCAAGGAAACAATGTATTAATCTGCTTATGAAGGAAAATACAGGGAGCCTCTCCTGCGATTGATAGTCTGTAGGATGTGCTATTCCTCCAATTCAGTCGACAAAACTCTAAGCAGATCTGTGCAAGCTACTTCCCCTGCACTGGCCATATGCTCCAATGGAGCGATAGATGTATACGTAATATGCTCAATGCCAACATGCACACAGTTTATGTTTTTTTCAATATATCAGAAGAGAGGAATGCAGTAAAACCTCATGATTTGTTTCATAAAAACGGGTGTGATATAGCTTTACAATGGTAAAACGGACCTTCGATAGTGTACAAAACAACAACTGCCTTCTCAATTATAGCTATTGTTGTCGAACATAAAATGAATCTATTTTTTTCTGACATGTCAGCTATGGCATGAAAGTCTGTAATCTCTAATTTAATTCACATGTCTGAAATGTTTTTAATACATACATGCATGACACTTTATTTATTGAAACAAGTCTGAACGCTAGATACGCTCTCAGGTCGTGTAATTTGTCCATAAAGCTGAAAGAAATTGGTTAACCTAGATGTTTTCTCTGCGGAGTTTAAATTCTCGCTTTGTCTTTACCCTGATGACAGTTTCAGAATAACAAGGACATTCTGCAGTTATTGATAATTTTCGAACCAAAATAATGGACTTTTTCTCTCAATTTCACTTAGCGTGGATGCATATAGGGGCGCATAGCATGACCTCTGAATTTTGCTAATATGTAATCTGGGTTGGTGCTGTTCGTTGCATGTCGCAAAATAATGAGATGCAAACTGTATCCTGCAGATGAATGTAAGAACTATACCAATTTGCTCATGAAACTAAATCTAAATGAAAGTGGACTGCACTTGTTTTCGTATAAAGAGGGCAGTTATTACTAAGCAGTTGAATTCTCCATTTTCATAGATGATCGGTTTAGAGAGATGTATTGATATTAAATACAACTCTTAGAGTTCATTATTTTCACAGTTGGCACTTTCACGGTGTTGAGATGATGCAGTGTGTGTGTGTGTGTGTTTGGTGAGGGGGAGCGGGGGCCATGGGAGTGATGGCGGCTCTATGTAGCTGTGCCTGACGAGGTGGTGTCGTGTATGGCAGGGCACTGCCGCGAAATTCCCCTTTAGTATTAGATAAGAATCACCGAATTGTGCATCCAGCTACGTGCCCTCCCCTTGAGGGTAGTCCAGCCGCAACTGGAAAAGACTCTGCTCTCTGATATATCAGGGGTTGTGGCTGGCAGAGGCAGCAGAATCAGTCTGACTGTTCTCCAAGCAGCGGATGTTTTAAAAAGCGATCTGGAGGGTTCTCGAGATTTTCTTAGCTGCCCTATAAGGCTCCAGTCTTTCAGAGAAAAACGTTTAACAGTTTGCTAATATCGTCCTCTTATTGTCATTTGTCTACCTGTGACCGAATTCTCGAGACTGGGCTCAGTATAGTAATGCCACCAGAAGGATCTCTTTGTCGACCACCAGCAGGAAGATAGAACAGCCCTCTATCCCTGTCAACAGTGTGGGGAGGGAAGGAGGGAGGCTGAGGGAGGGCGGTGTGGGGTATTGGAGGGGGTGGGTTATGACTACCTCCAAGGGGGATGCCGGCACGGTAGCTCAGCGTGTTCGGTCAGAGGGTTGGCTACGCTTTGTAATAAAAAAAAAAAAAAAAAAAACTGAGTGAATGGATCAATAACGAGCTTCAACGGGCGTCAGGTGACGTCCTCCACGAACAATTGAAACGAACAATAACGAAGAAAATGAGATTACCAAAAAAGGTGTTAGTTCATTAGTACCCATCGAGGAAAACGCTGGTTCATCTACGATCCCATCTGCTGTCTTTTGGGATGACAATTCTCGGCAGTACATGTGTTGCAGTATGACCTGCTCATTATGAGGGTTGTCCTTTTTCACAAATCTTTCGCTGCGTAATAAGAACAGCGCTGCATTTTTCCATCATTTATAGTAGCCTGTATTGTCTTTAATTTCCTGGGCTGCAAGGTAACTGTCGAGCAGGTGCCTGCAGCAATTTCTGATGTCAAACAGCTATAGATACTGATTAAAATGGCTCTGAGCACAATGGGGCTTAACATCTATGGTCATCAGTCCCCTAGAACGTAGAACTATTTAAACCTAACAAACCTAAGGACATCACACAACACCCAGTCATCACGAGGCAGAGAAAATCCCTGACCCCACCGGGAATCGAACCGGTATAGATACTACCCTCAGTATATACTTACAGATAACATAATGGTTAAACTTCTGCTGTTCAGCGCCAGCATCTCGGCAGTTGGGTATATTTCCCATCAAAACATAAAGATTGTACCTTACACCCCAGCGTTTTTCTCATCAGCTTGTAGGTGAAGAGTTGAGTTTGAGTGCATCTGCCACTAGTTTCGAGTGGTGGGGTGAAATTTTTTCCCAGCAGGATAACACCAGTTGTATGGCACTGTCAGTTTTCGAGCTGTATTGCGATTTCGGGTAGTCCCTGTGTAGCACTATATATATAGCTGTGCATTTCGGACCTATCTGTATGATTAATTACGTAATAAGGACCGATCTTAACTCCAATTTCCCAACCAAAATAAACAATATACATTAACCTAACCTTACTTTCCTGCACTTAGGAAGTTTCCTTGTGTTGGAGGGTGTACCTGTGCTTCCCATCAAGATTGACTAGTATTCGAGTCCCGGACAGGGCACCACCATTTTTAATTTCCCGCCAATTCCTATGTGGGAGGTGGGTTGGAATGTCTGCACAGCCCTGGGAGAAAATTAATTCTTGCCAAAATTTTAAATTCCATACAAAATTCGAAATTCCCTCCAAAATTAAATATTCTAGCAAATAACGTAGGTAGGGGAGGGGGAGGGGTTGTCAAGGAGGAGGGTGCGGTGATCTACGAGCAACCTGAGGAAAACACATAACATCATCCAGAGGGGGGGATGTTGGTGGGTGTTGTTGGGGGTAATTAATTAATCAGTCTCAATTCATTTGTGTATCAATTTAATATCAAAATTACAGTGATGCCACCCTTACACTATTACTACCTCACGTCTCCGATTTTGCCTCATCCATTATGCACGAAAAAAATCACACTAAAACCAAACAATACACACAGAACAGTTAGTCCCAAAGTGTTTTAGCATGTTACTTTTTCTCTCTAATCTCGAGCCACCTGGATTACCTAAATTGCCTAGCCATGTCCCAAAAATGGCTACAAGTAAAGCAATTCCTCTACTGTTTCTGGACAAAGCACAGAATGCCTGAGTAAATTACATTGCGTGCACCGTACAGATGCTAACGATTCATCTTTATCATTACTCCTAAATGCAGCATATCCGCAGGTTCCTCTGGTTTCATAAATGTAGCTTTAGCTAACAACGTGCTGTGTGGGTGGCATACCATCTCCTATTGATTGTTGCCCATGTGAAACCACTCTGTATGGACCAATCTGTTGTGGCACCTATGTAGAAGTGGTACGTATGTGGTGATGCAATAGTTGGTGGAAAACCAGTGGAAGCGCTGTGGAGAAATTAATAATACAACTTTATTATACCTTCAGTTCTAGATGTGGCGGGCATGCCTCTCCTCGTGGTTTCTGGAGGGTGCAGCTGCCGGCCCGGCAACGCTAGGTGGTGACTCCGGCCGTGCGCTGAATCAAAGACAACGGCCAATTGTGGTAGCGGCGCTTCCCGGTGGAGCAATACGCCAAGTGTTGGCCCCGTTGCTCTCTTGCGAAGTCGAAGGAACAAAATGAGTTGGGGAAATCTCGTTTTTATTTGGTACCAAAAAAGAGAAGAAATAAAATGGAACAGAACGGTACGAATAAAACATGTAAGTAATTCAATGGCGTACTCGACGTAAAATTTATTATTTTTATTTCTGTACTTCTATATTTCTTGCTCTTTATTTAGAAACTGCCGTCTGGTGACTGAGATATGTCGCATTTACTACTGTAAAAAATTTTACACTACCATTACTTAACAAATGGTAATATTGTATACTTAGTGCAAAAATAATTAATATATATTTCTGCTTCCAAAATTAAATATTAGGGCAATTTCAATTGATAATTAAAGGAAAGAGTCCGTAATTCAGAATAAAATCACAACAAAACTGCAAATGTGCATAACTTAATAATGAAAACGAACTACTAGAACTGGCGCTAAAAATATGCCTACCCATCCATTTGAACTACGTGAATGTGGGTTTTTTTTCCTTTGCTGTCGATGAGGTGCAAGAAAGCGTCGATCATGTATAAAGTGTGTCATAATGTTGAGACTGATGTATTGTAGCAAGTTTAACCACAGTACAAGCAGTTTGCAGCAGTGCAACCTTTTGCGCGTACTAGCTAGCAGCGGTAACATCTCTGTGCAGATTATAAAGCTATGTTCTCGTTTATGTGCCCAGAATGCCAGGAATCGACAAATTACTTTCACAGACTATCAGTTTCAACGTTTCTCACTTGTTCTGTAAATTTTGCAACCTATAAAACGGGTAAAATATTTTCAATTAAAATTTCGGGTAAAAAACGATATTCCCCAAACATTTATCTGGCATCCATGTTCCTGAAACTGGCAGCCTGTGCTGAAACACATCGTACGAACTACTTTTGACAAATAATAAAAAGAAGTGGATTAGTTGGAACTACCGACACCAGATGTTGGCTTTGACCAGTGAAGTATTCCATTGTGGACTGTGACGTCGGTGACCGATTGATCTGGAGAGTAGCGCGTGGCCTAGATTATGTTGGATGGTGATAGCTGATTATGAGTTGGCGAATCTATGGACTGTGAATACGAAAACTTAGTTACATTGACGCAAAGGTCTGAAGTATAGCCCTAGGTTGGGCTGAATGTTGACAGTCTAGTTATGAGTTGGGCAAAGTCAACGAATATGATCACGTGAGAATAGTCATAATTCGGATCATGTCGAGTGTTCTAACCAAACTGGATTTCACTAAGCGACTTATATCCGCCATTTTCCTGTAATCGTGGGACTCAGTTGGATTGTATCGGTGCGCTCGGTATTTCCTAAAGGTGATTTACTCCGGGAATTATGTTTTTTTCTGCTTATTGCTAAGATATTTTGACACTTCAAACAATAGTAGTGCAGTATGGGTAAATTTAGGATGAATTCTCAGTAAAACTGTCTACGTATATGCGATTATGCGATCGTAAATACGGCAAATGTCCTAAGTCAAATAAGGATAAGGACTTAGCTTATGTTAAGAGTGACGTCATATATTCGTCAAACTATGTTGAGTAAGTGAAATAGATACAATACACACAAAACAACTGACTGTGACATTTCCGTGAAAGTTTAAAATATTGCCGAATTAATAAGGATGGATAGAGCGAGCGGAAGTTAACAGGCTGTCACAGCTAGCTGTAGCGGTGGCTCTATCTGCAGTAGCGTATCGGGGCTGGCTGATGAGAAACCTGGCTGGCAGGCGAGGCGGCTATAACAGAGCCAGGTTGCAAGCTGCGGGTGGCGCAGTCGCCGTTTAATTATCGATGGGGCGCCCCGCCGCCTGTTTTGTTCGTTTGCTCCTGCGAGTAACGTCCTTTCCACTGGGTCTGAACGGCACGGCTAGCAGGTCTGCAGCGCAGTCCCACTTCCGATCGCTTTGTGAGTGAGTGAGTGAATGTGTGTGTGTATGTGTGTGTGTGTGTGTGTGTGTGTGTGTGTGTGTGTGAGAGAGAGAGAGAGAGAGAGAGAGAAACGAACAGAGACAGAGTGAGAGCGAGAAGGGAGGGGGAGGAATAGAATTTGCGAATGCGCGCGCGAGACCGACAGACGGGATACAGAAAGGGCAAGCTTTGTTTCAGGCCCAAGGAACGGCCAGCTCTGCCCCGAGGAATGATAGTTCACATGAAATAGTAACAGATCAGGGATTCGTTTCTAGTGTCGAATATGCCGACGAGAAACACCGCACAGCTTGTATCTCTGTGCCCATCTCGTTCGTATAATGGATTTTGTTGCTGTTTTATTCTGCAGCAGAGACCAGACTTGTCTACTAGCAATTGTAATTAAACACCGTCATCGTATGTTTGATTCCATGGGAGTGATTGTTCCCCACGACAGTGATGTAGCCCAGGACAGAAAGGTGGTCAGCATCGGTCGTAATGTCAAGGTTTCCCTTTTTTTACGTTGCAGACCTAGATTTCAACTGACAGTGCAGTAATCACCAGCGCGTCAAATGTAATCACGCAGACTGAACGTAATTATACAGACACATTCCAGTCTAACTCAGGCACCTACAGCCATTACTCCAACTCAATGCTTGTACATGCCTCAGTTAGAGTGGAATTAATCGTTGTAATTACGTTCAGTCTACATGACTACTTGTAACGCACTGATGATAGCTCCACTGTCAGTTTAGATAGGCTATGCAGTACGATAGATCGGTGGGATTATGACCGATGCTGACCTTATTTCTGTACTGGGAGCGTATATTTACTGCAATGAGTTGTATCTGATTCCAAACGATCATCCATGTCAGCTATGCTCGTACACAGTTTGTCACCTGTTCAGCGGTTCGTCAGTGCAGTCTGTGGGATATCCCATGTATGTACCCAAGAAGGATGTATGGAAAATTGAACTTTAAAGTAACAATGAATATGCAGTCATTAGATGTGAAGTAAATGTTCATCGTGAAGAATGATGAGGCGTCTTCAAAGGAGTAGTTCCGAAATTCACCAAAAATAATTGCGCTTGTTTCGTCCCTCAGATCAACTGGTCTTAACCTACTGTTCACGTATCGGAAGCTATAGATGGGCTTTGTATGCGCCTTGGATCCAGCTCCCTTCAGTCTTTAGGCGTTGTGTATGACAGTTCAGCGCTCATAGATCTGAGGGTTACCTCTGTGTTTGTTTTCGATGTCATGTAGATTCGATGCTATATTGGTTTCCAACGTCCTCAGGGCTAAAGGACATGCTACATACAACTTAGTAAAGGTCTTCATTACAATCGATAATGAGTATATCGAGACTGTTCTGACTACTTCAAGCGGAATGGTCAACAGTCTAGCCATGCGATACCTCCTCATACTGTTTCAGACCTTCTTTTGTCTGGTGCAGTGCAGCAGGAGGTTCTCTTCAGAAACATTGAGCAATGCTGCCTCTATAGGCTTCATAATAGCGAGAGTTTTGCCAGTGCAGGATTTTGTGTACAAGCGGACACCTGGATAGCTTCCCGTGTAGGGCGATCTGGGTGGCCAAATAATTCACTCGAATTGTTAAGATTGTTCTTCAGACCAATCTTGGACAGCTGTGGTCCAAACACATGACGCATTGTGATCCATAAAAATTTCTTCATTGCTTGGGAGCGTGAAATCCAGGAACGGCTGTAAATGGTCTCCAAGTAGCCGCACATAAACATTTCTAGTCAATGATTGATTAGTTCGACCAGAGGACGCAGTTCATTCCATGTAAACACAGCCCACAACATTATGGAGCCACCTCCAGCTTGCACAGTGCCTTGTTCACAACTTGGGCCCATAGCTATGTTGGGTCTGCGCCACACTAGACTTCACTGTCAGCTCTTATCAACTGAAATCGGGACTCATGTGGCCAGACCACGGTTTTCGTGCCGTCTAGGGTCCAACAGATAGGGACGCAAGCCCAGGAGAGGCGCTGCAGGCGATGTCATGCTGTTAGCAAAGGCACTGACTTCGATCATATGCTCCCATATCCCGTTAACGCCTTATTTCGCCGCCTTGTCCAAACGGATACGTTCGTCGTACGTCCCACATTGATTTCTGAGGTTATTTCACGCACTTGTTTGTGTGTTAGCGCTGACAACTCGACGAAAACGCCTCTGCCCTAGATCGTTAAGTGAAGGTTGTCGGCCATTTCCTTCTTGTGGTGAGATGTAAGCCTGAAACCTGGTATTCTCGGCACACTCTTGACAATGTTGATCTCGGAACATTGAATTTCCTAATTATATCCGAAATGGAATATGTTATGGAACTCAAACTACAATTCCACGTTGAAAGTGCGTTAATTCCCGTCGTGTTCGCGCTTCCCGATCACGGGGTCGCGGGTTCGATTCCCATGCCCCGACATGACTGGGTGTTGTTGTGTCGTCTTGATCATCATCATTCAATACCATCACGGTCGGAGGAAGGCAACGACAAACCATCTCCATTACGACCTTGCCTAGTACGGCGGTGTGGGTCTCCCACGTCGTTCACCTTCGGACTGTCAAGGAGCATGGAACTTCATTTCTTTTATGTCCCGGACTACTACCTTTGGAATTTAAACTTCTTTACTCACCAAAATATCACTCTCATTTCGAACCCGCAGCATCTGCATTCTTTTGAAACACATCACACATGTACAGGTTGTCTAAGAACGATAGATTACGTGCTCAACATCAAATT
This sequence comes from Schistocerca gregaria, assembly GCF_023897955.1. Lineage (NCBI taxonomy): Eukaryota > Metazoa > Arthropoda > Insecta > Orthoptera > Acrididae > Schistocerca > Schistocerca gregaria. Next base: position 361,527,442 of record NC_064931.1, read on the forward strand.
TACGATCTTACCAATTCAAGGATATCCTCTGGATCTCATATGTCATTCAAAGTTTTGCACAAATACATAACCACCATATACCAGGGTAGAAGTGGCATTCTGAGTGTAATATTAAAGGAAGACCCGTCTAGTGTACTTAGGCCACCTCCCACATGTTTTTCGTGGGATGAATGTATAATGATCATTCCAGGCTCTCAATTTATTGATTACTGAGCAACTCCAATCGTTGGTTCCCGCAATTTCTATGGACACCCGTCCGTCATAGACATCGAATGTCCTTCCCAGTAGTTTCAGGAGTTTCGTAACATGAAGATAAGCGCTGGAACCATGAAATGTTCTAATTTTCATATATACATACATACATATATTGGTCCGTTTACCCTGAAAGGTTACACGCCAAGTTCACAGAGATACCATCAATCACTTTACTGCATTTATGTTGACTTTATTTTTATTTATCTCCTGGTCCCCTGTCGTTAAAGACAACATGTTGACTCTAGAAAGAGAACTAACAATCACTTTATCCGTAATCCACTTACAACTTTGCTCACAACAAACTTTTAATATGTGATGCTCAGCTACACTAATAACATGGCTCGCATGGCGTACAGACTACCCTTGCATAATCGCCTGAAAACACTGAGAGGGGCTGACTCTAGTAGTAATGCCTGCGATTGATTAGTGTTCTTCTCTGGGTTCGCGTAGACAACTTTAATTTGACCGAAATATCTCACTGCAAACAACCCTTAAGAAGCTAACAATACCATCTCAATGTTATTGGTTTAATGTAACCTACCGATTTCTTTGAAAACACACTAGAAAATACAAGAAATTTCCGTCACGATAATACGATAATCGTAGACTTCCCGGGACGATGATAATGTGATAAATGTATCAGTCTGAGATACGAAACCAAGACACATTCTGGAATAACTCGGCTAATGGAATGTGAGAACGGAGGAATGGGTGTTTATATCATCTATAATCCCGACCAACATTTAGGTGCATGCTATAAGGAATGGTACAGCAATATTCAGTAACATGCACTGAAGATTGCTGTGTTCACCCAACAGGTGGGAACTCTACCGTATTTTCCACGTCTTCCCCACATACAGCTGCATCTGATACTAACTTAAAAGTGGATAGGTTGAGTAGATTTCGTCTCGTGGGCAGTCCGGTCACTTGATACGATATTGTGTCTTCTTGTGGGGTCAAGTGTAACGTTTTGTGTGCGATACACTTGTCAAGACTGAAGTCGACATGCCGGTAAGAGTTCTCGACGCCACTGACATTCTTAGATGGACATCGGGGCTCTTCGGACGAGAACAACAAAGCTGCCGTGGCTGCACGGAAAATTCAGTAGGTCACTTTGAACAACTGTTGAGAATGTAAAACCTTTTCAGATAAATAAAATTATTGCAGGGATATATCTACTCGTACTTTGCCAACGACAGCAGACCAAAGATAAATTGAAAGGGTGGGCAGAAGAAAGTACTAACAACAAGTCGTTGCATTTGAACTGCCAGAAAGCATTTGTTGGCACTATAAAGTGTTCTCCATCGGAAACTACCCATCCGAACATTTCTCCGAAAACCCATCGGTACCGCCGTGCCATCCTCAACCGATGGTCATCACTGGATGCGCATATGGAGGGACATGTTGTCTGGACGACATTGGATGCGGGCATGGAGGGACACGATGTCAGAACAGCGGTTTCTCGGTCGTTTTCTTAACCATAGCCGCTACTGCTCAGTCAAGTAGCTCTTTTTGGCCCCACACCGAGCGAGGTGGCGCAGTGGTTAGCAAACTGGACTCGAATTCGGGAGGACGACGGTTCAATCCCGCGTCCGGCTATCCTTATTTAGGTTTTCCGTGATTTCCCTAGATCACTTCAGGCAAATGCCGGGATGGTTCCTTCGAAAGGGCACGGCCGATTTCCTTCCCCATCCTTCCCTAATCCGTGCTTGTACTCCGTCTCTAATGACCTCGTTGTCGACGGGACGTTAAACACTAATCTCCTGCTCTTCCTCCTTTTTGGCCCCACAACGACTGAGTGCACACCGCTTGCCAGCAGCGCTCGGCGGATCGCGACGGTCACCCATCCAGGTGCCGGCCAAGCCCGACACTGTTTAATTTAAGTGATCTGACGGGAACTGGTGCTGCCAATGTGACAAGGTCGTTGACATACAGTGTTCTGCTTTACCACATTTCTGTTCTTTTCTTTGCATGAAAACATTGAAATCTTGTAGTCGAGTAAACAGATGGATGTTTTGCGACAGTGTTAATGGCAACAGTGATTAACTAGTTGTGACATTGATGCAGATCCTCATTACGCTGCACGAAATTCAATTCATTTTGTAAAACCGAAAGTGTGTCTTAGCATTATATTTCAACTAGTCTATCCTGAAAAGGTATAGATGTAGCATTTGTTGAAATTTTGGAGTATTCATTAATGTTATCAGTAGGCAGGAACAGCCTGTGAAGCTTTTAAAGGTGTTGCAGGGTAGGTTGTGCTGAGAAATAATTGTTAAGAAAAAAATATGATTCTGTTTGCCGTTTTCGGGTTAATTAGCATTGATGTTAGCCGACCAGGCCGTTACGCACACAGATCGAAGTGGCCCGTCACAGACGTAGTCGCCAAAAGTGGGCTTCGTTTGGTTTCCTAAAATCAAGCAAGAGTGTGATGCAAAATCTGGACACGGGGCTTAAATAAGTACGGAAAATGGACCAAAGACTGAGCAGTCTCTCACGCTATTATCTACGCTCTGAGAACAACCGACACTAATAGTATCTGACGGACCACTAGAATTTGAGCGCAGTGGCCTGACTGGCTAACTTCAGTGCTAATTAAGTCGCTAACGGCAAAACACATCGAAATTGTTTTTAACAATGGTTTCTCAGCACAGCCTTACATGCAACATCCTAACAAGTTTTTCAGACTCTTTGTGACTACACTGAATATCAGTGAAGACTTGTGAGTTTCTTATCGTCTCTGATTCATTTTACCTTGTAACAATAGAAAATCCTATAGTAAAAGTGTCTGACGGTTCTACATTGGGCATCGTAGGTTAGCACTATTTCTGTCCTGTTTCATTTCTCTACAAACGTTAGTTAGCATGTTTTTAATAATGAACACAACTTACATCGACTGAATGAAAAGTACGAAGCAGATAACAATGTCAATGAAGGTCAGACATAAAGTGAATGCTCACTTTTGAAATGTATCATTACAAAAAGCGCAGAGAGGCAATTCCTACCACATTAAAGTTAGCAAGAACGTATGATAGATCGGACGCTGTCAGCAACAAAAAATTCCTCCATACCTCCTATAAATAATTAAGCAAATGAAATTTAAAAATCGTTTAAATGGCTCTGAGCACTATGGGACTTAACATCTGAGGTCATCAGTCCCCTATAACTTAGAACTACTTAAACCTAACTAACCTAAGGACAGCACTCACATCCATGCACGGAGCAGGATTCGAACCTGCGACCGTAGCAGTCGTTCGGTTCCAGACTGAAGCTCGAGAACCGCACGGCCACACCGGCCGGCAAAAATCGTTTATTAGTGAGGTAACTACAGTTAACAAAAACTCACATAGTTTCTTCCTGACTGTGTCACACATACTGAATTGTGGTTTAGTTATGTAAAAAGATTTTATTTTATGTTATTGTATTTTCTACCACAACAGAAACGAAAACGGAAGTTCATCATCACCTAATTTATAAATTCAGTCACTACCGAAAACCTGACAGTGTTACTTTCTGAATATAACAGTAAAGGGTTTCTCATCTTTTTTTTATTTTTAGCGTGTCTAGGATACAGGTCTATGATATAAGAAAGTAAAATGACGTATTTATTCTCAAAACTTTTACAGGTGTTTTTTAATGAATTCAGAGCAACAGGACGAGGACAATAATATGGAAAAACCAAAAACGGAACACATTGCTATGCCTAATACAGTACCGAATGAGAGGGCGTAGTGGTTAGCTCACTGGACTCGCATTCTGAATGACGACAGTTGAAACGCGGGTCCGGCTATCCTGATTTAGGCTTTCTGTGATTTCCCTAAATCTCTTTAGGCAAATGTCGGGATGGTTTCTTTGAAAGGGTTCGACCGATTTCCTTCCACACCCTTACCTACTCCCAGCTTGTGCTCCGTCCCCTACGACTTCGTTGTGGACGGGACACCAAACACTACTCTCCTCCTCCTCCTCCTCTCCAAATACAGTGGTAGGGAAACTACTGCCATTTAAAAGAGCTTCCAGTCTTCTCGGAATGGATAGGTAATGTATCGTTTTCAAGGAATCTTATGTCACTCTTGCTGGTTGAGATAATGTTGATGGAGGTGGATAACGATCAGGCACATTTCTCTCTGAAGTAAACCACAAAGGCAGAACAGTATTGAGATCTAGTAACTGTGGTGGACAGGGAGAACACGACAGTTCGTCCTCGTGCTCGTAAAACCAGGCCTTGGCTATGTGAGTTGAGGAACACGCCATAATTACTGGGAAAGAAACGTTGTTCCACGGAGTGGACATGACCAGCCAAAATGGTCACATTATCCGAGGCAGTAATTCGGCGTTGCAGTGTCATTATGGTGTTCATGAAATACCACAACATGGCTGCGCAAGTCATCACCATCCCCCGACTTGTTCCACACTTGGGATGTAAACTCGGCCAGAAACTGGAAACAGTGTGAAACTAGACACATCCAATCAAATTATTTTCTTCCATTGCTCCATAGTCCCGATTTCATGACTTCAGATTTACTGTTAAGGGAATTTGCATCATTGTTGGATGGTTTTGGAATTCCAGCTAGCCCCGCAATTCGCAGCCCATGGAGGTCCCTCGTTGTTGTGCTGACAGGAATCACGAGTGCAGGCAGGCTCTAGGCGGTTGGAAGGGGGGGGGGGGGTGCAACCGTGCCATCACCCAGGGCGGTAGATTTTTGGGGGCGGCAGATTCATCTCTGCCAACAACTCCTCCTCCGTGATCGTCGGACTAGAGTGATAACGGCGGTGAGGGTCGGCGGGCGACACGGGGATTGGGGTTGGCGGGTAGGATACGGGGAAGGAGCAGGCGTGAGGGAGGCGTTGGGGCCAAATCAGGTGATGGGGATACAGAAAGGATGTCAGAATGAAGGGTGGGGCAGCGGGAGGAGACGAGAACAGAGTCTCATCTGGGAGTGAGGAGGAAGATGGGGGCTCCAGGGAAATGTTGGCGGTGGAGGAGTGAGAGGTTCCAGGCCTCAAGGAGGGAAGGATCGGGACGAGAGAGGAGGTATTTGTAGGAAGAGAGGGGGAAGAGGAGGCGGAGGGAGCTGGGCCAGGTGGGGAGACATCCATGGCATCCTGGGGGAGGGGCAGGTAAGGAGCACGGGAAGGGGCCTCTTTGGGGGCTGAGGAGGTGGTGGTGACACTAGGGCGTTTGAGGGCAACGGAAGGGCGAGTGGTGACATGCAGGACAGGAGCAATAGGGAGGTGGCGGGAAGTGGCAGGTCCCAGCGTGGACGCAGGAGCTGGCACGAGAGATGGCGATGGTGAAGACGACGGATTGACAGAGATGGCAAAGGCGAGGGTGAGACCTGGGCATGGGCAGTGGCTGCATTAAAAGGCTAGGGGAGTGGAGGGATAGGATCAGAGGTAGAATTGCGTGAGGAAGAAGCTGGGGAGGGGCGATGAAGAGTGAGGGGGAAGGGAGAATGAGAAGAGAGGGATGGAAAGAGGGGGGGCGACTGGGCACACCATGTAATGGTGGTGGTGGCGGCGGAGGGGGAAGTATAGACTATTGTGGTGGTGGTGATAGTGGTAGTGTTGGTGGGGGCTAACATGATGACAAGTAGGAAAAAAGACAGGACAGGACGAAAAGTATAGAGGATAACAGGGGACGAACAAAGACAGACAAAGACGGACGAAGACGGACGACAACTGTGGCCAAAGTCCCACGCTGATGGCGCTGGTGGGAGGCAACTGTTGGCTGGAACGCTGGCCGGCAGGAACGCCGCAGCTGCTGCTGCCGTGGACTGGACCTCCGCTGCTGCTGCTGAAGGCTGGACCGCTGCTGGCTGGACCGCTGCTGTTGCTGCTGCTGCTGGCTGGACTGCTGCTGGCTGGACTGCTACTGGCTGGGCTGCTGCTGGCTGGACTGCTACTGGCTGGACCGCTGCTGCTTCTACTGCTAGCTGGATCGCTGAGGGCTGGCTGGGCCGTTGCTGCTGCTGCTACTGGCTGGCTGGCTGGCACCTGCAAAATCTAACGCTTCGATTAGTGACAGAAGCAACGAATTGAAGGGCGCTACCGCCGGAGATGTATGCTGGATTCTTTGTCTCAGCCACCCGTTATAAACGTTAGAGTCTCCCAGTCTATATCTGGTAAATTAAAATCTAGACCCAAAACTATAACATGGTCGGAAAATCTACTTCAAATATTTTCCAAATACTGAGCCATGCTGTCTCTGTACCTCTATACAGGGTGTTCCAGTGATCGTGACCGAGCCAAATATCTCACGAAATACAAAGAGCGAAACTTCTCTAGTTTGAAAGGGGAAACCAGATGGCGCTATTGATGGCCCGCTAGATGGCGCTGCCATAGGTCAAACGGATATCAACCTGTTTTTTTTTTTAAATAGGAACCTCCATTTTTTATTACATATTCGTGTAGCACGTAAAGAAATATGAATGCTTTAGTTGGACCACTTTTTCTGCTTTTGTGATAGATGGCACGGTAATAGTCACAAACATGTGGCTCACAATTTTAGACGAACAGTTGGTGACAGGTAGGTCTTTAAATTAAAATACAGATCGTAGATACGTCTGAACATTTTATTTGAGTTGTTCCAATGTGATACATGTACCTTAGTGAACTTATCATTTCTGAGAACTCATGCTGTTACAGCGTGATTACCTGTAAATACGACATTAATGCAATAAGTACTCATAATGATGTCCGTCAACCACAATGTATTTGGCAGCACCTGTAACATTCTTCTCAACAGCAAAAGTAAAAAGGGTGTCTCAATTATTGCCTGGTAGTACAAGAATTGACTCCGTTTTGAATGCCTGAACTTGGTGTATGACACGGTGGAACTTTAAATTAAATATTTCCACATTTAAATTGTTGTATGGTCCTTGTCAAATTTTACAGTGGTATATCCTAGTTTAAAATGTATAAAAGGTGTTGGCATTTCAGTTTGACACTATGTTGTTGGTGGCCATCATCTGTCATCACCTGACGTACACTATGTATCCGGGCACCCAGAAAAATATACGTTTTTCATATTAGGCGCATTCTGCTGCCACCTACTGCCAGGTACCCATATCAACGATCTCAGTAGTTTCCAGAATGAGATTTTCACTCAGCAGCGGAGTGTGCGCTGATATGAAATTTCCTGGCAGATTAACCAGACCGAAACTCGAACTCAGGAACGTTGCCTTTCGAGGATAAGTGCTCTATCATTTGAGCTACCCAAGCACGACTCACGCCCCGTCCTCACAGAGGCCGACCTCGCCTGTTGACTGACAGAGACCGCCAACAGTTGAAGAGCGTCGTAATGTGTAATAGGCAGACTTCTATCCAGACCATCACACAGGACTTCCAAACTGCATCAGAATCCACTGCAAGTACTATGACAGTTAGGCCGGACGTGAGAAAACTAGGATATCATGGTCCAGCGGTTCCTCATAAGCCACATATCACGCCGGTTAACACCAAACGACGCCTCGCTTGGTGTAAAGACATTAGACGATTGAACAGTGGAAAAAGGTTGTTTCGAGTTCAGACGGTAGACAATGTGGCGATCCGATGAACGTCATCTGCCTGCGTGTACAGTGCCAACAATAAAATTCGGAGGCGGTGGTGTTATGGCGTGGTCGCGTATTTCATGGCGGGGCTTGTACCCCTTATTGTTTTGCGGGCCACTATCAAATGTAAGGATGTAGAGGCTTATCTCACTAGGGGTAAGATAGATACTGCCTACAGGAAAATTAAAGAGACCTTTGGAGATAAGAGAAACACTTGTATGTACATCAAGAGCTCAGATGGAAACCAAGTTCTAGGCAAAGAAGGGAAAGCAGGAAGGTGGAAGGAGTATATAGAGGGTCTATACAAGGGCGATGTAGTTGAGGGCAATATGATGGAAATGGAAGAGGATGTAGATGAAGACGAAATGGGAGATACTATACTGCGTGTAGAGTTTGACAGAGCACTGAAAGACCTGAGTCGAAACAACGCCCTCGGAGTAGACAACATTACATTGGAATTACTGACGGCCTTGGGAGAGCCAGTCCTGGCAAAACTCTACCATCTGGTGAGCAAGATGAATGCGACAGCCGAAATACCCTCAGACTTGAAGAAGAATATAATAATTCCAATCCCAAAGAAAGCAGGTGTTGACATATGTGAAAATTACCTAACTATCAGTTTAATAAGTCACAGCTGCAAAATACTAACACGAATTCTTTACAGACGAATGGAAAAACTAGTAGAAGCCGACCTCGGGGAAGATCAGTTTGGATTTCGTAGAAATGTTGGAACACGTAAGGCAATACTGACCCTACGACTTATCTTAGAAGAAAGATTAAGGAAGGGCAAACCTACGTCTCTAGTATTTGTAGACTTAGAGAAAGCTTTTGACAATGTTGAATGGAATACTCTTTTCCAAATTCTGAAGGTGCCAGGGGTAAAATATAGGGAGCGAAAGGCTATTTACAATTTGTACAGAAACCAGATGCCAGTTATAAGAGTCGAGGGACATGAAAGAGAAGCAGTGGTAGGGGAAGGGAGTGAGACAGGGTTGTAGTCTCTCCCCGATGTTATTCAATCTGTATATTGAGCAAGCAGTAAAGGGAACAAAAGAAAAAAAATGGGATAGGTATTAAAATCCATGGAGAAGAAATAAAAACTTTGAGGTTCGCCGGTGACATCGTAGTTCTGTCAGAGACAGCAAAGGATTTGGAAGAGCAGTTGAACGGAATGGATAGTGTCTTTAAAGGAGGATATAAGATGAACATCAACAAAAGCAAAACGAGGATAATGGAATGTAGTCGAATTAAGTCGGGTGATGCTGAGGGAATTAGACTGGGAAATGATACACTTAAAGTAGTAAAGGAGTTTTGCTATTTGGGGAGCAAAATAACTGATGATGGTCGAAGTAGAGAGGATATATAAATTTGTTAACATCGAGTACAGATTTAAGTGTCAGGAAGTCATTTCTGAAAGTATTTGTATGGAGTTTAGCCATGTACGGAAGTGAAACATGGACGATAAATAGTTTGGACAAGAAGACAATAGAAGCTTTCGAAATGTGGTGCTACAGAAGAATGCTGAAGATTAGATGGGTAGATCACATAACTAATGAGAAAGTATTGAATAGGATTGGGGAGAAGAGAAGTTTGTGGCACAATGTGACCAGAAGAAGGGAACGGTTGGTAGGACATGTTCTGAGGCATCAAGGGATCACCAATTTAGTATTGGAGGGCAGCGTAGAGGGTAATAATCGTAGAGGGATACCAAGAAATAACTACACTAAGCAGATTCAGAAGGATGTGGGTTGCAGTGGGTTCTGGCAGATGAAAAAGCTTGCACGGGATAGAGTAGCATGGAGAGCTGCATCAAACCAGTCTCAGGACTGAAGACCACAACAACAACAACAACATCACAGCACACGCCTACATTGATGTTTCAAGCACCTTCTAGCTTCCCATTGTTCAAGAGCAATCCGGGGGTGGCAATCGCATCCTTCAACATAATCGAGTACCTTTCCATAATGCACGGCCTGTGGCGGAGTTGTTACAATACAGTAACTTCCCTGTAATGGACTGGGCTGCACAGAGTCCTGACCTGAATCCTATGGAACACCTTTGGGATGCTATGGAACGCCGACTTCGTGCCAGAGCTCCCCTACCGACAAAGATACCTCTTCTCAGTGCAGTCCTCTGTGAAGAATGGGGTGCCATTCCCCAAGCAAACTTCCAGCACATGACTGAACCTATGCCTGCTTAAATGAAATCTGTAATCGAGGCTAAGGGTGGGCCAACACCATACGGAATTCCAGCATTACCGATGAGGGCGCCATGAACTTGTAAGTCATTTTCACACAGGTGTCCGGATACTTTTGATCACATAGTGTACTTCAGTAATGATTCACCATAGCAAATACCAATTTATTGAGGAGCAGGGGAGCAGGAAGAAGATATTGTGTTATGTTCAACAACTAAAACTACTTTAAATATTTACCTTTCGAAACCTTTGGGCTAAGGCTACGTCTACAGACAGTATTATGCGTATTATCCATAATCAACTACTAAATAACACCAAAAATATAGTTACAGATCTCTGATATTGAACGAAAATTCAGACTTTACTCATAAACACTGTAGATTTCACTCACAAAGCACACATCGAAGTGCTCTCATAATTTATATGTTCTATAAGATAAAAAATGTACATGGGTTGCTTATTAGCACTACTAATAAAACTGACAGATTAAGCTGCATTTATTGGTGACCAAATTTCACCTGTTGTACGACACTTTGCAAGCACAATGGACCTTCAAATTAAATAGTTCCATATCTAAATTGTCTGTGTTCGTTATTAAAGGTACACACAGATAACTTATTGGCTTTACAGATATAAATAATAGGTCAGTCAACAAGCGTAGTTCGGCTCTTCTACCACTTGCACAGTTCATAAAACAAAACAAAAAAAGCTTTTATAAGATAGCAAGACAAAATGGGTTAGCAGAATAATGCACGCAGTGATGCAGTTGCTTCTTCTCATATGTGCCCCAATTAATATTTCGATCAAGAGGTCATGAACGGCATATGTAATGCAGCCGAAAGGTAGTCTGTCGCATCATGACAAGTGGTTAGTCTGTGAAGAGGGATGATGACTCTCTCATTCCCACACAATTCGCTTTAGTGATTGAGTGTGTCAATCTATTTGTAAAAAGAGATTTTGTGCGTGAGTGTATGCAGAACAACGACATGAACCGTTTGTCGTAGGTGTGTGTGTGTGTGTGCGCATCTGTTTATGCGTGATTGATTGCACACTATATGTGTGTATATATGTATTGTGTGTACATGTATGTGGTACACCATGTGTGTGTGTGTATGTAGTGTGTGTATGTGGGTATGGTTTTTCTTCACCTGCCGCTACTAGTCCACCAATTTCCCATGCAAGCTAAACGTTATGTAAAACTATATATAGAGAGAAGGAAAAATATAGCTATAGAATAATACATTGGGAATCGTACTGTACGTGGATTATTATTGGTTTTCGTGTAAATAAAACCTCATTGTATTAGTTAACATTGACAATGCATATATTCGTCTTTAAAGTACAAAAATGGTTTGTTCACATAAAGTAATTTATTCTTAATAAATTATTAGTTATTTTGTTATATCGTTACTATTATTTAAAAAAGAAACTGATCCATTCACTGCAGAACAAATCACTAGACCCATGTAGTTGCTCAAAATGAAGGAGTCGGAATTATTCTGTTAAAACAAATTGTATGTGTTGAAACACGAAGACCTATACTTAACATTAGGCAGCTAATTACTTGCACTGTGCAGTTACATCTACACTGCATGAATATACGTCTCCAACATTGGACGAATTTACTTATCGGCTTACAGTAGGCTGATACCCATCTCATTAAGTGTTCAGCTTTTGGCACTATGGTCTATCCTATCTATTTGCAAATTCCACCGATTTCCAACTTCTTTAAGGGCAAACTTGCCAATTTTAATGGACAATATGCCGATATCCTTCAAGTCATCAGATAATCGAACCCAGTTGAAAATGATGTGAACACGATGTCTGTATTGTGCGAAAAGTGGAAACTGACTCTAAATAATGAAAACTGTGGAGTTTGCTCGTATCTCGTGGTCATGCGGTAGCCTTCTCGCTTCCCACGCCCGGGTTCCCGGGTTCGATTCCCTGCGGGGTCAGGTATTTTCTCTGCCTCGTGATGGCTGGGTGTTGTGTGCTGTCCTTAGGTTAGTTAGGTTTAAGTAGTTCTAAGTTCTAGGGGCCTGATGACCATGGATGTTAAGTGCCATAGTGCTCAGAGCCATTTGAACCATTTGAAAACTGTGAAGTCATCCACATGAGTACTACAAGCAATCCGCTAAACTTCGGTTACACGATAAATCACACAAATCTGAATACTATAAATTCAACTAAATACTTGAGGGGTTACAGTTACGAATAACTTAAATTGGTATGAACACATAGATAACGTTGTATGAAACCAAGCCATAGACTGTAATTTATTGGGAGAACGCTTAGAAAATGGAACAGGTCTACTAAAGGGACTGCTTGCACTACGCTTGTCAGTCCTCTACTAGAGTATTACCGTGCGGTGTTGGATGTGCGTGTGATACGATTGATGGAGGATCTTGAAAAAGTACAAAGAAGGACAGCCTGTTTTGCATTATCGCGGAACAAGTGGCAGAGTGCGACGTATATGATACGCGAACTGGGGTCGCAGTCATTACAACACAAGAGTTTTTCGACGTTGCAGGATCTTCTCATGAAATTTAGATCATGATATTTCTCTCCAAAGTGTGACAATATTTTTTCTGCCACCCGCCTATGTAGGGAAAAATGTTCATAGTACTACAATACGAGAAATCATAGCTCGCACGGAAATATTTATGTGTTTGTTTTTCCTGCGTGCTGTTCAAGAGTGGAACATTTGAGAAATAGCTTGAAGGTGGTTCGGTGAACCTTCTGCGAGTCACTTAATTTTGAATTGCAGAGTAATCACGTAAATGTAAATGTAGATACACCTTCAGCAAGACACTGCTTCGCCCATAGCTCCCAAATTGTATCAGAATGGCTTAAGATTCGCTATATGGTTATGAGGGGACCTTGTAAACCCCTCCGCCTACCTTGTATGACATCACTTCTATTGTCTACATCTGAGACACCGCTTAACAAGACGAGCGCGCCATGGGTCAAACGCCAATCCCTTTCCGTGAGTAGTGGGTGACAGTTGAGCCCGAATCGAGGGACTTCCCAAGCCTCTTTCTCCCTCGCCACAAAGCGTCGCCATCGACGTCAAGGTGTATCAGACAGCTAGTAAAGTGTCCCTAATTCATTTTTTCACAAGGAAAAAATTCTAATGGTATTTACAGTGCTGTCTTGAGATCCAGATGTCACGGTTTGTGTAACCTTCGGTATAACTAATGGCTTCTCACTCGAAACCAAACGTTAAAGCAGAAAAAATCCAAATTTTGTTGCATCAGTCCTACCATTCAGCGAAATAATAAAGTAATAACCAGCATTTAATGTACATTTTAAGAGGAAGTGCCCAGGCACCCTTTAATTCTTTGTGGTATCATGTCTTACGTCGCCTTAATCGTGTTATAATAGCTGATGGTAAAAGCTTTTTGTCTGTTGCTGTGGTTCGATGTGAGATACCATTGTCTGATATTGTAAGGAGTTTTGGAAAAATAACTAGGCGATTCGATCCTGGTGTTTCTCACCTGCCTCTCTTGCAAGCTAGCGTGCAGCACATTGAGGTATGCGAGTAGGTTGTATTTCTAAATTAAATGCTAAAGGTAATTTTATTATTAACATTACAGTTCTATGAGACATAACAAAGTTTCTTACTGTTGGTGAATTGAATGGATTCAGTAATGTGAGATAAATAGAGCTGGGCAAAGAGCTCTTCATGTGGCCTTGTTATGTATTTATAATCTTCCAGTGTTCAAGAGTAGCTACACGAGTTGGCTGGTGCTCTTCCACTTACGATCTGTCTTTCACGGAGCCACTGTGACCTAACTAAAAAAGCTGTGTCTCACTGATCTCTCAATGAGGTATCTGCGTTAAATTATCACGTCGAATTAGCCTTTGTGGCTTCTCGATTTCCTCTGTGAATAGTTGTTAGTTCTCGCTAGTGACGGTCGTGATGCGGAAGGTAATGCTTTCAGTACGCACCCCTTTGATTACCAGGGAGCGTTAAATCCAACTAAGCTTCACAAACGAATTTCGCATTAGTGGGGAAACTAACACAATGCTTCCGATAACGTTTATACGTACTGTTCGAACCATGAAACTGAACCAGGTCTGTAGACTGAATACGCTAATTTGTAATTGTTGAGAGTGATTTACAGCTGAAAATCGAGCGTTACAAAGCATTGGTTAAGATAATCGTTTGATCATACAGTTTCACGTTTGCAGTGGTTTGCCAAAATCAATGAACACACGTTTCCTTTTTAATGAAGAAGTACAATTCAGCGGCCAGTCTGCTCATTTAATCTGAACCCACTTGATCTCTTGTTGTGGCATAATGCGAAAGGTCTTGTGTACGAGATGAACTGAATTTCACTACGACAAAGGTTTTTAGGATCTGGTACAGGTTTTGGAGTTCGAAGAAACATTATTACAGTTTTATTTAAGACTGTCTGCAGATAATCATATTTCCTTTAATATTCTCATATCTCCTTACAAGTTTTGACTGAGTCTTTTTGTGACCAGGAATATGTTTATAAAACCGACACATCATCTTTGAAAGTTGGTATTTTACTCGTGTCGGAAGCCGTACAAAACTCCATATTATACAAATGTGACTGCTAAAATAACAATTTACAAAATTTGCAACTAACAGAGTTTACATAACTGAAGCTAAGCTATCACTGAATAGCTCAGGGCAAAATGGACTGTGGCACAGTAATCCATTCTCTTTTCTCCTCCGGAGTTGAACGGTGTCCGTCCTTTGGAATATTCCCACTTGACAAGGCTGTCCATGGATTTACCAATTACCTAATGTTAGGCTGATGAATGACCTCCAAGTGGACCAATCTACAGTACCTCTAGGCGGTAGCAGGTTTCATCCACGTTTGAAGCTATATACGATATTACAGTGCCTGTGTTGTTATGAAGTGCGATGCAATGTTCCTTCGGACATGCATGCGTGTCTAAAGGAACAGGCACTGCGAAGATTATAACCGTTATGATATACAGGAAATGTGTTCGTTGTTGCAATATGGACAACCATCAGCTGTATAATAGGATGACGACAATGAACATTTGTTCCGAAACGAGACTCGAACCCAGATTTCTCGCTTATAGTGAGCGTTCACCTTACCATTAGGCTATCCGAGCACGATTAACGGCCAGACCCTAACTTCAATATATCGTCAACCATGTGTCTACAACCTGTACTCATATGTATAATCGCGTACAGTGGAGACATTTTAATTAATTGTCGCTTACCTGTTGTCGGTGGATAAATACGATATTCCAGTGCCTATGTTGTTATGAAATACGATGCAATGTTCCTTCGGCAATTGATGCGTTGTCATCATTCCATTATGCAGCTGACGGTCGTCCATATTCGTAACCGCGAATAAAGTTCGAATATACGTTTGAAGTTGGTTTTATTTAACTGCCCACAGTTGTTCTCTGGCAGTTTGTGACACATTGTTAGTCCTGATGTTGAACTAAAGAAACTTCTTCTCGTGTGCCACACACCGTCAGGTGGCTTGCGGAGTATGGATGTAGATGTAGATTTAGAATTTAGTTCGTGGTGCCTAATGCCCATGGAGTGGGTATAAATGATTTAGTATAATCTCTTTTTTTTCTTTTAGTGTCTGCAGTTACTTACGATCTATTTCAGATGAAGCAATACATGCTAAGCAATAAACCTGTTCAGCTGACGCCAGTTTCTGACTTCCATTTGTCAGTCTTGCACTTTCATTGAATGTGACGTCCACTTGCTTTGCATAATCTGCTTAGGCCCATAGTGCGCGCCTACTCCCCTGCAGAGAAACAGAGTCCTGTGGCAGAGGTTGTAATGGCTTGAGGTTGATCTCCCCGTTACTGCCAGTGGGTTTCCGAAAGAAGTTATTTTGGGCTGACAGTTTTAGCTTGGGTCTGAGACAGTGTTAGTGATATGTTAAAGACATGTCTAAACTGATATCAAAGTATTTAGGCGTAAGACAGTGTCTCGGCTCGGTGCCCCCCAAATTTACTCTTAGTCATCTAGGTATTTATCTGTCGGTTTCGGAAATGGGAAGCACTGAGCTGTGTTTTCTGATGACTAGGCTTCAGGTATTTCTTACCACAATAATCACAAAAGTCTTTAGTATTGTTGTTAGAATTTTTTCTACTGCCTCATACTACCTTGTTTAGGTTGCTAAGACAAGGTAATCGGCAAATATGAAGCTTTTGCACTTGTTATTCCTTGGTGTGAATCTTCATGTTCTCGCACAGCGTGCTCAGTTAAACTGCGCGTGTGCAGCCGCATGAATTACAATCCTTCTTCTAATATTCTGGCTGTATATCGCTCAGCCATCTTCGTAGTATACCGAAGACTGACGCTCCAGCACACGCTCCATCGTTTTACACTCAACGACCGCGCCACCACGCATGCCGCCACATAACAGAGCATAGAATTTGAGTCTATGCTCTGTGGGCCGCAGTTACAAAATTACTAGAGACGTTGATCGGCAGCAAAGAAGTACAAAATGCATGAATTACATTAATGGCAACGAAGTCGATCCACGCTAGGATAGCGATATGTCACGGTGAGATGCATTGTAGCGATGTCTTTGTAAGTTTATTACAGAGAGCGATGAATTCCATTACTTAGCCAAGCTGAAGCCGCTATCTCGATTAAATCGGTAGCTAAGAGAATTTCAAGTGTCTCTTACACCACCGAGTTCCTAAAATAGATGAAAATCTAAACTGGACTGAGCACTTAACTGCAACGTGCAAGCAGGCATCAGCATCTCTCCATGCCCTACAAAAATATAAAAATTTTACCCTCTTGAACTAAAAACGAAACCTGTACGAACACTTATATTTTTAATTACTGATTACGAAGGTGTCATCCTGCAAGGTCATTCTCAGGAAAGTTAGCGGCCCCTGGAACTACTTATGGTTGCCTGTGTTCATCATATCTCTGATGTTCAACTCTTTCATTATATTTCTGACCATATTTCACTGATATATGCACCTGTACCTTGGCTGTGTGGAGACAAGCACACAGACTTCCATACCCTCTGTCTTCCCAACTGTCTTATCAATTACCGCCGTCCCGCATATGTCACTTAGACCTTAATGCTCTTGTCTGAACACCATCGCAGAAACACCCGCTCCCAACGGAGCAAAATCCTTTATGTCCCACTTCATCATTCGACCACTTTCTCGAAGTCATTCTCAACAGCACAGACCCGGCTCTGGAATAACCTCCCGCACTATAAAAAAGAATAGAACAACATCTCCAGCTGAAGAAGACAGTTAATGGCATATCTACGAAAGCAACAATAAGGATTACCATTGTCTCTGTACGCACACATTACCCTTGTACATCCCTCTTTCTTCCCTGGTCTTCATCATTTCCAAGTATAATTACACGATGGGGACTTCTTGCATTTAGTTTCCCAGAGCTTGCTGTATCGGAAAAACCTATTTCGTACACATATAAATTCTTTTCATATCTGACACTATCATCTTTGTTATCACTGTCATTATTAATATTATTATTATTATTATTACAACCCATTACTAATAGTAGCAGTATCGGTTTCCAACCGATTTCTCATACACAAACATCAGTTGACCGGCGTTGCCTGGTGAAAATTTGTTGTGATGGCTATTGTAAGGTGGAGAAATGCGTATCACCACGTTTCCGACTTTCATAAAGGTCTGAATGTAGCCTATGGCGATTGCGGTTTATCGTATCGCGACATTGCTGCTCGCGTTGGTCGAGATCCAATGACTGTTAGCAGAATAGGGAATCGGTGTGTTCAGGAGGGCAATACGGAACGCCGAGCTGGATCCCAATGGCCTCGTATCACTAGCAGTCGAGATGACAGGCATCTTATCCGCATGGCTGTAACGGTTCATGCTGCGACGTCTCGATCCCTGAGTCAACAGATGGGGACGTTTCAAGACAACAACCATCTGCACGAACAATTCGACGGAGCTTGCAGTAGCATGGACTGTCATCTCGGAGACCATGGCTGCGGTTAGCATTGACGCTGCATCACAGACAGAAGTGCCTGGCATGGTGTACTCAACGACGAACCTGGGTGCACGAATGGAAAAACGTAATTTTTGGGATGAATCCAGGTTCTGTGTACAATATCATGATGGTCGCATCCGTGTTTGGCGACATCGGGGTAAACGCGCATTGGAAGCGTGTATTCGTCATCGCCATACTGGCGTATCACCCGGCGTGATGGTATGGGGTGCCATTGGTTACACGTCTCGGTCACCTCTTGTTCTCATTGACGGCACTTTTGAACAGTGGACGTTACATTTCATATGTGTTACGACCCGAGGCTCTACCCTTCATTCGATCCCTGCGAAACCCTACATTTCAGCAGGATAGTGCACGACTGCATGTTGCAGGTCCTGTATGGGCCTTTCTGGATACAGAAAATGTTCGACTGCTGCCCTGGACAGCAAATTCTCCAGATCTCTCACCAACAGAAAACGTCTGATAAATGGTGGCCGAGCATCTGGCTCATCACAACTCACTTGTCACTACTCTTGAAGAACTGTGGTATCGTGTTGAAGCAGCATGGGCAGCTGCACCTGTTTGACTCAATGCTCAAGCGTATCAAGGCCGTTATTACGGCCTGAGGTGGTTGTTCTGGGTACTGATTTCTAAGGATCTATTCACGCAAATTTCGTGCAAATTTAATCACATGTCAGTTCTAGTATAATATATTTGTCCAATGAATGTCCTTTTGTCATCTGCATTTCTTCTTGGTGTAGTAATTTTATTATCCAGTAGTGTATATAAAAATAATAAATAAAAAGTGAAATGACGCTAAAATTTCAACGTTTTTCTACCACGTAAGAGTCACCAGTGACAATACAGTCCTCTACCACAGCCGGTTTGCTGGGCTGTAAGTGTGGTGTCACCGCCAGACCCCACACTTGCTAGGTGGTAGCCTTTAAATCTGCCGCGGTCCGGTAGTATACGTCGGACCCGCGTGTCACCACTATCAGTGATTGCAGACCGAGCGCCGCCACACGGTAGGTCCTAGCACTCGCCCCAGTTGTATAGCCGACTTTGCTAGCGATGGTTCACTGACTAAATACGCTCTCATTTGCGAAACGATAGTTAGCATAGCCTTCAGCTACGTTATTTGCTACGACCTAGCAAGGCGCCATTATCAGTTACTATTGATATTGTGAACTATGTACCGTCAAGAGCGTCGTTCACCATTAATGGATTAAAGTTAAGTATTCCACCAGCTATGTCCGTTGTTTCTAAATTCTAATTTTCTTGTCCTGTTCCAGGCCTCACGCCAGCCTGCGTGAGCTAAATCGCGTGCCTTTCGGCCTCCTCTGGTAACACGGTGTTGGCTCTCCTGCCAACCACAAAAGTGAGATGTTCCGTATATCTTCCATGGACTGTACGAGTCGTCTTTCAGATGCATGAAAGGGTACGTTCTCGGGGGATCGTGTGAACTCTAGCCTTTTGTAACGTAAAGTAACCTTTACAAAACCAGAACGTGCTGCTGTCTTAGATGGACGAAAAACCACTGTTATTGTGTGTGTGCTGAGGATCCGTCCTGTTTTCCCACATAGGACAGGAAAGCCATGGATTTAATACTTTCTGTGTGTTCTTCTGTATTCCTTATGGCCACCTCTGGTTTCATCTATAGCAACCTCTGTATTTGCCGTAGATAATACCCATTAGCTACAAAAGCTCTCTTTAAGCTTAGGAGCAGATTTCTGTCAGCAATGATATGTGCTGTGTGAACGAAAGTTCTGAGAACACACAGTCAGGAAAGGATGGTGGCAGCTCATTGCACGTTAAAGTAAATTGGTATCAGTTGGTTTCCGATATTCTGCGTGTCCCAAAGTCTTGACATCTTTGTGTCAAACCAAAACATCAGTCAAATCAGATTTGGTTCTTGAAGTGGCCACATTGTGACAGGCTGGAGAGGTAAGACACCTTGAGACGTCTTCATAGCAGGAAACTGTTATTCGATGCGCTCTCATTAATATGACAGGGGTAGTGGGATAATGTCTTTTTTGGCGCATTTTTATTGCGGGTTGGGTGCATTCAGGGGCAAGCGTACATTCAGGGGAAAACTTGATTAATTTATGACCACCTCTTCCTCCTCCCATTTACCTATTGTTCTGCTGATCGGCTTATCACCCGCTGCGGGTAATTTGACCTTTTGAGGAAGACCACACCCCTCCCCCTCCTCTTCCACCACCCCAAACCCTCTGTGAAGTCCCCTCTCCGATACAAGCACACATTTTATACTAAACTAATTGATGAATTAATTAATTTGATTAATTAATCACCCCATCACCCTCTGGGAAATCCTCACCCCTCCATCCCCCCCCCCCCACTACAGCCGCCAATAACAGCACGTTTGTAGGATTTTGCACACTTCTGAATGAGAGAGCGGTTGCGCTCTTTCTTTGTCAGGCTTGCTCTCTGGGAACTCTCAAGCCTTTCTCCCTCCTGGAAACCCTGCGCCAGTTTTGATATCGAATAATGTGACCAATTAATTAAAATTATCGAAAAATGGCAGGAAATAGCACAATGGAGGTACCCTCCCTCTCCTTATCCTATTGTGCCACTTTGGGTATTCTCTCGTTGAACACGTCCTGCTTCAAGCCAGGCCTGTGTTATTCAAATAGCCCCCTTCTCATTCTTCGAATCTGTCAATACATTTAGATCGTGCGCAGATGTTGTGAGAAACGTTGAAACCAGTTACTGAATGTCCTAATGAGGATGGACAAAACGTCTGATGTCAGTGGTCAAAAACTATACATGGTGGGCATGCAGCCTGTAACTTTAAATGAAAAAACAATTCAGATAAGCGATAGGGAATTTCAAAGAACAGCAGATCTAATGACCCTCATTTTCCTAAACCTTTAAAAAAATGAAAATTTTCACCCAGAGATCTGGAGATGTGTGGCGAAATTCTACAATATTCTGGTTTACGCTGAAACCAACGCAGTGCGAAATGCTGAGACATTATAAAATCATTATTATTAGACGCTCGGTATAGCAGCGGTGACGACGTTGACATTCAGAATAAAAGAGTCAGCAGGCAGGCCCCTCAGTATATATACCGACAACCTATATGAGATAATAAATAGACCATGACTGTCCATGACATCAACTGCTGCAGGCAATTCCATTTATTCGAATGATGTTTTCTCATTAATATCAGAGCTTAGAGACAGAGTTATAATCATATGGAAATGGAGACGGTAGTTCGAAAACCGCACAAACCAGCACGCAAAACATACCCTCACAGACATATTATGATTAAAGGTTTGGATGACATATGGCATGCTGCTCTTTAGATAGGAGGGAACATTCACATGAGAATAATGGATTCAAATATATTTTAACGCCTACTGATAAAAAACCCAAATTTCCCTAGGCACTACCTGTGAAAACAAAAATGGGGAAGGTGTTCGAACATTTGCTACAGACAATGACGAATCGATGCCCAGACAACCTCCAAACTGATCACAGTGGAGAGTTTTACAGATGGTATTTCAGAACCGTGATGAAGCAATATGGAGTACATCACCACCCAGTCTTCACCCACCGCAAGGCAAGTGTCGCGAAACGTCTGAAAAGAACAATTAAAGGTCAAGTGTGGATACGTTTTAATCTTCGCAGCTCATAGAAACGGTTAGAAACTCTCCCACAAATAATGGCATAGTATAACTGAACCAAACATAACACAATAAAAATGAGGGCAATCGATGATGATGATAATGGACTCATGGACAAAGTAAACTATTGTATTAAAATGCTCGATGCATGTAAGCAGTAGTTTAATGTGGGTGATTTAGTACATCCCTGAAATCGTCAGACAGCATTTGAGGAGTCATACTTCCGAAACTGGTCGTGTGAGATTTTCACAGCTTCCAAAGTGCAGAGAAAAATCCCAAAACTTGCATCTCAAACGATAACAGTTGTATTGAAATTTAAGGATGCTTTTACATCGAGAAAGTGCAGAAGAGCTCAGAACCACAGGTGTTTCTCATAGAGTGTGTCATAAGTTGTCAAGGGAATAGAACAATAGTTAAATGGCTTAGTTTTGCTACAACACAAAACAGCTAGATTGACAGTGACGATCTGCTATATATTGTACATCGCGCACAACCTGCACTGTAGTAAAACATGCGTGATATGAGGTGTATTACATGAGGTGGTGGTATTCTCGAGAAGCTTTCCATCAGATTGCACATTCTGGGGTATAATTACTGTGGACCTAGTACAAATCTTCAAAAACGTTTGGTTCGTGGTGGCAAAGGGATTAAGCTGCTTGATGAGGTTTGTTTGCAACATGACACTGTATATGCGGAACGTAAGGCTCTCCCACGACGTCACGCTGCAGGTCGATTTTTAGCTGATAAAGCCAAGGCAATACGTGTGGGTAAGGATATTGGTATAGGACACCGCACTGCTGCATTTGTAGTGGATAAAACAATGTGTGGTAAAATGAAGTAGGGTTGGGTGTGAATTTCAAGCATGTTATGAACGCTGCACGTCGTACACTGAAGAAGAAGAAGACAATGATAAAGAAGAGGGGCTGTTTAAAGAACTGTTTCGTGACAGCGATGTATGCAGCTGAAAGTGCTCTAAAGCATAAAGGACTTGTTAAAGCACGCAGTGTTCAGCTGATACCCAAGACCTACTAATAACAAACAGACCCGAACTTTTCCACTCTGTATGTGCAGAACTGGGAATCTGCGATCATAAGGCCGTTGCAGCATCCCTGAATATGGAAGTAAATAGGAATATTAAAAAAAGGAGGAAGGTTTATCTGTTTAGCAAGAGTAATAGAAGGCAGATTTCAGACTACTTAACAGATCAAAACGAAAATTTCTGTTCCGACACTGACAATGTTGAGTGTTTATGGAAAAAAGTTCAAGCCAATCGTAAAATGCGTTTTAGACAGGTACGTGCCGAGTAAAACTGTGAGGGACGGGAAAAACCCACCGTGGTACAACAACAAAGTTAGGAAACTACTGCGAAAGCAAAGAGAGCTTCACTCCAAGTTTAAACGCAGCCAAAACGTCTCAGACAAACAGAAGCTACACGATGTCAAAGTTAGCGTAAGGAGGGCTATGCGTGAAGCGTTCAGTGAATTCGAAATTAAAATTCTATGTACCGACTTGACAGAAAATCCTAGGAAGTTCTGGTCTTACGTTAAATCAGTAAGTGGCTCGAAACAGCATATCCAGACACTCCGGGATGATGATGGCATTGAAACAGAGGATGACACGCGTAAAGCTGAAATACTAAACGTCTTTTTCCAAAGCTGTTTCATAGAGGAAGACCGCACTGCAGTTCTTTCTCTAAATCCTCGCACAAACGAAAAAATGGCTGACATCGAAATAAGTTCCAAGGAATAGAAAAGCAACTGGAATCACTCAACAGAGGAAAGTCCACTGGACCTGACGGGATACCAATTCGATTCTACACAGAGTACGCGAAAGAACTTGCCCCCCTTCTAATAGCCGTGTACCGCAAGTCTCTAGAGGAACGGAAGGTTCCCAATGATTGGAAAAGAGCACAGGTAGTCTCAGTCTTCAAGAAGGGTCGTCGAGCAGATGCGCAAAACTATAGACCTATATCTCTGACGCCGATCTGTTGTACAATTTTAGAACATGTTTTTTGCTCGAGTATCATGTCGTTTTTGGAAACCCAGATTCTACTCTGTAGGAATCAGCATGGATTCCGGAAACAGCGATCGTGTGAGACCCAACTCTCTTTATTTGTTCATGAGACCCAGAAAATGTTAGATACAGGCTCCCAGGTGGATGCGATTTTTCTTGATTTCCGGAAGGCGTTCGATACAGTCCCGCACTGTCGCCTGATAAATCAAGTAAGAGCCTACGGAATATCAGACCAGCTGTGTGGCTGGATTGAAGAGTTTTTAGCAAACAGAACACAGCATGTTGTTCTCAATGGTGAGACGTCTACAGACGTTAAAGTAACCTCTGGCGTGCCACAGGGGAGTGTTATGTGACCATTGGTTTTCACAATATATATAAATGACCTAGTAGACTGTGTCGGAAGTTCCATGCGGCTTTTCGAGGATGATACTGTAGTATACAGATAAATTGCAGCGTTAGAAAATTGTAGCGAAATGCAGGAAGATCTGCAGCGGATAGGCACTTGGTGCAGGGAGTGGCAACTGACCCTTAACATACACAAATGTAATGTATTGCGAATACATAGAAAGAAGGATCCTTTATTGTATGATTACATGATAGCGGAACAAACACTGGTAGCAGTTACTTCTGTAAAATATCTGGGAGTATGCATGCGGAACGATTTGAAGTGGAATGGTCATATAAAATTAATTGTTGGTAAGGCGGGTACCAGGTTGAGATTCATTGGGTGAGTCCTTAGAAAATGTAGTCCATCAACAAAGGAGGTGACTAACAAAACACTCGTTCGACCTATACTTGAGTATTGCTCATCAGTGTGTGATCCGCACCAGATCGGGTTGACGGCGGAGGTAGAGAAGATCCAAAGAAGAGCGGCGCGTTTCGTCACAGGGTTATTCGGAAACCGTGATAGCGTTACGGGAATGTTTAACAAACTCAAGTGGCAGACTCTGCAAGAGAGGCGCTCTGCACCGCGGTGTAGCTTGCTCGCCAGGTTTCGAGAGGGTGCGTTTCTGGATGAGGTATCGAATATATTGTTTCCCCCTACTTATACCTCCCGAGGAGATCACGAATGTAAAATTAGAGATATTCGAGCGCGACGGAGGCTTTCAGATAGTCGTTCTTCCCGCCAACCATACGCGACTGGATCAGGAAAGGGAGGTAATGACAGTGGCACGTAAAAGTGCCCTGCGCCACACACCGTTGGGTGGCTTGCGGAGTAACAATGTAGATGTAGATGTAGGTGCAATTATCCAATTCCTCACTCGTGCCCTTACAGGTCTCTCAGCTATGGTTCCACTGGCTGGTAGTGCTGCCGCTATTGCAAGAACAGTCAAGGATCACAGAATTCCCAGCCCCAGCTACAGGCAGCAAGAAGACATAACTGCATGATGGAAAGCAGCAGCTTCTAGGACTCTTTACAAATACACACATAAAAAAACGTTTTGCATTACACCGGTTCCCAGAACTCCTGGAAACAGACGTTGACTGTAGGTATTGTATCACACACACAGTCCCTTTGACTGTTCAGAGATGTCATGAAATCCGCCCAAAGATTTGAACAACCATGTCACTGCACCGACGTGGACTCTTCGAGTATTTGCTGCAATATATAATTATAAAAAGCGTTGTTATTAAGCTGTTTTTAACCGTTTACAGTTGTTATAAATATAATGTAAATGTTGTTAAATTAGTGGAAGTGTTAGTGAAGTATACATAATATTAAACGGGGTAACATGTGTGTTTGCCTTCTCGCGCCTATAGCACGGATTTTAGGCTTAATTTCACGCGCGCGTATCGTAAGTAAACAGTGACTTATACTTATATGTAATTATCAGTTTTTTATTCAGTACTCTTTCAATTTATTTATATCTGCCTGAATAGTTCATAGGGTCCTTTGTTTACGTTTTAGTCAGTAATTAAATCAGTTTATATGGTTACTGTTTTTACCATGAGTGAGAAGTGTGTGCCATGCCGCAGGATAGTTAGTTACGGAGTGTGGTGTGATGGGTGCTGTAGTGTCTTTCATTGGGGCGAATGTAGTGGCGTAGAAAATGGGGATATAAATGAGGCTCACCAGTGGTATTGTAGGATCTACAGTAGAGATAGGAAAATACTGGAACAGGAAGGGAAAACTTCAGCTCTTCAAGCTGACTTAAACAAGGGAAGAGTGGATCCTGACAGGTTAAAGAGGGAGAAGGGTGAACAGAGGTGGTAAGTGGCAACAGATAGTAGGGGGAACAGGCTAAGGAGAGCATCAGACAGCTTTGTCATAAATGTTGAAAATAGATGTGACCTGTTGCCTCAGTCATAATCGGATGAGCCTCATGTAGCTGAAGCTGTAGAAATGGCACAACAAGCTTTCAAGGACTTGAAAAAGGTAGGAAAATTTGTAAAGAGAAAGAAAGTTCTGTTGTTAGGTAGCTCCAATGGTAGAGGTGTTGGCCAACTACTGAAGGAAAATCTAGGTCCAGAGTACCAGGTCACAAACTTTTTCAAGCCTAGTGCAGATCTGGGTCAGGTAGGAGAGTATTAAGGTTCTTTATGCAAGGATTTCACAAAGGAGGATGCCGTGGTTATAGTGGGTGGTCCGGGAAATAGCATTGTCAGAGACTAAATATTCCATAAATAGTGACCTGGTGAAGATAGCATTAGCAACGAAGCATACGAGTGTGGGATTTGTGTCTGTGATGAGACGCCAAGATCGGCCTCATTTGAACTCTTCCGTCTGGAGGGCGAACTTGCAGATGGAGTGGCTGCTTAGGACGGATATAGGGTCCCATAGTGGTTTGATTCCTGTGGATGCTATCGATAGGTGGGACGACATTAGGCATGGCCTTCACCTCAATAGGAAAGGGAAGGGAAAACTGTCTAGGTTCACTGCAAAAAACTTAAGGGGGGACACTGTCACAAGTGGTAAAATACCAGTGGTCACAGGTGTAAGAGGGATGCCTTTTTTAGGATAGGGAAGGGGGAAAAAACGAGTTTTAAGGGAGACTGGCAGACTCACGCCGTTTAAGATAACAGATGAAAAGGAGTCAGATTTTAGCATACAGCCGCTGTTGAAACAATGTTTAACAGAAAGTAATCAGAAACAGCCAGTTCACCTTCGCCAAAGCAGCTATAACCCCATTAGTATGCAGTATCAGTTATCTTTATTACACCAGAACATTCCGAGACTCAGAAATAAAGTTGATGAACTACTCATTTGTATTGATGAAATGAACTCATATAATCAAATTGACATAATTTGCCTCTCTGAACATCAAGTGACCACTGGTATAGATATGTTAGACATTTACGGATTTAAGCTAGCTTCCTACTTCTGCAGAGTGGATATGGATGGAGGAGAAGTTGCCAAATTTATTAAAAACTGCCATAAATTCAAGAACATTGACATTAATAAATTCTATTTAGAGCAGCAAGTAGAAAAATGTGCAACAGAAGTAGAGTTCCATAATAGATTCTATATAATAGTAACTATTTACCGAGCACCTGCCGGAAATTATAATCTATTCATAAATCAACTAGAACCTCTTTTGGGTTATTGAACAGGAAGAAACAAAGAAATTTCCATTGCTGGTGATGTTAATTCAGATTTTCTAATGCAGTCTTCCAGAAACGTTTACTGCAGTTAGTAATGTTGTCTTTCAATCTAACTCATGCTGTAAACTTTCCAGCTGGGATCACTGAATACTAAAGGACAGCCATTCATAACATTTTTATAGACAAATCAAAGGAACAAAATCATATCATAAAACTTGTAATAAATGGACTATCAGATCATGACATGCATCTCCTCGTTTTAGAAGTAAATTCTAAGCAGATTATCAAGACTGCTAAATCTGAGTACAAGAGAGTAGTCAGTCAACCAAAAATTGAATGCTTCAGAAAACTGCTCAAAGATATGAACTGGAAAGATGTTTATAGTGCTCATGACATGAATGAAAGATGTGACACATTCATGAACAATGTCAGTACCATGTTTGAAAACTGTTTTCCTGTAAAAGTTACTCAAATTGAACAAAAGTCTATAATAAAACCATGGATTACACAAGAAATAAAGATTTCCTGTAAGACAAAAGGAAAATGTATCTGTCGACCAAGAATAGCTTCAATGCTGATGATGTAGCTAAATACAAGGAATACTGTAAAATATTTAAAAAAAAAGGAATTCAGACGTCTAAACAAATGCACTAGGAGAAGAAGATAGCAATGTCAGGGAACAAAATAAAAACAATATGGGATATAGTGAAAGAGGAGACTGGTAGAACAAGAAAGGAACAGGAGCAAATATAATTAAGGGTAGGTGACACATTAGTAACCGATGGGCATAGTGTGGCAAATCTATTTAACAAGTACTTTATATACGTTACTGATAGAATGGGATTGTCATGATCAGTAAACAATGCACTTGAATATCTTAAACTAGCCTTTACAAATAGCTTCAAGTTCATGAATATTTCACACACTTCTCCAAAAGAAATAACTTCCATAATAAAATCTTTAAAAACAAAGCATTCAGGTGGTTACGATGAACTGTCGACAAAGTTAATTAAGGCATGTTCTTGTGAGTTTAGTACAATTCTAAGTTACTTGTGTCACCAGTCAATTATATCTGGGACATTTCCTGACTGGCTAAAATATGCAGACGTTAAGCCTCTACTCAAGAAAGGGGATATAGAGATACCAGCAAACTACAGGCCGATTTCACTTTTGCCTGCATTCTCAAAAAGTTTAGAAAAAGTAATGTACAGGTAGCTTCTCAACCATCCGACCACATATAACATATTATCAAGAACACAGTTTGCAATTCTGAAGGGTTCTGATACCGAGAAGGCTATTTCCACCTACAGTGAAAATTTACTTAATTCATTAAACAACAAATTAAAAGCAGCAGGTATTTTCTGTGATTTGTCAAAGGCATCTGATTGTGTGAACCACAACATCCTTTTAAATAAATTAGAATTGTATGGTGTCACAGGCAGTGCTGCAAAGTGGTTCAAGAGGTCTTTTCTGTGATTTGTCAAAGGCGTCTGATTGTGTGAACCACAACATGCTTTTAAATAAATTAGAATTGTATGGTGTCACAGGCAGTGCTGCAAAGTGGTTCAAGTCACACCTCGCTAACAGGAAAAAAATGGATGTTAATGCAAGGGACTAGTGAATTAAATCATCAGTCATCACCAGAATGGGAAGAAATTATATGCGATGTCCCACAAGGATCCATCTTAGGACCATTGCTTTTTCTTGTGTACATTAATGATCTCTCGTCAGTTACACTGCCAGAAGAAGAGTTCCTTTTGTTTGCAGATGACAAAAGTATTGCTATAAATAGTATGTCATGTGTAGTCCTAAAAGGATCAGCTGACTATATTTTCATGGATATTAATAAATGTTAGAAAGCCAACTCACTGACATTAAACTTCGAAAAGACTCGCTATATGCAATTCAGAACCTGTAAGAGGTTTCCACCCAGCATACACTTAAAGTATGAAGAGAAGCAGATAAAAGAGGTTGACGGTATTAAATTCTTGGGATTACAACTTGATAATAAATTCAGTTGGAAAGAGCACACCACATAATTGTAGAAATGCCTTAACAAATCTGTATTTGCATTTCGAGTGTTAGCTGACATATGCGACAAAAAGATGAAAAAGCTTGTATACTTGGCCTACTTTAATTCCATAATGTCATATAGTATAATATTTTGGAGTAAGTCTACAAGTCAACCAAAAGATTTCAGACTCCAAAAGCGTGTAATACGTACTATTTGTGGAGGAAATTCACGGACGTCCTGTAGAAACCTCTTCGAAGAACTGGGTATACTAACTACTGCCTCTCACTATCTTTACTCCTTAATGAAATTTGTCCTAAATAATATATCTCTTTTTCCAACAACAGCTCAGTTCATACATACAACACCAGGAACAAAAATGATCTGCACAAGGACTTAAAAGCACTTACTGTAGTTCAAAAAGGGGCCACTACACAGGAACACTCATCTTCAATAATTTGTCAGCAAACATACAAAATTTAGTTACAAATAAAAATCTGTTTAAAAGGAGCCTGAAAGACACATTAGTGGCCAACTCCCTCTGCTCCATTGACGAATTTATTAATAGAAACAAATAATGTATTGTATATATTCATACTATTAGTATTGTTATTTCAGCTTTAAAAAAAATTGACGATTTCCACATCCACGAGGATCTCCTCAGCACTGATCTATGGAACGACAAACTGATCTAATCTAATATAATGTAATGCATAAACAGGGCCTACTGGACAGAGGGTGTCCGACACCCGATCAGTTCTTGTCATTCCACCAGGAAGGACGTACATAACTCGTGTTGTCTGTAGTTCAACCATGCCTAGACGGCAAACACCGCGGTTCAATCACGTCCACATTGTTGCTTTGTGCCAGGAAGGGATCTCAACAAGGGAAGTGTCCAAGTGTCTCTAAGTGAACCAAAGCCATGTTGTCCGGACATGAAGGAGATATAGAGAGACCGGATCTGTCGATGACATGAGTCGCTCAGGCCACCCCAGGGCTACTACTGCAGTGAATAACCGCTGCTTACGGATTATGGCTCGGAGGAACCGTGACAGCAACGCCACCATGTTGAATAATGCTTTTCGTGCAACCAAATGACGTCGTGATACGACACAAACTGTGTAAAGTAGGCTGCATGACGTGCAACTTCACTCACGACGTGCATGACGAGGTGCATCTTTGCTAGCACGACACCAGCAGCGCGCTGATATAGGCCCAGCAACATTTCGAATGGACCGCTCAGGATTGGCATCACGTTCTCTTCACCAATGAATGTCGCATGTGCCTTCAACCAGACGACCTTTGGCGACGTGTTTGGAGGCAACCCGGTTAGGCTGAACGCGTTAGACACACTATCCAGCGATTGCAGTAAGGTGGAAGTTCCCTGTTTTTCAGTGGCATTATGAGGTGCTGAAGTCCATCGCTGGTGGTCATGGGAGGGCTGTACGATACGTGAATGTCATCCTACGACCGATAGTGCAACCATATCTGCAGGGTATTGGCGAGGCATTCGTCTTCAAGGACGACAATTGGCGCTCCCGTCGTGGGCATCTTGCGAATGACTTCCTTCAGGATAACTATATCGCTCAACTAGAGTGGCCTGCATGTTCTCCGGACATGAATCCTATCGAACATGCCTGACATGGATTGAAAAGGGCTGTTATGGACGACGTGACCTACCATCCACTCAGAGCGATATACGCCGAATCGCTGTTGAGGAGTGGGACAATCTGGACCAACAGCCCCTTGCTGAACTTATTGATAGTATGCCACGACGAATACAGGCATGCATCAATGCAAGAGGACATGCTACTGTGTATTAGAGGTACCGGTGCAGTGTGTAGCTTTCATGAGCAATACAAATAGTGGAAATGATGCTTTTGTGGATCTGTGTTCCAATTTTCTGCACAGGTTCCGAAACTCTCTGAACCGAGATGATGCAAAACTTTTTTGATGTGTGTAAAAAAACGATTACAAATACATATCTGCACAGGTCTGTCACGGAGATATTCATTGTTCATGGATTCCATGGTTTGTTTATGCACTATACATTACCAAAGACTACGTGGATGTCTGGGGAGTGTGGGTTTGAGAATTTAGATTTTTCTGGGGGACCAGGAACCCACTGGGTGGAGGATGTTAAGAAAAATAAAAATAACCTCTACTATTTTGATTCATTTGGGGACTTCCAGCCGTCAGAAGAGTTACAACGATACGTGACTTACAGAAAACGTGTGTTCTTCAATTTTCGTCGCTTCCAAGACTTTAATGCCTAATGATGCGGCCATGTGCCCATGATGTGCCTCCCAACATTTACGAAGACGCATATATATGCATTAAGTATCCACCCGCCAGTTTAGCTTCAGATGAAATGTCATACTCTGACCGAACGTCAGCATTAAGCGCGAAATACACCCCACCGATTGATTTACGCAAGGGTGGAGGGGTGGGGGCGAGCAAAGGGCTGCTTGAACTTTGAAATGGAGACTTACAAATGGTTGAAATGGCTGTGAGCACTATGGGACTTGACATCTGAAGTCATCAGTCCCTTAGAACTTAGAACTACTTAAACCTAACTAACCTAAAGACATAACACACAGCCATACCCGAGACAGGATTGGAACCTGCGATCATAGCGGGGAGACTTATAACAGCATTCCGAATGTCACATAGGCTAACAGTAAAATTCATCTAGAAATTAATGGTGGTAAAGATATTCTAGAGATAGAACCTGGTGCATGCGATATTGACGATTTAAACTAACTACTGGAATGGTCTGGAAAAGGGATTGCGTTATGTGCAAACATCAAGACACATAAATCTGATATAAAGACATTGAGCGCAACGACTCATTTTAACGAGAAAGGACAGGTTTAGAAGAAGAATCCTGATAAATTATCCAGATCTTACTAGTCATATCACTAAAATCCATGTCGAGTGTAACATTGTAGCAAGCTCATATCTCAACACCAGACAGATCCATACAATTTGCGGATTCTTCCCATCAGTGGGAACAGGGTACAAGATCGCTGAGACCTCTGCCAACGCTATTTGCCTCCCAGAAACAATTCAGGCTTTGGACTATCTACAGCTGCGTGTTGTGGACCAGCATAAACCACTACTTGATTTTCGCAGTGAGGAAATTATTGTACTGTTACATCTACAGCAGAACCAGCAGTGACCTTGAAGGTGCAGGGATCCAGAACTGGTGGTGGCCTTCAACCAGCTAGGACCTGTCGGAGGCAGAAACGACAGACTTGGCAGACCAGAAGTGTCGACTGTGAGCTTCAGTCAGCCAGGGAATACAGCAGCCTCATATTGGCAATGAAAACAGGATGGGCGTAAGGTATAGAACCAAAGTGCACAATGCACAGTACGGCACTTCACAACAGAACAATGAGGTGATAACATGTGCAGCCAATCGGTTTCTGAAATCAGTACATCTGAAGCAGCACAATGACATCATTCGATACAACTGGCCCAGAAG
Organism: Schistocerca gregaria; assembly: GCF_023897955.1. NCBI lineage: Eukaryota > Metazoa > Arthropoda > Insecta > Orthoptera > Acrididae > Schistocerca > Schistocerca gregaria. Next base: position 361,560,126 of record NC_064931.1, read on the forward strand.
AATATATTATATTCCAGGAATACTTCTCACATAAACCTTATGCATCAGTCACATTTAATAATTATTATGAAATTAGGATTGTCATCCAACACCAAGACGCTTTAACCCTCTCATGCAAGACTTTCATATATCTTGATGGATCGTTTACGAAAAGGGATGGTACCATGAGAGTAGCATCGAACCCTACATGTAATGCTTTAGCGTTCCTGTTTCATAAGATACGATATGAACTTAATGTGGTCGATACTGACTGTGCACACAACATCAACTCTTAAAAGGTATTTCTGTGGGATTTGAAAGATTTAGAAAATGCTGGATGGTGCATTGACAAGCCAGTGGATGAAACAGTGGAAGAGTACAAAAGCTTTAGTGCATCTATGCCTTTAAAATTGGTTCTGTGATACTTCGAGGACAACGTCAAATTGTTCTGAAGGCTAAAGAGGGACTTATTCTGCTATGGAGTAGCATTCAAGGAACTATTGAGGAGAACGAGATCGAAATCAGTAAAATAATATAGAAGATGGCACACATCACAGTATCAGGTTAGTAGCACTTGAAACTTTTAAAAGTTCTGATTGCTGGTGTGTTTCTACTGTGATCTCTCCATTCATGGGAGAGTATCGAGCACCCTACCGACTGCCAGCAGACAAACGTGATCTATTAAAACCTCTGCTCAACTGGATACGACCAGTTTCATCATACTTGGGTTTCATATCAATAGAAGACGGAATGTAGCAGTGATCCCATCAAATCTGGTAATTTCAAGTTAACTAATGCCAGAGTCTTCTAAATTCCAACTTCTGCCTATATTATAATTTACACCTGCAGTGGGATGAAAATTTATACAGTCTAGCATTTGACACATATACAAGATTCCATGCTTCATACTATGAGACTGAGGAGGATGTATGTCTAATTAGTAAACGGAAATTCCAGGAACTGGCACCAAATATCGTAATATACTGTTCAAAACCGAACAACATATTTAAATCTGGACCTGTAAGTGTATGAATTGTATTTCAGTCTTCGGCAAATTTCCCAGAACACCACAATGCAGCATATGCTCTAGTTGAAGTTAACTGTTTGATTAACTACTGCCCGTTCACTGGTGTTGTACAACGAGCTGTATAACTGAACAGGTTCTGAGCCTCACTCAGAGCATTCCACAGTGGCATCTCAAGATGTGAACGTTATTGCAGACGCTCAGGGTTTCGATGATGATGAGGATAGACAGTTTATATTTAAAAATGTTGCAGTCATAGTGTACACAGAAGATTCAAGTACAATAGAGACATTCTCAGTAAACTTTGCATCACCGACGTCTTTCAAGGACGTGAAGTGTGCTAAAACACGGAGGAATGCAAAGTGGTTAACACATTTCTAGCACGGAATTAACTGAGATGATCGCTACATACCCTATAAAGATAGGGTGACGTCGCTTCGATTATTTGACCACACGGATACCATCATCTGCATGAAGGAGAGGGAAAAGATACCATGAATGCATCGAATATTCAAGTATACTGCTATTCAACACCTGGAATTCTAGTGGCGTTCTGCTCTCCATCGACTCAAGACGAAGAAGATGTGTGAAAATGATGTTGCTGTGTTTGCTTATGAAAATGTAAAATTACTTTTAAGCTGGATGAAAGGTAATGATTTTTGTACCTCACAATCTATTTATGATTTTTCTTCATCTTGTTCTCAATTTGGTAGTATATAGATTTTCCTAGCTACTATGTCTAAGGTTTTCTTTGAGAACTGGTGATAAAGCTTTAGACATGTTTGTTACATCTCTTTGGAAGTGGGCATGGTCACATATCACCTGCTAGGCCAGCACGATATATATATCCCATGCAACCATTCTATATATTTCGTTATCTTCCATGTTAAACTTCACCTTGACCCTGATATTTCAGTGCAAAAATACTTTTAACTTGCACGCTATTATTAGTAACAAGAAAAAAGGACCTCCCAAGACTAACACCGATTGAGAACAGCCTTACAATTTTTTCCAGTAGCACAGGATGAGAAAATTTTACAAATTTTATAAATCTATGCTAAAAAATAATGTCGAGATACTTTTTTTACTACAGCTGAATTCCACCATAAGAAAGGCATGGGTTTACAATAATTCCTATGGACTGTGAAATATATAAACTTAAAAAAGACTCAGTCTTGGAGAACTAGTGACAGGTGAGACGTAAAAACTATTCTATTTTCATAAGACTCTCAGTGTGTAGACATATTCACATGTGTGTACATAGTACACATACACTATGTGTGAATAAATAAATATTTAGATGACCTACATTTGCTTATGCTTTTTCAAATTTTTCTTTTGCTTTTTTTCACAGTACACACACACTCAAGGTGTGCATACAGAGTGGTCCATTGAAAATGACGGGGCCAAATACCTCACGAAATAAGCATCAAACGAAAAAACTCCAAAGAACGAAACTTGTCTAGCTTCAAGGGGGAAGGACGATGGCGCTATGGCTGGCCGGCTAGATGGCGCTGCCATAGGTCAAACGGATATCAACTGCATTTTTAAAATAGGAATCACCATTTTTATTACATATTCGTGTAGTACGTGAAGAAATATGAATGTTTTAGTTGATCCACTTTTTTCGCTTTGTGATAGATGGCGGAAAAGGTCGATATAATGTTGATGTATGGATATTGTGATCAAAATGGCCAACGGGCGTGTGCTATGTATGCTGCTCGGTATACTGGACGACATCATCCAAGAGTTCGGACCGTTGGCCGGATACTTACGTTATTTACGGAAACAGGAAGTGTACAGCCACATGTGAAACGTCAGCCACGCCATGCAACAAATGATGATGCCCAAGTAGGTGTTTTAGCTGCTGTCGCGGCTAATCTGCACATCACTAGCAGACAAACTGCGCGAAAATCGGGAATCTCAAAAACGTCGGTGTTGAGAATGCTACAGCAACATCGATTGAATCTGTACCATATTTCTATGCACCAGGAATTGCATGGCGACGAATTTGAACGTCATGCACAGTTGTGCCACTGGGCACAAGAGAAATTACGGGTCGATGACACATTTTTTGCACGCGTTCTATTTAGCGACGAAGCGTCATTCACCAACAGCGGTAACGTAAACCAGCATAATATGCACTATTGGGCAACGGTAAATCCACGATGGCTGCGGCAAGTAGAACATCAGCGACCATGGCAGGTTAATGTATGGTGCAGCATTATGGGAGGAAGGGTAATTGGCCCCCATTTTATCGATGGCAATCTAAATGGTGCAGTGTATGCTAATTTCCTATGTAATCTTCTACCGATGTTACTACAAGACGTGTTCTAGGCGCGCAGTCCGGGACCGTGCGACTGCTACGGTCGCAGGTTCGAATCCTGCCTCGGGCATGGATGTGTGTGATGTCCTTAGGTTAGTTAGGTTTAAGTAGTTCTAAGTTCTAGGGGACTAATGACCACAGCAGTTGAGTCCCATAGTGCTCAGAGCCATTTGAACCATTTGAACTACAAGACGTTTCACTGCATGACAGAATGGCGATGTACTTTCAACACGATGGATGTCTGGCACATAGCTCGCGTGTAGTTGAAGTGGTATTGAATAGCATATTTCATGACAGGTGGATTGGTCCGCGAAGCGCCATACCATGGCCCGCGCGTTCACCGGATCTGACGTCCCCGAATTTCTTTCTGTGGGGAAAGTTGAAGGATATTTGCTATCGTGATCCACCGACAACGCCTGACAACATGCATCAGCGCGTTGTCAATGCATGTGCGAACATTACGGAAGGCGAACTACTCGCTGTTGAGAGGAATGTCGTTACATGTATTGCCAAATGCATTGAGGTTGACGGACATCATTTTGAGCATTTATTGCATTAATGTAATATTTACAGGTAATCACGCTGTAACAGCATGTGTTCTCAGAAATGATAAGTTCACAAAGGTACATGTATCACATTGGAACAACTTAAAGAAAATGTTCAAACGTAACTACGTTCTGTATTTTAATTTAGAAAACCTACCTGTTACGAACTGTTCGTCTAAAATTGTGAGCCATATGATTGTTGCTATTACTGCGCCATCTATCACAAAGCGAAAAAAGTAGTCCAATTAAAACATTCATATTTCTTTACGTACTACACAAATATGTAATAAACATGGGGGTTCCTACTTTAAAAAAACGCAGTTGATATACGTTTGACCTATGGCAGCGCCATCTAGCGGGCCAACAATAGCGCCATCTGGTTTCCCCCTTCAAACTAGACAAGATTCGTTCTTTGTAGTTTTTTCGTTTGACACTTATTTTGGGAGATATTTGGTCCAGTCACGATCAATGGACCACCCTGTATGTGAGTACAATTCCATGCATACATAAATAAATATTTGACCAGACACACACACACACACACACACACACACACACACACATTGTCTCTCTCTCTCACGCAGAGACAGTCCCACATCTCTTTTCTCGCTACAAGCGAATAGTGTGAGAACAGGCTAATTTAGGTCCCATTGCTACAAATTACCCTTTTATAGCCATGAGACGACAGGCCGATTTAAGACTGCAGTACAGCCTGCATCTCATATCAAATGGTTCAAATGGCTCTGAGCACTATGGGACTTAACATCTGAGGTCATCAGTCCCTAGAACTTAGAACTACTTAAACCTAACTAACATAAGGACATCACACACATCCATGCCCGAGGCAGGATTCGAACCTGCGGCCGTAGCGGTTGCGCGGTTCCAGACTGTAGCGCCTAGAACCGCTCCCCCACTATGGCCGGCCATCTCATGTCCTCTCGATCAAACACTGGTATGTTGTACAATACGCAGTGCCTGTGTTGCAATACTAGGTGCACCATTGTACAGGCACTGCTATTAGTCTTCAGTAGAGAGGGCTCTTGATGCCATACGATGCACACCCTTAATCCGTCTTTGGATGGCACCTTCTAATATGCGATGTGCAAAAATTTACTTACCAATGCAACAACCGGCGATCCGTTCGCATCGTCATTCATGAGGCCGATAACTTTTTTGTTCTATGGAACAATACTGTAAAAGTTATTGGCCGTTTATGACATTTCATTACCATGGTACCTTATTACTTCATACGGATCTCAGTAGTTATTCACCCAGAATCCATAGTAAGTAGCTCTGGGTCTATGAAATGAGTTTTGACAAACTCATAACGAAAGCGGTACATATAAAGGTGGGTAAGTCCAATATCCACATTCGCACATAAGCTGGTATCATAAACTCTAATGCAGTCTTCGCCATTTCCACTGAAACAGAGTTCTAATCAGATATGTAGGCCCATTTAAAGTATGGTCTAGCGATGCATTTTCTTATGCACCATTGCCCACCCAAGTTGGTTCTAATCAAAATTTCAGGCTGTTCCCTCAAATTATCCATTGTTTAACAGAAAATTGAATTATTCATTAACTTATAAAAGTCTTTCTTAAATTCATGTTCTGCAGAAGTTCTCTGTCTCTTATTCAGATCAATATACTCCTTCAACCACGGGGACTGATTGAACGATATAGCCTGGGTGATTTTATACAGCTCCATCTCCAACCTGAAACACTGCTACAGATCACGATACTGAATAATAAATCTCTGCTTATTCCCCAGCGTTGTCATCAATTTTGTGGTGGAGTGTCCTTGTAGCGCTACCTGCTCTGGACACAGCGGCAAATCGGCGTGCACATCTTACAAACTAATAGGGTTTGTGTGTTCTGCTACCGCCACATACCCTACATTACAATCAGCCGCCATATCCTTGATTTATCCACCTAATCCCTTGCATGCATCTTCGGGCAACCATCGAAACTCGTCATTCGTCAATGATTGTTGCATGGGGTGCCCATAATAGTTACTTACGTCAAGGTGCATAATGTAACTCGAATCAAGGGAACCTGACACACGTTCATGCATTATTTGCTTGGTGTGCCTATGGACACATTGGAAAACTACCTCACACATCCCTCGTTCAAAGAAAAGAGGCCTCACAACATCGATCAATAATTCGATGTTGCACTTGGTTTTCTTGAGCATAGCCTCCCAAGACAACCCAGGCACCGTGTAATAAAATGCGGGATCCTGAGAATGTATGGTCATGCACAGACTCCAGAATTTCTCTACAACGTCCGCAAGCAAGCGCATGTCTGTGTCCATGCAAAGTCATCCGTAATCTCCTAAAGTGGATATTTCGAATTCAAGCCAGACATTCACGGCATGCGCATACACTGCATGCTTTATACCATCGTCTTTGAGGTTGCTAGGGAATGCAGTTATGTCAGGTAGTCTGGTATCTTTGAGTTCTACCATAGAATCCAGATATTCGTATGGAAAAATACGCATCCTTGTCTCAAGCTGGTACTATCCGCTGTTGGCAAACTCAGCTCAAATGATGTCCTTATCCTCCTGAGATAGAGTTCGAAGAAGTATCAGGGGTGGTGTCTGCAGAAAACGTACCGAGCCAAGACAGTGGAGCTTAATTGTCGGCATCATTGATTTCGAGACTGAAATGTGTTTCTCACGGCTCTCGAGCAGCTCACTGACCTGATCGTTCTTCATTCAAAAATTAGCCAAGTGCTCAGCTAGAAAGTAAAAGTCATATTCGCTTAAATGATCGAAGAAAATGGGTATGTGCATTGGTAACTGTACTTCACAAAACTTCCACGTAGGATGACAGTGGTCCCTTCGAGAAGTCTACGCTTTTCAGTCTAACGACAGCATGGAACTAAGACAATCAACGGCGCTATCGTACAAATCTCCATCCTCTTTAGATCTGGTCGTATGAAGGTTATCCCTGTAAAGCTTATCAACCTCCGATGAAAATTTTTAATCTCAGTGAGAAGCCAAACGGTAGGATTATCTCCGACATAAGATTTGTAGTGGTTAAGACTAGAATCATAGGACAATAGAATTGGGAATGCAGCCACGTGTGGTACGTGTTCTTCTGTGAAGGTAGTATGTGATGCCATAGGGTCACCTTCACAGCGGGTCACAGGAGCGAGGAGGCATTCGAAGTAATGGTACACAACAAACAGGTATCGCTCCTGGTGGGTGAGCATTTTTCAACTTCATGAATTTCACTTCTTCAATAGGCATAGTAACATGTACCGGGTCTTTTGAAGCGCACTCTACTAGATGCTTCACTAATAACTTGTCTGAGGAAAATTCATTGAGGCGCCGTAATCAAATATCCTTTACACTTGCATTTTTTGACACTTGGGAGGAAAGTAGTCAAGACATGTCTTTGATGTAAACACAATGAGAATTGCCTTTATCCTAATTTATCTCATAGGCGAACAAGAGAGTGTTTACATGTTTTTAAGCTCATTGGCACATTTTGAGAACTGGAGGGGCCCTGTGGCAGTATGCTCTTTCTGTTTATCGGACTTCGCTTCTCAAGGCCATAGAGATGAACCGATGTTCCGGTATTCTGCACCTTAAATTTAGGTATGTCCTGGATCTTAGCGGGGGGCTCAATAGCATCAAAGTTATAACACTTGTGAATGCCGAGGTTTGTACAATATCGAGTATGCGGTGAGGATCTTTTGTGTAATTTCTTTCGCAAGTCAGAATTGACCATGCAAATCAAGCCTGGTCGATTTTATTTCAGGCATTAATGCATGACTTTTTATCAGCTATATCCTTAGGAAGCTCTATGTAGGTAGATACTCCACTTACTAGAGGATAGGCCTGTGTATGGATGTCCAGTTGTGGTATTTGTCCGACCGATTTAGCTAACCCTCTAACTTCCATCTCGGAAATCTGGGCTAGTATAGCTCTCTAGGTGGACTCACGAAACCACTGAGTTGATTGATATTCTCCACATTATCACGTCTCCCACTACCCGCCCCCCCCCTCCCCCCTAAAGATCATGAAGATTTGTCTCTTCAGTGCCAGAGGCCGCCTTGGGGGGTGAAAAAGATCGATGCGCAGCTCTGCACTGCATTTAATTGCGGTATACCACAGATCATTAGCAACCTTGAGGAGCTCTGTTTCGACGACACGAAGGCGCGCTCTTAGGGTCGCGGTATCGTCCTGCCGGAACGTCCTAGTGAACGATATTCGCTCGTCAGGGGCGTCCGCAATTAGCCAGTATTCTAACTGTGGGATGGTGTCACTGAGCTGACAAGCTTCACTAAAAGGACGGAATTTCTGCTAGCCACAGGACCATAGCTATTACTAATACTATAACTAGATGATGACTGCGTCCACCCTATTGGCGAAAGTGGTTGCAAAGAGGCGTTGAGGGGCATCCGTCGAGGTGCAAGTTCCTTGCAAGATTGGCGGGGACGAGAAGGTGGAGGAGGAAAAGGAGGAGGAGACGCTGCTTCATCGGGCCAATGCGAGCAGCCTGGCTGCTGTTGCTGCTGCTGTAGCCCTGAACCAGATGCCAGATGTAAGGTGACACATGGGCACCACAGCGGTGCTGGGGCTGCGGCTGTGGTGGTGGCATTGGTGGCGGTGTTGGCAGGCGAGGCGGTGGTGGCACAGCAACCGCAGCTGTCCGCACAGTGCCGAAGTTTATCCTACATAGCAGAGCTTTCTGCACAGGACCTAGTCTGGACTGTTGTTTCGTCACTGTCTCCGGTACCTGCACCACTGCATACTGCATCAGTGGCGGTGCTGTAGAGAAAGAATAACCAAGAATAAGTACCTCGTCCCAGACATCGCCAGCTTCTACTGCTGCGAGGAAAGAAAGAACACAGATTATTATTATTTCTAAGCAGATTGAGCACATGTATATAAATTACCTATTTTGCTCTGCATCCTTGGTGTCTCGTTCAGGTCATCCAGCGCCTCTTCACACCGATCACCGATAAAGATCTCCCTCCATCTCCTCCGCCACTCTGCCATGTAGTCCTCGCCTGAATTAGGGAAGAGGCTTCTGTCGATTTCACTGATATCACCTAAAACCACACATTATTTTAAAATAAGACATATAAACACACTAAAACCACAAAACGTTTTAGAATATGACTTACAGGAGATCTTCGATGGTTCCTGCTTATCCTCGACACATGCCCCTCCCTGGTACCCTTTTCCTGACAGTAAATCATCTACAAGAACAACGAAGAATATGCACCATATTACATATACACTGAAGAGCCAAAGAACCTGGTACACCTGCCTAATATCGTGTAGGGCCCACCGAGCACGCAGAAGTGCCGTAACACGACGTGGCATGGACTCGACTAATGTCTCAAGAAGTTCTGGAGGGAAATGACGCCATGAATCCTGAAGGTCTCTCCATAAATCCGTAAGAGTAAGAGGGGGTGAAGATCTGTTCTGAACAGCAGATTGCAAGGCATCAAAGATATGCTCAATAACGTTCACGTCTGGGGAGTTAGGTGGCCAGGGGAAGTGTTCCTGGAGCCACTCTGCAGCAATCCAGGACGTGTGGGGTGTCACATTGTCCTGCTGGAATTTCCCAAGTCCGTCGGACTGCACAACAGACGTGAAGGGATGCAGGTGATCAGAAGGGTGCTAACGTACATGTAACTTGTCAGAGTCTTATCTCCACGTATCAGTGGTTCCTCATCAATCCACCTACACGCGCCCCACACCATTACAGAGCACCCACCAGCTTGAATAATTCCCTGCTGACATGCAAGGTCCATGGATTCGTGAGGTTGCCTCCATAAGCGTACCTGTCAATCTGCTCGATACAATACTAAATGAGACTCGTCCGACCATGGAACATGTATCCAGTCATCAATAGTCCAATGCCGGTGTTGACGGACCGAAACGAAGTGTAAAGCTTTGTGTCGTGCAGTCGACAAGGGTTCACGACTTGATCTTCGGCTCCAAAACCCCATATCGATGATGTTTCGTTGAGTGGATCGCACGCTGACACTTTATGATGGCCCAGCATTTAAATCTTCAGCAATTTGAGGAAGGGCTGTACTTCTGTCACGTTGCACGATTCTTTTCAGTCGTCGCTGGTCCCGTTCTTGCAGGATCTTTTTGGGCTGATGCGATGTCGCATATTTGATGTTTCACCGGATTCCTGATATTCGCGGTACAGCCGTGAAATGGTCGTACGGGAAAATCCCCAATTTACAGCTACGTCGTAGATGCTGTGTCCCGGCGCTCGTGCGCCGGCTATAAAACCGCATTCAAACTTACTTGATAACCTGCTATTGTAGCAGCTTTAACAGATCAAACAACTGCGCCAGACACTTGTTGTCTTATATAGGCGTTGCTGACCGCAGTGCCGTATTCTTCCTGTTTACATAGCTCTTTATTTGGAAACGCATGCATGTAGCAGTTTGCTTGGTATTTCAGTTCAAAATGAATTTTTTGTCAAAAGCCGGCCGGTGTTGCCGAGCGGTTCTAGGCGCTTCAGTCTGGAACCGCGCGACTGCTACGGTCGCAGGTTCCAATCCTGCCTCGGGCATGGATGTGTGTGATGTCCTTAGGTTAGTTAGGTTTAAGTAGTTGTAAGTTCTAGGGGACTGATGACCTCAGGTGTTAAGTCTCATAGTGCTCAGAGCCATTTGAACTACTTTTTTTCTTTTGTCAAAAGCAACATGTTACCTATACACAGTACTTCAAAGAAGGAAATCATATAAAGGGTGTCCCATGTATCTTTACCACCCTAAATAACTGTTTGTCCAAATGCAAATTACAAAAGTTTCAAGCAAATGTTCTTTAGCCGTCAGGCAGACATCAATCAGCATGATTGCCTTCGTTGTAGCTTTTTTTTTAACAAAGATATGAACAGCGGTATGACTTTTTTAAATGACATCCTGTATTTTTTTATTCGGAAATTCATTTCCTCTCCTAAAGACCTACTCAAAAAATGTATCACAGTACCATTCACTGAAACTCAACGTTATTAATTACATAACACATTAATGACGTTGGCACCCGCAGCCCTTAGGTACTCGAGGTAATGGAACACATCCACGTGCTGACTTTGGCGGAGGAGAAATGTAAACATAAGTAGAATTCACACCCGTCAGTCGGCCGGAGTGGCCGAGCGGTTCTAGGCGCTACAGTCTGGAACCGCGCGACCGCTACGGTCGCAGGTTCGAATCCTGCCTCGGGCATGGATGTGAGTGGTGTCCTTAGGTTAGTTAGGTTTAAGTAATTCTAAGTTCTAGGGGGCTGATGACCTGAGAAGTTAAGTCCCATTGTGCTCAGAGCCATTTGAACCACACCAGTCATTCCGTCAACCATCATCAGTTGAAGAGTTGTGCGAGTAGAAGTACACCAACGAACAGAAAGGTAAAAATGCTACTCATCTATGGGGAATGTACGTTAGCAGAACAGTAATTGCATTACTGTTTCCTTATGTACGGGTACATTTAGTACAGTAGTTTACTCCTTTTAAATACTGCTGTATATAGCAGATATACCATAAAGTCTGTCCTTCCTTCAAACGGAATCGGCATAACGTTTCTTTTATTATTATTATTGTTGCTGTTGTTGTTGTAGTTGAAGGTAGGCGAAATGCTACGCAGGCAGCGGAACTGTACAGTGAGCGATATCCTGACATGAACCCACCATCCCGATGGATATTTTCTCGTCTTGTTGCGACGCTTCAGGAAACGGGAAGTTTCAACCTACGACAACGCAATCGTCGTAGCACTCTCACAGACGAAGGTGCCAAAGTTACTGTTCTCGCTTCCGGTGCTATGAATCCACATGTGATCACATGACAGCTTGAACACGAGACGGCATTGCTAAAACCAGTGTACAGCGTATTCTTACACATCACCGGTTCCATCTTTACCATGTACACCTACATCAAGAACTGCATGGGAATCATTTCCTGAATCGTGTATAGTTCTGTCAGTGGGCACAGCAGCAGATCCTCTCCAACCTGAACTTCTTCTGCAATGTTCTATTTACTCATGAATGTTACTTCTCAAACAAAAGATAGGTAAATACAAGGAACATAAATTATTGGTCCAGCGGCAACCCACAATGGCTTTAGACAGGGGGAACATAAGCGTCAATGGGGAGTTAACGTCTGGTGTGGGTTGCTTGGTACTACAATTATTATTGGCCCTTCTTTCATCCATGGTAGTCTAAATGTCACAGCGTATGCCATCTTCCTCAGAAGAATTCTTTCTCCTCTTCTGAATGAAGTGCCGCTAAGAACCAGAATGCTTATGTGGTATTAACACGATGGATGTCCATCACATAATGCCTTGCGCGCACGTCGTGTTCTGAACCGAAGGAATGCTGCCAAATGGATTGGTCGAGGAGAAACAGTTACTTGGCCTGCTAAGTCTCCTGATTTAAATCCTCTGGATTTTTGTCCTTGGGGATGCATTAAAGACTATGACAATATTCCAAAAACTCCAGAGCATATGCAGGAACGTATCGTGCTTTCTTGTAATTCCCTTCAGCAGGAAACACTGGAAGCAGTAAATAATTCTTTCGTTCAACGAGTGCACCAGTGAATCGGTGTCCAGGGTCAGTACTCTGAGCACCATTGAATGTTCTACTCCTGGGCATTGGTACAGGAGAGTCAAAGTCAATTTTGTGTTATGTGCTTACTTGGTTTACATTTTTTTTTTTTCTGACAACTCCACCAAGAGGAGGAGTTTGTGATCCCGGGCTCAAAGTCAATGTTGTGTTGTGTAATTAATAAAGTTTTGTTTCATGAATGGTACACTGAGATATATTTTTGAATGGGTCTTTAGGAGAGGAAATGAATTACCTAATAAAAAAAATACAGGGTGCCATTTAAAAAAGTCATACCGCTGTTCATATCTTTGTAAAAAACTAAGTTACATGGAAGGCCATCACGCTGATTGATGTCCCCCAGATGGTTAAAGAAGATTTTTGCTTGAAACATTTTGTAATTTGCATCTGGACAAACAGTTATTTAGGTGGTCAAGATAAATGGGACACCCCGTATACTCCTTACAATGCTGCTGTTGCTGGCTCTCAACAGCCAGATCACCAATAATATATTGAACACGTACTGAAACAATAAGACGACATGTTTTCAATACTATGACATTCTTAGTGAAGTAGTTACATTTTTCGATTTTGGTTTTCGAAATCAAGTACGAATACATCAACAAAAACTCACTGACAGACCACTAAACAGTAGTAGCATATTACGTATGAGAGGAGGAATACTACTTACGATGCTGTTGCTTCCGTTGCTCTGGCTGCAACCCTTCTGCCTCCAACTCATCCACAATCTTGTGGATGTACGCTAGAACGATAAAACGAAACGTATTTAATACTGATAATACGAAAATCTTAGTGGACGGTAAAGTACAGTTTCAGTATTAACTTACCAGGTAAATACCAATTCCTGCAACTGCCTTGGACGTTTACCGCCACTGCCATTGCCGCTGCTATTTCCTAATGGCGCTGCAGAACGCTTCATGAGTCTTTCTACCGACAGAAGAAAGTGTACAGGTGTCAAATCCGGGGAATTGACCAGCCAGGGTACAGACCCTCTGCATCCAGTCCAACCATAACATGTTGTGTTTAAAATAGCCACTAGCAGCGGCAATACACGGTTTCATTCCCGTATGAAACTGCTGCCGACATGCTAGCTTTTCAAAGGAGATGTCGAAGCAGACTGGACTAACATATCAGCGGGTGCAGTTGGTATGTCCTTGTCGAGAGCGTATTTCGGCTTTTCTCGCAGAAGAAAGTCTATAGGCGTCAAATGTAGGTAATGGGTCAGCCAAGGTTCAAGTCCTCTGCATCCAATCCAATGATATGGAAACAAACTATGGGAAACACTATCCTTGTAGCTAGTATCACAGAGATCCAGCAGCTGAAGAACTGTCTCATCATACCCCGCACATCAATGACCCCAATCTATTTATTGAACAATTTTAAGTGATTTCAACTCTCAATCAAGATTTCATTTGCAATAACGGTAAACAAGGCTGAGTGTCAGAGAAAGGGAAATAGGACAGAGAGGGGGGACGAAATGGACATACAGAGGGGGAGACGGAGACGAACAGAGAGAGAGGCGCAAGGTGATCCACAGAGACAGGGGATGGGGGGTTGGAGGAGGAAACAGAAAAAACGAGGCTCTACACTTCAACAGAATTTTTGAAGTCAATAGGTATTTTCCACATCAGATACTTAAGACTGTAAGGTGACCATACTGAATGCAGAAGAAGACACAAAAAGATTTAAATCAACTGCTTTCTTGTCATATGTGGGAAGCCTGTCGTGAAAAATAGGTCACATGCTCACCAAGCACGAAGTAAAACTAAGTTTTCGTCATCCTCTGGGGTTCCATTTAAGATGACTTGATGCTCCGGAAAGATGGGGTTTGCCAGATCCCCTTCGAATGTGGCCTTTTATACGAGTCCATGAAAGATGCACGGAACACTGCAGGTACACCCAGCTCTTACATCCCAATAAATCGGCTTCGGTAGATGTGTTAATACTGGTCACTCTATGTTGTATGAAAACGACGAAATTTTAGCGACACTGCCTATTTTTGGGACTTGATGGTGAAAGATGCAATTGAAACTCACTTGGCGACGAATTTAATTAACAGAGATTGAGGCTTCAGCTCGCACAAGTTATGGGTTCTGGCGATTTCCGCAATAAATTTACAAAGATGTCGTCCGGGAGCAGCCCACAGTGATAGATCGACATCCCAGAGTCGATCGACCGTCCACTCACAGATGTAATTCTTTGCCGCCGATCAACGTCTCAGGCACTTGTGTGTCTGTGGCTGCATGCGCACTGGCTGGGTCCGCGATTTTAAAAGTACCGAGCGAGTGCTGGAGCGTCAGTCTTTCGGCCCACCCTGAAGATGGCTGAACAGTATATAGCCCGAATATTAGAAGAAGAAGTGGATTTATACTGTTGCACACCCGAAATATAAATGAGCACTATCAGGCCTTGGTTGGTCATTGGTTAATAAACTAAAGAGTACAAGGGACGAAACACTTCCTTGGGACATGCCATTCTCCTGTTCTGTGATTGACATTTTCTTCCTTGAAACTCAACACAGAACTCACGGTTGTGCAATAAAGCGCACAATTATTTCCTTGAAGTCATAATAGTATGTCATGAAGCGGATCGTTTTTAACAATATCCAATGCTGAACAGTATAATCGGCTGAAGATTAAAACCACTTCAGTGTATCGATTCTTTCAGATCTGTCAATGGTAGTAATAACATTGTGAACACACTCCTTGTAGTGTGTGATAATGAAATAGGATTTCAATAGAGTTTCTGGACATTACATGTACTGAACTAATGACAGTGCAGTACAATTATGAGGTAGAGTATGTTTTAGTGAAAATAAGTGCAATAAATGAGGGTTGCGTGTCGAAAACTGCAGCGCAAATATGGCAGCATATTTCATTGATTTTTATTTGTCTAACAAAAATCGGTCTCGCTTACATAAAACAGAATCAGTTTTGCGGGAAGTTACATTGGCTACAAAGATATACATCAAACATCCACGGCAGCAGAAGCTACGCGCGATGTTAAGATGTGAGTAGTGTGCGGCGACTCAGAAGACTCGATGGGGCTTCTTTAATGTAATTCCTTGAAACCCTTTATCATTGGGCATCTGAAGGCGCTCAATAGCAGAGACTTCAAGGAAATGGCTAGAGCCACCGATTCACCTGCTACAGCGAGCAGTCCAATCTTAGCAACTGCGCGCAGTCGGCATTGTTGTAATAGCAGTTGTCTTTTCTGTTGCAGTTTTGCGGTTCGAAATGTAGTACTCTCATCTCATCAAGGTATTGCGAGAACATTCAAGCTTGTACAGCTCTAAACATCGTGACACCAAAGAAGTTAATGGCCGGGATAAAGCTTGGATGGGAACGCAGGATCGCTAAAAGTACCACGTGATTTGAATACTGTATTTATCTTGATAATTTAAACGCTTTAACTAGCACTGTTAAATATACAGTGTGATTCAGGAGGAAAGGTACATGCTTTAAGACGCGACAGTATTAGCGGTTCTGAACAGTAAACTTCATACGGACATAAGCCATATTGCGAATGGTTTCCGAGATAGAACACGTTTATTATCAATTTGGCACATTTTTCTTTAACAGTACGAAAACCGCACACTCCAACGAAAACGTTTCTCAGTACACAACTAAATTAAATTTGCTACAAAAACAGGTCCTATTTATTTATTGTCTCGGACTAACAGTTTGCGCGGACTGATCGCGAGAATACTGAAAATCTCGCGCGACGCACGTGCGCTTTAGCTTAGGTACTTTTTGTAGGCCAGTTTGAGGTAGTTTTCCGAGCTGATGGACCACAAGCGTCCTGTATCAAAATCTTCGTCTCAACTTCTTCTACATTAGTTTGATACTCTGTAGGCCGACCGCGGTGGTCTCGCGGTTAAGGCGCTCAGTCCGGAACCGCGCGAGTGCTGCGGTCGCAGGTTAGAATCCTGCCTCGGGCATGGATGTGTGTGATGTTGTTAGGTTAGTTAGGTTTAAGTACTTGTAAGTTCTAGGGTACTGATGACCACAGATGTTAAGTCCCATAGTGCTCAGAGCCATTTGAACCATTTTTGGTACTCTGTAAACAACGACAATGAATAACACAGAAAATAAATAGAAATGTACATTAAAAGTGTTCTTTCTCGGAAACCATTCGGAATAGAGCATATGTCCACATCAAGTTTTTAGTCTGGAATCAGTAGTGCTATCACCTGTCGAAACACGTAGCTTTCCTCCTCATTCACCCTGTATATGGGGCAAATACTATCATGTACAACTTCTTTGATCCTGATTCACTGGCCTAAATATTTACCACCCGATACCACAGGATGTTCTCAGAAACGTATATAAGTAATAAACTGAAGAGTTTTAGTCATTAATACTCCCAAAGAGTAGGTGCTGACATGAATTTCTTTATCATTCTGAAAAAAAGTTTTGTCACTTATTGTTGTTGTGGTCTTCAGTCCTGAGACTTGTTTGATGCACCTCTCCATGTCACTCTATCTTGTGCAAGCTTCATCATCTCCCAGTATTTACTGCAGCCTACAATCTTCTGAATCTGCTTAGTGTACTCATCTCTTGGCCTCCCTCTACGATTTTTACTCTCCACGGTGCCCTCCAATGCTAAATTTGTGATCCCTTGATGCCTCAGAACATGTCCTACCAACCGGTCCCTTCTTCTAGCCAAATTGTGCCACAAATTCCTCTTCTCCCCAATTCTATTCAATACCTCCTCATTAGTTATGTGATCTACCCATCTAATCTTCAAAATTCTTCTTTAACACCACATTTCGAAAGCTTCTCTTCTCTTTTTGTCTAGACTATTTATCGTCCATGTTGCACTTCCATACATGGCTATACTCCATACAAATACTTTCAGAAACGACTTCCTGACACTTAAATGAATACTCAATGTTAAGAAATTTCTCTTCTTCAGAAACGCTTTCCTCGCCATTGCCAGTCTACATTTTATATCCTCTCTACTTCGACCATCATCAGTAATTTTGCTCCCCAAATAGCAAAACACCTTTACTACTTTAAGTGTGTCACTTCCTAATCCAATTGACTCAGCATCACCCGACTTAATTCGACTACCTTCCATTATCCTCGTTTTAGTTTTGTTTGATGTTTGTCTTATACCCTCCTTTAAAAGACACTGTCCATTCCGTTCAACTGCTCTTCCAAATCCTCTGCTGTCTCTGACAGAATTACAATGTCATCGGCGAACCTCAAAGTTTTTATTTCTTCTCCAGGGATTTTAATACCTACTCCGAACTTTTCTTTTGTTTCCTTTACACCTTGCTCAATATACAGATTGAATAGCATCGGGGAGAGGCTACAACCCTGTCTCACTCCCTTCCCAACCACTGCTTCCCTTTCACGTCCCTCGAGTCTTATAACTGCCATCTGCTTTCTGTACAAACTGTAAATAGCCATCCGCTCCCTACGTTTTACCCCTGCCACCTTCAGAATTTGAAAGACAGTATTCTAGTCAACATTGTCAAAAGCTTTCTCTAAGTCTACAAATACTAGAAACGTAGGTTAGCCTTTCCTTAATCTTTCTTCTAAGGTACGTCGTAGGGTCAGTATTACCTCACGTGTTCCAATATTTCTACGGAATCCAAAATTATCTTCCCCGAATTCGGCTTCTACTAGTTTTTCCATTCGTCTGTAAAGAATTCGTGGTTGGTATTTTGCAGCTGTGATTTACTAAACTGATAGTTCGGTAATTTTCACATCTGTCAACACCTGCTTTCTTTGGGATTGGAATTATTATATTCTTCTTGAAGTCTGAGGTAATTTCGCCTGCCTCATACACCTTGCTCACCAGATGATATAGTTTTGTCAGGACTGGCTCTCCCAAGGCTGGCAGTAGTTCTAATGGAATGTTGTCTACTCCCGGGGCCTTGTTTCGACTTAGGTCTTACAGTGCTCTGTCAAACTCTTAACGAGGTATCATATATCCCTTTTCACCTTCATCTACATCCTCCTCCATTTCCATAATATTTTCCTCAATAACATCGCACCTGTATAGACCCTCTATTTACTCCTTCCACCTTTCTGCTTTCCCTTCTTTGCTTAGAACTGGATTTCCTTGTGAGCTCTTGATATTCTTGCAAGTATTTCTCTTTTCTCCAAAGGTCCATTTAATTTTCCTGTAGGCAGTATCTATCTTACCCCTTGTGAGATAAGCCTCTACATCTTTACATTTGTCCTCTAGCCATCCCTGCTTAGCCATATTGCACTTCCTGTCGATTTCATTTTTGAGACGTTTGTATTCCTTTTTGCCTGCTTCATTTACTGCATTTTTATATTTTCTCCTTTCATCAGTTAAATTCAGTATCTCTTCTGTTACCCAACGATTTCTATTAGCCCTGCTCTTTTTACCTACTTGATTCTCTGCTGCCTTCACTATTTCATCCCTCAAAGCTACCCATTCCTCTTCTACTGTATTTCTTTCCCCCATTCCTGTAAATTGTTCCCTTATACTCTCCCTGAAACTCTGTACAACCTCTGATTCTTTCAGTTTATCCAGGTCCCATCTCCTTAAATTCCCAGCTTTTTGCTGTTACCTCAGTTTTAATCTACAGTTCATAACCAATAGATTGTGGTCAGAGTCCACATCTGCCCCTGGAAATATCTTACAATTTAAAACATAGTTCCTAAATCTCTGTCTTACCATTAGATAATCTGTTTGAAACCTGATATCTCCACGATTCTCCCATGTATACAACCTTCTTCCATGATTCTTGAACCAAGTATTAGCTATGATTAAGTTGTGCTCTGTGCAAAATTCTACCAGGCTGCTTCCTCTCTCATTTCTTAGCCCCAATCCATATTTACCTACTACGTTTCCTTCTCTTCTTTTTCCTACTGTCGAATTCAAGTCACCCATGACTATTAAACTTTCGTCTCCCTTCACTAGCTGAGTAATTTCTTTTATCTTATCATACATTTCATCTATTTCTTCGTCATCTGAAGAAATAATTGGCATATAAACTTGTACTACTGTAGTAGTCGTGGGCTTCGTGTCTATCTTGGCCACAATAATGCGTTCACTATGCTGTTTGTAGTAGCTTACTCACAATCCTATTTTCCTATTCATTATTAAAGCTATTCCTGTATTACCCCTATTTGATTGTATATTAGAAACCCTGTATTCACCTGACCAACAATCTTGTTCCTCCTGCCACCGAACTTCACTAATTCCCACTAAATCTAAGTCTAACCTATCCATTTCCCTTATCAAACTTTCTAACCTACCTGCCCGATTAAGGGATCTGACATTCCACGCTCCGATCCGTAGAACGCCAGTTTTCTTTCTCCTGATAACGACGTCGTCCTGAGAAGTCCCCGCCCGGAGATCGGAATGGGGGACTATTTTACCTCCGGAATATTTTACGCAAGAGGACGTCTTCATCATTTTATCATATAGTAAAGTTGCATGCCCTCGGGAAAAATTACGGCTGTAGTTTCCCCTTGCTTTCAGCCGTTCGCAGAACCAGCACAGCAAGGCCGTTTTGGTTAGTGTTACATGGCCAGATCAGTCAATCATCCAGACTGTTGCCCCTGCAACTACTGAAAAGGCTGCTGACCCTCTTCAGGGACCACAAATTTGTCTGGCCTCTTAACAGATACCCCTCCGTTGTGGTTGCACCTACGGTACAGCTATCTGTATCGTAGAGGCACGCAAGCCTCCCCACCAACGGCAGGGTCCATGGTTCATTGGAGGGGGGAGGGGGGAGTTGTCACTTAAAGGACTGATTAATTTATGAATGTGGCAACATCAAGAATAATCACAGTTTTCTTTCAATCATACAGGACTATGGGTGGTTAACGTTTCATTATCCTTGGTACTGAGTCACAGGTACTTCGTAAATTATGACTGAAACCTTCTCTAACACAAAAGCCTTGGATGTTTTCAATACCACCCCTTCCCACCATATGCTTAAAATTTTCAGTTTATACTTTTTTAATTCCAAAACGGTGAAATCTGAGAACTCTTTTTTCCTTCCAAGGAAAGCACCTCGCTCTATTATATCAATTCGGAAGGCAGCCATTATAAAACAGTGTGTCAATTCTGGATTTGCAGCCATTTAAGTATGAATTATTGGGAAAAATTTACTTAGGGGCGAAAATTAGTTTTCAGATATCCTCCTTGCCTATGGAACTAGGCTTCTGGGTGTGATAGAATCTCTGTCAGATTTCACAAAGAATTCGCAGTCGAGTTAATCCTGTTTCAGCCATAGATCCTTTCAACCAAAGATAGTGACCAG
This sequence comes from Schistocerca gregaria, assembly GCF_023897955.1. Classification (NCBI taxonomy): domain Eukaryota; kingdom Metazoa; phylum Arthropoda; class Insecta; order Orthoptera; family Acrididae; genus Schistocerca; species Schistocerca gregaria. The sequence goes on from NC_064931.1 coordinate 361,580,852, forward strand.
TGACTGAAAGAAACCACAAGTCATACCTGTCTACAGAAGCGATCGACTAAACTTCCACCCAATTTCATTGACGTCCAATTGCTGCAGAATCTCAGAAAATATTCTCAGCACTAAAGTAATGAGGCATCTCGAACGGCATGAATTCCAAAAACATTGATCGTGGGAAACCCTGTTTTCGGGTTTGTTATATGACCTCGTAAAATCCACGGATCAAGGCAAGAGAGTGAATGTAGTATTTCTTAACTCCAGGTAAGCATTTGACTCAGTACCACAACAACGTTTATGAACAAAAGTTTGTTTTTGAGGGAATCAAACGAAATTTGTGACTGGCTTGAAGGTTTATAGCTAGAGAGGACGTAGCATGTTATCTCAGATGGAGAATCATCGTAAGAAATAGAAGTAACTTCAGGCATTTCTAAGGGAAGTGTATCTGGACTCTTGTTGTTCATACTGCACATCACCGACCAGGCGCACTATATTAACAGTACTGTCAAACTCATGGTAGATGAAGGCGTTGTCTATAGTATCCATAAACTTTCATAGATATTCATTAATATCTTGATGAGATTTTTAGAGTGTCGCAACGATTGGCAACTTGTTTTAAATGTTCAAGAATGAAAAACGATACACTTCATAAAAAGTGGAATAGTAATGTTTTATAACCACATAAATGAGTAATAGTTGGAGGCAGTTAACTAAACAGAACGTCCATATTTCCTCTGCCCCAGGTAAAATATGATGCACAACGCTGTTCAGTAGCAGAATATAGGGAAAATGCATTCAGTCAAATTTCTTGTTTGTCTCATCTCAACATTTTGCTGAAGTATGTGGGACCAACATCACATATGACTGTCAGAGGATATAGGATGTATACAAGAAGAACGGAACGGAAAGTCACAAGTTTGTTCCACTCATGGAAGATCGTCAACGAAGTGTTGAAAAACCTGAATCGGTAATTTCTTATGTCATTCCGCGAAAGCGTATTTATGAACCTTCATGAATCAGTATTAAATGAAGAATCTAGAGATTCTCTTTAGTTTCCTATGTATCGCTTCGGTATGGACCGTGAAGACAAGATTAGACTAAGAGCAGCAAGAAGAGTGGCATTTCAGTAGCCATTCTTGCCGCGCCCCGGAGACAGATTGAAAAGGAAGAACTGGCACCATACTAAAGACCCTCGGCCACGTACTTCACAGTTGGTTGTAGGGCAAGAATATAGATGTAAATTATGCCGTAGATACTTTCAGCTATACCCGAAGTTATGAGTTTCTTTTGTAGTGTATACTGTAATTGGTGCTGTCTATTACATGATCACACTGACAGAACCACAGGCACATAGACACAGGCAACAGAGCATGCACAATGTCGGCACTAGTACTGTGTATAGCCACCTTTCGCAGCAATGCAGGCTGATATTCTCCCATGGAGACGATCGTAGAGATGCTGGATGTAGTCCTGTGAAACGGCTTGCCATGCCATTTCCACCTGGCGCCTCAGTTGGACCAGCGTTCGTGCTCATCGTGCAGACCGCGTGAGACGACGCTTCATCCAGTCCCAAACATGCTCAATGGGGGACAGATCCGGAGATCTTGCTGGCCAGGGTAGTTGACTTACACCTTCTAGAGCACGTTGGGTGGCACAGGATACATGCGGACGTGCATTGTCCTGTTGGAACAGCAAGTTCCCTTGCTGGTCTAGGAATGGTAGAACGTTGGGTTCGATGATGGTTTGGATGTACCGTGCACTATTCAGTGTCCCCTCGACGATCACCAGAGGTGTACGGCCAGTGTAGGAGATCGCTCCCCACACCATGATGCCGGGTGTTGGCCCTGTGTGCCTCGGTCGTATGCAGTCCTGACTGTGGCGCTCACCTGCACGGCGCCAAACACGCATACGACCATCATTGGCACCAAGGCAGAAGCGACTCTCATCGCTGAAGACGACACGTCTCCATTCGTCCCTCCATTCACGCGTGTCGCGACACCACTGGAGGCGGGCTGCACGATGTTGGGGCGTGAGCGGAAGACGGCCTAACGGTGTGCGGGACCGTAGCCCAGCTTCATGGAGACGGTTGCGAATGGTCCTCGCCGATACCCCAGGAGCAACAGTGTCTCTAATTTGCTGGGAAGTGGCGGTGCGGTCCCCTACGGCACTGCGTAGGATCCTACGGTCTTGGCGTGCATCCGTGCGTCGCTGCGGTCCGGTCCCAGGTCGACGGGTACGTGCACCTTCCGCCGACCACTGGCGACAACATCAATGTACTGTGGAGACCTCGCGCCCCACGTGTTGAGCAATTCGGCGGTACGTCTATCCGGCCTCCCTCATGCCCACTATACGCCCTCGCTCAAAGTCCGTCAACTGCACATACGGTTCACGTCCACGCTGTCGCGGCATGCTACCAGTGTTAAAGACTGCGATGGAGCTCCGTATGCCACGGCAAACTGGCTGACACTGACGGCGGCGGTGCACAAATGCTGCGCAGCTAGCGCCATTCGACGGCCAACACCGCGGTTCCTGGTGTGTCCGCTGTGCCGTGCGTGTGATCATTGCTTGTACAGCTCTCTCGCAGTGTCCGGAGCAAGTATGGTGGGTCTGACACACCGGTGTCAATGTGTTCTTTTTTTGCATTTCCAGGAGTGTATAATCTCTTTTCGCTGATGATTCCCTTAGATCTCTAATAATAAGGTGCAACTGGCAAGTTGTTGTTGCAAGGTTGAATTGGGAACAAAAGATGGAGACGTAGTTCATGAACAAAGAATACTGGACCAGAATTCTACTATTAACGTTGTATTGCTGATAGCTGTGGCGGACGCAGTCACCTTTAAAACATTACAAGGAGGGACTCCATTTTCTTGTCGATATTTAAGATAGCGTAGCGACAACAGGAAGGCCCGGATGCAGAAAGGAAAAATGTTCGAGTAAGCTCTATTCATTGAGCTGTCCGAGGCTATTGTGCATCCAAGTAGTATCTTGGGCTATTTTGAAGTCAAGTTACATATACGTATTAATTGATGCTTGTGCAAGAAAGCGCTTCGTCTAATCTCTTCCAGGAGGACCAGGTTTTCAAATGGCGGCTAATCATCTGCTCCAAAGTCGTCGCCGCGCAGTTGGTGCCGGCAACCCTACGACCACAACTCGGGCATGTACAGTCTTTCCGAGCTTCAAAGTGGAGTTCTTCTCACCAGTAGTTGGGAAAACGAACTGATGCACAAACGATGTTAAAACGGCGAGGAGGATATTCTTGCATCGACCGGTTTCGTACCGTAACATGTGACCAGATTTGTCAAAAGCCACAGATAATGCAGAATCCATCTCCCACGTGGAAAAACGTCAGTTGCATATTTCATCTTTGCTGGCAATGGAGTCCCAGTTGCCCCTCTCAGCGGCCACTCCGTAGAGCCGGAAAGCTGGATCTTGGCTGGCAGTGCTGCAAACTCTAATGAAACAACCCGCCGCTGCATGCGCAATGTCTCTCAGAGACTGCCGTTCTTCAGCACCTTCAGCCTCCCCACATATCATCCTGATGGTCTTCCAAATGGCTGTAATTTTAATCGAACGGTTTATGGTGTTCATAAACTTTTGCCACGGTCTGATTTTGCCTTATCTCTTAAGTTGGTGACATTTAGTCCTCGTTACCCGAAAGGTTGCAAAGTCCTCTTAAGTTGACGGGTACGTAAAACTATACAGAGTCGACCTCCCGCTGCTGATCGCATTCGTTGGTGCACTGCTCTGTTCTGAAAGATAAGTATAGATCGTGAGGCGATAATTTGAGTGAAGGTCATTGATCATTAGCCGTTGAGCAGTTTGTGCGAGAGCTGGAGAAATCACCAAGAGAACGATATTAGCTATCGACCTCGTTGCAGTACCGAAATGCGTTTTTATTGTAGATCCACTAAGGACATCATGTGCATTATATTTCGGGGTAGCTAAGTAATGAATCAGTGAAAGCCTCTTCATCTAGAACCTCATGCGGAGGCCTGTACGGGAAACATACTGTCAACCTATGAAGGTCATGCTCTGACATAGCGACTGATTGTAGACTGGTAGTTAGGATGAGAGGCTGGGGGTGGGAAGCGTTGTTTGCGAAAATAACCAATCCACCGTTAGCTCTCTCTTCAAAAGGCCAGTTATAGATGCGTTGGATCGCTTAAAATGGTTCAAATGCCTCTGAGCACTATGCAACTTAACTTCTGAGGTCATCAGTCGCCTAGAACTTAGAACTAATTAAACCTAACTAACCTAAGGACATCACACACATCCATGCCCGAGGCAGGATTCTTATCTGCGACCGTAGAGGTCGCTCGGCTCCAGACTGCAGCGCCTAGAACCGCACGACCACTCCGGCCGGCTCAGTTCGCTTAAAATGTTTCTCCTAGAGACAGATAGATATGGAACATCACTGAGCAAATATTAGTTTTTCTTCCACATGTGGCCTCAACCCACTCATGGTCCACTGGAGTATGGAAGCCATCTTAGCGATGAATTTCTTCTCTGCCTTTCCCCCATGGTTTCTTTGTTCAAATGGTTCAAATGGTTTTGAGCACTATGGTACTTAACATCTATGGTCATCAGTCCCCTAGAACTTAGAACTACTTAAACCTAACTAACCTAAGGACATCACACAACACCCAGCCATCACGAGGCAGAGAAAATCCCTGACCCCGCTGGGAATTGAACCCGGGAAAACCAGGCGTGGGAAGCAAGAACGCTACTGCACGACCACGAGATGCAGGTTGGTTTCTTTGTGACTGTGAGTTTGCAGATGTCGGTGAATGGGCTACTTAAAAAATTTGCTGGTTCCCTCAGGCAGACGTCGACGTGTATACCATCGATAATATGGTGGCAGTGGCACACTCCGCCGCTCTTCAGTGGAGTGACATGACAGCTGATAAAAGGAGAAAATTTTATATATAAAGGCGATAAAAAAGGGGATCATAGAACCAGAGTAAGAGGGGTCATTGGAAGTAAAATACCACTGACATGGAGACGTTCATGAGGGAAAAATTAAAACAAGTCGTCATACAGTTAAAAAAGGCAGGAGACAGGTGGCATGGGAGATGAACAAGGAAGACGAGGCAAGAGGGAGTCCAGAGACACTGATGGGAAGCACAGGAGAGGGAGGGAGTGTACGAGGGGGAAAGCGACTCAGGAGAAGAAAGGAGGAGAGAGGGAGCCCTGAGGAGGAGGCAGGAGGAAGGTGGTGTTAGAGTTGGTAGGAGGGGTAGACGTCAGGGCGAAGCTCATCATCTAGGAGGGGTAAGTGCTGCAAGTTGCGTTGGGAAAGGAGGTGGAGGGTGTGAAGATGGGGGAGGGCGGGACACAACGGTAAGGGCGCGGCAACAGGCTGGGGGCGAAGAGAAGGGGGGGGGCGCCAGGGGGTGGGGAGATCGAGTCTGCGGATAATATACAGGATGCGGAAGTGTTTAAGGAAAAGGAGAAGGTGGGGGAAGGGGATGAGGTGGCGCAGTATGTGTGTGGGGGACAGAAGGCGGATATGGAAGGGGAGGAGGAGTGCATGGCGTACTAGAATTTGGAGGGCGTTACAGAACCTGGGAGGGGCGGAAATCCAAGCAACGCTGGCAAAACAAAGGATGAGGCGGATCAAGGATTTGTAGGTGAAGAGACCTGATGCAGCCATTATATTTATAGCGAATTCCGTACATTCGAATCGTACTGGCGGTTTACGGCGCATGCGTTAGGAGGTGACATGCGCGAGGCAGCCACGTTGTGCCTGCTGCCCATGGTGGTGAAGTAAGAACAAACTTATCGCTGCGTATCGACAGAATTGGTTCAAATGGCTCTGAGCATAATGGGACTTAACATCGGAGGTCACCAGTCCCCTAGAACTTAGAACTACTTAAACCTAACTAACCTAAGGACATCACACAAATCCATGAAGAGGCAGGATTCGAACCAGCAACCATAGCAGTCGCGCAGTTACGGACTGAAGCGCCTAGAACCGTTTGGTTACAGCGGTCGGCAGTATCGACTGAGTTAGGTTGATTTTGGAGAGGAGACCAAACTGAGAGGTCATCGGCCTCATCGGATTAGGGAAGGATGGGGAAAAAAGTCGGCAGTGCCCTTTCAAAGGATCCATCCCGGCACTTGCCTGAAGCGATTTAGGGAAGTCACGGAAACCTAAATCAGGATGGCTGGACGCGGGACTGAACCGCCGTCCTCCCGAATACGAGTCCACTGTGTTAACCACTGCGCCATCTCGCTCGGCGTATCGATTGAGCATGTCAATTCCGTTGTGACTGCATAATTTTACTGACTGGATTCCAATTTTTATCCAGCTGAACGCCGTCATCACGACTCATTAAATTATCAGCAAGAGGTGTTTAAATGGATTCTTTAATTACAGGGTCCCAGAAGCTAGAAACCGTTGCTAATATTTTGGTATTGTTGTATTCCATTGAATGTCCCATCGAGATGCAATGTTCTGCCAATGCTGATTTTAAAGGTTGCTGCAGACTGGTGTGTCTTTCGTGTTCTACACAGCGTTCCTGGACCGCTCATGTCGTCTGACCTATATATGCAGGGCCACACTCACAGGGAATTTTATAAACATCCGCCTTCCTTAATGGTAAATCGTCCTTAATGGCTCCGACTAAGGTCCTGCTCTTACCTGGTGGACGGAAGATGACAATTGGAAGTCAATTATTAAAATTATGCGGTCACAACGGAATCGACATGCTCAGTCGATACTCAGCGAGTATCACTGAGGACAGCACACACAACTTGGCTCCCTCGCGCATGTCACCTCCTAACGCATGCGCCGTAAACCTCCAGTACGATTCGCAGGCGCGTAATTCACTATAAATACCTGACTGAATCAGGTTTTTTCAGTGCTTCGTCTTCTCACCTGAGGATGGCCGGACGTCTCTGAGCCGAAATATCGTGGCAGAATGTTGATGGAATCCGGCTGCAAACCCGAAAATTACTGGATAAAAGATATTCATTTGTCTCCGAGCGCTGCCATAGTAAGGCTGCCCTACACGCGAAGATTTACTGTTCACATCGTTACGGGTAAGGCTGCAAACACTGCAGGAAGCAGCCGACACTGCCTTCCCCTCATCGCGCCGCTCCTCTCGGCAGTAACGATGAGGGCCATGGCATGCCTCTTTCCATTCCCGACAACCACAGCGCGATGAGACATGTTATCAAGGACAGGTAGTAGGCCTACTTTTATCTTGCCCGACAGTGTCACTGATTTTATTTGGCTGCTTAATGGTTCGATGACATCATTAGCTTAACTGAACGTTAGTTCTCAGCATTCTTATCAACTTATGACTTACATAAAAGAGAAAAGTGCACGTAATTCAATGTTAAATTATTTTAATCAAACACAGGTATTGCATAAAGGAATATAGGCGTGAGTACACCGTGCTACGATACCTGATGGTTACTGTTAGTGTACGTCTTTAACCTGTGATTACTCGCATTTTAGGTATTTGGGCTATGCAAGCCTCTGTTTAAAAAGAATAGATCGATGTAGTTGTAAGTGCCGAGGCGCACGTCTGCTTTCATGTCCTACAAATAATTCGCTGCAAATAAGAACCTGCAGCTGTGATTCTGGATTCAAAAAGTCTATGCGTGGGCTAGAGTTGCGAATTAATAAAATACACAGAATTACAAAATAAAAGTTAAATGAATAGTTTAATAACAAGGGTCTTATCCTAATGTCTGTAATTGATGTAGACGACAGAGAAATATATTGAATACTGTTTATTCTAGAATGAAGACCTCAGATAAACCGGTAGTGCTCCTACAAGATTCATTTAAAATACAGACAGAAAATACCCTTATGAAATGTAGTAAAATTACCTTGAGAGCGTTGCGAGAATGGTGGTAAAATCCCGAGACTAAATTTTAATTAAATATTCTCCAAAATTAAGCCCATGTCGTAATCACACTACACGAAACATTCACCAGTTTAACATGCTTCATAGTTACGATGATTCAAACATTAACACGCACGATACAACGCATAGTAACTCATACTCTGTCTATCCTCAGCTCTGAAATACAAACGGAAAAAGTTGGAGATTTGCTCTGGAGCACATTGAGACCCATAGAAATGTAAAGCCACTTCGGAAGATACAGTTTGGTAGCGGCCGTTCACCGCCCAGAGTCACCTAAGTGATCGAATACCACTCATTACCTCAGGCAGGTCTGCATCCTTCAAGTACAAACGTAAAAGTGTCCAGAATCGCTCCCTACAGCACTTCACTCGAAAAGTGTACGTATCCAATTGACATCTACAATGTTTTGGCACTGTCCAACTCTCAATGACTAAAGACCATCGCCATCGAAATTACGTCGTTCTTAAGTTCTACAGACATGATCTGACTCAACGTGACCACTTCCCGAACTAAACTAACAAATTGCATCTGTACTGAAATTAAAGAAATGCTATAAACATTCGGTCTCACTAAGATTATTTACAATACATTACAAATAAAGATTTGTTCATAAACAAATAAGCTAGTATACTTGATCAAGTACACTCACGTTGAATGGCAAAAAGTTGTTGTAGCATATTGTACAAACAAGTATTGAGGGCTGCTTGACAGACACACCTTTTGGTTCTCATTTCAAATGCAGTGTCCGCTTACACATACGTTTCATCACTTTTAAATTAGCATAGTTTTTAATAATGCTTGCAATAAACATTTAAATAAAGTTGCGTCATCGGAAAAAAAACATTAGTAGCATCGTCTAAGATATCGACATTGATAGCGCGATGAAAAAAGCCTCACGCTAATGAAAATCTAGCAAAACCTTGCTTAATCATAGCTGCCAAAGTAAAAAAAGGAAATGCAAGAAACATCTCTATCGAAAAACACAGTAAAAGCTCGGATTGAACTAATTTCAAATAATATCGAGGAACAACTTGTTTCAAAAGTAAAAAAATCACCATGCTTCACTTTGTAGTTTGATGAATCGACTGAAATATCTAAGTGTTGTCAGTTACTCATATCTGTCCACTTTTTAAACAACGGAAACAAAATTGAAGAAGACTTACTGGGTGCAGGGGAACTAGAAACGACATCAAATGTATGGACGTTACGAAAATAATTACAGAATATTTTCAGAAACACAATATTTTGTGTGACAAGCTTTGCCGTTTTTCTACGGATGGTGCTCCACCTATGTTATTATCACGCTCAGGCCTAGCAATGTTAAGATATCCGTAAAAATCCTTAGCAATAACAACGCATCGGTAGGCGTTAGCTTCTAAAAACCTTCCTGTATGTCTTAATAATACCGTGCAACTGGCAATAAGAGTGGTAAATATTATGAAACGCAAATCCTTAAATACACACTTTAAAAAAAAGAATAAGGAAACTGTGTTCTGAAATGAACTCCGACCATCTTGGTGGGTTACACGAACTCAGAGAAGGTGTTGTGTCACTCTTAGGTGAGGAAAAATTAAAGACTTACTAGAGCAGTTTTCTGATTTCATGTCCCAGATGTATTTGGTTTATGCTGTGTATACTCTAACTCAGTTGAACAGTATGAACCTGCAGTTGAAAGGCTCCGGAAACAGACATTTAGAACGCATTGCAAATATATTTACTTTTGAAGATACTGTACTTGCATTTTTTTTTTTGCAGCCTTCAGTTACGAATATGATACATTGGTCAAAACAATTATTTGGCCTTCGCGATATTAAAGCACTCGTTGATGATAATAAGTATGACATGATTAGGGAAACGTCAAGAGTCACCTGGAGACGTTGGTTGATGAATTCTGTGGTGTCACCGCCAGACACCACACATGCTAGGTGGTAGCCTTTAAATCGGCCGCGGTCCGGTAGTATACGTCGGATCCGCGTGTCGCCACTATCAGTGATTGCAGACCGAGCGCCGCCACACGGCAGGTCTAAAGAGACTTCCTAGCACTCGCCCCAGTTGTACAGCCGACTTAGCTAGCGATGGTTCACGGACAAAATACGCTCTCATTTGCCGAGACGATAGTTAGCACAACCTTCAGCTACGTTATTTGCTACGACCTAGCAAGGCGCCATTATCTGTTACCATTGACATCGTGAATCATGTACTGTCACGAGCGACGTTCGTTTGTTAATGGATTAAAGTTAAGTATTCCACCAGCTACGTCCGTTTTTCTCAATTCTATATCCCTTGTCATGTTCCAGACCTCACGCCAGCCTGCGTGAGCTGAGACGCGTGCATTTCGGCCTCCTTTAGCAATACGGTGTTGGCTCTCCTGCCAACCACAACAAATTCAATCAATACTTCTCAGAACATAACAAAACGGAAGCAACAGTTGACCAAAAACTGATGCGCAATCCTTGTAGCACTATTGCTGGAGAAGTTGCACAAGAATTCCAGAAAGAGTTTATAGAATTCCAAAATCATATAAACTGTAGGGACGCCTTCGAATCTGATTCTTTGGAGTAGTTTTGGAGTAAAAAACGCAATTTCATGCACAAAAATTTGAGAAATAACTTTGTGCTCTCCTACACTTTTTCCCGCAACTTATTTGCGCCAACAAGGGGTTCCTGCTTTGCTGGTAATTCAGAACAAGTTTAGGAAGTGATTGAAAGCAGGTTATGATATTTCTGCAGCTCCGAGCAATAATATTAGCCACAGAATCACCCAACCTGCGCAGGAGATGCACACTGGTGCAAAACCAAACTTAATTTTCTAAATAGTGTGGTGTGCTCTCGTTGATACATGTCACATCTGAGTTTAATGCATATGTTAAAAATTTTCATTTATAGATTGCCATAGTTTATTTATCTGGAACCTTATGGTTCCTGCTAATGTCAAAGAAACCAAAGTGGTCCCCGATCAAAAACAGATTGAGAACCGCTGGTGTAGCAAGGGGTTTTAGATAAAAGTGCAGTCTTTCTGACGGGCAGAAGAAGGCGTACCCCGCTCCCTCTCCTGTTTTTAGAACCGTCTGTATACAAGCATACTGTGGACGACATCGATCAGTAAATTATCGTTTCTCGTAACTGATGTCCTCATTCCTTAAATTATGTGGCGTGTATGGCAACGGAAGCGTATTAAAGAAGATGTGAAAGAGATTTTGTGTCCTGCACGATTTTGGAAAGAAATTCCATTGATTGCCGTAGTATCTTACAGGCAGTGGAGTTCGGTTCCAGCATTTTTGTGCAATGCTTATGTTAATCGACATTGTTTAGTCACTACCGTTACGGATTTACCATCAGATTTTGACGAACAACTCAGTCTGACAACATCCACCGATTTCAAGTGTTCACGAATTAGGTGGAACACCCTATAATGGAGAATATCTAGTTTATGCAAGTCAGATTTCGCTGTGTTGCCTTACACGATGCTTCCACAAAACACAGAACGGATTAAATGCTTATAAAGAGTCAAAAATACTGTCGGTTCCGTTTCCTACTGGGACTCTAGCAACTGTTCTTTATACATTCACATTAATTCACTTTGTTTGTTAGCTATTCAGTACAGTCAAACGGGCCACAATAAGGGTGCGACTGCAGGGGAAATTAGTATAGGACGAGACGTATTTCTGTTGGCTGGTGATACGTTTTCTCCGCGTGATTATCACCACTACCGCCTTCTTTGGTAACAGAGAAAATCCATCACACCACTCTCATTCGGCAGGCATTGCACATGCATTGTTGAGTCACAATTTTGTCATCGAAGAACATGGGGAATGGGCGTTTATACAAACGCTGCTCACATACTGAACATCTTTGATGTTTGGACCTAATATAGTCTGTAGATCTGCGACATACAGAGTGTACTCTCAAGGTTTTAATATTTCACCATGTGGAAACCCATTTTTGACTATGCTAGGGCCATGTAACGCGTTAACTTGATCTCGGGTGTATGCCACACGACAGCTCTGCAGTTTGAAACTAAATTACATAATCAGGTAACGTTTCCGTAAAATGAAAATAATATATAAAAAGTTACTGAAATGAAATGAACTATTCAGCACAAGCAATATGTAAACACCTGCCCATTAATTCCATATAGATGCACTGAACGAAACCACAAAACTCTTCGCTCTATCGCAGTGATAAGCACACTGAACTCGCATTCGGGTGAGCGACGGGTCAAAACCGCATACGGCCAGTCTGATTTAGATTTTCCGTGATTTCTCTAAATCGATCCAGGAAAATAGAGGAGCGGTTCCTATGAAAGGACACAGCGGACTTCCTATCTCATACTTTCATCAATCCGAGCTTTTGTTCCGTCTCTAATGACCTCGATGTCGACAGGACTTGAAACCCTAATCTTCCGTTTTCTTCTTTGCTCAGAGATCAGGGTACTGCACAGTCCATTTCACACTAGTAAAATACACAAGCAATCGATAAAAGTACGCAACACTGAAGAATAGATGGCTACTTTTTATTTACCCACAGACTCGAGAAACAAAACGACTACTATACACATTCTATAGGAACTAGGTTCATCTGCTGGTTTCAGCTGCCCTCTGGGCCACGGCTGGAATACTACATGACTGCATAGTCAACAACTTCAAAGAATATACATCAGGCTCAGACCCCCATAATCATTCTCTTTCCAAAGCATTGCCTTAAAAACATTCCAGATGCAGTGACACAAACTTGAATAAGTCGAAATCTAGGAAAAATACTTCAGGATTAGACGGATTTTAGAAATCTCTCTTCAATGAGAATAAAATGGGATCAGGAAAACATCTTTTTGGCTAAAAAGAACCTCCTATACCTCATAAGTTAAGACCTGAGTTTTCGGCAAAAGTGGGTTTGATGGATTTTTAATCTTTGTGCAGTTTTGTTAAATTATTGCATCAGAAAATTGTGATTATAATTATTTTATAATTATTTATATTAGTTAAGGTAACACAGATTTAACACTATTGAGTCACATGCCCACTATGGTATTTACTATTCAAGAAGCGAACGATTGCTCAAGATGGAAGCTCTAAAGTCGCGTAGGCTATGAGAAGAAGCGGTAATTGTACACACCATATTCAAATTAATTGAAGATAATACATTAATATCACAATTTTTTATTTAACATGTGGTTTACATGTTTTCTTTCTGTCCTTTTTTTTGGGGGGGGGGGGGCAGTAATATTCGTGGCTGCGGCCGACCTATGTCCGCCACTGCACAGACAACAGTACGCGCAACAATATCGGTCTAAAGCGTACATTAGCCTCCATGCAGTTGCGCGTTATGGGGTATTCATTAGATTTACTACCATTTCAGTTAGTAGTAAAACCCCAAATTATATGCGAGGCAAATTATATGGGAGGAAATATTAAAATTATGGAAGTGGTAGTGAAGTCCCCACAGTAATTGAAGTATCTCGTGATTGTAAGATGTTATTAAAATATATAAAGAGTCAAAACTAGATTTGATGTAAAAAAAACGAGAGGTGTGGCTGCGGACAATAAGACCCGTCTGTTTATACCGACTTTGGCATGTTTCAGATGATGCAACCTGCAGCCGCTGTATTTCACGCCGACACAATATCCACAAAGCGGAGCATCGGTAGCTGAACAGGCGGCTCTCATCGCACGTATCCAACCGTCTCAGTCATCGCACTAGAGTAATACATTAAGACATTAACACAGCACTCTGAACATGCGTATAGATGGTGAGCCAAGGTATTGCTCAATGTTTTCTTGTAACAACATAGTGGCTGCTGAGGATTTAACTCATCGTCATATATTGTTAATACTGAGATGAAACTGTTCCTCTGCTGTACAGCGAACGCAATTTTTGATCTTTCTGAAATATTAAAAATGTGTGCCAGACGTGTGTTCGAATATGGATCTTTGTATTTCGTGGGTAACTTCGTCACCGACTGAGGCATTCAGGCACGACTGATGCTTTTCCTTAACACCCAGCCGCCACTCTCAACCTCCCACCCTCCGTCACTCTCTTACGAACGCACACATACAAACACACAAACAGAAAAACACACACACACTCATCTTTCCTCAATTCATCCAGTATCTCCTCATAATATCCAAATTTCGCAGGAGTTTTTTTGCGTACCCTGATATCGCTCAGAAATGCGTTAGGTGGCATTTGAAAGGTCTCTGTTGGAATCCTTTCATATTAATTTCTAAAATCTGTTGTCATTTACGGCATAAACTCCTCTGTGCTACTGTGGTGTTTCTGACTATCTGCGAGGAGACTGAGCAGTGGAACGTGTTACTTTTACACATAAACAACAACGATCTGCCACACTGCTACACTTTCAATCACAGTTTACATGTAATTCATTTCACACAGTCTCATACGGAACCTACATCCGCTTTCTTTTATATACTGTATATGATAAGATACTGTCATCCCCGTTCCCTTCTGTGTGAGAGGATGAATGAGCAAATTTATTTGTAGTTGCATGCCTGATGGTAGCAGACAAGCCTGTCTGTTAGAGAACAGTAGGACCAACGTCGGAACAGGTAGCTACACTTTCTAAAAGCAGAGAGGTTTCTATTCTTAGTATTGTCCTGTCCGTCCCTTGTCATGTTGGTATAGGAAGCTGCCTCTCTGGTCACTTCCGTTTGTATCTGTGAGGCACCCTCAGGAAGGGACCAGGGCAGTCTGTCCGCGGCGAGCGTCTGAAGTGGTAAGATCTCCGGCTAAGAGCGTGTCTGCTAAGTATGTAGGACAATGGATTTCGTCACTATATTGATTCCCTTCAAAATGAAAGAAGAATTGTGGTTTATGTAATTTACGTGGCCCTGAAATATTATTGTGGTAGTCAAATATGAGCAGTTTTTCAGCAAATGGAGAATGGAACGGAAATATGGATCCTTTTTGTAGTCTTGACTGATGTTGAGCCAGAGCCTGAAAATTTATTCTGCTTTAATACTTGTCCTAGAAAAGTGAAGTTTATGTGTTTTGCTGATGCTGTGAGCATTACAGCTTACTGTTTTCGGTGGTGCGGGATGCACTGCAGCCTATATTAGTTGATCTGAAGAAATGTCCCTCTTGAAGGTAGAGGAAGATTAAATAATTTTGATTATGGGACTGAAGGAAAGCTTGATTTAAGGTAATAAGTATGGAGAAAAACATTTGTCATTTAAACTACAGGAGGACTGGGATCTTTTGTGTCAGTTGTAAGTTCAATAGGATGTTAAGATGAAACTGTTTTACAGAATAGAGGAGGCCACAAGTTTGCCATTCATGAGAAATGAATCCAGAATAACCACCACAGGCGAAATAACTGATTTGGAAGCGAAAGGTAACTTAAAGAATGAACGAAATGGGAGCAAAATGGGTGAGAAAATGTAGTATAACCTGTATAATGAAAATATTTTTAACCTTCTCAGAGTCATCTCTGTGATTAATTCTTGTGATAACGTAATTTTAGATGAAATTGTCTTACTGTTTTATGTATGAACATATGAGTATGATAAATGTATAATTGCGAGTCTCTTATCAGGTGTGTCAACTGGTATAAATGTTTTGGCATGTAAATAATCATTGTTATTTTTACTGTGTATGTTTAAGGAAAGTTTCTCCATATTTATCATGTGACAAGACGTATGCCGCGAGCGTCAGGAAGAGGACGAATAAGAACAATGTTGTAGTGGTATAAACATTGTGTTGAAGAAGTATCGAAGTAGCTTGTTGGGTTAACTAGCAGTGCAGTTAAGGCAACCAAGAATGTGGTTATTGTAAATGTTGCCACAGAAGAAGACAGGGACAAAATTCTTAATCACACGAAGCTCAATAAGGTAGTGAAATGCGAACCGCCTAAAAAGCGGAATCCGCTGGTGATATTATACGATGTACCTGTGGCAATTGAGGAAAATGAGATATATGAAACTATAAAAGAACAGAACTTTGAGGAAATGAATATGGAAGCCTTCAAAAATGAGTTTAAGTTGCGCTTCAGAACGGGACCCCGCGATCGTGATGTTGTCCATCACATCGCGGAAGTCTCGGGGAGTATGTGGCGCAAACTGACCGCTATGGGCAGAATTTATATGGGGTTTCACGCAATTAATGTGAGGGACTACCTGGTGGTTCCCAGATGTCATAACTGCGGTGATCTGGACCATGTCCACAAGCATTGCGAGAGGAAGCCGGCCTGCTCCAGGTGTGGGGCAGAAAACCATACAAGGAAAACCTGTTGTAAAACAGGGATATGTATCCCTTGTGTAAGGAGAGGAAAGAAAAGTTGCAATGCTACTGGAAGGAACTGCCCTACATACAGGATGCTCGAGCAACGGCTTATAGCAAGAATAGACTATGGCTGAGTCTGTTCCTGCATCCAGGAAGCCCAAAAGGAAGTCGCCCAGTAAGAGGTTAAGGGATGCGTTGAGAGCAAGCAGATTTAGAGAACTTCTGCGGAAGTTCAACAATGCAACAACTGGAAAAGTGCAAATGGTAGACATAGGGATTCAAACAGACCCTAGTGGGCAGAAGGACGCACCCTCTCCTCCAAGCTGGGGAAGAAGGTCGATTAAAGATCATGAGCGACCAAAAGGGCATCCTGTGGTAGGGAGTTTGACTTTCCCGACAATCAAAGACAACACAGCTGATGAAGGAAAAATACAAATCAATGATGTGAGCAGTACGAGTACGATGAAAGATCCACCCTCCTTTGGAGGCATGGGAGTGGATCCAAGGAGGATTTACCCAAATTTGGAACAGGCATTGCAGCTATCGCGCCTGGAGGAGCCGGCTGTCCTCACCACCGCTTTAAGGCATGTGGTGCGTGTTGGCCATGAATATGGTAGAGACGTCACCTTTTCGGTAATGGAGGCTGTAGATAGAATACAGCTCAAGACAATGAATCTCCCCACTGACTTTGGAGCCCTGCGTGACTTGGTGAAAAAAGTATTCGAAAGGCGAAACGAAAAATTTGATCTGGAAGAACTATATCACCAGTCAGTAATTACAAATGGAAGGCTTGCACACGACTGGAATAAGACCTGGCCAGAATCGCATATTAGAACATACTTTTCCACTGAGCCTTACAAACGTAGGGCAGATTAACTGTCATAACAGCAGACTAGTCACGCAGGAACTCCGGAAGGTGGTGGAGGAGAGGAGACTTGACATACTCTGTCTACAGGAGCCATACTCTCAAGCTGGACGGATCCCCTTTACAGCTGCCAACTGGCAAATAACTCACAGCACAGGTGAGCCAAAAGCTGCAATCATAATTATTAACAAGGCACTGAGAGTTACAGTGCTTACACAGCTTTCTGATGACCACTGCAATGTCGTGGAGTTGCAATCACCCATCGGGGTACTGTACATCGTTAATATGTACTTCCAGTACGGAAGGGAGATTGACGAGTTCTTAGATAAACTAACTCAGATAACCACGGCACTGCAGGGGCGGAGAATAATAGTCACAGCAGACATAAATGCAAAGTCCCCCCTATGGTTCAGCGGCACAAGAGATGAACGCGGAGAAAAGGCTGAAGAGACCATCATGGCCTTACAGCTTATGGTCGCCAACAAGCAAGGGCACCCCCCTACCTGTGCAGGTGGCGGGGGAGAAGGTAGCAATATTGATATTACCTTGGTAACGCCCAACGCCGCAACCAAGGTAATTGATTGGAAAGTATGGGAACACATGACAACAAGTGACCACAATCTGATTACCTTCTCACTGGGAGACAGGGAGTGCCGCTGGGACATGGGGTGGGAGCTGCAATTCAATTACAATAAGGCCGACTGGGATCGCCTGGCGAGAGAGTGTGACATTCCGACATGGCCGGAAGGTGACGTAAACGTGGAGCTATACGCCGAAGAACTGGTGAGTGCAGTCAACAGAGCGGTGAAAGCAGCCGTACCAACCAGGAGGAGAGCCGTCGCGGCCTCCCCAACACCATGGTCGACAGAACTAGAACAGATGCGCCAGTCTGTAAGGAGGGCTAGGAGGTACTACCAGCGGTGTGCCGTCTGGAGGGAAAAACAGCGATGGCTACAGATTTACAGAGAGGCGAAGGATCATTTTCAACAGGAGCTCAGGGCAGTCCGACTTGCAAGCTGGGAAAAATTTGTTTTAAATCAACTCGCCACAGACCCATGGGGTACCCCCTACAAACTAGTACGGGAGAAAATAAGATCGCCTATGGTGCTGTCCACCGTCAGGAGCGGGGACCGGATGACGGAGACTTGGCAGGAAACTGCCGAGGTCCTTCTCCGGGTCCTGCTGCCTGATGATGTGGAAGAAGAGGATACAGAAGTACAAAGGCTGATCAGGGAGGTCGGCCCCGGTGGCCGAGCGGTTCTAGGCGCTACAGTCTGGAACCGCGCGACCGCTACGGTCGCAGGTTCGAATCCTGCCTTGGGCATGGATGTGTGTGATGTCCTTAGGTTAGCTAGGTTTAAGTAGTTCTAAGTTCTAGGGGACTGATGACCTCAGAAGTTAAGTCCCATAGTGCTCAGAGCCATTTGAACCATTTGATCAGGGAGGAAGACCGACAAGATTATGAAAATAACAGTATGGTCTATCCCTTCTCAGAAGAGGAGGTCGACGCCCAGATAAAAGCCCTCAAAAAGTGGAAGGCTCCTGGACCAGACGGTATCACAGCGGAAGTGGTGCAGTTCCTGGCTCCCCAGCTGGTGGCACCTCTCACCAAGTTGTACAATGAGTGCTTGAGACTCAGAAAATTCCCTAACACCTGGAAGAAGGCAAATGTTGTAATACTCAAGAAAGGCCCAGATAAGGACCCAAAAGAAGCCAAATCGTACAGGCCTATCTGCCTACTAGACATACTGGGGAAACTTTTTGAGAGGTTGCTGGCAGACAGACTGGCTGCACATCGTGTGTTGTGTGGGATGTGCGACAGGCAATTCGGTTTCCGGTCGGGGAGATCAGCGTCTGACGCTATCGCCCTTGCCGCGGAGGTCTGTGGCTCAGCCCCGCACAAATACATTGTTGGCATCATGGTGGATATCAGCGGCGCCTTCGACAATCTGTGGTGGCCCTCGCTCTTCTCTCGCTTGCGGGAGAAAGAGTGTCCCGGGCCGCTATATGGTTGTTTTAGGAGCTACTGTGAGGGAAGGGAGGTCTGGCTATCGTCCCCTAGCGGGAGGGTTAGAAAGCAGATTACAAAGGGGTGTCCACAGGGCTCTGTCCTTGGGCCACTCTTTTGGGACATAACAATGGAATCACTCTTAGAAGATCTGCAGAATAGCGAGGATGTGCTAGAGGGCATAGCCTACGCAGACGACCTCCTTCTGTTGGTTGGCGGCCGTAGCCGCGAAGAACTGGAACCGAAAATTGAGAGAGCAATTTCTATCTTGACCACATGGTGTCACAGAACAAAAATGACTATATCACCCAGTAAGTCTACATATCTGTTGCTCAAGGGACAACTAGTTAGGAACCCGACGGTGAGAATAGACGGCTCGCCAGTGCTTCGGCGACGTGAGGCCCGGTACTTGGGCGTAATCGTCGATGAGAGATGGAACTATACATCGCATGTTGACACAATAACACAGAGATCCCTAGAAACACTGAATAAACTCATTGGCATAGGACACAAGCGGTTTCACTTACCACCAGACCTAATCAAACTATATCATAACAGCATACTGACCTCCATTGTGGGATACGCGTCAGGAGTCTGGGCTCACAGGCTCACGAGGGTCATGCCTGCCATGGCCGTGAGGAGAGTGCAGCGGAATATGCTCCTGCGCTCTGTAGGAGCATATAGAACAACACCAGGGGGGGCGCTATTAGTACTCATGGGGCTGTGTCCTCTGGACATTAAAATAAGAGAACAGGCGGCATGGTACTGGGCCAAGAAAGGCAACAGGGATAAAATGATAGAAATAATGGGGATCTACACGGGCTCTAAATCGGAAATTAGAAATAGGGGGGAAGAACTTTGGCAAGAGCAATGGGATGCGGACGACACAGGTCGGAGAACGCATGAGCTGCTGCCAAATATCAAGGAGCGCTTACAGCTCAGATACTTCAAGCCATCTAGAGGACTTCTGCACTTCCTCACTGGACATGGACCCTATCCAGCATACTTATGCAGATTCGGGAAACAGGCTACACCAGAGTGCGACTGTGGGGCCCCACAGGGCACCCCAGACCATGTGGTGTATGAGTGCCATCTCTTCGACGAAGTAGCATCACAACTCAGACTCCAACTACCAAATCAAGACACGTACCACTTACTCAGGCGCGAGGATCACTTTCAAATTCTAAATAATCTTGCGAATGAGATCTCGGGCAAAATATTAAAGGACTTTCTCAGGAACAACCAAAATTAACCCGAAATTGACAAACACCTGACCAGACCTAAGTGCACCCGTCCCTTTCCGCCGGACGTGGAATTGGCCAGCCGTTTCACGGCTGGGATCCGCCACGCTCCTGGACCAGGAGGAGGGTGCACATTTCTACCGGATTTGACAAACACACTGAAATTGCCAGTAGCGTAGGAATAGGTTAAGAAGTAGGATAAGTTAGGATAATACCTTAGTATAAACTGCAGCGGTTCAAACGTCTTGGGCCAGCCCGGTGCCAGGGGCATGCCCACTGGACTCAGCTCAGTGGGCCCGGCCACAAACAGTAGGTTTATACTTACGCTGGCACGTGTGTAACGTTGCAGTTAGGTTAAGTAGGTTAATATTAGAAGTAGAAATGCCCATAGCGAAAATAAAAACTAACACTAAAAAGTAGGTAATAATATTACGTAATGAATGCTGTAGTAACTGTATTATTGTATGTAAGCAAAGACCCACTAATGCTTCAGGTGGTGGGTTATTCTGTATCATAATATTGGTTTGAAATAAAGAATTTAAAAAAAAAAAAAACTAGCAGTGCACTGAAGTAGAATTTTGAGTAATACATGTTTATGGATAGTTAGTTTGTAGTATAGACAACAAGTGTGCATGTGTGTGTGTAAATAACATGTGAACCCTATGCTGTCCTGACCTATACTTGCACAAGGCGTAATCCTGTTCATTTTAGTGAATTAATAAGTAGCATTTGATTTATTAAAACGCAAGTGAACCACATTAGTGATGTGGATTTAGATATTATATTGTCAGTTCATTTAATTTTTATACTGTCAAGTCATTTCACTTTTATTTTTTATATTTTCAAGTCACTTAATTTTAATTTTTATATTGTCGATTCATCTAACTTTCTTATTTAAAAAAAATTAAGTCTCACTTTTGTTCTTAAAAATTGTGAAAGACAATACTAAGTTGTTTTATGTATGACATTTCGTAATCACATAACTATGATGAACAATTTCTGTGAATGCAGTTGAGAACGTGAAAGCGAACCGGCTGAACTCTTACGAGACAGCGGGAGCAGCGAGGAGGAGGACTAGTTGTAAACAGGCGGATTTCCCAGCAGGACAGTGTCAACCGGGCCGCTTCGGGAGCGCGGTCGACAACAAAAGAAGGGTACGCGGCAAACACTTTCCCTTGCACCTGGAGCTAATGGACGGCCGCACCAGTGCGACCCTTCGTGGAGGCTATGACCTGAGATGGGCGAGCGGTCCACCGCGCAGAAATCTATCTGCTGGCAACGCACCACATGCACGCGACCGTGGCGAGACGGGCGCGGTGAAACGACAGAAGACAGGGGATAAGGGGGCGTAGAGCCTTTTGACAGGTACTGTCCAGAGAAAATGGCAGACTTCAACGACGCATATCAACATTTCCTGACGGATGCCCACTGTCAAGCGACGGTAAATCGATGTTTTCTGGTCGCAAAGGGTGGCACAAAGAAGAGCCATTAAGTGTCATCCTTGCCCAGGAATATCAACTAGTTGTGTCAAACGAGGATACCGCACGAATTTGACAACACAAACATGGAACCAAATCGAGATGTACGAGACACGGGCCACCAAAAGAAAGTTAATGAGAGGGCAGAAACGGCGGGATTGCTCGCAACAGATGAACAAAAAACCGTACTGACAGGTGCGGCGACGAACCCCCCCCCCCCCCCTTTCCCCTTATTTTGTGCCACGGAACAGTGGAACTACTGAGTGTGTCAGTGAACAGTGATTATACGGTTCTTAGTCCAATGCATATACGTGTGTTTCTGTCAGAGAAACTTCAGCTCGTGTGTTTTGCTGGGGTTCGATTTATTGGTGTTTAGTAGACTGACTCTTGTATCTTGCAAGTGTTCTATTTTTTATTTTTAAACTTTGACTCTTGTATTTTGCAGGTGTTTTATTTATTGTTTTTTTTAGACGTTGACTATTTTACTTTCAGAGCTGTTTTATTGATCAATGTTTGTTCTTGTGTGATGTATTAGATTTGCGATATTTTCTTTCGTATATTCATTCCTGTGGCATTGCTTCGTTTATTAGTCAGATAGCTATTCATTCTCATTGGACTGTGATCGATTAGCCTTTGCATGGGGCATATTTATAGTGAGGAACCCCATAAGGTTAACAATTACATAATTAATTGTAGTTCCAGTATAACGACACAGTGATCATTGTTTGCTAATTAACTGAAATATAGTAGAGTGATTAAATTAGTGCGACAAAGTTTTTTAAATCTACAAATTATTAGTTTTATAAGACATAGAAAATTTTTGTGATAACCACTTTGTAAAACATGGTTTTTTCTCTTACCACTTTTTTTGCTTTTGCGGATTGTGCATTGTAATGTTCTGCTTTATAATACTGATATTACTTTCATGTTCTTTTTTAATTGCTGTGGCACCTTTGCTATTTTCATAAATTTTACTTGTTAATAAACAGTCATTAATTTTCCTGTGATCAGTTGGCTCTTGCAATGAGCAAATACTGGTTAACTCCATAAGGGTAACAACCAGAAACTGTTTTCATATTAATGACACAGGAACTATTGTTTTTACTTGCTGACCGAATGAGGTCTACACTATCTTTTAAATAGGTGTCACAGATTGTTTTTTTTTTTCTCTTTAAAATTGGTGGATTCTAAAGAGGTGTTGAAATTATTGTGTTTTAGCAAGTAGCTGGTGACCTTTGGCATTTTATTTACATTTTTGGTTTACGTTGGGTGTGAGAAGCCTGCTTGGGAATGTCCTAGCATGGCCAGAAAATTCCCTGCACAGTCTTTTCCCGGATCGTTGACGTTATGAAAGGTCTCTGTTACATATTCATTTCTTAAATCTGTTGTCATTTACGGTATAAATTCCTTTTCTAAATTTACTGTGGTGTTTCTGACTATCTGCGAGGAGACTGAGCAGTGGAACGTGTTACTTTTACACATAAACAACAACGATCTGCCACACTGCTACATTTTAATATGTAATTCATGTCACACAGTCTCATACGGAACCTGCATCCGCTTTCTTTTATATACTGTATATGATAAGATACTGTCATCCCCCTTCACTTCTGTGTGAGAGGATGAATGAGCAAATTTATTTCTAGTTGCAAGCTTGATGGTAGCAGACAAGTCTGTCTGCTAGAGAACAGTAGGACCAACGTCGGAAAAGGTGTTACGCTTTCTAAAAGCAGAGAGGTTTCTATTCTTAGTATAGTCCTGTCCGTCCCTTGTCATGTTGGTATAGGAAGCTGCCTCTCTGGTCACTTCCGTTTGTATCTGTGAGGCACCCTCAGGAAGGGACCAGGGCAGTCTGTCCGCGACGAGCGTCTAAGGTGGTAAGATCCCCGGCTAAGAACGTGTCTGCTAAGTCCGTAGGACAATGGATTTCTTAAGTTCAGCCTAACTGAAAATTTAATTAACTTTATTCCAGGTCTAGATCTAAAATATCTAATGTTATCTTAAATTGCAACGCAGTGTATTTCGAGTGTGAACTTCAGAATATCTTCCAGTAGTTGCTTTGTCACGTGGAACCACGTGTTGATCAGAAACTCTAACTAAGATCATCAATCTTAAATGCGAATGTGCGTGATATTATAATGTCTCTTCTTGACAATATTTTTCAATATAGCAACTTTTCTTTAAGTTCGACCCACGTGGGGTGCACTTTGTGAGACCAGTACCACGTGCTTATACAATTGTTTGACCTATCAGGTTAATAGTAAGACGATAGTTACCAGTTCGAGGTTTTTCTTGTATAAATTGCTTTTAGATCTAATTTATTTTAATTATCAAAATTAGTGTGGAGTTACACTCTTTGTGTAGACCAAGTTGACCACGTGAAGCATGTGGTGTCAGCATCAAAGTAGCCCTCAGCTATTCTTTTCGGGAAGATTTCACACAGAGTTAGTATGAATTTAGTATACCAGTGTGTGGTAATTTCATGACGGACAGGATTGCGCTACGAACGTAACTTCTTTGGGTGAAAATTGAATAGGTTGGTTGTGGTTAACTTCCTCTTGCATATGTTTCAACGTTCTTCGTGTGTTATTTTATGAATGCAGTGTTGTATGCAGTCTCCTAATCTTGGCTCCATATTTGATGTGTTCTGTAAGATTACAAACTCACATTTTCTCAATCCTAAATAAGGCACCAGTTTAGTTATGAATCAAGTTTAATATTATAAAATTTCATTGATCAATGTTAAAATAAATTTTCAAATATAAACTGATTTATTTCTTTTTATTTAAATTCTCTTTTATATATATCACCGGCTGTCTGGTTGGGAATTTGGTAAGCTATACTGGATACCTGGCGAAACAGTTGCTCAGTAATGCAAGGTTAACTTCCCCAGACAGCTCAGAGCTTTTAACCCACTTTTATGGTCTTGAATATCAGCACCGCTTCCGAACAACATTACACATAACATTACAGCTTCAAGAACAAATCTTTCACTCCGCAACCCTGTGTGTAATATTTTGAAACACACGAACAGATTAAAACTTTGTGGCATGAATACTGTCCGTAATTAGCACACTGTTTCAGTGTCAGGAATTTGTATATTGAACAACGTTATAGACGTTCGACACATTCAGTAGGGGAAAATGCAGCCTATAATGCCCAGAGCGCCTTAGACAGAGTCGCCCAGACTGATGCCGAGTTCCATCACTTCCGGAAGGCATTCGATATGTTTGCACACTGTTGTTTAGTGAACAAAATACGAACCACATTTTTCACTAGGTTTCACAGTAGAGAAAACTGAACACTACATTCTTAACTAGACGAAGTCGACAGATGTTAAGACGCTCCAAGCGAGTGTTACAGGGCCGCTTGTGTTTACAATATACATATATCAGGATGATTCACATGCACCTACTTTTGAGATCTATACAATCCGCAACGTCTTCGAAAACGACGCGCGAGATATTCATTTTCTCTCGCTCGCTATGGGAACACTAGTAGTCATACAAAAGAAATGAACATGACCTTTCTGTAGGAAATTCATAATTTGGCAATGGAATACTTTTTCGCCGTAGTTCTCGAATTATTCGAGGGAAACCTACTAAGTTGACCCTTCAAATACATTATTCTTAATTACTTCAGAAATCATGGCCTCCAGCGAAAAGGTATGCTAGTAAAAAATTTAACTACATTAACTTCCCAATTGAAGTGTCATGCTCATCTTTTCTGTTGCGGTAATAATTAGGGCGTATCGAGAATATGAAATTCATGCATGTGGTACTATTGATGGCGTTCTAGGTTGCACAAAACCCATAGGTAGGGGCACATGAATCCACCTGTGTGATGTAGTGGATAACGTCTCATGCTACACAAGGCAGTTCGCTGCCGATGTTGTCTACAGGAAGGCTGTAGCTCCCGAAGACTATAGAAAAATGCAGGAAGACCTGCGAAGGATCGATAACTGGTAAGGGGACTCTCAGTTGAGCGTGAATGTGAATATGGCTCAAATGGCTCTGAGCAATATGGGACTTGACATTGGAGGTCATCAGTCCCCTAGAACTTAGAACTACTAAAACTAACCTAAGGACATCATACACATCCATGCCCAAGGCAGGATTCGAACCTGCGACCGTAGCGGTCGCGCGATTTCGGACTGAAGCGCCTAGAACCGCTCGGCAACTCCGGTCTGCTGAAAGTGAATACTTGTGATGTATTCAGCGACAATATCCTTTACTGTTCCATTGTTTTATTGGTGAGAAATTACTGGAAACCTTAACAGATGTACAATACCTACGACTAACCATTCGGAGTATCTGAAGTGGAATGACCATATACTGTATAACTAAATAAATGAAAAGCAAATGCCAGACTAAGATCGGTAGGAAAAATCTCACAGAAAAGTATTACATCATTGCAAGAAATGGGTTACAAAAGTTGCTTACAGATCGAATGAAAAGAAGAGATAGAGAAGATCCAACGAAGAACAGCGCGTTGTGTCACGCGATCCTTTACTGTGAACGACAATATTACGGAGATGCATAACAAACTGCTGTGGCAAACGCAACTGGAGAGTAGTTGAGTATCGTGAAGAGTAGGGATGGCGCTTATCACTGAAACAGTCGATTTTCGGTTATATCGTTTCTTTTTTCTTGCAAGTTTAACCTGACTGTTAAAACAAAGACTGAAAAAGTTTGACTCTCAGTTTCAAGATACAAAGAATTAAATTATTAAATAGGCAAATAAAAGGAAGCTTACTCCGTCCACACCACAGTTCGCTGCTTTTCGCGAAAAGTGCTAAGTGGCTGAATAATACAAAATAGTCACCAGTATCTTTCTACTGCTTCCAATTTTTTTTTTTTTGAATTTTGCTCCAAAATTATGGTGTAATTGAGGATCATACTAATATCTGCCTATTACGAATACTCAGGCCAAAAGGGTGAAAGCTGAGGTTGAAGAAATCTATTTTAGTGTTAATTGGTCCGCTTTCAATGGATACAACCAGATAAAAGCATATTATGTAGACAGGCACCGCAGATCAACTACTTTCTGTTTTTATTGTGTGGTATGAATGAACTGTTAAGTTTTTCATATTTACTGTAACCATGATTTCGTTCTCCTTTTATTATTTCATAGAAACAGTAGACAAATCTTTAATCTTGCAAAGCAAGTAAAGCATTGAACGTAGTTGTTAAGTCACTTCGTAAAAATATTTCCAAACTAGGGTTGGTGCGATACAACGTATGTGCAGCGACGTTAGAGAGACTGCGGCAAGTCTCGCTCACCTTACGTACAATGTACCTTAAACCATGACACACGGCATCAGGAACATTATCGTCTCAGCAGTCCTGTAAGAATTATTATGCTATGCGCTTCTTGCTCGCTTCTGTCAGCAGTGTTATTAAACTGGCACTGACCCCTTTTCCCAATTCCTATAATAAAGCAATGTTTCGAACCAATCCAAATTTAAGAATAAAAATCACTCGTATTTTTTTAAAAAGAAGTTTATTTAAAAACGAAAAAATTAGGTCTGCGGCTATGGCTAATTGATATTTCGGTTTTTTACTCGGTTATTAATGGAAATTAAAAAGCATCTGTTACAGCTGAGTTCAAACAAATACCGAAAAGTAGTGGCTATCCAGATCTAAAATGCCGGTATCAGTTTTAATCGGTCGGTTTAACTCACCCCAGCAGAGAGGTTTACAGTTAGAATTCCGAGAGTGTACGTTCCAAGCATAAGCGGGCAATATATTTCTTCCTTCCACATATGTATCGTTATATTATCACGACGAGAAAATCACAGAAATCTGAGCTGTTAGGGAGGTTTATCGACAGTCTATCTTCCACGCACCACTCGCGAATAAATCAGGCAAGAGATGGCCAGTGACAGTGGTATTAGAAAGACCCTGTGTCACACACGACAAGGTGGCTTGCTAGCAAATCTCTAATTTATGTGTACAAAAGATTTGAGAACTGAACATTACTCGTTAAGACTTAACCGAAAGTTGCAGTACAGTGGGGTGAAACGTGAGTAACTGTCGAGGCTTGGCTTCCGGAACACATGCTGTGAGGCGAGAGTGACGGTCGCGAAATGAAGCGGGCCGCGTTTCGCAGTCGGCTGCGCCTTTTGTGGAATTATAGGGGCCGTGTACAAAACACGCCATTTGTTGTGCCGGCTGAGGAATGCGGTGCAGGTAGCGGCTGGCCGCTCGCCGCGAGACAATGGGCTGTCGCGGCGCGGACATCCGCCGCCGGCTCATTAACATTACTGGGCCACTTCTTAATTTATTGCCTCGCCCGGCTCCTCTTTGAGAGATCGTAAAAGCCGCGAGCCGCGCTCGCCAGTTCAACACCGGCCTAAGTGGAGATTCGCTGATTTATATACCCGCGTCGGAGAGAATTCCAACCTGCGCAGGCGGTTTAATCGACCTTCCTTGTATCTGCGGCGGGAGGTGTAAAGGTGTTTTAATTCGTCGAGAACTACATAACTCAAGGCGGGAATGTAAGGCCCACTGCTCAGGGCGTCGTTTCCGAGAGGAACGACACGTATGTCTAGATAGTGTTGACACGATAGGTACGGTTAGGCAAAGTAAAGGCTGAAATAGTTTATTTCTGGCGAAACTCAGGCGGGTAATTGATGGTTTACTAAACTGTCCACAATGAATCAACATAAAAATGAACTGAAATTCCTGAAAGGACCACAGCTCTGCGGTTACATGCTCCGAATCCGTTATTAATTGAAAATTAATCTGTTATAAATGATGTTCACGCCTTGAGTTATCTTTTTCATTATGTTTCGGTCTACTGTGAATTATATTGCTTCAACCGCTGTCTTCTTTGAGCTTCAAAGTAATCCCAGTATTCTTAAATTCTTTTTAGGCGAAAAATTTCTAAAGCCAAGACCGCATCAATATTTATTTACAAAAAATTAGTTTCGACAGACCCTGCTGTGATCTTCAGGTATTCGAAAATTTTTGTTACACAAAGTGTTCATTTCGAGCTCAACCTCACTCCAAGTTGTCATGTATACAAAATATAGCACATAATATAAAGTTTTGACATAAATAAAACTTTTAAAATCAAGAAGCCTCTACAGCATATTGCCATGTCCATGAAGAAAGGGCTCAAAGGTGATTGTTACGTCATAGAAAACACAGTATACAATATAATACACAGTAGCACATCTGTTAACGTTAGCTTGACACGCTCTCAAAGATCACAACAATGTATATCGAAATTGGTTGTTTGTAAGTAGAAAAATATTTATTCTATTTCACTTTTAGAAAATTTTTAAAAGTAAAACTGATCGCTGCTTCTGATTTCTCAGCATGAGAAACTTAAGTAATACTTTTCGGTGAACTTCCATCTCTCCTTCGAAACGTATTTTGTCTCATGTGTCAAGTTCATTCTTCAGATTATCGCGTTTCACCATAAGAGATCCATAACTCTTGTAAGTCTTTTCTCATTTTCGCGAACCAGTCTAGCTTCGTTTTCGGATTACAAAAATAAACAATTATTCGACTAGACAACCTTTCTGACCTCATTCTTTTCAGATGAGCGTACGTAGAAACGAATAATGTTTATAATTTTCTCCACCTGGGAATGTGGCTCCTGATTGTGGTATCTTTTCTGCTTTCCATGTTCTTTCACTAGGTGCAATGTCTGTCACAGAGCTTAATTTCCTTTTGCGTCTAGTTCTTCTGTTAGATCTTTCTTATTCAATATGAGGCATTCTACCTCTTACTGGACGATCCGTCAAACATTTGCACAGAAGTATTTGAGCTAGACATTGACTGCCTTTTATTAACTGATTTGGTAAGAGTGCATCCATTCATTCCAAGATGCAACTCCAGGCAACTGTAAAATGAATATGCGCAATGGAAAATAATAAACGCTAAAATGAAGATTTGTCCCTGTCTGACTACCCCTGAAACAGATCTTAGGATTCGTTAATTATATAAATTGCAATCTAGACATAAATGACTGATGAATGCAACTAATCCTACAAAATGATAAACGTTTTTCCTTCGTATATATCTATTGTATATTTAAAAACTTTATATTACAAAGTCTACATTTCCTAAGCAATATTACTGATCGGTTGCCCAACTTTGCTACGGTCGCAGGTTCGAATCCTGCCTCGGGCACATATGTGTGTGATATCCTGAGGTTAGTTAGGTTTAAGTACTTCTAAGTTCTAGGGGACTTACGACCAAAGATGTTAAGTCCCACAGTGCTCAGAGCCATTTTAACCCTTTTGGACCAACTCTGCCTCTTATTATGACTGCGCGGTCTAATATCACTAACGCGAAATGACTGACATCATCTACGTACCAAACACTAGAAGACACTACTTTCAAAGATGATCTATGGTGGTGTGGAAACTAAGTTGAAGCAAACTAACGTGATCACAGCTGTTCAGCTTTTACACCCTTAACAAGCAGAAGCAATTTGCGATATCACCGAATGCACTGCGTCGTAATCGTCTGCGACGATGGAAGAACTCTAACCACAAATAAACGCTTTCAGACACTAGGGACGGCAAAAGGCGGTCCTCTGACTCATATACTCTAATGCTGTCTTCTCCTCTCTGTGTTGTACAGACGAGAAACGCCAACTACCAGCAACAAGGACCGAGTTCTGGTAACGTCTCAACGTAAGTATAGGCTCTCAATTACTGAGCGCTGCGTACTCAACGATGACTTCCAACTCGAAGGTGAAGTCCAGAATCATACAGGTTCGCAACAGTACAGTGCCTAACTGTTCTAGCTATAAACTCTCGGGAGAGCAAAGTCAGCAAGTCCGTCTGTACCAACAAAAGCTGATATCGAGCGACCGTCACACACGAACGCTCACAACGGAAGACCTTGTCTCTCCATCGCTGGCTTCCCAGCAAGGCTCAGCTCTCCACCGTCGTAATTCCGAAAACGAATCATATTCTCGAAACCACGGAATATTCTCCCTCTCTGCAGATTCTTCCGAACGCCGACCAACCAAATTTCAGTCTTTTGCCTTCCCGCGCGGAAAGTTTGCGAGGAAAAACCTATACTCATACAATAATACGCTTCTGAGGAAAAATCCTTGAAAATAACCCAGCCTGCGTGGTTTGCGAGGTGCCGCTTCTTCGTTCCTCTCACCTGCGTCCAAGATTTGCAAAGTTCGGAAGTATAATCCGGTTATCCTTCCCGTCCGGCTACAACAGCGGCCGGCCGTCACTCTATTGTGCTCTAGAGCTCAGGTGCCACGATGTCTGTCTAGCTACTTCCTGTTTGTAAGCAGGACCAACAAATGCGCAGGCCTCCCACCCAGAGCGTGAGTTCTGCCTGCCGTTTCATTTCCACTGTCGTTCCAACCTCTACTAGTATGATAATAAAGACACTCCGTCGTCTTTCATGCAATAAGCGTTAACAATTATTTACAATGAGCACGTGACAATGTTAGCCTCCTTTATATATTCATATATACTATGTACAACCTATCAATGATACCTAATTATGTTTGTAAACCACGGCAAAATATGTGAATGGGTGAATTATGAATAATCCGCCTCGATTGCGAAAATTCCCGGTGTTTACCCAGGTTTCAACGTGGATAACCACGCCTTCTTCAGAACAAAAATTTTGTTCTGAAGAAGGCGTGGTTATCCACGTTGAAACCTGGGTAAACACCGGGAATTTTCGCAATCGAGGCGGATTATTCATAATTTATTTAGATAATTACGATTGCTGACGCGCTGCAATGCTGAAAGTTCTTAAATGTGAATGGGTGCTTGTAAGGTGGGAAAGTATAGCCACCTTACATGTTCATCTTGTTGATCCTTGACTCAAATGCTCATTTTTCATAGTTGCTGGCCTCCATCCAGTCTTCTAAGTGTATTCTGCTTGCTTTCTATAACTATCAATTAATTCTCTGGTTTCTGTCTTGATATTCTTCATTGACTGAATTTCCTCAAACGAGCTCTGCAGCAACACTTTCAGTGGTTTCAGCTGAAGTTTAGTGATCTATTTAGTTGTAGTGCCAACAAAATCTTTAAAAAAAAATGCATGCGTACCTGATGAACAGTATATTGCCAAATTTTTAAAAAGTCATAATTATTATTGCATGTGAGAGGGGAGTTAACGGAACCAGAATTCCTTTTCTGTGCATTGAGGGGTTTTAGTAGTGAGTTGTCCTATTATGTGCCTCTACTACACACTGCCCTGAGTCAGTTCAAAAACCATCATCCATGCAGAAGCCTCAACTAGGATGAAGAGCTTCACTAAGTTGGTGATGCAAGGCACGATATGAGAACACGTGATTATTAGTATGCTGTGGTCCGTAACATGGGGCTGGAACACTTACATGGAGTGACATTTGCATGGAGTGACACTTTCACTGAGGCTAGGGCTCTTACTGGGCTAACCAGCTTTCCAAAGATACAGGCACACTGGGAAATCTAGCAGTTCAGCATAGCCATTTGTGCGAACTGGCTCATGGTGTCACCACAGCATTGAGCAACCAGGTATCGCTTCACGGCGGCTCATTAATGCGTTTTGTGGCAAATTTGTTTTTTAAGTATTGTATTAATGAAAAGTGACAATGAAATTAACATAATGAGAACTGATAATGAAATTCAACATGTCTTTCAACATTTTGGTGATGCAAAGAACAGAGACCAGCTAAATAAGAAACATGGCATGTCTAACGACTGTTACAGCCTTATGATGACTGCCATTTTAGGATTAAATTTAAGCCAATAAATTCATATTTCGTAACGATTTTATTTAAGCTATTGTTGTGTGTGGATACATGCATAGTTGGTGACACTTCACTCTCAGCTCCAGGCTGTGATGGCTTTTGTTACACAGCTTGAAGCTGCAGTCGATGGGCACCGCTGCTGTGTGCCAACCGTGGGGTTCCCACCGATGTCCCACATGTTCTAGTCCTCCGATCGTTACTCACCGGGCCGGCCGCTGTGGCCGAGTGGTTCTAAGCGCTTCAGTCTCGAACCGCGAGACCGCTACGGTCGCAGGTTCGAATCCTGCCTCAGGCATGGATGAGTGTGATGTCCTTAGGTTAGTTAGGTTCAAGTAGTTCTAAGTTCTAGGGGACTTATGACCTCAGATGTTAAGTCCCATAGTGCTCAGAGCCATTTTGGTACTCACCGCTAGTCATCCCAGTTGCTGCTTGCACTAAGGATGACCCCTCACCTATGGTCGAGTGGGAGGTTGCACTGGGGAGTAGCAGGAGCGAAAGACTTCCCTGGGGGACGCATGTAAACAGGTTCCAGGTGCTGTCTGTGGCTGACACTGTCACTCAGCCAGATGCAGTCGCTTGTTCTGTTTCAGAGGAAACCTCTCAGCCTGCAAGTTCTCGGCAACCACCGAGGGTGGGATTATTTATAGATGGGAGCAAGCGCGTTAGGCGCGTTATGGGGCCTGTTGGGTACACGGCTGTCAAGAAGAAGAAGAAAGCCAATGTGCACTCCGTGTGTGTACCGGGTGGGGTCATTCCAGACGTGGAACAGGTACTCCAGATGCCATGAAGAGCACCAGCCAACTGCAGGTGATGCCTCACGTCAGTAGCAATAATACGTGTCTCCGAAGAGATCAGCTAACAAATGTGGTAAAGGCTAACAGATGTGGTAAAGGCTGCTAGTCATGACTGCGAGATTAAAGCAGAGTTCAACATTGGCAGCATAGTCGACATGATCGATTGCGGACCTCTGGTACAGAGCCGAGTAGAGGGCCTGAGTTACAGGCTCAGCCTGTTCTGTGACCGCGTAGGCTGCAGATTCCTCGACTTGCGCCGAAGGGTAGTTTGGTTTCGGGTTCCGTTGAATAGGTCAGGAGTCCATTACACGAAGGAAGCTGCTACGCGGGTAGCAGGGGTGGTTTTTTTAGGTTAGAGGGACTCGGAAAAACAGAAGAAAGGGCTTCAGTCACAAAGGTTGCTCGCCGAACACAGGAAGAACGTAGATAAAGTAACCATCGGTATAACAGTTGTAAATTGTCGTAGCTGTCTTGGGAAAGTACCAGAGCTCCAAGCGCTAATAGAAAGCACTGATGCTCAAATCGTTATAGGCACTAAAAGCTGGCTAAAGCTGGAAATAATTTCAGCCAAAAGTTTGGGAAGAACCTAACGGCGATCCGAAAGGACAGGCTAAATAGTGTTGGCGGTGGTGTGTTTGTTGATGCTAGAAGCAGTTTATCTTGTAGCGAAATGGAAGTAGATAAAATAATAATTGGTTCCTTTCACCTACCTCCCATTTCAGATGATACAATCGCTGAAAGGTTCAAAGAAAACTTTTCTTTGATTTCAGACACATACCCGACCCACACAATTTTAGTTGGTGGTGAGTGTGATTTACTCTCGATATGTTGGCGAAAAAAATGTTTAATTCCGGAGGAACGCACAAAAAATTATCCAAAATTGTCGTAAACGCACTCTCAGAAAAATGTTTCGAGCGGATAGTTCATGAGTACACGCAAATAGTAAACGGTTGTGAAAACGCACTTGACCTTTTAACAACAAATAACCCCAAGTTAATAAGGATAAACAAAACGGATACAGGGATTGGTGAACACAAGGTCCCCGTAGCGAGACTGAATATTATTATCACCAAATCCTCCAAAAAATAAACGAAAAATGTACCTATTCAAACAAGATGATTAAAATTCACCTGACACCTTCCAGAGAGACAATCTCCATTCTTTCCAACATAACGATGTAAGTGTCAACTAGATGTGGTTCGAATTTAAAGAAATAGTATCGGCAGCAATTGAGAGATTTATACCAAATAAATTAACAAACTACGTAGCTGATTCCCGAAGGTACACAAAACGGGTGTGAACCCTGTAGCAGATACAACGAAAAAAATACGCCACATTTAAGCAATCGCATCATCTCCAAAATTGGCGATCTTTTACAGAAGTTCTAAATTTAGCACGGATTTCAATGCGAGATGATTATAATACACTCCTGGAAATTGAAATAAGAACACCGTGAATTCATTGTCCCAGGAAGGGGAAACTTTATTGACACATTCCTGGGGTCAGATAAATCACATGATCACACTGACAGAACCACAGGCACATAGACACAGGCAACAGAGCATGCACAATGTCGGCACTAGTACAGTGTATATCCACCTTTCGCAGCAATGCAGGCTGCTATTCTCCCATGGAGACGATCGTAGAGATGCTGGATGTAGTCCTGTGGAACGGCTTGCCATGCCATTTCCACCTGGCGCCTCAGTTGGACCAGCGTTCGTGCTGGACGTGCAGACCGCGTGAGACGACGCTTCATCCAGTCCCAAACATGCTCAATGGGGGACAGATCCGGAGATCTTGCTGGCCAGGGTAGTTGACTTACACCTTCTAGAGCACGTTGGGTGGCACGGGATACATGCGGACGTGCATTGTCCTGTTGGAGCAGCAAGTTCCCTTGCCGGTCTAGGAATGGTAGAACGATGGGTTCGATGACGGTTTGGATGTACCGTGCACTATTCAGTGTCCCCTCGACGATCACCAGAGGTGTACGGCCAGTGTAGGAGATCGCTCCCCACACCATGATGCCGGGTGTTGGCCCTGTGTGCCTCGGTCGTATGCAGTCCTGACTGTGGCGCTCACCTGCACGGCGCCAAACACGCATACGACCATCATTGGCACCAAGGCAGAAGCGACTCTCATCGCTGAAGACGACACGTCTCCATTCGTGCCTCCATTCACGCCTGTCGCGACACCACTGGAGGCAGGCTGCACGATGTTGGGGCGTGAGCGGAAGACGGCCTGATGGTGTGCGGGACCGTAGCGCAGCTTCATGGAGACGGTTGCGAATGGTCCTCGCCGGTACCCCAGGAGCAACAGTGTCCCTAATTTGCGGGGAAGTGGCGGTGCGGTCCCCTACGGCACTGCGTAGGATCCTACGGTCTTGGATTGCATCCGTGCGTCGCTGCGGTCCGGTCCCAGGTCGACGGGCACGTGCACCTTTCGCCGACCACTGGCGACAACATCGATGTACTGTGGAGACCTCACGCCCCACGTGTTGAGCAATTCGGCGGTACGTCCACCCGGCCTCCCGCATGCCCACTATACGCCCTCGCTCAAAGTCCGTCAACTGCACATACGGTTGACGTCCACGCTGCCGCGGCATGCTACCAGTGTTAAAGACTGCGATGGAGCTTCGTATGCCACGGCAAACTGGCTGACACTGACGGCGGCGGTGCACAAATGCTGCGCAGCTAGCGCAATTCGACGGCCAACACCGCGGTTCCTGGTGTGTCCGCTGTGCCGTGCGTGTGATCATTGCTTGTACAGCCCTCTCGCAGTGTCCGGAGCAAGTATGGTGGATCTGACACACCGGTGTCAATGTGTTTTTTCCATTTCCAGGAGTGTAGTTTCCACATAGAAACTTTGTTTCGAAACCTGGCAGAACATTCAAAGAGCTTCTGGTCGTATGTGAGCCATGCTAGCGAGAAGATACAGTCAATGCCTTCTCTGCGCGACAGCAACGGAGATACTATCGAAAACAGTGCTGCCAAAGCAGAGTTACTAAACACAGACTTCCGAAATTGCTTCACCAAAGAAGACGAAGTAATTATTCCAGAATTCGAATCAAGAACGGCTACCAACATGAGTAACATAAAAGTAAATAGCCTCGGAGTAGTGAAGTAACTTAAATCACTTAATAAAAGTAAGCCTTCTGGTCCAGACTGTATACATGTTAGGTTCTCTTTCAGAGTATACTGATGCAATAGCTCCTTACTTAAGAATCATATACAACCGTTCGCTAGACGAAAGATCCTTACCCAAAGACTGGAAAGTTGAACAGGTCAAGAAAGGTAGCAGAAGTATTCCACTAAATTACAGGCCATATCATTAAAGTCGATATGAAGCAGGATTTTGGAACGTTATGAATTACCTCGAAGAAAACGGTCTATTGACACACAGCAACACGGATTTGGAAAACATAGCTCTTGTGATACACGACCAGCTCTTTTCTTGTGCGAAGTGTTGGGTGCGATTGACAAGGGATTTCAAATAAATTCCTTATTTCTGGATTTCCGGAAGGGTTTTGACACTCCACCAAGTGGCTTGCAGTAAAATTTCGTGCTTATGGAATATCGTCTCAATTATCTAGTTTCCTGTCAGACAGGTCACAGTTCGTAGTAACTGGCGGAAAGTCATGGAGTAAAACAGAAGTGACTTCTGGCGTTCCCCTAGGTAGTGTTATAGGCATTTTGCTGTTCCTTATAGATATAAACGATTTGGGAGACAAACTGAGCAGCTGTCTTATGTTGTTTGTAGAGGACGCTCTCGTTTATCGACTAGTAAAGTCATCAGAAGATCAAAACAAATTACAAAACGATTTAGAAATGATATCTGTATGGTGCGAAAATCGGCAGTTGACCTAAATAACGAAAATTGTGACGTCATCCATATGAGTGTTAAAAGGAATCCGTTAAACTTCGGTTACACGATAAATCATTCGAATCTGAAGGCCATAAATTCAACCAAACGCCCAAGAGTTACAATTACGAGCAACTTAAATTAGAATGAACACATAGCCGGCCGTGTTGGCCGAGCGGTTCTAGGCGCTACAGTCTGGAACCGCGCAACCGCTACGGTCGCAGGTTCGAATCCTGCCTCGGGCATGGATGTTTGCGATGTCTCCAGGTTAGTAAGGTTTGAGTAGTTCTAAGTTATAGGATACTGATGATGTAAGAAGTTAAGTCCCATAGTGCTCAGAGCCAGCCAAGGAACACATAGAAAATGTGGGTAAGGGTAACCAAGGACTGCCTTTTTACTGGCAGGACATTTAGAAAATGTAACAGATTTACTAAAGACACTGCCTGCACTAGTCTGTCCTCTTTTAGAATACTACTGCATGGTATGGGATCCTTACCAGATAGGACTGACGGAGTACATCGAAAAAGTTCGAAGAAGAGCAGCAGGTTTTGTATTACCACAAAATATGGGAGAGAATGTCACTGAAATGATACATGATTTGGGATGGACATCATTAAAACAAAGGCGTTTTTCGTTGCAACATTCTCCTCTGGATATGAAAATATTGCGTTGAAGAAGACCTACATAGGGAGAAACGACTACCATGATAAAATAAGGGAGATCAGAGGTAGCACGGAAAGATATAGATGTTCGTTCTTACCCCGCGCTATACGAGACTGCTATAATAACGAATATTGAAGGTTCTTCGATGAAGCTTCTGCTAGGCATTTAAATGTGATTTGCACAGTATTCACGTAGATGTAGACTTAGATGTATAAGAACGCAGATTGTCAATGAACATTACTTATTTTGTTTTTCAGTGAAGGATCAATGTCTGGCCCCACTTTTCGTGTAATGCTAATTAGAAGACATGATCTGAGTGAGCCTCTGTGAGTGGATTTCGTTCTCTTCGTGGCGTATCAAATTAGCATCTACAGTAAGTCAAAACATCGACATAATCATTGCTACAGAAAGTTTATATTGAGGATGGAGACTAATTTTGTTATGAAATTAATCATGCAAACATCAAACTGTAGGTGTGTAGATTTTAGCTCTACTCGAGCTTCTACTTATTCGAAAATCAGTGAAACTGCTCAAACCTCAGAAGCTGAAAAGAAGCAATCTTGATGTGTTCTTCTCGAAAATAATAATGTAACGTCATAGTGAGAATATTGACAAAATTGAGACTTTTATTTCTCTATTTCCTTACGATGAATACTTTCTTCAGTCATATCCCTTAAAAGGTTTTCTTTAAAAAAAAATTAATACATCGGCTTCTTTCTGTTCGCCTTCCAGTGCCTATAATTTTTTGCGTGGAATCTATTGTAATGTTGTTGCAAACTGATTTTTTTCGATGCGTTCAAAGTTCTGAAGCCCATTGATAGAACACTAAACGTATCAAGACACCATGATATACAATAAACATATAAATTAGGCATCCTGCACTGATACTTTGATGCCGATGTGTCTGATATCTTTGGAGATCATAACCCGACCATCATACTACTTTTCTTCTCTTGAAAGACAACTACTCTCCATTTTAAAGGGAGACTCCACCCTAAAACTTCAATTTTTTTGAGTAAAAATTTAATGACTGTTTCAAATCCGTTGAGAGTTTACTCTTAGATCTCAAAATTATTTGGCTGTATTCGGATTACAAGTACGTCTACGAAATGTTTGAAATACGGACTACATAAGGGGATGTGGAACACTGGAAGATACCAAAGACAATTTTTAATTTCTATCACCATCAGGCAGAACCATTTTCAGTCAGAACTTAGATAAGCAATTGGCAGCCAGTCATTGGAAACCAATTTCTTTGCCTGTTGACTGTGCAGAAATGTAAATTTAGGGAATACACTGAAGTCTTGTTCAGTAGAATCAACAAGCTCCAAGGGATTGGTATTGACTTACAATCAGATATCCCCACCACTGCACCTCCTCAAGAACACCAGGAGTAGATTTTTATTTGGAAATTTGAAGAGAAGGGCTACCCTTATCTTGAACTTACAAGAACAGACCTCAGATAAACAGGAGGCGAAAAGGTTATCGAGCCGCTGAATTGTAGAGGGTGTGTGTCTTGTAGTAACATTAATTTTTTGATAAAACATAAAAAATCTATTTCACTATGAGTTTGTTCTTCTAAGTTCAGTGCCAAATTTTTTATCATAAATATTAACCAGTATGAGTGAAATTTTTGTTATGAACTACAAAACGGTCAGACACATCAGCATCAACGTAGCAGTGCAGGGTGCTTGGTCTATACGTTTATTGTATGCGATGGTGTAAATGTTCGCATAGTTCAATGCACTAATATTATTGAAAATGTAATTTATTTATATTATCATCAAATTTATGTACCGATAATCAAAGGAAATTTAAGGTTGAAATTTGAAATAAACTGTAAGAACAAATTATTAACATTTCTCATAAAATGAATGCAGAGAACCATTAAACTACAGGAGCGTCTTGTGAATGTCGCTAGAAAGACTGGCATGTGAAAATTGTGGTGTGAGTATCAAAAGTTGGATTTCAAGACTACCATTAGAATGATATTAAAAATTGAGAACTCGAAAACCAGTGAAGTTACGGATTTCACAACTTGAGCACTGCTGCGTCTTTATGTAATAGACACGTTTTAAAAATTGGGTGGCTATCGCCAAAATAGAAGAAAAGTTAAATACTTGGTGCAGTCCCCCTTAAGCACTGCGACGTGTATACTGTATTTTCGTATCTAAAGCTCGCAGAACCTGCTTATGGTCATTTCTCTGAAAACAGCACGTTGTTTGCACCTCCCCTGAGCTACCAGTAGGCCGTGCCGCGCTAGGTATTGACGTCTGACGGTCCTATTTACCGTGAACGCTCTTGCTGGCATAGCCGCATCCTCAACAGGCCTGCTGTAGTCTACGACATGTGTTACTACAACATAGTTTTAGCATATGTTGAAAGGCTGCAAAAGTGAGACCATGATTTTTATGATAATTTACTTTGTTTTTAGCAGTTTCTTGCTCATTTGCTTATTTTCTAACGGAGGGAGAAAATATGGATTTATTTGTATGTCATTTGCTTGCGTTTCCTCTGCAAAGATTTCTCTTTCGAAATCCACCCATAGAGATTTTGATTTTAAGAACCTCTCAAGGCGAATGCTGCAGTTACTCCCTAGAAAACTGTTGGCCTTCGAGATAGTCTTTTCAGTCTTAGGGAATATTTCACAAATTTTAAGAAACATTCAGCCGATTTTGAGTCGTTCTCAGGGAACACTAAGAGAAGGTAGTCTCTTTTCGTTCCCATTAATTTTATTTACAATATTTAAAAGATTGACAACTATTACATTAAACTATTTTCCAATATTTATAAATTGTTCAATGATTCTGACGTTTCCTTCGTCATAGCAACTTCTGTGTGTACCCCACGCAAGCTAGATGTGATTTTAAGTTCCTATCAGTTTTGAGTTTCTCTAAAGCCTTTGCAATCGTTTTTTCAGTCTACTTTGCTGACTTTATTCTTCTTTTCCCATCGAAGTTTAAAACTAACTGATGAAACTTGAGGCCGTGGTACTCTCCATTTTCTCAAGGATTTTTCACTGATGAGTAAACATTGGGATGAACTTTTGATATTAACGTATTTATTCATCCATTCCGTTCTTCTGAGTCCTCATCAGAGCAATGGCACCTTTTGATGCCATTCCTCATCTCTCTTGGCATATGTTTGTTATCGAGCCACTGGTTCACAAAATAATCCCAAGATTCCTGGAGCGTTTGGTTTTCAGATGTGCTCTCTTGAATACACAGCCAACCACTACCCGCCATTTTCAGAGGAAGATCTGCTAGAGCAGAACACATTGTTATGTGAAAGCGTATTTCCTTCTTTTTCTTATAGGCTAAAATGAGGCCACAACACTGAATTTTCGTTTCCACAAACATTAATTAAAATAATAATTGCAACAAGTAATCTCTGTTCCAGGAAACAAACTGTTAGTTGCTTAGACGATGACAACTTCGAAGCCCACCATCAGATATGCAGTGTTCCAGCCACGCACGTTAGTTTTAATAGCTTTGAAAAAAGTTCATATGTTTCTCGATTTTTATTTGGCAGTGAAGCGTAAACAACTGGAATGTTGTGATTATTCAGTTCCTCCCGGCGTATTTGTTGCTCAAGCAGTCCACGGGTATACTGCCGGTCCATAGCGTCCAACGGGCGCAATATTTCGGAGATCAGCCATGCCGCCATCGTCAGGTGCGCTAACGAACTGAGCTCTTCGCGTGGATCTGCAATGAGATAACATGTCCTCCGATGTGTGATGGAGGTCGCAGCAGTTATTGCTTTGCCTCCCATGCATGCCGATGTAATGCGTCTTCACATGTAGGTCGTCTTCTTGGGTGTCTCCTCAGCACAGTTCTGCAGCGAGCATGTGTGGCCAGCGGGGTGTGACGCTGCGCGTAAGTTTGCGGCCCAGCGTCCGGATTTGGGTTTTGTGTGACCGGCCAGCACGTTCGTAAAAGATGTGGGCGATCGTCTGGAAGAGGTCACGGAGCAGAAGTACTTCCGCGATATCGTGAAGATGAGCGGTTGGGAAATCGGAAGGCAGGTGTAAGGCCAGCCAAAGGATACGATTCTGCATTGCCTCCAGCTTCTTCAGCTTCGTGTCGGCGGCGTTCCCGCGGACGACAGCGGCGTATTGGAGTACAGGGCGGAGCAGCGCTTTGTAGAGAGTGATGCCCAGCCGCGGTGGTTGTTGGGAGCCGGGGTTCAGCACCGGGTACAGGATGCGGAGCCTGTTCCGCACTTTGGTCTTCACTTCGCGAATGTGCTGAATCTACATGAGTCGATGGTGACGCCGAGGTAATGCGCCATTGGAAGCAACAGGACAGGGCTTCCACCGACGGTGA
Source organism: Schistocerca gregaria (assembly GCF_023897955.1). NCBI lineage: Eukaryota > Metazoa > Arthropoda > Insecta > Orthoptera > Acrididae > Schistocerca > Schistocerca gregaria. Next base: position 361,622,917 of record NC_064931.1, read on the forward strand.
GCGGTTGCAGACCTGCAGGAACGAGTCGCCTGGTGACGTTCAGGAACTGTGTCTTGGCCCCATTGAATTGTAGACGCCACTTGACTGCCCAGGCTGCCAGGGTGTCAACGACGAGCTGCAGAAGGCGGCACATGACGGCGGCATTGAGGCTCCTCGTATATAGAGCCGTGTCATCCGCGTACAGGGCGAGCCTCACACGGTCGATCTTCGACGCATCAGAAGTGTACAACGAGTACAGGAGTGGCCCCAAGACCGAGCCCTGTGGCACACCGGCGTTGATGCGGCGGACGGAGGACAAGCCATGCGCGGCCCGCACATGGAAGGTCCTATCGGCAAGATAGGAACGGATGAGACGGACGTGCGACGTCGGGACCCCAAGTTCAAAAAGTCTGAATAAGAGGCCGCGGTGCCATACACAGTCGAAAGCACGTGACACGTCCAGGAACACCGCGCCGAAGAACTTGCGCTGCTCGAGGGCGACGAATGCATCTTCCACCTGTCGAAGGAGTTGGTGAACTGCCGAGTGGCCCCTGCGAAAGCCGAACTGCTCTTCGGGCAGGTGGCCTTCCTCGTCAAAGTGGCGCTGCAGCCGCCTGATGTACACCCTTTCAAAGACCTTGGAGACGACCGGCAGTAAACTAATGGGTCTGTAGTTCGCGGGCTGACGCAGATCCTTCCCCATCTTCGGAATCTGCCACGATCTCTGCATGCTTCCAGGACTGAGGAAAAATTGCAGGACCAGAGGATTACATTAAAGACGTCGGCGAGATGATTGACAGCCACCGGCGGCAACTTCTGGAGTAGGGCGTTGGAAACTTCGTCTGGCTCCGCAGCTTTCCTGGGGTTCAGGGCACGCAGGATGGACGACACCTCTTCCGCCGTCGTCTCCTCAATGACGTCATCGTCGTCGCGTGCCTCCAAGTAGCGTGGGAGCCGGTCAGCAACCAGGTCGTCGTGGACAGCGTCGGTCGGGTCTTCTATCGGCGTAAACGCAGCCTCAAAGACGTCTGCAAGGGCATCAGCCTTCGCAGCTGGTTCGCAGACAGCCTGACCATGGACCATCGGTGGAGCGATACGTTGCGTGCGGCGTAGGAAACGCTTCGTCGTCCGCCAGGCCGTGCCGTTGTCAAGGCAGAGGGTGGCTACCTTGTTATTACAGTCGCGATTGAGATGGTTGTCAATGCCGGCCCGGATGTCCCGACGCATCCTGTTGAGGAGGTGTTTGGTGTCGGCATTTCTTGTCCTCTGCCACTCCCAGTAGACCCGGTTCTTCTCAGTGATGGCCGCAAGGATAACCGGCGGCAGCAGTCGGGAGTAGTCAGGCGGAGTGCGAGGTCGGGGCGGCGTTGCTATAATGGCAGCGTCGATCGTGGTTGTCGCGAAGTGCAGGAGTGCTGCGTCCTCTCCAGCTTCCGCTGGGGGCGGCGTGAAGGCGAGTGAGTCAGTCATGGCTGCTAGAAACCTGTCCCAGTCGATGCCAGCAAGTGAGATGCCTTTCCTGGGCTGTTGGAGGGCGTCTAGGTCGATATCAAAAACCACTGGGACATGATCAGAAGACAGTTCCGTCCTCGTCGTGGCGGTGATCTGATGAGGGATGCCCTAGACAACCGCGATGTCGATTATATCCCGGAGGCGACGAGCAGGGAAGATTGTCGGGTCATACAGCCCCACCACAAGCGCATGGTGTCGTTCCGCTAGCCGGAGCAGGTAGCGTCCAGTGGCATTGGTGATCCTGGAGTTCCCGGAGACATGTTTACTACTGAAGTCCCCAGCGACGAACACCTGCCCTCGCAAGGAGAGCAGAGCATCGTTGTCAGCAGGGTCCAGTGGACGAGACGGCGGTCGATAGGCAGCGACGAACGTGATGGCGCCCGCTGAGGTATGAAGGACGACACCAGTGGCCTCCAGCGTGGCCAGTGGTGGAAGTTGTATCACATGATGACGAATGCCATTGTGGACGTAAACTGCTGTCCCACCACACGCCATCAGTCGATCGGTGCGATAACTGGAGTAGTTCGCTGCCCTGACGTCGACCCCAGGCCTCAGGTGGGCTTCGTTGATAAGGCAGACGTCGACGGCTTCAGCGTGAAAAAATGGGCAAAGTTCGCCAGCTTGAGTGCAGGCGCCGTAGGCATTCCACGCGACGACCGTGTCCCTCTAATGCCGCCCATGGTGCAGCTGGTGAGTGTTGACAGCGGTCGGGGCTGGAGAGGCCATCGGCACTGCAGTGGTGAGTTGCTTCGACAGGACTTCAATCAACTTCGTAGCACTGGTCACCAGGGCAGTGAACTGCGTTACGTGGTTGGCCAGGTCAGCGGTGGAGGCAGCTGGCGCGGCCCCATCGCTGGAAGTGGGAGACGTGGCTGCTTCGCTGTGAGAGTCCACCTGGGGCTGCTCGAGTGACGGAGCTGAGCGCTGGGTACCTAAGGGGCAGTGACCCCCGCGCCGGCGGTTGGCGGGGCGCGGTCCGGCCGACGTCCTGGGAGAGACAGTACCCGGGTCTGCCACTAGCAACTGTGATGGAGGCGCAGTAGCCTCAGGTGTCGGCACGGCCTCGGATGCTGCAGGAGCAGGAGCAGTCGACGCAGTCGGGACTGCGAATGGCGCCCCTGACGTTTCCGCCGCGAAAGAGACGCCAAGAAATTGTCACCTCAAGGACCTGTACCACCAAGACTCTATGTACTCCCTAAAGTCCACAAAGAGGGGATCCTATTCGCCCGATTGTCAGCAACATTAGGGTACCTACTTACTTGCTGGCAAAATATCTGGCTGAATTACTTAGCCCCTATGTAGGTGAGTGCCCTCACCATATTTGTAATTCCGTCGATTTCGTGAAATGTCTCGACAATTTCAGACTGAAAGTCACTGATATCCTAGTGAGCTTCGACGTGGTTTCACTATTCGCCAGGGTGCCTATGCGAGAGTCAAATGAGCTTATTATGCAGAAATTCGACGAGAAGACCATTGAACTCTTTAGGCATGTCTTGACCTCAACGTATTTTCTGTTTAATGGGGAATACTACGAGCAAGCCGATGGAGTCGCAATGGGCAGCCCACTCTCGCTGGTGGTCGCGAATTTGTACATGGAGTACTTCGAGAAGGAAGCCTTGTGGTCATCCAATTGGAAACCTACATGTTTCTCCCGTTATGTCGATGACACTTTCGTCATCTGGCCCCATGGTAGGGAGAAGCTACTGGATTTCCTTACACACCTAAATCCCATACATCCAAATATCAAATTCACTATGGAGACCGAAGCAGAAGGAAGATTACCATTCCTGGACGTCATAGTCAAGAGAAGAGATGATGGTACCCTGAGCCACGGTTTGTACAGAAGAAAACGCACACTGACCTGTACCTGCATGCAGACAGCTGCCACCACCCTTCTCAGAGGAATGGAGTACTGAAAGCACTAGTACACAGGGTGCGCAGCATCTCAGACGCAGAGAATTTTCCCCTAGGAATTGGAACACCTCAAAACCGTGTTCCGAAAAAACGGGTACTCGGAATGGCGGATTAGACGCGCTCTCCGTGCCACCACGACAGCACGACCTGTGGAGACGGATGAAGTCACGGAAGAAGACGTAGCCACTGCCTTTGTTCCGTACAATGGCACACTATCGGGGAAAATCGGCCGTATATTAAAGAAACACCGAGTTAAACCCGTCTTTTGCCCGCCCAATAAAACACGGGCATTACTGGGAAGTGTGAAAGATGACGTCAGTTTGAGGAAGGCCGACATATACCAAATTCCATGTGTGCGTGGCAAGACTTGTATCAGACAAACAGTGCGCACCATCGAAGATCGTTGCCGAGAACATCAAAGGCACACTCGACTGAAATATCCAAATAAGTCGGCGGTAGCAGAGCACTGTTTGTCCTAGAAACACGGGATGGATTATGAGCGTACCAAGATCCTGACTCAGACCTCTAAATATTGGGTCAGCGTTTTAAGGGAGGCTATCGAAATTCGCACCCAGGAAGATCTTATTAACCGAGATTGCGGCTACAATCTCAGCAAGGCTTGAGACCCGGCATTGAATGTAATTCAGAAGACTCTCAGCAAGAAATACGAACTGGCGACCAAGGCGGACGTAGCAAGCACATCGACGCTACGACCGATTGCGACGCCCACGTCTTCGCGACCGCCGGCGCACGGGCGCGGACGGCGAAGAGAGCGGCACACGGGGGGAGGGGATTTATATCGGCCGTCCGCCCTCAGGAGCTCAGTTCGTCAGCGCACCTGACGATGGCGACATATCTGATCGGCGAAATATTGTGCCCGTTGGACACTATGAACCGGCAGTACACCCGTGGACTGTTCGAGCAACTGGAATGGTGGTAGTTTTTTCCCCAAGGACTATTAGCGTCGGCGTGGAGTATAAGCAACCGTCCAAACTACTAGCTTGATCTCTTGAACTTTCCATTCGCAAAGAATAATTCGCAGTTTGATAAACACACTTTTCCTTTTCGCTGGAAAAAAACAGTATTATGTCATTCGATCTCCTGTTATCATCGGCAAGTAAACAGATGCTACCATCATTCATGAGGATATTATTCCCTTTGAAAAATATTCCTCCAGAATCGGTGAGATCTTGCGTGCTTCCAATACAATTTCACCTAATGCGATGTAATGATTGTTTCGCGCATCTTTGTGATGATAACGATGTTACTAAATCGTAGCCTGCAGTACTACTTCAACTTAAACTGATGGAACTGTGACGTCGGTTTCTTTTGCCCACTTCTTTGCATTGAAGAAATGTTTTTGCTACTTCATCTGAAATACAAACATGGCTACCTTCCCCTTAAACTGTGTTACCTTTTGTGGATAGTCTTCCTTTGCATTGATTCTTTAAAGTTTACTTAGCGCCAGTAAGTCACTTCTTGTTTGGTTGTATAGTCCGCTACGTATTGATGCTCGTTGCTCGTTGTAAATTAGTAAAGGCGTCCCTCGAGTGGTCTCGGCGAACTCTATTATCTCAGCACTAAAACCAAGAACACTACTTGTCAGTCACAGGTCAACTGCAGTTCTGATCTCTGGGAGAAAGTCACGCTTGCTGCGAACTGCTGTGGGGCAGGCAACATTGTGCAGCAACTGATCTTTGGCCTTCCCCAGAATACGACACAGGTAACGGTTGACAGGCCGTTGTATCCCCTTTCTGGAACATCCTGTCCACTGCCTCCAATGTCCTGGGCTCCGTACAGATGTCAACATATTCCCTCTCTGTACAAGTGTCGCTCCATACAAGTGTCACAAACTCGGGGGCACACCTTGAACAAGTACACATACTATGCTTTTCACTATGTCCTTTATAGGATATTTCAGGAGGATAATCAACACTAATACCACCTTCAGAATGGACATTCACTAGGACCAATTGATATTATAGCTTATATGAAATTTATTCAGGTGGCCACTTAGTCAGAACAATAGTCATCCCGCCTTTAACAGTATTCTATTATTCTCAAAAGAGACTTAATTTTTAGAGTCCGAATAATACTGAGTGACCCAATTGTCATCACAAACAGTGCATGTATTGCTAATAAGACTTCTCTCGTCTGGAAGCCCTCAAAACTACCATGAATGGAATCGTTCTGAAGGGATATTGATCCATGCATCTGTCAGTGCTACCCACAGTTCCTCCTGTGTAGCTGGTGATGGGTTGATCGAGTGTGCACAGACTTTCTTAAATGCTAGAAGGGGTTCAGATAGGGTGACATAAGGGGGCAAAGCTACTATGGTCGTGAATTTACTATAGTGTTCACCTAGCCTTCAGCGACCAGCCAGTGACTTGTAACATAATGCATAGTCCTGTTGAAGTATAACATATCCATTTACTCGTGTGAAAACATTCTCTCTGATACACTGAAGAACCTACCTAGACACTGTTGACCTCGAAAACCCGAATCGTGTGTAATTTCCTACATTCTGTGAGGCATGATTTTTAGACCACTTTCCATCCCAGAGTCCTCAAAATGGTTAGCTCGCCACGTACAGCTATGTTCACTACACAATTTTAAAACAGACTGAACAATTACGGTATGTTTACTCTCGCCATTCTCTGCAACATTTGGGCTTCACACGCTGCACATCATCAAGTAGGACAAACTTTCACGTCACTTTCGGCGGCTCTATTTTATCAGACGGATCAGAACTCAAAATCCATTGTCGTTAGATCTCACCATCAAAAGTATTCTGTGGATGGGACGTGTATTAATCTCACAGTGGTTGTACGCCTGTCGGTACTCTCAGTTGTAACGCCTCACTATCATATTCCCCATACAAAACATACGGAACCGTTAGATACAGTATCGTCCGTTTTGTACAGCCAACTATGGTACAGCGTGATCAAAAACCTCTATATTTCAAACTATGTGCGCGATCACAGCTAAGGGAAACACTGGGCTGGTTTAGCAGGACAGTTGTGCGGCCAGCGCATTCACCTCATGTAATGCCCCTTAATTATTTCTCTATAGCGCTATGTAAAAAGCGAGTTGTGCCTCACTTCAGGTGCCAGTGAAGCAGAGCGGCCGGCCGCTGTGACTAAACGGTTCTAGGCGCTTCATTTGGGAACCTTCATACCAACGATCGTCCGTCTCTGGTGAGTATGGTGGTAATCTGTATGAAATGACGAAATGCATAATGAGTCATGTATTCGACTCCACTTCAAATGGTTCAGTTGGCTCTAAGCACTATGGGACTTAACATCTGAGGTCATACGGTCACCTAGAGTTAGAACGACTTCAACCTAACTAACCTAAGGACATCGCACACATTCATGCCCGAGGCAGGATTCGAACCTGCGACCGTAGCGCTGCCTTTAGTCTACACCTTTAAGCTCTATTATGTTCCCGCTTTGTTTTCCTGGCAGTGTTAGTTGTCCGTCAGCAGTGATAGCTCTACATCTACATACAGGGTGTTTCAAAAATGACCGGTATATTTGAAACGGCAATACAAACTAAACGAGCAGCGATAGAAATACACCGTTTATTGCAATATGCTTGGGACAACAGTACATTTTCAGGCAGACAAACTTTCGAAATTACAGTAGTTACAATTGTCAACAACAGATGGCGCTGCGGTCTAGGAAACTCTATAGTACGATATTTTCCACATATCCACCATGCGCAGCAATAATATGGCGTAGTCTCTGAATGAAATTACCCGAAACCTTTGACAACGTGTCTGGCGGAATGGCTTCACATGCAGATGAGATGTACTGCTTCAGCTGTTCAATTGTTTCTGGATTCTGGCGGTACACCTGGTCTTTCAAGTGTCCCCACAGAAAGAAGTCACAAGGGTTCATGTCTGGCAAATAGGGAGGGCAATCCACGCCGCCTCCTGTATGTTTCGGATAGCCGAAAGCAATCACACGATCATCCATTCAGGAAATTAAAGACGTCAGCCGAGCGATGTGGCCAGGCAACATCTTGCATAAACCACGAGGTGTTCGCAGTGGCGTCTAAGGCAGTTTGTACCGCCACAAATTCACGAAGAATGTCCAGATAGCATGATGCAGTAATCGTTTCTGATCTGAAAAATGGGCCAATGATTCCATTGGAAGAAAAGGCGGCCCAGACCAGTACTTTTTGAGGATGCAGGGACGATGGGACTGCAACATGGGGCTTTTCGGTTCCCCATATGCGCCAGTTCTGTTTATTGACGAAGCCGTCCAGTTAAAAATAAGCTTCGTCAGTAAACCAAATGCTGCCCACATGCATATCGCCGTCATCAATCCTGTGCACTATATCGTTAGCGAATGTCTCTCGTGCAGCAATGGTAGCGGCGCTTGAGGGGTTGCCGAGTTTGAATTTTGTATGGATAGAGGTGTAAACCCTGGCGCATGAGACGATACGTGGACGTTGGCGTCATTTGGACCGCAGCTGCAACACGGCGAACGGAAACCCGAGGCCGCTGTGGGATCACCTGCAGCACTAGCTGCGCGTTGCCCTCTGTGGTTGCCGTACGCGGTCGCCCTACCTTTCCAGCACGTTCATCTGTCACGTTCCCAGTCCGTTGAAATTTTTCAAACAGATCCTTTATTGTATCGCTTTTCGGTCCTTTGGTTACATTAAAACTCCGTTGAAAACTTCGTCTTGTTGCAACAACACTGTGTTCTAGGCGGTGGAATTCCAACACCAGAAACCTCCTCTGTTCTAAGGAATAAACCATGTTGTCCACAGCACACTTGCACGTTGTGAACAGCACACGCTTACAGCAGAAAGACGACGTACAGAATGGCGCACCCACAGACTGCGTTGTCTTCTATATCTTTCACATCACCTGCAGCGGCATCTGTTGTTGAAAATTGTAACTACTGTAATTTCGAAAGTTTGTCCGCCTGAAAATGTAGTGTTGTCCCAAGCATATTGCAACAAACGGTGTATTTCTATCGCTGCTCGTTTAGTTTTTATTGCCGTTTCAAATATACAGGTCATTTTTGAAACACCCTGTAAGTACTCCGCGAGTCATATGACGCGTGTAGCTGGAGATACTTCTGTTACCATTAACGGCTGGCCTGGGTGGCCAAGCGGTTCTAGGCGCTACAGTCTGGATCCGCGCGACCGCTACGGTTACAGGTTCGAATCTTGCCTCGGGCATGGATGTGTGTGAGGTCCTTAGGTTAGTTAGGTTTAAGTAGTTCTAAGTTCGAAGGGACTGATGACCTCAGATATTAAGTCCCATAGTGCTCAGAACCATTTATCATTAACAGATGCTCTCTTCCATTTGCCACTCGCGAACTTTGCGCTGGAAGAATGATACTCGGTAAGCCTCTGTATTATCTCTAATTCCACAAATTTTCTGTTGCTGATTATTGTGAAAGATGTATGTGGGAGGAAGGAAATTGTAATCCGACACCGCCCGGGAAGTGCTCTTAGCTGCATCTCGGTAAGCCTCTGTATTATCTCTATTTCCACAAATTTTCTCGACGTGATTATTCTGAGAGATGTATGTGGGAGGAAGGAAATTGTAATCCGACACCGCCCGGAAAGTGCTCTTAGCTACATCTTCTCTCTCTCTTCCATCATAAGAACCTCGTAAGAATCTGAGCTTGATGAACAAATCACAAGAATCGCTAAACAAGAGCCTTGGAAGCTACTTGTATAGCGGATGAGTTACATTTCCGTCAGAATCAGTTGGTATAGATCTACCGATGAGGATTAGGTCTCGTATGTGGGTTCACTGAATGCAATGGAAGAGCGGCATAACAAACCTATTTTGAGCTGCTCCTGCAGAGTAGGCAGCTTTATCAAACTACTTTTGCATCTGTACTATATAGGTACCTAATAGAAATCTGATCATTCCGTGTTAGAACAATTTACATAAAAATGCCATTTTCATTTTATGAAGCTACTTTAACAGAAACAACGGTGATTAGGATAACAAACCCAATAAATCATAATTACTGTATTACTCTTTACCGAGCCGCCAGAGAACGTGTTTCCCTTACACCAAAATACTCGGAAGGTATCCATGTACTGCCTCTGAAAGTTTGTCAGCGGAATTCTGGTTCATCCCGTACGTCCTCCTTATTCTGAGGTATGGTTTATTGCCAGTTTTAATTACCTTTATTTCTCTACATACCTGTGTTAAAAATAAGACACTGGCCTCCTCCCTTACGGAATCCCCTACGCACCATCACTGATAAACTTGTACCTGTACCTCTCGTCTTACCATGTTTATAGACGTCCTCCTGTACTTTAAGAGGCCATCAAAAGTTTCCGGTAAAGGGCGTTGATGAAGCGTATGTTCAACGTAACTCGAATCCAACGGGGCTCTGTAAGCACCGACATGTAGCAATGTGATCAGAGTGGCGTTCGTGTCTTTCCGATGCGCGTGCAGTAAATTCGGAACGTGAACTACGGTGACGTTGTTACCAAATGCGTTCAAACAGGACCAGCGTCCTGTTATTCTTTACTGGCTTCCAAAGGACGAACACAGGCAGACATCTGTCGGAGGAAGAAGAATGTGTGTGGTGCAGCATGTCTATCGAAAATCACCGTTGTGGATTTGTGCGCCAAGTTACGTCCGGATCGACACAAGATGTTCTTCCCCCATGCGATTATCATGCCTACAGTCCCTTGAAATAGGATTTAAAGGGTCGACGATCCCTGTCGGACGAGGATGTGCAGCTGTGGGTTACGGACTTCTTCAAGCAGCAGGACATGGTGTTTTACCAAATGGCTGTGTTCAGCATGGTGCGTCGTCGGATGACTGGCTCAAGACTCATGGCGACTTTTTCTGATCGGCATATCGATTCTGGACTGTATGGAAATTTTTTTGATCTCGCCTGATACAACATGCTTCATTCGAACAGTTCTAGTATCGTTAGGATGACCACAATACACCATATTTCTGTTTCGAGTTTTGACACCGAGTCTTCGTCAAAAGAGCTGCACGTAATTTTCCGAAAAGGACATAAAACTTTTTTAATCTGTTAATGGACTTCTGACGATTTCATGTGCACTTATTAATATTTTTCATCCAGTGACTTACAATTATTTGCCTGTGTGGTCCTGATGAAATTTGCGGGATGCGTTACATCAAATTATTCTAAGAGCTGTAATTCCATACCCAGCCGATATTAAAACTTATGTATTCGAGCTTTAGCTCCAGATATCTTTTCCATTTCTCCTACAGCACCATGTACAATTTCATCAGAAATCTGTTAAACACCTTTTTTTGCTTGGTGCTCAATCAAGAGAACACACACTGAATCACATGAACATCTGGAAGGTTTGTGGCGACTGATCATATATACATACTGGTTAAGGACTTGATGCTGCTAGGATCCTTTCTTAGTGTCTCGTTTCTCAAGTTTTCGAAGCGAACTTTGTGGATGTTCATAGCAGCTCTGAGGCAGTCATTTGTCTTCGATTTTACTTTGTTTGTTAGCGGTGCATCTTTATTAATGGTGAAGTTCCACTTGGAATAATTCAGCTGCGTCGTGACGTTTCGGCATCCGTACCCGGGCCTGTACAGATGATGACAGACAGCCGGCTGTAATGACGGGCTATTATTGGCAAGACTCGCTATTAAGCTTCACAACAAACATGGCTCGGGAAACGTTTTCAACAAATTGGGAACCTTTCCTACCATAGAGCCTTATTCGGTTCTCACGAAATACAAAAAATTTTTGCGTGCTCTGTTAAATTCATGTGGAAAATAAGAGGGTAATTATATGGAACTCACGTTTCTAACTCACGTCACATTTCTCGAGGAGCCAGACGTTCAGCTGCCGATTCTCCGGCAACTGGTTCTCAATACTTTTATTCTTCGTACAAAACATGAATTTTCGATTTTGATTAAGTCATTATAGTTACGTTCAATTAATTTGCAGATTAGCACACATCGAAAGTGAATTACGTTCCTAGATTTTATGGGTAGAGTATTTCGAATTTACCTCCGGTATGGTCTTGAGTCAACATAATTGTAGACTACTTTCATCACATTCCGAAAATGACACGACACATCATATTAAATTTTAAGGTCAATGCCACCCTAATGTCAGATGAGTGAAACTAAAACCTAGGTTATCGGGACTAGTTCTCTCGTATATACTTGTTTCCACCGTAACTAAATTTACAGTACCTAAACAAAGTCTGTTATTTGTAAGTGAATATCGTAAATTTGGTGAGCTTGTAGATATTTTCTAGAACTTTATTTAAAGAAGTGACCCGGAATCTTACGATAAACTACCAGAGTTGATCAGGGGCATTTACTAACTATTTTGATGTAAGAGAGATTTGGTCAATAGTGGCTAGTTACACAATAATTTCCTCGATTTGTTAACCTAATTATCTTAATTATAGATCTGGACTTACGATATTCTGCGTAAATAAAACTAATACGGAATGTGTATTGTGTTAATAAAGACACCTCATCCCCTGACCCATGGAACTACAAGCTGCTAATTCACTTAAATGACACTCTTTGTACACAACAGAGCTGAATGCCATCTTGCTCTTTCACCCCTAGTCTTGAAACCAACAACGATAGGATTATATTGCGCGTAAGAATTGGCGACGAAAAATTCCGAAAATATAGAGTACTAGAACAAGCAAGTGATCGTGCTATAATTACGCACATCTGATTCTTTAAATGGGCTGCTCAAAATGGCGTTCCTCATGGTTACTCAAGCGGAACGAAATATACCAAAAACTTAGCAACCAACAATGGGTAGCGTTTGAAAGTTCGCTGGTAGCTTCTGGACCGACTCCGTATATTACGTAATTGCTGTAGATTTATGGGAAAATGGTAATAACTGCTAATTTATTGAGATAAACGAAGTTTCCATAGTTAGAAGTAATTAGGTAATCTTGCAAGAGAAAAAATCCTCCGGTATAAAGTTAATTAACTTGTTTCTAGGGCTGTATTGGCGAATGATATTATTCAACCTGAATAAAAATATGTGACCCGAATAACCTACAAAAGAAGTGGCATATGAAATATTCCCAACGGAAGAAGACATGAAATATTAAAAGCGTTGGTGGATTTAATTGATGAAATTTGTTTCAAGGAAAAATTTATGTAAAGAAGTATTTGCGTAACAACCGTACATGAAATGTGTGCAGAGAAATGCCATACAACAGTAAGGTACACGGAGAAGTAAGGCAGTAGGTTAGATTTTATTTCATCTATATTGAACTTCGTTTTGGAAACTACAACTTTTTGTGACATAAAATATAAATTAAAACAGTTTGTGTGACTGACAAACGTAATTGTTTTAGTTTATCTTTAAGATTATATTGCATGGTGGAGAATTGAAACGAAAAACTGAATTGTTAAATTTAATATGATCTAAAGGTATATTCAATTTTCTGTTATCATTATAATGATTTAGGAACTGAAATGTTTACAAACTATCTACTTATCATTTTTACTGTGTTAAATCCAAATATTTGCAGAAAGTGATCCATGAACAAGAGAAGACATGATGTTGGAAGCTATAATATATTTAAATGATTATATTTGAAATGTTTGCCTCCATTTTATGATTCATAATTGATACAGTCTATTGACGTACATGGCACAGTAGGACATAAGCAAAAGTGAATTACAATGCGCCTTTGCAGGTAAGCCACACAGGCTAATGTCAATCACAGCGCTTGTGGTGTTAAATCTTGCAGGTATATTTCAGTCAAACAAAAATTAACACGATTAGATAATGGTCTACACACGCACTGACACACACACGAACGGAACATCCGCCCACAGACACACATTACCTGAGCAGGCAGTGAACAACATTATTCTAGAAATAATTTTGAAATAGGTCTGAGTTACCGGTTTCAGTCAAAGTTTTCTGGAGGCTTCCATTGATCAGCAGGTTAATCTCGGAGTAAAAGTGTTGGAAGATCAGTATTTGACTTTCCATCGATATCGAGGTCATTAAAGACAAAGCGCAAACAGATTATTTCAAGGATGCGAGAGGAAGTCGGCCTAACCCTTCCTCGGGAACCACCACGGCATTTGCTGGCACGATTTAGGAACATCACAGATCATGTGCATAAGGATGATCTGACGGGTATTGAAACCGTCTTGCTCCCACGTGCTACTCCAGAGTGTTCCTGCCTCTGAAAGGTTGCATGACCTCGCTTTTCAACTTAATTATAGTATTATCACAATTTAAGTATAATTTTTAATTCCCAATTTCAAACTGAACCGTGTGGCCGTTGTAGTTTTCTCTCCATGCAGATAATAATAAAAGGGATGTTGAGGTGTGACGCCTGTTGATAACGAGGACCTTGGGAAATAGACACCAGATAGGCTGAAAACAGTTGGGTGTGGAAAACAGTCTCAAATAAAGATTGAAGGTTAGGTATTAGTGTCCCCTCTACGACGTCGTCATTACAGACGAACAACAAGCTTACATTCGTCAAAAATAGCTGAGGAAATCAGACAGGTAGGTGGACTCGGTACGGAACGGTATACTTAACGTTTAACAAATTTTGTTAAACAGGGAGCACAAGAAAACACTTCCTAAAGGATAAAAAGAATCACCTTCTAATATAACCCAACGTATCTTACTTGAAAACCACATAAGACTGTATAATACGTATTTTTTACATTTTTTCAAATAAATTCTTGCTTATTTCCTATTCTGGCCGACCCACAGGACAGAATGGGATAAGGAAATTTTTTGTGACATCATGGCATAAACGTTGAAATTATCGCGAATATCATCTTAAAACTAAGACATAATGTTATCTGATGAACAATTTATACTAAGAAATATGAAATTATAAAAAAATCGTTAACAATAAGAATCATGATTCAATCTCATTTTGAAAAGCGAGAATTATGTTTAATGCTTAATACCAAGTAACTGTAATTGTCGCTTTATTGAATCCCATCGCTAGTACACCAGATGTATTTTCTGACTTACAAATAGACCACATATCACACCTAGTAATAAATATTACAGCCCAATCCTGCCTGCTAGATACGTTTCTCTGTCAAACCTGTGTTGTAAGCCATTTCTTTCTCCTACCTTATGACCTATTGATCTGACACTGAGATGTCTCATCGTTGGACTGAAAAGTCTGCTATCCACTGATTTCAGGTATGCTACCAGCTCCTCTTTTTACTGTACAGTGAGCACATTTTCAAATTTCCCATCTGATTTGCTACCTGAGTAGTTGGGAGTATTCTTATCTTTACGAACGTATCTTTCCAATGTGGATTTGCGTACATTAAACCACTCACATTCTTTTAAAACACCCATTTCAGAAAGTAAAGCTGCAGAAACTGGCAATTCCATTGGTTTAATAGCCAACTGCTATCCATCAGCCTTTCTAACGTAAGTACACACCATCTGGAATAACAAGAACAAAAAGAAATATACAGTTTGATACCTAGTTGCATCAAATAATTACGACACTGAACGGGGCACGACGCCATCCTGCTCCGTCCCCTTTCAGCCCCAAGAGCACATTTCACGACAACAGCTTTTATGGAGTATAATAAGTGACGGATTTAAACATGCACTTCAAGTTTATATGACTTTTAAGGGCGCAAAATTAAGAATAAACGGCTTATCACTCATTTAAATTTGCCAAACGTTATAAAAAGGCATCGGGAATCGTGAAGGAAAACCACTCACTTAGAAGTCATACTCGAAAGCAAGTCAAAATGGCTGTCGCATGTTCCCTTCCAAAATAAAAGAAACAAATAGGTATTTCCCAGTCCTGCGTATAATTGACGTTATAATCATAAAAACTGTCAACTTACGTCCGTACGATCTTGTTCTTCACGGATAATGGCATTGCGATCAAGGCAACGATGGCGTCAGGGCACCTAACGAACGGGGCTGGGTTTTCCAGATAGTATCACATCCACAATCGCTGTGTACACAGTCACAGATGGTACAGTATGGCACAGAGAAGACACATAGCAGACTCTCCCCGATGGAGGGCCTTAGGAAGAGTGGAGGCAAGACAGTCGCAAGCTGGTGTGGCCCGATCGGTTAATGTGAATCGTTTTACTGTTTCACGCATGTGACGACAGTTTATAGAGGACGAAACTGTATCCCGAAGACCAGGGCAGGACCGACCACGTGCGACGTTAGAGAGACAGGACCGTTATTTGGCTTAGTGGGCACGACGATACCGTCTTAGTACTGCACAGCAACGAGCATCTGACCTCACAGCACCAATTGGACGAGTTTTATCCAGACAAACGGTGCTCAGGAAGCTTCAACAGAGTGGCCTTTACTGTCGGAGACCTGATGTATGTGTACCTCTGACGCGTCTTCACAGAAGGGAACGTGTAGAATGGAATCATCGACATGCCTCTTGGACGACCGAACACTGGGCCAATCTTATTTTCATATATGAGTCACGATTGGGTCTGGAGAGTGATTCTCGACGGATTAGCATATGGAGGGAACGTAAAACACGATTTCGGGACCCACCCATTGCGGAAAAAGACCGATATCGAGGATGATCCCTGATGATGTGGACAAGAATTACGTTGACGATTCGAACAGCTCTTCGTGAAACAGTACGGGTGAATCGGCAAGGTTTAACTGGTGTCAGGTATCGTGACGGGATCTTCGGACCTCATGTGCGGTTGTTGCGACACGCTGTGGACCCAGACTCCGTACTGACAGACGATAATGCTCGGCCTAACAGAGCACGGTTTGTTGAAGTTTTCTTGGAAACGGAGGATACTGCACGCTGGGCGTTGCCTGCTCCCTCTCCCGATTTGAGTCCCATAGATCATGACTGGGATGCACTTGGCAGACGGGCTGCATCACGGCAGCTTCCACCAACCTCTTTCCGCGACTTGCTAAGAGCTCTGCAGAAAGAATGCGCGTTATTGCCTCATCGTGAGACTGATGACATCATCCACAGCATACCCTGACGTTGTCAGGCCTGTATTGCTGCCAGAGGTGGTTACACGCCGTGTGGGCACTTAGCCAGTTGTCGGAATGTGTATGCTACGGTCGCAGGTTCGAATCCTGCCTCGGGCATGGATGTGTGTGATGTCCTTAGGTTAGTTAGGTTTATGTAGTTCTACGTTCTAGGGGACTGATGACCTAAGATGTTAAGTCCCATAGCGCTCAGTGCCATTTGAACCATTTTTTTCGGAATGTGTATGCAGATCAGTTAAGTTGGATGAAACGAAGAACATTTTTGTCTACCGTTATGGATCTTGCAATTGTCGACGTTCTGTATTCTTTACATCATTTCTACTATAGTGTCACCTGTTTATACAGTATATATGAGCGTGTGGCATTGGTGGCCGGGAGACCACTCGCGGGGCGGTTCGGCCGCCGCTCCACAAGTTCTTTAACGCCACTACGGCGATTTGCAAGTGAATCAGGATGAAATGATGATGAAAGACACACAACACCCAGTCATCTCGAGGCAGAGAAAGTCCCTGGCCTCGCCGGCAATCGAACCCGGGACAACGTGCGCGGGAAGCGAGAACGCTACCTCAAGACCACGAGCCGCGGACTTTATACAGTTTTGTTGCAAATTTTCCCTTTTTTGCTTTTATTTTTGACTCCAGTGTAGTTACAAGTAACTACAGTAGGTAGCAGCATTCTCCAGTCTAGAAAACACTACAGTCTCGTTGTTCCCCGATAGCCCGTTTAGCCTCGAGTGCCTCTACTTTTCCCGGCGTTCACCTTTAGCAATTTAACTGTGGAACCCCTAAACCTATATGGGAGGCTGAGATTTTAAATCCCACGATCACAAATGGTTCAAATGGCTCTAAGCACTATGGGACTTAACATCTGAGGTCATCAGTCCCCTAGACTTAGAACTACTTAAACCTAACTAACCTAAGGACATCAGACACATTCATGCCCGAGGCAGGACTTGAGCCTGCGACCGCAGCAGCAGCGCGGTTCCGGACTGAAGCGCCTGGAACCGCTCGGCTACAGTGGCCGGCTTTCACACTACCCTCCGGAATGTAAGCTCAGTGTTCCAACTACTCCGACTCACTGTGTGTGTGATTCTGCGAGACCCTCACATTTCTACTGCACAGACTGAACGTGAATGCCTTTGTCGATGTTTTGAAAGGGTGCTGTCGATTTCCTTCCCCGTTGTTCCCCAATCAGAGCTCATGCTCCGCCTCTGATGATCGTATCATCGACGGAACGTTAACCTCTAATCTTCCTTCCTTTTTAGGTCATTAGAGGAAAGTTGATGAAATACACACATCGCATGTTGGATGATAATTTTAATAAAATAAATAATTCAAACTTCGGGTAGGAGTGATATGATACTGAGTATAATATCTACATCTGCTAAACAAAATATGATAAACGTCGTAGGGCCTTATTGGAAATTTAAAAACTCCTCATGCCCTCGAAAATCTCTCCGCCACAAAATTCTCTGTTACTATGCAAACGGTTTCCTGAACAGTTTCATTTAAGAGAGGAGTGTAACTGATAGTACTGCAGTATAGTCAATGATGGTTAGAGAAGGTAGCTAACAGGACGAAATTCCGTTAGGCTTCACAGTCCTGTATTTAGAAAGAACAGTCGCCCGCTGTACGACAATGTGTTACGCAGCAAATATTTTAAGTAGCAGTCATCCGTCGCCGTCCGCAGCCGTTTATTCCTCATCCCTCGACGGAACTTCAAAGGAAGAATTCCCGGAGGGGCTGCGACAGGAGGCGGCCCCGCTACCAAACAGCATTTCCAATTAACCCGGCACCAGCTTTGCTCACAAACGTATCGAAGTTCCATTGTCATGACGTTTACGGATAAATGTTCGTAAAATATAACGAAACTCGACTGACATTATCGCACTTTCAATCCTCCAATGATCGCGTTTGCACCTTTGCGCGATTTACATGCCAAATAATTCTGGGTTACTGTGTTAGACTAAAGCTAAATGCACGAAAAATTCTTTCGTCGTTCAGCTTATTCGTGATTCTTATCGATCATTCAGCGAATGTGGTGCATTTTCGCTTTTATAAGACTACGGAAAATTTTATTCTCAGTAGTATGTAACTGTGTTGTTGCTGTTAACAATGGGTTTAATTCTAACTCCCTTTCTTTTTCCATTTATGAGTTTCGGAAGCAGTTAGGCTGGGGACACCATGATTTACTAAATGAAAGAGAGAAGGAAATGAACGCTTTCTACCAACTTTAATTTCATTGTAACTCTTTATCATTTCATCGTATTTATCGTCACCATGATCATAATTGTTATCTGTTTGAAATATACCGCTGTCGAAAGGCTATATCCAGTATCTCCGTATATTTTCTTCAGCTAAACGCATGATGTTGTTCTTTGATGGCTTTAATTTTATATACCAAAATTTCGTTGGGCCATCGTCCTGGTACTTACATATTTCTCGTCATCCAGCAAATCTTATTAAATCCACCTACCATCTATACACATGGCTACATGTCCCGCCCACGACTGCTGAATCAAAAATATATAGCATATATATAATTAACGCGAGATGGCCAGTCACCTCTTTAGTGCAGCGTCAAACGCTCACGGGAAACAGCGAAGTGCCGCGTACAATGGGGATAATGGGCAAGGGACACTATGTTAGTAGTGAATGGACAAGTCAAGAATTTTGGTCCATATACTTGCAAAGACCACTGCGCACATGTAGTTGAGTGGACAGAGCATCTGCCTAATAAGCAAGAGACCCGGGGTCGAAACCCGGTCCAGTGTAAATTTTCAACTTTACTCATTGATACCAATCAATTCCCAATTGCAGTCAATATCTGTAATGCCTTTATGTCTTAATTCATAGTGGCTGCTGGATCAAAAATAGTGCCAGATAGTTTATCACATTTGGAAGACAATGATTTACGTTTATCAACTGACATCTTAGGTGTAGATTTTGCCCAGTTTCATTTAAATCATTTTGAGATCATTCCTTCGATAAAAAAAACCGGCATATTTACCTCTGTATCCTTGTCGAAATGACATACTGATCCATCGTTAACCAGTTCTATATCTAACCTTCTTTTTCAGTTTCTTAAACATTGCTGGCCTTGTATTTTCATCATTTTAAAACATAGTGCGTTACCTCCATTATTATAGTCATGTGGTACTGAACTAAATACAGCTGATGTATTGTCGCCCCGGCGAACTGAAAAGTTCTGCCTGCGACGTGACTTGTATATTAGCAAGCTTTGTAGTAACAGTCGAGTGCAGGATGGTCAGTCGCGTGGTATCCGAACATTTCTTTAGCGGTTATTACACGACGTTCTGCCGCAAACGGCACTGGCCTAGCGCGACAGCAATCTAGCGGTAGAACGGGTGAAGCTACGAAAATTAGCACGTTCTCCGCGCATGCGCAGTAGGCAGCGATAACTCGCGCATGAGTCGAAGAGTGTACCACAGTGCTTTCTGTTTGTGTTTTGGTTAATGTCAGGCGGCTAGTTGCTAATTTCAGATTTTCGTGTGGCGATTTTTCGCGTTGTGGATCTTCTGCATTTTTTCTTCTTTCAGTAATCTGATTTCATATACGCACAAAAGAAACTTCCTTTTTTTTGCTGTAGACTCTTTTACACTAGCTGTTTGTGAAAGGATGTTTTCTATTAACAGCTTCGTATTCTAGAAATTAATTGGAGCAAAGAGGCGTTAAGAGTCTTAAATCAGGCAGACAACGAGAAAAGGTGTATGTATGACCCACTGTATCAAAATAATATAGTCGGAAATCGTTTGGTTCTGAGTAATATGCATATAACGTTATACTGTGATTTTCCGTTGGAATCGTAATACTTTAGTTCACGAAAGTTCAGGTTTGATCTGATTGCATCTCTTGCTTGATTTCAGCATGCCAGAAGAGAAACTGGCAGTGTAAGGGAGAAAGTCCTTGCAGCTTGGCCCAAAGCGACAGACGAGGACTGCAAAACTCTGAGTAGCACATATATATAGTCCAAACTTGGAAACATAACACAAGTACACCTTTAACTATTGGTTCCTTAATGTGTCGCAAATGTCAGTGCACATATCCACAACAATTTTTGAAATGGTGAGCTGTGCTATTCTGTGGCTAAAAGACATTTTCTTAAAAGATTGCCCAGTTGCAAGGAAACGTAATGTTACATCAAGCCTGCAACGTAGCAGGGCATTTACCGGTATTTGATTCGTGATCTAGGCTGGTATAATCACAATGCGTACAAACAATTGATCTAATTCTTACTTTCGAGAATGTGACACAGTCTCGCTCATGACTGTGTAACACTTTCTAATTCCATCTTCTATCATAGACAGTAGCTTCTCGAAACAGGCCATGTCCATCCTGACGAAGCTCCGAAATTCATTCAGATCTTCGAGCCTCAGTTCTTTCATAAGCAGTCTGCCTTTGTCCCTTCTTTTCAGCCAGAATCGAACTCAACAGGCCGGTAGCTGTGGCCGAGCGGTTCTAGGCGCTTCAGTCCGGACCCAGGCGGCTGCTACGGTCGCAGGTTCGAAGCCTGCCTCGGGGCATGGATGTGTATGATGTACTTAGTTTAGTTAGGTTCAAGTAGTTCTAAGTTCTACGGGACTGATGACCTCAAATGTTAAGTCCCATAGTGCTCAGATCCTTTTGAACCATTTTGAACTCAAAACGTCTGATTTCGTCGTCGTTCTGTCCTAAATCGAAGATTTACTGTCACTTCCAGGGCAATAGCTCCAAAAACAAGTGGGTCCTCCGTGTGCATAATGGTGTATAAATACATATACCTGTGTAATCAAGTGTCGTATAAAATATAATATAAATTACTTAATGAATAATGATAAACATTTTCTTATGAAATAGGAACCTTTAGTCATAAATAATTCGAACATGCGACGTTACAATATGTTACTGGTCCCCTTTGTGTTTCGTGCGGTAGAACGAATGGCTTTACACGGGATCAGACATTTCTGTTTCCGCATGCACGCCGGGTATATCCCACATGGATGGTATAATAGGTCTGGCCGGCCGCGGTGGTCTCACGGTTCTAGGCGCTCAGTCCGGAACCGCGCGACTGCGACGGTCGCAGGTTCGAATCCTGCCTCGGGCATGGATGTGTGTCATGTCCTTAGGTTAGTTACGTTTAATTAGTTCTAAGTTCTAGGCGACTGACGACCACAGATGTTAAGTCGCATAGTGCTCAGAGCCATTTGAACCATTTTTGTAATAGGTCTACGTGAAACAGCCCGTAGTTACAGATATGCACGCTTGGGGCGCTGGTGCATAGGTCTACGGTATAGGCGTATTGTGTAATACGGACCTTAATGGCCAGACCGTGGCTCTCATCCGCCTCCGAGGCGGTGGGATATCTGGACGTTTCTCGTGTCACGGTGTTATGCGTCCATTGTGAATACCAAATTCAAGTACCATGTTGATGAATGAAGCGGACAGTCGTGTCACAAGGGTATATATCGTTTAGCAGTTCACTGCTGGACAGTAACTACCTGTTATTTAATTAAGAAACCTTCACCGCAATGAAGTACTGAACCTGCCACCCCGCACCACAGGGCGCGGTGATTATCGTGGGCACAGGGAAATTGCCATTAGACTAACTAAATAGTCGCCCGGACTGATGGGTTGCGTCACACATACTGTAAATACCGATGATAGGGTAAAATACGTCGAAAATAACATGCGGCATCCATCTCATTTACCAAGCGAACACCCTTCTAATAGGCAGTGGAGATATTCTTGTGCGCTAAATGTGTGCCGGCCGGTGTGGCCAAGCGGTTGTAGGCGATTCAGTCTGGAAGCGCGCGATCGCTACGGTCGCAGGTTAGAATCCTGCCTCAGGCATGGATGTGTGTGATGTCCTTAGGTTAGTTACGTTTAAGTAGTTCTAAGTTCTAGGGGACTGATGATCACAGATGTTAAGTCCCATAGTCCTCAGAGCCATTTGAACCATTTGTCGCTACATGTGGAGGTGGGACGAAATGCGTCTGCCATAATTTCTCACACGAAGATGGCACATAAACCTATTATCCATTCAAGTACATCTTTTTATTCGCCTCCATCAACGGCAGGCGGTCTATGCCTGAGGGTACACTTTCCTTCCAAGGCGTTCCTGACCTAATAGCATTGCACGTCAGACCGTAGTGTCAACGTAGCTGTAATCCGCCTCTGTAGCTGCACAGTCAGCTCGAAGGACTGCTATCTGAAGAGACCCGTGTTCTTTTTCCTTACAATCATATCGTCATAATTGACATTCCAGTATTGCGAACTTTGAATGGACTCGTCCCGAAAGCAAATAAATTAAAAAAGACCTTGTTGTTCCACAAATTGCAACAGTGTAATGGTTCCCCCGCAATACATAGAACAACGGAAGCACTTCAGTTACCATCTTAACGTCTATTTATTAACCCAGTCGAATATTTGAGGACTGACGGAGTAGACAAACCACTGCCCCACCAATCCCACATCGTGTCAGAATGGCTTCCGAAACGCTCAGCTGATATGTCGATGTTTACATGGTCTGAGGTCAGTCTATAGGGCATATACAGAACATAGAAAGGGAAAATGTGCATGTCTTTGATACAGCTTTAACCAGTAACCGTGAGATGAGCGGTAACGGTTAACGTTGCCACCCCAGCGCTTTCAGTATCGCGGGAGGTCAACACCACGTCGCGTCGCTGCCCTAATCTTTGTGAAAGACTTCGTTACACCTTACTAGTTGGATTTCTCGAATTTAATTCCTCGTGGATGTATGTTAACCAGTCTGGAATATTTAAACAAGAGTTATTACACCCAGTGACTAAAATCCATGAGAAGATACCCAACGTAATGTCGGTTATTGGCTGTTGTTGTTATGCGGTGCATTGGTCTCCATACGATCTTAATTGTATTGGGTTCACACATTCAGATCGGCCGCGATCTTATTCGCAGCAAACCTTTGATTGCCCCGTATGGCGTGGTGGAGGAGACGTGACGTCGGCTCGTCAGAGAGATGGCCGTTGTGTACGGCGGTTTATGAGTGTGGAAACGTTGTCTGTGTGATACAGATGAATCACCGTACTCCCTGCTGACCTCAAAACCCAAATTATTGTGTAATCTACGATAGGCCGTGAACTGTGCGTTGTGTATCGATTGCCACCAGCGTTCAAAGTCGATTATCGAACAACGTGCTACCGTGTTCACTAAATAACATTCTGTAACACACTACCCAGATATTATGTATACACTTTTACCATACGCCGCAACATTCGGGCACCAGAAACGCTACTTCTTCAAAAGGGACAACCCTTCCTGCTACCTTTCGCCAGTCAGCTCGTAAGGGATGAAGCGACATTCCAGAGACGATGTGTGTTATTCGCCGCTACATTTCCCTCTTTTGTGACTATGTGCAGCATGCTCGAAAAAATTACCAGGGAGATGACTAGAATTCCGTCTGGTTCCCATGCGATATGCAGTTGGTTAAACAGATTCAGATACATCATTCAAAAATCTTTGTTAAATTCGTAATGAATGTACAGCGTCACCATTGTGACGTCTGCATTTCTGCATGTGCTATGGTATTTAGCGATTCATGATTTTTAAGTCATTCAACCGGTTTTCAATTGGCGAGCCGGCCGGAGTGGACGTGTGGTTCTAGGCGCTACAGTCTGGAACCGAGTGACCGCAAAGGTCGCAGGTTCAAATCCTGCCTCGGGCATGGAAGTGTGTGATGTCCTTAGGTTAGTTAGGTTTAATTAGTTCTTAGTACTTGACGACTGATGACCTCAGAAGTAAAGTCGCATAGTGCTCAGAGACATTTGAACCAATTGGCGATGTTTTCCTGTTTCTTGCAATACAACAGAGAACATCATTCTTTCGTCTGGCTAAGCGTCCCTTTCACTTCCTTTCCTGCAATTACAGTAGCAAACACGTCTTCTTTTTCCGTTAGTTTCCTTGCTCATTTGTTTGTTGTTCGAGTTCTCCTGGTAACTTCTAACATGTATATCACAGCTAGACGCTGAAACAACTTAATAAATTCAATGGTTTTTAATCAATAGTCCATGTTTCGTATCAACCAATGACAAAACTGGGAATATACACTTACTGTGAGCTTTCCTGTCCAGGTACAACGAAAGTAATATAGGAAGCAATACAACAAGAACTCCTCAAAATAAAGCGTAAAATTTAGTAATACATTTAACTGTTACACATCCAAGCTGAAATAACTCGTAATGATAACAATTATAACAACGTGACAACACTGAAAGTAAGCTTTATGTAATTGATTTACATTACTTTATTAGAACGGGAAATGGGCAACGAAAGAGGGAGATAAATGTCTAGAGGACCAGTTATATTAGGTTGTATATTCCTTACCACATTGATCTGTGAAGCTAACCAATGGAAAGAATTTTCCTTGACTTCGCATATAACTTTCCGTGAAGTAGGAAATAAAAACACTAAAACTGAAGCATTTACTGACACCCTTATATAGAACCATTGAAATTAATCTGTTTATAGCGATGAAAATCACTATAGTACATCAGGTCAACCATAGGCTGTAAACAGAGTGGATCTAATAAATAATGGAGTGACGCTGTAAAGGAGGCTATAATTTTAGAGTTCATCTAATGCCTCTTGATCTCCAATACTATGGAATGTTGTCTACTCCGGGGGCCTTGTTTCGACTCAGGTCTTTCAGTGCTCTGTCAAACTCTTCACGCAATATCGTATCTCCCATTTCATCTTCATCTACATCCTCTTCCATTTCCATAATATTGACCTCAGGTACATCGCCCTTGTATAGCCCCTCTATATACTCCTTCCACGTTTCTGCTTTCCCTTCTTTCCTTAGAACTGGGTTTCCATCTGAGCTCTTGATGTTCAGACACTGCTTAGCAGGTACAAATTCGGATTATACCATCAAAAGCAAATCCACCACAAAATTGTAAATCCACAATTTAAAATTAGAGTCGTTTGGTCCTTTTTCCCATACACATCAAATACAACGGGGATATTATTTCGGTTAATACGTCAGGTGGCCACTACGCGCGGGAGGCGGCTTTAGGGATAGTGGGGGCTATGTGGAATGGGCTGGGCGATGTTTTGGGTTCGAAGGTTTCGGGAATGTGCAGAAAGACCTTCAGTTTCAAAGAGTGCAGGATGGACACAGGAAGAGGGTAGACTTCACAGAAGCTCTCCTGCGAACCTTGCAAGCTTCTGTGAAGTTTGAAAAGTAGGAGATGAGGTACTGGTGGAGGGAGGGTCGTGTGTCGTGCTTGGGTAGCTTAGTTGGTAGAGCACTTGCCTGTGGAAGGCGAAAGGTCCAGAGCTCGAGTCTCAGTCCGACACACAGTTTTAATCTGCCAGGAAGTTTCATAGGATATTAACGTTGAGAAGTGGATAAGTAATTTATCGGTAGGCAAAGTTGCTCGCTGAAGTTCGGAATTAGCTCATAATTATGTGCCTGAGATTCTGAAATTTAGATCGAAATGCCTATACACCGATTAGAGTGATTGTCCGTAGAAACGAAGATGCCACTGCAACTGGTAATGTGGTGAAGAATGTGGGGAAGTGAATCCGAAGACTATTCGGAACTACTAGTCTGCGATGATCCAACCATGCCAAAGTTGCAAGTTGTGTTTACTGTTATAAGTTGCGCATGTGAGCAGATCGGTGGCACCGTGTCTGTCTGCCATCAGGTAAATCGCTGGAACTTCCTGTCGAGGATACGAACTTTGGACCCTCTCTACAAACGGAATCTGCTGCTCCAGTTGAGACTCAATTCTGCACAATATCGATGCATTCAGCGACAGGTTCACAGAAGAAGTCCTAATTTCTAGTCAGTAAAGAACTGAATCTCGGCAACCATGCTTCTTAAAATTACATTGGACCGCCAGTGGCGTAATTGTTTCGCAGTCTCCCTCCAGAAAAGGCGACACGTGAAAAAAACAATAATTTCCGTTTCCTCCCAACTGTCTAACAAACTTCATGCTACATCTTATGTCCTCCTGATGTCACATAAATTTCACCAGTCGGTGGCCTCTCAAGTAGCAGCTAGCCGCGCATCACAAGCCGTTGGAAATTCTAAAAAACAGTACTCGACACTATCCGTCAACTCTCCGCTTTCTGTAATAAGTCAGACCTCTTTTTCCGTGTATTTTGGACAGCCAGGAGATGTTTATCAGTGGAATGCACTTTTCTTAGCGTGGACCGGATGCCTACTTCCTGTCGGCAGAATTCCGTCGTCCGGAGCGAATTCTTCGAGCTCGGCCGTCCTAAGTGGATACATGCAATAAACTACACAACATGCATGATGCTAGACGAGGCGACTTCCCTCAAGACAACAGCTAACAGTTCTGCGAAGGCTGCATTTCCCGCCTTACCGGGTTTCGGTTTCGGCGTGCAGTACTTGCGGCTTCCTGTCCTGTAACAAAATCAGCCCATACCACCGTTGTAACCTTATTAATCCTTCTAAACGTTTATATTATCAGATTCTATCTAGCACAATCCGCATACGGGCAGACAATTTTGTCGAATATGAATGAAAAGAGATGAGCCGAAGAGCTTGCCACTATCCACACTTCTCTCTCTTCTGCAAGAATTGTGTGAATTGTAATAGTGTTGAGAGTTAACACTAGATCCGACCTGGCAGTCGAAGGGAGTTAAGGTTTTTACCCCCTGTCGATAATGACATATTTAGAGACGATGCGTGATTTCGGACGGAAAAGGATGGGAAAGGGTACCGACCGCAACTTTTTCAATGGGAGTGCTTGTCTTAACAGACTTAGAGAGAACGTGTAAAACATGTAACAAGATGGCCAGACAGGAAGTACACTCCGCGCTTGCTGAACCCAAATCCAGTTTATTAACCCCTGCCACCTGCGCCACCATACTCGGCTCCTCAGCAGTTGAGACAGATGGGAATAGAACTCCAAATATTTTCCTTTTTATGCCTCAAGATTAAAGGTCGCATTATTTCTTGTAAATATGTGTTGACAGAACGGTTCTATAAAACGAGTTTCCTACCTTCATGATTCACTTGCAAAGTAAAATGATAACCTTTTATTTCTGTTTTTTCTCTTTTCTTTCAAGAATATTTTTAGAGCGATAGTATCCAAAAGTGTATGTAGGTCAACAGACATTCGAAGACGTTGATTTGAAGAAAGGAATATTCCACAATGGGTTTTAGTCTCTCAGGAAATGTAGACAGTCCTGCATTCCTGTATTGCCGTGAATCAACGTCTGAATTCATATAGTATTCATCGACAAAGAATTACAGAGAAGAAAATTCTCAGTTCCTACGGAGGAGCGAATGTAGTACCCTTCTAATAGAAGCCAAAGAGCAGTGCGCTCGAGCTACTCCGGCAAGTAATTTGCAGATTATTGGCTGCAGAGAGGCCGAAACTGCTTTCCTTGAGTGTGGTCTCCGAATTAGCGGCCCAAACTCAATCGTGCACCGGGCTAATTGGCTGCACTGAGAAGCAGACGACGTTGGCAGTTCCCAGGGCTGCCCCGCGCGGCTGCCTACGGCATCATAAACTTAACGGCCGCCTTCACGTTCGTGGCTGCCCCATCTGACAGAAAATCTTCTGGTGTTCCCTGTACGATGCTTTTCGTGCTGGTGTAAACGTCTTTGCAAAGACTGTAGTTTGTTTACGCCACAAATGCTTCTAATTGTTTTCCCACATCATCTGCTTAACTGTGAGACCATTAGGAGGGAATTAACCAAAAATACAATCATACTAATCTAGCACAATGGGGTGGTTTCCGCTACCAATCAGACCAAAGTAATTGTTTTATGGAAGTAACCTGTAGTTCCATGGCTGTTCAATAGCTACCTTAAAAAATTGGTTCAAATGGCTCTCAGCACTATGGGACTTAACATCTGAGGTCATCAGTCCCCTAGAACTTAAAGCTACTTAAACTAACCTAAGGACATCACAAACATCCATGCCCGAGGCAGGATTCGAACCTGCGACCGTAGTGGGCTCGCGGTTCCGGACTGAAGCGCCTAGAACCGCTTGGCCACCCCGGCCGGCTAGCTACCTTCCCACTGTCCCTGTAGAGTCCTCTTCACCTGGCCTCTACAGAAAAGCTGTAACCTATTGTTCTGTTAAGTGGTTCTGCATGTCACCTCCATCCTCTTAAGCTATTGTAGCGCCCTTTGATACCAAATTAAGTAATTAGTTATATCCTCCCACCATTTTCTGGTACACTTTTCGAATTTCACCCACTTTTGAACGCCATTTCTGGCGCATTGTTCTTTGTCACCACCATCACACTCTTAAACTATTCTACCGCGTTTTACATGGTAATTATGCAAATTAATTATGCAAATAAACCTAGTGTTCTGCACTTAACCTGCTGCTCTGGTTCATGTCACGCTCCCATCCACACACACCCTCTGCCTAACTATTTTACCGCTAACACCACATTGATGTATAAAATGTATGTACATTAATTAAATCTATATCCTTCACATGTATGGGGTAGTTCTTTTAATTCCCAGCATCCTATTCGAAGGAATATAGTTTAAAAAAAAGATCACTAATAAAAAACACATCCTGCCACCTGACACCCGACGCCGACGCCGCGAACTCTCCACATGCTGCCAGGGATCGCGAAGCACCGGCGGCCCCTGAGGAGTGATGATGCGCCCGTAAGATGCCGAACCACGCACAGGTGCCAGTTCAGGTCATGCAAGGCTGTAGTGGCGACAACACCTTTCATACTTGACATCTGAGAAATAACTATGAAGACGCATGTTCACCTAGGCATTCTGGTGTGATGACGCTTAGCTTTCGTACCTGTGCGTCCAGTGAGATGGTTATCTATTGGCTCAGCCTCACAGCCTCACAGGCTTATCTGAAAGGCTGTCACTGTTATAACGACGTCACATGTCTATGTAAATAACAGACAAGTCTCCCTCTGGACATGCCTATAGAAATCTGTTGCAATGCTTCCCAGAATAACACAGGATGCATTCCTGCTAGCGATCCTAGCAAGACAGCCCGTCCGTTACGTGTAATGTCCTGCTTTCGACATACGTCTCAGAAACGACAATCGTTTGTCCTTGTTCTCACCGCTAAAGGCCTTCATCATCTCTATGCATGTTTGCGAAAACACCGTTAACCACAAAAGCATTCTTGTTTTTTGGAAAGAGAGCACTGTCCAAGCACAGAGGAGAAAATCAAAAAATTACGTGAACAGAATTCGCACATTACTCTCAGAACTTTCCATAGATGCCTTGCCCCCACTTTGTTCGAAACGGTCTGTAGGGTCTCCTATGTCCCTGCACAAAGGATGAATTAATGAAGCATTCTGACTAGTTCTTACTGATTTACTCGCCGAACCTCTACTGCTGACTGTTTAGGAGCACTGTCCGCCATGTTCTGCAGCAGACAAGACATTCAGTGGCAAAACTGTATTGTATGGACTGCCATATTGCACTGACAGTTAAACCCCGCAAAACTGGTCATCAGATCGTCAAGTAATCCAATGTACTCACAGGGCCGCAGTGCAAAGCCGGCAGAGGAAACTGCCGCCATAAACGGGACCCATGACCGCAGCTGCAGAAGGGCTTGTCAGCCACAGAGAGGCTAGCCGGCCGTGGACGACTTCCCATTCCAGGAGGACCTGAGTGGTAAGAGCTCAAACGCTATCAATAGCCACAGCGCCATCACTCGTTGTATCGACTCTTCTCCAATTGCTGCAGAGTATACACGCAACACACGCGGCCCCGAAGGCGACTCAATGCAAATTGGATATTAGTTCACTATTCACCCATCCAGGGCGAACAACGAGCAAAATCGTCATAAGCCGGAAGTTTTCTCGGACTCAGTAAACTATTGTACAAAGGCTGGGTCAATTCACCTCGGCACAAAGGCGTTATTGTTTCTGGCCACTACCTGCTTGCTTTCGTGCTTTCTAGGCCCATCTCCCGACTCTGAGATTACAATAACATATCTAATTTCACATAGGTTGCCAGTATATCGTACCATTTTCTCAATTCTGCCAGAGTATCATAACAGTTTCTGGATTATTCTCGCTTTCAAGCACTTAGTAGTATGCTTGCACCCTGTAATACCAAAAAAACGTCTGGAAATATTTTTTCTAGAAACCCGAAACTTTTGCGAGGTGGAGCGTACTGTAAACCACTGAGTAATTAGAAACTTATGACGTCGGCGAAGACATTTACGTGAAGACTCGAAAGAAATAGAGGAAACTGATTTCGTGAATACCTATCTACTTCTACATCTACATGAATGCTCTGCAATTAAAATGGTTCAAATGGCTCTGAGCACTATGGGACTTAGCATCTGAGGTCATCAGTCCCATAGAACTTAGAGCTGCTTAAACCTAACTAACTTAAGGACATCACACACATCCACGCCCGAGGCACGATTTGAGCCTGCGACAGTAGCGGTCGCGTGGTTGCAGACTGAAGCGTCGAGAACCGCTCGGTCACAACGACCGGCGCCCTGAAAATCACATTTTTGTGCCTGGCAGAGAGTTCATCGAACCAACTTCACAATTCTCTATTATTCCACTCTCGTATAGCGCTCGGAGAGAATGAACACCTGTATCTTTCCGTACGAGCTCTGATTTCCATTATTTTATCTTGGTGATCGTTCCTCCCTATTAGGTCGGTGTTAACAAAATATTTTCGCATTCGGAGGAGAAAGTTGGTGATTGGAATTTCGTGAAAAGATTCCGTCGCAAGGAAATTCACCTTTCTTTCAATGATGTCCAGCCGAAATCCTTTCGTGGACTTCCTCTCCGTCTTCTTCCAGTCGACCTCCATTCAAAAACCTTTTTAGTTGTTCTTTCTGGACGCATTCGAAGGACATGTCGAAGCCAGGCCATTGTCCTACTTTTTATTATTTTTACAACTTCAGCTCCTCGTATAAACTGATCCAGCTTAATGCTCGTTCTCAATCTCCAGGAACCTTTGTTTCGTATCCTCAGTTGCCCCATAGATGTTGCGCAGAACTCTGCCTTGAAAAATCGTGAGCCACTGCTCAGCCGTATACGTTAGTATCCATGTTTCTCAGCCTTAGGTTACAAATGGCCTGAAAGCATTGACAGTGCGATGCGCATTCCTTGGTCACAACGTGATTGTTTACTGGAACGTCAGTGCGTGTTTCCGATAAACGCGAAGTCTTGATATATCTGTTACTTTAAAACTGTCGCTTGTCTTTTGACTTTATTATGTGTCTCAAACACACACTCTTCCTCCTCACTTTCTCTCTCTCTCTCTCTCTCTCTCTCTCTCTCTCTCTCTCTCTCTCTCTCCGTCTCTCTCCTTCTCTCCCTCCCTCTATCTATATATCTACCTCGATTTCTCTGTCACTATTTCACCAGGCACCAGATAGTTTCCGGCCTAAAATTCCGTGCAAATCGAATCAGAAACTTTGCAAAGCGATAGACGAGCCATTTCCAAATTAATTTCCAAAGCACACTGTTGTTCACTTCTTCTTTGGCACCTTGGATATATGCATTACGATTTATTCCAATTAATTCTAATATAGAAGGTTTTAAAACTAGTGTTCATCAACAAAGTATAACCTAATTGGAGAAGAAGCAAGGAAAGCAAACGGTCGGCGGGAGGAAGGGTGGGGAACTCTTCAAGGGAGCATTTTCCGGAACTTCTCTTAACATATTCATCGAAAGCTGAAACATGATATTCGCTTGGAGATTAGAAAGCCACTTCTCCCAAATGCAAGCACATTGCCACAACTCAGTGTGCCTTCTGCGGTAATAGTAGTAAAGTCAGCGTGAATATGCACAAAGATGAAAGTAGTTTAATTCCTGCTTGAGCATGTTGAGATAAACTGTTGTTGAATGTTCGCAAGTTTACAAAAGCGCAACGTTATTTTTGTTTTACTTTAATATTTTTAGAGGCATTTGTAACTGTATCAGGGTTACTTGAATTACGTCGCATTCCTTCTTCTTCGTAACAATTGTCCTGCGGTCTCAGAATTCGTTATTACATTTCATGGCCAGGAAATTACTGAATTTCGTCGCCACATGTCTTCTCTGCAGCCACAGTCGTCAGTTAATCTTAGTAAATTAAGTAGTGTGCTCCATCTGTCATATACTATGCAAAATTTGTTCTGTGTGTTATCGTTGTCGTATTTTAACTGCTTTTGTGTTCAATGTCAAATCAAACATCTTTGAGCCGTCTGTGTTTCCAAATTGTTATTTTATTGGGCTACCAGTTTTGGCGATATATTACGCCATCTTCAGCACCTGACCGACGTGGAGCAAGATTCTCACCTCTGGTCCAGTCAAAATATGTACCAGCATCCAGACTGGGACCCGTAGATTTTTGAGACAGGGGTCACTTCAAATACCACCTGCCGACTGTTTGACCAAAACACTTTAATAGTCGGCAAGTGGTGTTTGAAGTGATCGCTGTCTCAAAAATCTACGGACACTTGTCATTGAATACTGGCCCCTATTTTGATCGGATCCGAGTTGGGAATCTAGGGGCCTGCAGATGGCGTAATATATCACAGCAACTGGTAGTCCAACAAGAAAACAATTTAGGAAATCAGTCGGCTGAAATCATCTGCCGACTGTTAGACCAAAACAGTCTAAGAGTCGGCAGGTGGTGTTGCAAGTGATCGCTGTCTAGAAAATCTATGGATATCAGTCACGGAGTGGGTCCCTATTCAGATTGAACCAGAGGTGGGAATCTTTCTACGCGTTGGCAGGGGGCATGAAAATGGTTTAATATGTCGCAGAAACCGGTAGTCCAATAAAAAAATCGAAACTCAAACGCCTGAAAGGTGTTTCATTTATTAAGAGGCACTTGTGTCGTTTCTTCTGGGTAAGCATGTCGCTTGGCTAAACGAACGTGGCAATCCACAAAAATCGCAATCTAGTCGACCGGTGCGTCACGCCAAATCTACACCGAATCTACAGCTGCATGTGTACACTTACGCCGCCATCCCACTGTACAGTGCGTAGCAGAGGGTACGTCCTATCAAATTAGAGATTTACCGTTTTCCATTTCCGTACTGAGGGACTGGAAAATGACTGTCTGTGTGTAACTTACGCGCCGTAATCGCTCTTACCCTTTCCTCGCGTGTTCCATGTGTGATATACGATGGTTATAGCAGAACTGTGGCACAGTCATCTTTTAAAGGTGGTTCTCTAAATGTACTAAGCCGGGCTTCAAGAGAGTTAGTTACCGTTCCCATTTAATTTCCGTGAACATCTCGGTTACAGTTCCACATCAAATATACTAACCTGATAGGGCTGTAGCAGCGCAGCTCTGGATTCTGTAGACGCCTGCCGTCATACCTGCTTAATGAGGCCTCCAAAAGTTAGAATAATACTCTAGAATCGATAGATCCAGCGACTTTTACGTGATTTCCTTTAAGGGTGCGCTGCACCTGCCCACAACTCTCCCAAAAACTGTAAGTCTTTCAGTCACGTTGCTTAATACTGATTTCATGTGTTCATCCCATTTCGTACCTGTTTTTAGAATGATTCCAAATTATTCAGACGGCATGAATGCATTTGTTCCCCACTAATCTCGTAACTGTACTTTGTTATAGGAATTAACTTACATTTATCCACATGTGAAGAGAGCTGTCATTTATTACACTAAGTGGAAATTTTGTCCAGGTCTTTATGCATTTCCTTACACTTGCTGTACATCACCTTCCAGTTACGTTGTATGATCCGATCATCTCAGTTACATCATAAGAGCTAAAATCAATGAATCTTCTAGAAACATTCATTGAAACAGTCCAGGTTTATCGTATTCTCTGACAAGTTTAGAGTTGAAAATGTCATTTTATACACAGTGGAGACAGAAATGACGTTGACCCTAAAGCGTCAGCAGCCAACCAAAGCGTGTCGCTACGGTGACTTTTTCTGTGTGTAATGCCAGCAAATGGAATCCACATTGGTAATGAAGGCTCACTGGGCGGCTCACAACTCTGACTTGTCCCTAAAGACAGGAAATGCAGAGGCTGCATTTTTCAGGCATCGATCCGGGCATAGAGTGATTGCCATTTGAGTAATTTAGGACCACGTTATTTCCAACAGCGACAGCGATAGCGGGCGGAAACTTTCACGCAGTATTGGCGGCCGCGAAAATCGAATTAGAGGCTGACCGCCAGCGCAGTCGGGCGCACGCATTTCCGACGAGCACGCTTTTGCTAACCACACCCACGGAGCGGAACGCATTCCACCGTAATCAGCCTAATTCCAGAGCATCGTCTTTGGGCCGCAGCCTAATTGTTCCGCATCAATATTCGCATATCACTGCCAGCTACCAAACATACCACTAAACCACTGCTGGTTCTTGTTCTTTCAGCGTTTGCCTGCACTTAACAAATTAATTTTCTAAATCTAGTCTACGAATCACAGTTTACGCTGAAACAAAGACAAGTGTTACCTTTTTTTTGTACTACGCAGAACTACTGTCAGCAGATTCGTTATACCCGTGCCAAGAATCCCATTCCGTAATAAGGATGGCATGTGGATACGAGTTGACTCTTAAAAGCTGTTCTGGAAAAACAGGGATGCTCAGATATGAGCTTAAGGATAACGAAAGGGGTTACACGGAGGGACATTACTGAAAAAATTACTCACTCCAACTTTACATGGAGTGAGATCCATGTCCAAAACGAGTAAATATATCGAGGTCTGATTTGCGCCTAGTTTTTGTGGAAGAAGTGGAGAATTATCTGAGGTTAGGAAATAAATTTTGCTTTTCTGGCTGCCGAATTATGACACTTAGTTTTATTTTCTTAATGGAACCATATTAGTCTGCTGTGACACCCATGAGTCTTCGTTCTGCTGTGATTAGATAACTTGTTCGTGGACATATTCACGTTTACACAATATATAACGCAGTCCATATAGTTTATGAAGGTTTCGTTTATGGTGAATGTTTCCAAACTGTCAGGAAATTGAATCGAGTGGGTTAAACCAAAGGAGTGTTCTGTGAATACTGCACTCCAACGTGTTCCATGTTCCACCCTTTCTACATTTTGCTATGGGAACACCTTCATGGTTATTAAATCCGTCACATTTCTTCGGATAGTCGCCATGAAAACTACGAAGTGATAATCTGTTTATAGGCCGGATGATGTTTACGGGTGAAGCATCGCTTACAAACGATGGTCAAATCATTCTTCATAATGTACACCGCTGATCACTTGAAAATCAACTCTGGCTGAAAGAAGTAGATTATCAACGTCCTCGGTCTGCTAAAGTGCGGTCGAAGCTTTCTAGAATTTCATCACTCACCCCAAGTATTAACAGTTTTTCACATTTTCAGTCGCAGTTATTAGAAGCTATTTAACTACATTTACGGCTATTCATGTGGTACTAACATGCCGGATGTCCCGCACTTTCTGCACAGATAATTGACGATTTTCTTCACAGAACATCTGAGGATCATTGGATTGGTCATTCGCGAAACACAAAATGATCTGCGTGCCCACCAGACTTAACGCCTGTCGATCTTTATCTGTAGGGAACATTAAAACAAGAGGTCTACAAGATACACCGATGTTTACCAAAGATATGAATTGTCCTATAATATGGACATGTGCTGCAATACATACAGATGAAATTCTTGATACTGAATTCGAAAATCGTAGTAATAAACACACGAACTATAATGGGAGAAAAATATAAGAGAACTTGGAGAAGTAGGCAGAGCCCAGAAATGCAACGAGGCGGCAGCCAGACAGAAGATGCTGGTAACTATATTGCGTGATCGGCTCCCTTGTCGCCGAAATGAGGCCACAAGTCACGCACTTCAGCCGTTGCTGGCCGTCGCTCCTGCTTGATCATCACCCTCCAGCAGCAGCAAGAATTCCGTGACCCCGTCCCGGGTGTAGTTGCCTTCGGGCCAGCATTCGAGAAGTCACCACGGCTCTATTGACTTCTGTGTGGTCGACGATTATTCCAGACCCTGGTCATTTCCCTGCTCAAGATGGGTTGCCTTGGCCCACAAATGCAGTCCTTCCGTGAATTCAGCGCCGAGAACCAGCATTTAAACGCTGGCCCAGCGGTGTACGTAACATTCGGGCACAGCAGGGCCACACCCGGCGCCTGCTGTGTGGCAACCGGGAATCCTCACTGTGAACTCTGCCAACACTGGACCGCGTAAGAGGGACGTCTGCCTGTCGTCCCAGCTCGGGCGGGCAGCACCGTGCCATCCGCCAGTCCCTGCTCCTCACCGCCATCGCCGTACACTGGAACGACACGACCTTCCACATCAGAGACGACCCGGTGGTCCGCCGTGAGCGCATAGCGGTCGCATCCTGCCGTCTCAGCTCGCCTCGGATACCGGAGACGCCAGCACAGCTGCTCGTGCACGCTGCGCACCATACGTCACCGTCTGCAGCTAAGACTACGGAATATTACGAAAGAACTCCGGACTGCGCCAGAGAGCGGAGCACAATCAGAAGAGTGTCTGAACTGTACGGATTAGTAAAGAATTAATAAAGAGTTGTTGTATCTTTACCAGTACCTGCCTCTACTGCTGTCCACAACCATCCGCCCCCCTTCCCCCTCACCCATCTTCTACAGAGAAACCAGCCCGAAACTAGACAGCCTGCTACCAGGCTCCCGCATTTTACAGTGGTGTCAGAAGTATCTCCCTTCTTTAAACACGCTAACTGTTCCTGATTACGTGTTCACTTGCATGTGGTACTGCAGGGCAGGTGTTTGTAGCACATCTTCGAATTCAGCACAGCGGTTTGCACCGCTGTTACCTTGTTGCTGTTTGGTCAAGTCATGTCACTGAAGTCCAATTCGAAAACTTTTCAGTAGCGCAGAGGACACGCATGTAGTTTTATCAAAAAAGATAGTCATAATTCAGTAACTGTAAACACTGAAAACTACTTGCGCGCGTAGAAGTCTCCACATTGTGCACTATAGCTTAATGAAAGCCACACCTTGATATCTTTACTCCTTCTGGATATACTTCGGATTAGCTGTTTAAGGTGTCTCAGCCTACTTATGAAGTTCTTTTTATTCTAAGGATGTATGCTGGGCTGAATTACTAAATTAACTGCTAATCACTGATTTGTTTAACGACTTAAGAAAAGAAAATTAGACTTAAGGGGGGGTAGGACAGCAAACGGCACGACTTGGAGCAGGAGAGGCATTACAGGACATTTTAATTTCCACTGTCTATACTTTTACAAACAAATTTATAAAAATTTTGCAGCATGACCAGGAAGGATTCGGGAATAGCAGTGGAAGTTCAAAAACTCAACAAAATATAATTTTTATATCTGAAATTTCATCAGTTTTTCACTTATTATTGGCTGCATTTGTTGCTATAGGTACACTTTTCTTCTTAACTAGGAGAGATTCTTCGATGAATTTTGCACAGAATACAAACCATACTTACAATTGTATGATACAAATAGATAATATTGTCGGGAAGGCGAGCCAAAGGTTGCGTTTCATTGGCAGGACACTTAGAAGATGCAACAAGTCCACTAAAGAGACAGCTTACACTACACTCGTTCGTCCTCTGTTAGAATATTGCTGCGCGGTGTGGGATCCTTACCAGGTGGGATTGACGGAGGACATCGAGAGGGTGCAAAGAAGGGCAGCTCGTTTTGTATTATCGCGTTATAGGGGAGAGAGTGTGGCAGATATGATACACGAGTTGGGATGGAAGTCATTACAGCATAGACGTTTTTCGTCGCGGCGAGACCTTTTTACGAAATTTCAGTCACCAACTGTATCTTCCGAATGCGAAAATATTTTGTTGAGCCCAACCTACATAGGTAGGAATGATCATCAAAATAAAATAAGAGAAATCAGAGCTCGAACAGAAAGGTTTAGGTGTTCGTTTTTCCCGCTCGCTGTTCGGGAGTGGAATAGTAGAGAGATAGTATGATTGTGGTTCGATGAACCCTCTGCCAAGCACTTAAATGTGAATTGCAGAGTAGTCGTGTAGATGTAGATGTAGATACTCTAGAATTTTCCAAATCTATTAAAAACTTTGGTAAAAATTGAGATAACTATAAAATTTGAGTATGTTCTAAATATGAATTTTAAAATGTAACAGCTTATTCATTTTTTCATTAATTAAATAAATTGTAGAGTTTCATACACCTGTAAGTATGGTTTGTATGCTGTGCAAAATTCATCGAAGAGTCTCTGCTACTTATGAAGAAAAGTGTACCTTCTGCCACCAGTAACTGAAAAAGTGATGAAATTTCACATGTAAAAAAAATTTCGTTTCTCATGTTTGTGAACTTCCACTGCTATGAGTGTGAACCCTGAATCCTTCGTGGTCATGCTGACAAAGTTTTATAAATTTGTTGGTAAAAGTATAGACAGTGGAAATTGAAATGGCCTGTGGTGCCTCTCCTGCTCCAAGTCGTCCCGTTTGACGTCCTACCTCCCTTAAATATTTCGTCAACACGGTTGGTGTTATAGACGGTGCAGAGCGTGTATTGTGAAGGAATACGGAAAGATGTCAGCCGTGTCCTTTTCGAAGAAAGTGTCCCAGCTTTGCCACTCGCTATTTAGAGAACTCATGGATAGCCTGAATCTTGAAGACCAGACATCTTTCTTTGAATTAAAAACAGTAAGGTTGAAATTTATTCACTTATTAACCATTCGTGTCGCTTTCATAGGGCGTCTTCATATTTCTTATAGGGTAACAAAATAAGCAAATATTACGATATGGTCCTAGCATACACGATTCTAAGTCTGAATAAGGAATTGTTATTCATCTTTAAGTTTCCTTTCATACCATTTTTACAACCATAAGACGGCACTGTGCTAGACTGAAGCACATGTCAAATCGGATAAACACGCAGAAGCCCAGTCAAAAGCAACTAATATAATATCGTGTAACGGAAGGATATTTTATTAGTTGGTTTTCAATAGGCCTCTGCAGATTTATGTGGTTTTACGCGTGCTTCATTCGTGTGCTAGCACAGAGTCGTCTTATGACTTTTAAAATGTTGTAAAAGGAAAATTTTAAAATTAATAACAGTTCCTTACTCACTTTTAGAATCTTGTATGCTAGGAACATACCTTAAGTTTTGCCTGTTTGACCATCTCTATAAATAATGTGAGGATACCTCACAAAGGCGAAATCTGTAGGGAGACCTATAGACTAAATTGGACGTCGAACCGTGGTCC
This sequence comes from Schistocerca gregaria, assembly GCF_023897955.1. NCBI lineage: Eukaryota > Metazoa > Arthropoda > Insecta > Orthoptera > Acrididae > Schistocerca > Schistocerca gregaria. The sequence continues at coordinate 361,662,434 of NC_064931.1, forward strand.
ATTTGGCATATTCCAGTTTAACAAATCACTGACTGAGGTGACAGTGGTGAAGGAACCCACTGGAATAGTGATATGAAAACTTCCCACTTGGCCACCAAGCCGTTGTATGGGATTAGTAACACACCGAATTCATGAAAAAATTTCAGACAATAGAAGAAAAACGAAACCAGCAGGACAGCTAACAATTTTAGGTATGCACATGGAGTGAGTAAAATTAAGAAATGAGATGTTAATAATGTAAATTAGGGAGTAAATATTGGAGGCCTTAAATCTAAACAGCTTTCAAACCTGTTGATATGTAATATAGCACTATCCTCTATAGAGAAAAATGGGAATTTTGCCATTGCACCCAGTTGTTAAGGCATTAAAAGATTTTAAACAATGGTTTATATTAATATGACCTGTTGCGCACCCAGAACTTCTATACATTGATAACTACTTAACCATGCATTTTAATATCCATTTTTATTACCCATTTATTGAATTTTCCTAGTAAGGGCCAGTAAGTAAACGGCCATGTTGCCGCTCTTCAGCCTTGTACAAATAATATATCAAGACAGCTTAATGAAAATGAAATCTATGATTCTAAGTTTGAAAATATTGGTAAAATACATCGTTTTGAATATTGTGAGGATGATTGACCTATAATCCGCCAGCAACATTTGTACTGATGATGTCGTGTGCAGATGGGATTGTAGCGGAAGTGATACGACAAAAGATTATTGAACTCGTATTGAGAAGGGTCAAGACAAGGGATTTTGGTGGTAAGCGGCTGGTCGGATGCAGCTATGCAGAGATAAAATCAGTGGAATGGAAGAGGTAGCGTACATTATATTTGAGAAGATGGGTGTGTTCCGGGAGTTATATCGTGGTGTGGAGAGGGGAAGTGGTTGAAACTAAGCTAGAAGAGAATGTAGTGCGAGGAGATGCAAGGAAGGTTAAACGTGATGGCAGAAACGTCGCAGCAGGAAAAAGTTATTAAAGATACGGTAAACAGACGGGTACTGAGATACGATTTTGTCGGAGACGCAGGCTCGATGTCGATGATAGTCTTCCAGGCGTTTTCCCTTTTTTTTATGCAGCCGGTACAGGATATTTGTGAGGGAGAATTAACAGATAAGGAAAGCTAGGAGGCATTCTGGTATTAGGTTGAGGAGGTAAGATTTGAAGGGGTCGAGATTAAACTACACTTCCATAGTCTATGTAGTGGACGCGATGGCCTACGGTCATGTAGATACAGAATCGGGCGAAATATATTCGGACATCCCTATGTAACGTGGAATTGTCCACTACATTTATATATAGAGAGGCTGAGCTGCCATTAAAACGGGGGCGGGGAGTATTTTGTTGTCAGTAGAGAAGCAGTAACAAAAACATCGGTCGGTCAAGACACATTAATATCTTCGAACATGGACTAACCACTGGATGTCATCTGAGTAACAGATCCATCAGGAACATTTCAGCCCTTCTAAACCTGCCCATGTCGAATGTTGGTGATGTGAATGTGAAGTGGAAACGTGAAGGAAAACCACAGCTGTATCAGAACCAGGCAGATCATATGTAGTGACCGACAGCGACCATCGAGTACTGCTGACCGTGGTTGTCAAAAATCACATGAAATCGTCAAAAGGTATCACTAGTGAGTACCAAAGCAACGCCTGCAGTCCAGCTAGCACAATGACTATACGGAAGGTTAAAGTAAATGGGGTGTTCGTCATAAGTCACACGTTTCAGCAGTCCATGCCAGATGCTGCTTGAGATGGTGCAGAAGGCGACGCCACTGGACAATGGAAGACTGGAGACGAGTGAGTTGGAGTGTTTCATCACGCTGCACCCTGCGGTTGTGCGATGAAAGAGTCTGGGTGTGGCAAATGTCTGGAGACGTTACCTGTTATCAGCTGTAATTTCAATAGTGGTGTAACCACATCTGGATGTGTTTCGTGGTTAGGGTGTGATCGTCTTAATGTGCTTATGGAAACTCCAACTGAATTATTGGCTGCCATTCCTCCACAGACATTCAGAAACATTGTTGAAAGTGTCTGCATAGTGTTCAACATATATTTTACGTATGATAATCACAGAATGTGTTTCCCATCTTTGGACATTTATTAGGTTCAATAGTTTTTTTTTTCTATCTTTCGCCGTTCTTTTAGATGGTTAGTAACTTGGGGTTTCAAGTTAACTTTTGATCAAGTGTTGGTCCAAAATATTTTAATATTTCAGCTAAACGAAATGGATAGTTATGTACGGTGAAGTAGAGGTCTCGAGAACTGAAAGCGCAATTAGATTTTTATACAATTATTGTCAGATTATTTGGCGGACTGATGGAATGGCAACACTTATTTATGTAAGGAGCTGAAATTGTCGAGATGGAACTGGACTGGATCACACAGAAATGAAACTAACAATGTCCCCTCTAACCTTTTTCAATATCGCTCAGAGAAAACGCTGTGAACAGCGCAGAGAAAAATCCTGTGGAACACGAAGTGTATAGAGTAAGGTAGTAAGTTTAGACCGAGAGCAGCTGATTAACCAGGAGGGAGGGCAATAAAAGTGCGATGCCTGAAGAGGGACTGCACCGCTGGCACGATCGCCGGACGACAATAAAAGCGCGTCACCCCTTCCATTTGCCTTTAACTGGAATTTCCGGACGAATGGGCCCAATAAACGGACAGCTCTTCAACATCGCTAAAATTTTTCGATTTAATTGCTCCAGGAAACGCAACCAGTAGGAAGCGGGTGATACAAAATATAAAATTTCATCTTCTCCAGCTATCCATCAAACTGGCCCTAAGATCTATAAACGCCAGTTTCTGATCTGAGAGTGACCTTTCTATTTTTCTTCACGATAACACTTCCATGTACAAATTTCGTGAACCTCTGTTCTTAATTTGAACTTCCCAAGGGATAAATATAAATCTGTACCATTCTGTCTCTCCTCCTCCATTTTAAAATTGGGTGGTAACTGGTCACCCACTGTCTACAGGTATTTTACACGATACTATCAGTTAAGTGAGGTGCCAGAAAATTCGGACCGCAGAACACTTTCATAACTAAAGAATCACCAAAGCGACTGTTTGCCTAATAATACATTTAGTCTGTTTTAAGTCAGACTGATGATAACCACCTCAATAGCCATTAAACAAACCCCGATAAATTAATTAAATCAACTAACAACTGATTCACATCGCAGAGAAAAATACAGAGGCTGTATGACAGAACTTCCTGTCTTGAAGTTGGCAGAACAAAGTACACGGCATTAGCTCTGACAAACTAATTTCCATTCTTTTAAGTAACTGCCATAATTCATCCAGTGGTCCTCTGAGATATGTAACTGATATTACTGTTAAAATATATAAGCATGATCACAATGGGCGCCAGACACGAAAAAGAGCACATCCTATTTAAGTAAGGAAATGTAAATTAGTTGTAATACAATTTATCCAACCCACGACCAAAAGCTCCCAGTCAGAAAACCTTAGCGTACATTTGTGCCAGCAAATGATTTAGGTCTGATATTTTCACGACGTATAGACATAGAATAGATATTCACGCAGAGGCTTGATACTTTCCCACAGTGGTATTACCACTCATTCATTTATTCACTCTTCATGTTCCACAAACCTCAAACAAACGATATCCTACTGCAACAAATGAAAGTTTGTGACACGATATGACATGAACCATGATATCCTAACTATGGCGCGGAGATCTGAAACAAAAATTCAGTTGTCACTATAGGTTCACTAAAATTCAGGTTCGGCATATCTTAGTGGTTTGCACTGAAATTTCATGACATCACACCTACATTGACATCATACCAATGTATGAATCTCAGTGCATGTAATTAATTCAATATTCGTATTTCAAAGAAAACCTTCAAGAACGCGGAATGAGTGACATTATGCATTAACTAGCAAAATCTTCCACAGCAGGCTGTTTTTGTAAAGGATACCGACAACCAATTACAAGTAGGGATAATCTGTTCACAACTGATGTAGCTACTTACAGAAACTTTGGCGGGGTGCATTTGTTTCTGAGAAATTCGAAACAGGACCTCCAGTCAGATGTTTGGCACGATGACCCACTGAAAACTATTAGCGAAGGTACGAGTATATGGAATTGCCATATATGCGAGTGGCTCGGAGACACCTTAAGCAATAGAAACCAGTGAGTTGACCTCGACATGTAATCTACACCAGAGACGAGGGTATCGTAAGGAGTGACAAGACGGCAGTTGTTCTCTGAATACTAAAGTGATGTGACGGACAGGGTGAGTAGCTATCTACGGCTGTTTGCTGATGATGCTACAGTGTGCGGGAAGGTGTCGCCATTGCGTGCCGGTAGGAGGATAAAAGATGGCGTACCTATAGTTTCTAGTTGGTGTAATGAATGTCAGCTATCTCTAAATCTAGAGAAAGTAATTCAATGCAGAGGAGCAGGAAAAACAATCACTCAGCTTTCTAGTACTGCTTGACATGATCACGCCGATTAAATATCTAGCCCTATCGCTGCAAAGCGATCTGAAATGGAACGAGCATGAGAGGAGGGTAGGCGACTGGTCGACTTCCGTCTATTGGGGGAATTTTAGGTAAGCCTGGTTCATCTGAAAAGGTGACAATGTATAGAACAATAACGCTACCCATTCTTGTATACTACTCGTGTATTTGGTATATCGTCCTTTAGGAAAACATCGAAGCTATTCAGAGGGGAGCTGCTACATTTGCAACCGGTAGGTTCGACCAGCACTCAAGTCTTATGGAGATTCTTCATGAACTTAAATGGAAATACCTGGATGGAAGGGGATGTTCTCTTCAAAAAACTATCGTCAAAATTTAGAGATCCGACAATTGAAGCTCAATGACGAACGATCTGCTGCTGCCAACGCTCGTTTCATGTAAGGACTACGAACATAAGATAAAAGAAATTACTGCTCCATTTACGAGTGGAACAAGTAGGAGGTATCCTCTGCAACGCTGCATCTGGTGGCTTGCGGAGTATATACACTATGTTATCAAAAGTATCCGGACACCTGGCTGAAAATGACTTACAAGTTCGTGGAGCCCGCCATCGGCAATGCAGCAATTCAATATGTTGTTGGCCCCTCCATAGCCTTGATGACAGCTTCCACTCTCGCACTCATCGATCATTCAGGTGCTGGAAGGTTTCTTGGGTAATGGTAGCACATTTTTCACGGAGTACTGCACTGAGAAGACGTATCGATGTCGGTCGGTGAGGACTGGCACGAAGTCGGCGTTACAAAACATCCCGAAGGTGTTCTATAGGATTCAGGTCAGGACTCCATGCAGGCAAGTTCATTACTGGGATGTTACTGTCGTGTAACCACTCCACCACAGGCCTTGCATTATGAATATGTGATCGTTCGTGTTGAAAAATGCAGTCGCCATCCCCGAACTGATCTTCAACGGTGGGAAGCAAGAAGTTGCTTAAAACATGAATGTAGGCCTGTGCTGTGACAGTGCCACGCTAGACAACAAGGGGTACAACACTACCACCCTATAACACCACAGCCTCCGAATTTTACTGTTGGCACTTCATACGCTGGCAGTTTCCGACACCAAATGGTACAAATGGCTCTAAGCACTATGGGATTTAACATCAGTGGTCATCTGTCCCCTAAACATAGAACTTCATAAACCTAACCAACGTAAGGACATCACACACATCCATGCCCGAGGCAGGATTCGAAACTGCGACCACAGCAGCAGCTCGGTTCCGGACTGAAGCGCCTAGAACCGCTCGGCCACAAGGAACCGGCACCGACACCGACACCCTAGCATGGGATCACCCCATTGTGTACCGTGATTCGCCACTCCACACAACGTTTTCCACTATTCAATCGCCCAATGTTTATCTCCTTACACCATGCGAGGCGTCGTTTGGCATTTAACGACGTCATGTGTGGCCAATGAGCAGTCGCTCGACCATGAAATCCAAGTTTTCTCACCTCCCGCCTAACTGTCATAGTACTTGCAGTGGACCCTGATGCAGTCTGGAATACCTCTGTGAGGGTCTGGAGATTTGTCTGCCTTTTACACATTAGGACTCTCTTCAACTGTCGGCGGTCTCTATCAGTCAACAGACGAGGTCGGCCTGTACGCGTTTGTGCTGTACGTGTCCCTTCATGTTTCCTCTTCACTGTGACATCAAAAACAGTGGACCTAACGATGTTTTGGAGCATGGAAATCTAGCGTACAGACGTGTGACACCCAATCACATGACCACGTTGGAAGTCCGTGAGTACCACGGAGCGCCCCATTCTGCTCTCTCACTATATCTAATGACTACTAAAGTCGCTGATGTGGAGTACCTGGCAGTAGGTGGAGCACAATGCACCTAATATAGAAAACGTATGTTTTGGGGGGTGTCCGGATACTTTTGATTACATAGTGTATGCATACGTTGATGTAGATGAGTACCAAACATACAATGATGTTTCTCTTGTAGTGTGAGAACCTAAAGGTTTGTACAACAGCGATATTCTTAAAATAATTTTAATAACATCTTCTTTCTCCTCTTTGGTCGAATGAATGATATGTTACCAGTTAATCTTCCCGCATAAAGTACAAAGTATTGATTATTCCCAGCACCAGTATCTCTCATTATATCTGCTCCAGTACGACCTTCCATGCTTTTAGTAAATCCGTTTCTGATATATGAATTTGGTCCTTTCATAAGCACTTACTAATTTTCACTTAACAGCATTTTCAAAGCCCCTCTAACAAAATTTCACCATACTCCAATTTTTTTACAATTTTCCAATGTTCTGTTAATCTGTTTAATTATTACATTTAAATTCTCCTGGCTTATCAAAGTCGATCTATCACTCGAATGTGATCAGACGGTGTAAGCAGTAAAACACGTAACATTTCATTTGATACAATACTCTGAATAAAATTAATTCTCCCGATATTCTTAAAGATAAGACACACAGTTTCTGTTTTCTTACTATATAATTTAAAGCTGTATTTTATGTATTTATTCCATCCGCTACATGCTATACAAATTCCACCAATAATGAAACATCATCAGCGAATACGCAGAAATTGCAGATAATCATATTCGCTAATTATATGCATCCATAGCATCTTTCTTCGGTCCTACGTCGTAATATCTGGGAGTACGTATTAATTAGTCTTAATCCTGTAGGTGATCTTTAGGGTTAGAGTAAGACTCTTTTCTCCATTCACTTTGTTGGAGATGTTGCTGTCTTCCACTAACTCTGGTAGATGTGTACACGGACAAGAATCGTCTGAAACAGTCTTAACTGGGACGAGGGTGAAACGAGCAAAAGCTTTTTATACACTACTGGCCATTAAAATTGCTACACCACGAAGATGACGTGCTACACACAGGAAGAAGATGCTGTGATATGTAAAATGATTAGCTTTTCAGGGCATTTACACAAGGTTGGCGCCGGTGGCGACACCTACAACTTGCTGACATGAGGAAAGTTTCCAACCGATTTCTCATACACAAACACCAGTTGACCGGCGTTGCCTGCTGAAACGTTGTTGTGATGCCTCGTGTAAAGAGGAGAAATGCATACCATCACGTTTCCGACTTTGATAAAGGTCGGATTGTAGCCTATCGCGATTGTGGTTTATCGTATCGGGCCATTGATGGTCGCGTTGATCGAAAGCCAATGAATGTTAGTAGAATATGGAATCGGCGGGTTCAGGAGGGTAATATGGAACGCCGCGCTGGATCCCAACGCCCTCGTATGTGTAGCAGTCGAGATGACAGGCTTCTTACCCGCATGGCTGTAACGGATGGTGCAGCCACGTGTCGATCCCTGAGTCAACAGATGGGGACGTTCGCAAGACAACAACCATCTGCACGAACAGTTCGACGACGTTTGGAGCAGTATGGACAATCAGCTTGGAGTCTATGGCTGCGGTTACCCTTGACCCTGCACCACACACAGGAGCGGCTGCGATGGTGTACTCAACGACGAACCTGAGTGCACGAATGGCAAAACGTCATTTTTTCGGATGAATCTAGTTTTTGTTTACAGCATCATGATGGTCGCATTCGTGTTTGGCGACGTCGTGGTGAACGCACATTCGAAACGAGTATTCGTCATCGCCACACTGGCGTATCACCCGGCATGATGGTATGGGACGCCATTGTTTACATTTCTCGGTCACCTCTTGTTCGCGTTGACGGCACTTTGAACAGTGGACGTTACACTTCAGATGTGTTACGACCCGTGACTGTACCCTTCATTCGATCCCTGCGAAACCCTACATTTCAGCAGGACAATACACAACCGCATGTTGCAGGTTCTGTACGGGCCTTTTTGGATACAGAAAATTTTCAGCTGCTGCCCTGGCCAGCACATTCTCCAGATCTCTCACCAATTGAAAACGTCTGGTCGATGGTGGCCAAGCAACTGGCTCGTCACAATACGCCCGACACTACTCTTGATGAACTGTGGAATCGTGTTAAAGCTGCATGGGCGGCAGTACCTGTTCACGCGATCCAAGCTCTGTTTGACTCAATGCCCAGGCGTATCAACGCCGTTATTAGGGCCAGAGGTGGTTGTTTTGGGTACTGATTTCTCTGGATCTATGCACTAAAAATGGCGAGGAAATGTAATCACATGTCGGCTGTAGTATAATATATTTCTCAATGAATTCCCGTTTATCATCTGCATTTCTTCTTGGAGTAGCAATTTTAATGGCCAGTTGTGTAGAATATCCGGATCTGAGAACTTCGATGCACTATTATGAGATGGATGGAAATGTACCTTGGATCTCTGTAGAATAGTTCTCGTCATAAACCACTATTACGGGACCCTAGGAAACGTATGTAAAGAAGACTGAATGTCAATTCTCGTCACGTATCACATACACTCTACCTCATACCTCATTGCGAACTGTTCCTTTTTTTTATTACATAAAGGTAACTTTAACTAAACTGACAAATTTCAGGGACGGATTCCTGACTGGAAATGGGTGAAAAAGGTCCTACGAAAATGTGTCCGGAAATGGATGGTATGCGTGCAACGACAACAGATCGTCCCGGAACACAGTACAGAATAGCATCGCGTCCACCTGAGAACAGGTGCTCAAAGTGGCCTCCATAGGATGCAGTCCATGAGTTCTCATATCACATCGTGGATTGCCGCATTTCTGGGCACGTTCCGTTCTCTCTCCGAATAGAGTCACAGGGTTCGTGAACAAGCTGTTGAAGTGCCTGCACATGAGGAACAGGTTCAGAATACGCAATGCTTTTCCGATGCCCCAGAGGTAAAAATTCAAGGGGTTTAACTCTGATGAGTGGGTGGGTCATGCTACAGGATCTCTACGTCTTACAAAACGTCTGGCAAAGATGATGTTGACGTGTCAGCGAACTGTAATGCAGAAGTGAGTTGGTACTCCGTCATGCAGGAAACGCATAACCTGTCGTATTGCCAAAGTCACATTCTCAAACAGCCCATACAGAGGAAACCCAGGTACGTTCCTCCGCCAAGGAATTATGGAATAACAACGGGACGAGGTATGTGGTTGCTAAGAATTCCTCCCCACTCATTCATCCTGAACCATCACTGATGGTCGGCCGGAGTGGCCGAGCGGTCCTAGGCGCTACAGTCTGGAACCACGCGACCGCTACGGTGGCAGGTTCGACTCCTGCCTCCGGCATGGATGTGTGTGATGTCCTTAGGTTAGTTAGATTTAAGTAGCTCTAAGTTCTAGGGGACTGATGACCTCAGAAGTTAAGTCCCATAGTGCTCAGAGCCATTTGAATCAACCATCGCTGATGGGACGCCTCAACCAACAACCGAGGATTGTCTGTAGTTCGCGGATGATTTTGCAGACTGATGATGCTATTTCTGATACAGATTGCTTCTTCGCTAAAGAGGACTGAGGACAGAAATCCCATAATTGTGATGTTCTGGTGCCAAAACTATCGACGAAATCCTTCTCCTAGAGGGGAATCTGCTGCTAATATTCTTTGCTCCCATTGCAAGTAACGGGATTAGTAACGGTTATCATACAGGATTCACATAATCGTTCTTTATCTTACACGATGTTGGCGGACCACTTGTCTCGAACTTATCATAGCGTTTGTCTTAATATCCTGTAGAACTCGGTCCTCCATGTCTGGTAGTCGCACAATCCGTCGCCTCCCTGCACGTTCGTCTATCTGAAAGGATCCATGATCACATAAACGCCCGAAAAGGGCTTTAAATATTTTATACTGTGGTTGATTTCCATCTGCCTGGTCGTACACAAACACCACCTCGGCTTGTTCCCGACATGAATACCGGACTTACTGCTTACAATACGCTGCGTCTATCACACATCCAGCAACACTAAGAGGAAACATACACACATCATGTAACAGATGCAACTGTCACCTGCCCTTTCGCGCAAGAAGAGGTTGCGCTAGCAGTCTCAGAGCTCAAAAACAAGAAAGGACGTGGACCAGATGTTATCTACTCGGAACCACTGAAAAAATTAGTGCCGCATATCACCCCGTTCCTAACTACGTTACTGAACGGTGCCTTTTGGCTGGCCGGGTACCTACAGTATGGTAAAACTCCAAAGCAGTCATTACTAAGAAATCAGCACACAGAGATCCTTCAGATTTGAAGACTTACAGGCAACTATGCTTAATAAACACCCTAGCAAATATTCAGGGGAAACTACTGTGCAAGCGCTTGCAAACACACAGATCTCTCAGGGGTATAAGCCAACTCTAATTCGCCTTCAGTACTGGGAAATCAATAGATAATGCCGTTAACCAGGCCCTATATATAATTAATACTACAACACAGAAATACGCCATTGTAGTAATGATTGACATTGCCGGGTCGTTCGATAACCTCTGGTGGCCCGCAGTGTTTCAGAAGTTAAGATATCTGCAGGTACCGCAATCACTCTACAACGCATTCCTAGGCTACTGTAAAGACCGGGTAGGCCAATGGCTGATGGACAGCTGGAAATTAGTTAAAAGAATTACCAAAAGATGTCCTCAAGGGTCGATATGCTGCTCCATAGAACCCCTCTTACAACTTATAGATGGGGATGACAGTTCAGACTAAATTGTCGCCTACGCAGGTGACCTATTAGTTGTCGTCACTGCAAACAATAGAGCCGAGCTAGAAGAGAAAGCCACTGGAGTACTACAATTCAATAGTGTTGCAACAATAAATTCAGGATAGCAGAAAAGGAAACAACTTACACGTTACTGAAAGGATCTCTCCAAAGGAATCCTTGACTTAAAATTGAGGGCACAAACATCAAATGAGAACATGTTACGCACTATCTTGGGCTACACAGATGAGTAAATCGATTTCCACGAACACATAAGGCTGACAACAGACAAAGCAGAAAAATACTACATGAACTGGTGATGATCAATTCCAAACGTAGAAACTACCTCTACCAGTCATATGGACATACCACTGTGCTCCCTTCGAATCAGCAATCAGCTTCGCAGCTAGCAGGTGGGCACACAGACCGAACCTGGTCACCAACAAAGCATCAGTTAGGCGAGGGCAGAGAAGTGTCATACTCAGGCTATCTGCAGCCTTCGGCATCACCTCACTGGATGCACCGTGTGTGGTGCTCAGAATATGCCCCACAGATATCACGATCAAATACAGAGTTGCAATGTTATGGTTACAGATGGGGAGACTAGATAAGGTACACACGATAACTGGTGTACCGATACAGACGACACGACACCATAAAAGTTGGCTTTTGGGCACATGGCAAGGTGACTGATGTAAGTGATAAGGGACGATGACTGCGCGACTTCCTCCCTGACTTAAAAGGGCGGTTGAGAATGAAACATATCGATTCCAGCCACGGTAGCGTACATTTCCTAACCGGAAACGGACCTTATCCACGCTCTTAAACCCGTGAGTCTGAGACAGACAAAAGCAGTGGTTCAAATTCCTCTGAGCACTATGGGACTTAACTTCTGAGGTCATCAGTCCCGTAGAACTTAGAACTACTTAAACCTAACTAACCTAATGACATCACACACACCCATGCCCGAGGAAGGATTCGAATCTGCGACCGTAGCGGTCGCGCGGTTCCAGCCTGTAGAGCCTAGAACCGCTCGGCCGCCCCGGCCGGCTGAGACACATCTACAGGTACATGAGGGGAGAATGTTCCCTAGAATACACTGTCTTCTGCGGACAATAAGCAAACAATAGACATACACTACACTTAGACTAGACAGAAACAGAAGTATAAGACATGTACAGCAGTAAGAGACGAACAACAATGGGCACAACTCAACGTATTGAGAAACAGTATTTCAAAAGCAACACATGAAGAGTACCAGCGGACACGACATAAGAGACATGCCTAAATGCAACGTAACAACAATCTCCGGAGGGCGGACAGCGATACCCACAATGACTATAGGAACAGTGATGGTTGTTGGGATGTTTAAGGGGGACTAAACAGCTAAGGTCATCAGTCCCCCAAAGGAACGGTGACAATGAAGTGAAAGAGGAGGAGGAGGAAGACGAGATGTGGCAGTAAATAAGCATAAGGTGCTGGTGATCTAGCCAAGAAATTACCAAATGCCGTACACGGATGAGCACCTAAAGTTAATACATACTGAAACCTGGTGCTCAAGGAAGGCAGAATTACGTTACGATTGTGGACGTGGCCCTAATCAGTTACTATTGGTTAGCTTTTCTCTAAATCACACACAATTTATTTAAAAATCAACAACAAATTAAAATAATGGCAATAGTTCAAGAACTGTTTCACAGCTGATGGACTTAATGACAGTAAATTAAGAATTGATTATAAACTTGCAGCAACTTACAATTTCAGTTATTAAAATATAAAAGACAAGTGACCAAGGTCTTAAAGCTCGCTGCAAAAATACTATTGCCAAATTAAAGTTTTAGAGCAAGTAACGGCACTCATGGCCGAAGGAATTTAACGCCAAGAATGGAAATTATTAAAAAAAAATTAGAAACTTACTGTCAACAGCAAGGCAATAGCAAAAGTTATTTTGAAAGGCAGGCAACTAATCACCAAACAGATGAGACAAAATGATAGTAAACTTGGTAGCACAACCGTTTAAACTTGCTGTAACGCCAAGAATGGCAACTATACTATAAAAATTTTAGAAACATACCATCAAACAGCAAATATAATAACAATGTTAATTCAAAAAAACAAGCAACTTATCAACAAACAGGTGAGACAAATGATGATAACTTGGTAATACAATAATAAAATAATAACACAATAATAAAACGCAAGTGCTAGTCACAGACGGTGCTCCAGGAATTAATCTTTGAGTAGGTCAGGCCAAAAACACTTTCGCGAGCGATGAGAAAGGCAGCCAAGAGTTGCATTCACTTCACAAGATCGTAAGTTCAAACGGCTCTGAGCACTATGGGACTTAACTGCTGAGGTCATCAGTCCCCTAGAACTCAGAACTACTTAAACTTAACTAACCTAACGACATCACACACATCCATTCCCGAGGCAGGATTCGAGCCTGCGACCGTAGCGGTCGCGCGGTTCCAGACTGTAGAACCTAGAACAGCTCGGCCACTCAGGCTGGCGATGGTAAGTCAGGCTAGTGGTAGTCTAGCGAATGACTAATGATAATCTGTTGAAGCTACCTAACGTCCAATAACAAATGCAACGATGGAACGCTAAGCCAAAGCCGGAACGAGCAGTCAGCACTACGTCCTCAGAATGCTGTGTTTAGAGCGTCCAAAAGGAGAAAGGAAGCACTACTACCAGAGTAGAAGAAACACCAACCGACCCACAAATCAAGGAAACTGTCAAAACCATACGCCTTATAGGACAGCACCAGCAAGGCGAGGAAACTTACACTGCCGTTCCATCCACTAACCTCCAGGGCAAGTCACTGGGGGGTTAAAGGCCACCAGGCAGGAAAAATACCGCTGGTTGAACTTAACAAATAGTAACACATAGAATGCAGCAATTAGTAACAAGAAGTCGAGGAAGGCTAATTAGATGCGCCTTCCCAAAGCACTCCACTCATTGCTCTTTGTCTCAGCAACACCGCGATCAGCAACAAGCACCCAAATCACTGGAGAATCGCGAGATCTCACAGTGGTGGAGATTTCACTGCTAGGATTAAAATCCACTCAACCTGGGAAAATTTGTTGGATCCGGTTGACGACTAGGTCGTGTAACCTCGCGACCACAGACCTTCCACCCGGCAGAGCATGCGTGCCGCCAGCCGTCCTGGCGTGTGCCCGCACTGCCTTGTTGGCCCCTTCGGACTCCCGAACCGAACTGCTCACTCACACGACCCGGAAGAACAACGACGTCACCCCAAAGATAGGGCCACAGTTACTACACATTGATAACGCCGCTGCTGCCACTAGCGCACAGGCTACGCTTGCGAAACCAAGTGGCGCCAGTCAACACAAGAAGAATACAAACAACCACAGCCATGTCAACTAAACGATACAGTCTGGCCTCAAACAAAGAACGGAAACCTGCAACAGCACGAACCCGAGCCGCAGCATGGCTCACATAGGTTTAGCAATACTGTTTCTCTACGACCAACCGGTATTTATTTATTTATTTATTTATTTATTTATTTATTTATTTTTTTTTTCTGGCAGTCAACAGCTCGAAGAAACCATTCCAAGGTATTCACCATCAGTCACAATCGCTGATGGCACTAACAAATCTCTCCTCTATGCTATCACCATTTTATATTTTTCTTAAAAACAACAAAGTTTTATTTATATTTCAAACTTAAATTACTTTGAAAAGTGTTATTGTTTGTAAAATGCTGTAGATAATAAAAATAGAAAAGAAATCTGCGAAACGGTGGAAAACGAAAACTGCAAGATGTACGACCTGTTTTCAAAATTCAGGTAACATTTTTATAATTTGGCAATAAATAAAAGTAAATAAACACACAAGAAACACACGGCACATTGTCAGAGGATGTTTCGTTCGTCAGCGTACCGTGACGACGATGCATTTCCGGACACATGTTCATAGAACCATTTTTGCTCTATTTCCAGTCAGGAATTCATCCCCGCAGTTTGCCCATGAAAAGAGTGAGGCTTGGTCCCTCTGCTGAACACGTGGTTCGACACGGCCTCAAAGTTAATACTCTAACCAATATCTCCATACAAAAGAAAACGACTAACTAAAAGTGTATACAAATCACGTAAGAGTACTGAAGATTACTGATATGATGAGAAGAAGAATAATAAATTCAACCTTTCCCAAACTGAACCACTTGGGTACTTGATGTGCGTAACTAATTAAAGGCCAATAATTGAAAACTGACTACAGATATTTCAGAAGAACGTAAGCAACGAGGCACACGCATTCATGGAACTGCTACGCTTCGATCTTCAATGAATCCACAGTATTAGTGCAGATGCACATCTATGTTTGACCTCCAGCGGCATTCTAAAATTAGCGCGGAGATCATGGATAGGGAGTGCGGATAAGTGACTGCGCTAGGTGGGAATGTGAGTTGGCCTGGGAGCGTGCCGAGATAGTACTCTCATTTGCGATTCACTCTGTGTCTGGTTGGCGAAGTGATTCCGCAACTGCCTGGTAAAGCCGGCACGGAAGCTCAGCGTTGAGTCAGAGAGCTGCCTGCTCTCTGTACTAAAAACAAGAAATTGAGTGAAGGGTTCAACGATGTACTTAATCGGATGTTGTGCGACGTCCGCCAAGACCAAATGCCACGAACAATAACGAAAGAAATGAAAAAGGAAGTAAGCAGGAGATCCCGGATCTAGTCCTAGTCTGAGACACATTTCCACTCGTCGCCACTGATTCCGCATGAAGTCCCGATTTCCCTTTTCTTCCCTTTTCTCTAGCCTGCACCTTCAATTCACATACTTTCAAATCAGAAATAATTTCCACCAATTCTCCCACATAGATTTGCCGTCAAGAAACTGGAAAAATACGCAAAACAGAAAAAAAACAAGAGAAGTAGCTTATTGAGCAAACTACACTGTCAAATCGTGGGCGTTGCGTGACTTGGAAATTTTATTGAAGGCTGAAAACTTCGTGCGAACCCAGTGTACACGTATACTGAATTTAAACTTGGCCAACAAGCTATACCACAATATAAAGTCAGGTTATATTTTAATGTTGTTACCGAAAATCAAGAAACGTTTTTGACAGATTTACTTCGAGTTCTTACAGAATATCCTAATAAATGTTCGCAAAGATATAGGCTATATGTTTTGTAATGAATGTGATATACAGAGGTATACCGGGTGTCCCAGAAAACGTCCCCAAAAAACTTTAGTGACAGTTTCGACATACAAAGACAAGGAAAAAATATCTAGTAAACAATGGCGCTAAAGAGCGGATCTTAAGAGATAATGAGCACTTGTTCATCTTCGATATTGTGAAAAACATCTCTGATACTGCAAGCTCTTTGCTTTTCATATTTTAGTAGGATAAGTATTGACCAAAACAATAAATAAAAGGTAGGAAACATGGACTCTAAATTGCATACCTTCAGAGCTATGAGGTCTTGTCCAATAGATGACACGTGCTTCACACTAGCGGCGTTGAACAACTGCTCATAGCTGTTAAAGTATGCATTTTAGACACCATGTCTACTAGACATTACTGTTGTTCTGGTGAATGCTTGCTCCTCCCAAAATATGGAAAGCAAAGACCTTACAGTACAAGAGATCTTTTTCATAGTATCAAAGATGAAGAAGTGTTCTTTCGTCTTAAGGCACGCATTTTAGAGCCCTGGTTAACCAGATATTTTTCAATTATTTCTGTATAAGGAACTTGTTCCTTAAGTTTGTCGGTGTTTTTTGGGACACACCGTAAATATTACATAAAAGGGAAAGGTTCTTAGTATAAATCTCGAATTTACTTCAAAGTTTTACATGAAACTCTAATAAACGTCTGGACACACATAGACTACACATTCAAGTATATATATTATATAAATATATGTGTACTATAGAAGGGGAAACGTTGTTAGCAAAAATCTCGAAAAGTTCTTGACCGTTCTACTCCAAATTTTTACACGGTGCATTAATAGTCGCTCGAACACGTACAGATTACATACATTTCGATATATATGTTACATAAATATATGTATAGAGGCACATAAAAGGGAAACGTTGTTAGGAAAAATCTCGCTAAGTTCTAGACCGATTTAATTCAAACTGTTACGCGATACTCTACTGTGGACGGGACATAAGCTATACATTTCCTTAAATACCAGTGTATAGATTTTCTGTTAAAACCGACTGTTAGAATAAAAGTGCTGCACTGTAAAAATGTGTGGTCTCGTTTTCTTTCTCGCAGACAGTAATAACTTAGATACCATGGCATTTAAAACATGAGACAAGTAATTTCTTACGCGTATATTCTTCGTCCTTATACAGGATGTTTCACAATTCATGTTGCACACTTCTAGGGGTTGTAGAGGAGACTTTGTAGGTCAAGTTTCACATAGGAACCCATTCCGGAAACGTCATTCAACGTTGCTACAGAGCGTAAAAGTTAGAGGTGCCGGTGCTTGTAAATGTATCTACAGTATATACAGGGTGATTCTGTGATGATGTTATAAACTTTCTAGGCTGAGAGAGATGGATAAATGCATCAGTCTGAAGTAAGGGTCTCTGTACCGGAAACGGGCGAGTCGCAAGTTATAAGCGAAATCGTTCTGATATCTGTGACAGACAAATACATGTACTGGTATGGTTGTTGCTAAGACTGTAAGGTTGGCAGCTTTCAGAGGTGGTAAAAAGGACAGAAGGAAAGAAAAAATATCCATTAACTATGGGCTCCAAAATGCATACCTGGGGAGCTGTGAGCACTTGTTTATCTTCGCCAGTGTGAAACAGAGCTCTCTTACTGATCAAGTTCTCTTAGCTCTTAGGATGAGTGTTTTGCCGCCCATGTTAACTGGGAATTTTTTCTCGTTTTGGTCCGTACTAGCACCTCTGAAAGTTTTCCTCCCCACAATCTTAGCAAAAACAGTACTTGAACATGTATTCCACTGTCACAGGTATCAGAACATTTTTGCTTACAACTTTCTACTAGTCTGTTTCCGGCATAGGAACCCTTACCTCAAGTTTATCTATTTATCCTCCTCCATCATTCTAGAAAGTTTATAACATCATCACGGAATCAATCCTTATATTCATAGATTTACAGGCGCCGGCGCCTGTAAATTTAATGTTCTGCAGCGTCCCTGAATTACGTCCCCAGACAAGGGCTCTTATGTGGAACTTGTTATAGTAAGACTGCTCTACAACCACTAGAAACATGTAACGTGGATAGTGAAACACCCTGTATATTATTTTAAACGAAAACCGTATACACAACAGTGTGCTTTTTGTTTCCTATGTTACCGTCAACTTTAAGAGAAAAGTGAGATACTGCTTTTATGGCTTACCGATTTATGATGAGAACACTACTGAACTATGGAATCTGAATCGTCCGAAATTTTGCAGACTTACCCTTTCACAGATTAAAGCAGTGAGACATACTGTCACTGAAGCTACTATCCTCACAGTTCTAGTAACTGGAGAAGCCTCTCCTGTACCCCTTACCTTAATTATCCCCACCGCTTTACGTATTCATTTTAAGTGACTACATTTCCCAGCCGAGGTTACGTTTCCAGTAAAAATAAACAATGCTGAGTGTCAGCGAAAGAAGGAGATGGAAAGAGAGGGGCAGGGGGGAGGGGAAGTATACAGAGAGAGGGAGAAGGCTGAATGGGGCAGAGAGAGGGGTGAGGAGTAGATGGAGAGTGATTGGGGAGGGGCAGATGGGGAGAGGAGGAGATGGACAGAGAGAGGGGGGGAGTTGGAGTAGGAGATCGACAAAAAGAGGGGGAGGGGGAGATGGACATAGAGAGGTGGGGAGAAGGCGATTATGACAGATGTACATTTTCGACACATAGTTAGTAACTGCGAAGCGTTGCCATGTTCGCTAGTTAGTAACATAGATGACAAAAGGTATAACTGAAAAAAGTGAGGTAGGGTAAGACTTAGGGTAATGGAACTGCACACCCGGCCAACCCCAGGTGTCGGCCAAATGTCATGTGCATCGCTCTGGCCCTAATGAAAAACCCGTTATTAAATGGCTTCAAGGTGGCAGAAGAATTGTTTTGCTGTTAGAAATCAGATTCCTAAATCTCTGGTTTATCATAATAGGATATACCTGAAACCTTCAAGTGATCCATATGTCTTCTACATATACTTATACAACTTTCTTTCACGTCACGTAAAACAAGTATTAGCCGTGATTAAGTTGCACCCTGAGCAAATTTCTACTAGATGGCTTTCTCTTTCATTCCTATCCCCCAGCCTGCATTCGATTTGCAGTCCCCCACCGCATTAAAAGTTGCTCCTCCATTAATAGTCTGAATGATTTCTCTTATCTCGTTATACATAGTTTCAATCGCTTCATCAGGTGCAGAGGTAATGGGCGTACCAACTTTTACTGTAGCTTTTACAGATACTGAAAATGCGAAGTCAGAATTAAGGAAGATTATCTTTGGCAGGGATGGGCGAAGATATGGTGTTGTCTATTAGATGTAGCAACGCTAGAAGCTATACAAAACAACAGGATCTGGAGAAGACCGACACTTGGTGCAGTTGTCACTCATAGTAAAAAAATCCAACGTATTACGCAAATATAGGCGGAAAGACCCGTTGTTGTACCATTACTCGATGCCGAAGAGTTGCTGAAAGCATTCACGTCCATTAAATATGCGTACAGAGCACTTTTAAAGTGCAACGACTACATAAGATTAAAGGCAGGAAAAGCAGATGCCAGTCAGATTCGGCGAAAGAATCCTCAGGAACCGCAGTCCACACTCGAATGAGGTAGGTTAGAAAGTCCTCTTTCTGTCGATAGTTGCAGGTGTGGGACCTGTACAACATAGGATTCAAAAAGTGAATAAAGAAGATTCAAAGAAGAGCAGCACAGCTTCGTTTCATTCAGCGTGAAAGTGTCATGGATATGCTCACACAACTCCAGTGGCAACTGCTACAAAAGAGGCATTGTGTGTCATTTTGTTGTTTACTGTTAACACTACGAGGGCGTACGTTCTTGGAACAATGAAGCAATATATTGCTTCCTCCTTCATATATCTTGCGAAATGATCATGAAGGTAAAAATTAGAGAGATTCGAGGTCGGCTGGAAACTTGCCAACAGTCGTTATTCCCGTGTATCATTCGTGCCTGGAATAGGAAAGAAGGAAAGTGATATTGGTACACTATGCCCACACACCATAAGGTGGCAGCTTTGTTTCACCCAAGACTAGAAAGTACACCGAAGTGAAACTTGTTGACCGAGAGTGGAGAGAGTTTTTGCAGGGTCTGGAACAAGGAAGGCAGAAGTACTGTCTGACCAAAGCAGAAGTTAATGATGACAGGTGTACGCAGATAAATCACTTTACAGGAAATTACCCACATAAGAATCGTAGTACACCCCTTCACTCTTTTAAATATATCTTAGGTAATCAGATGTAGAAGGAGGAGACTAGAGGGGCAAGACAGTTTCTGAGTCAACTTGTAGGTTGATTACATCAGGGGCAGGTATGCACTCAGGGGCAAACCTATTATTCTCCTTTGATTGACAGGTGCTTAACCTATTGTTCTTTGATTGACATATCCTTAGCTGAATGTTTTGTTAAGTGGTTTTCCATATCGCGATTGACCCTCCCTCACCCCCTCCCATTCCCCTCCCCCCTCAGGGGTTAGTGTAGGTTGCCTACATCAGGGGCAGATTTACCCTCAGGGACGAAACTATTCTTCCCTTTGATTGACAGGTACTTAAACTATTGTTCTGTTAAGTGGTTTTCCATTTCACTGCCCTTAACCTACTGTCCCCCCCCCCCCCCCATCCCACTGCCCCCTCGCTGCTAGAGATAAACTTTCATGAGTTATTGGAATAGACCCTGTCACTACTATCCATTTGATAGACTACCTAATTAAACTGATCAATTAGTTAACTTCTCTGGTAGGAAAGTGCCATGCCCCTGCCCCCCCCCCTCCCCCCTCTGTCACGCATCCCTGGTGGGAAGTTCAAATTGCATCAGCACAATACAACCTCTACTAACCTAAGAAAATGGTGGGAAGATAATTTAGGTCACATTGACTACTTAACTAATATGATCATTCAGTTAATCTCTTTGGTAAGAAAGTTCCATGCCCCCTGGTGGGAAGTTCTAATTCCATCAGAACAATGCAACCTCAACTAACCTAAGAAAATGGTGGGAAGATAATTTAGGTCACATTGACTACTTAACTAATATGATCATTCAGTTAATCTCTTTGGTAAGAAAGTTCCATGCCCCCTGGTGGGAAGTTCTAATTCCATCAGAACAATGCAACCTCAACTAACCTAAGAAAATGGTGGGAAGATAGTTTAGGTCACATTAATTACATAATTAAATTGATCAATTAGTTAACCTCTCTGGTGGGAAAGTGTCACACCCCCTGGTGGGAAGTACAATTTCCATCAGAACAATGCAACCTCTACTAACCCTAGAAAATGGTGGGAAAGAAGGGCACCTTCGATTGTAGTGTATGGAATATTGTTTAAACTATTTAGACATTGTGTGGAATATTGTTTACTTGAACTATTTAGGGGAATCAAGGCATTGTATGGAAGATATCAAAATTTCTGGAGTGGAAGGATCTCATAACAGGAAATTCAACGGTATATTGTTTATTTATAAAAAACATCAGTTTTTGAGGCTTGGATTTCTCTTGCTCATCATTCCCTGCTGTCTGGAAACAAGTAGGTCTTGTAAGAAGTAATTACATGGATAAAACATGATGCATAACCTAATGATCGACACTGTACTCTGGGTGTCTTAACGTAATGCTTGGGCCTTTGTCGACACTTAACCTATTGTTCTGTCAAGTGGTTTTCCATGTCACCCCCATTTCCTTAAAATATTCTACCGCCACTGATACCAAATTAAGTAATTAGTTATGTCCTCAAAACATTTTCTGGCACACTTTTCGAATTTCACATGCTTTTGAATACATTTTGTGGCGCATTCTTCTTTGCCACACACACTCTTACAGTTTTTACTGTGTTTTACATAAAAATTATGCAAATTAACCTAGTGTT
The DNA here is from genome assembly GCF_023897955.1 of Schistocerca gregaria. Lineage (NCBI taxonomy): Eukaryota > Metazoa > Arthropoda > Insecta > Orthoptera > Acrididae > Schistocerca > Schistocerca gregaria. The sequence continues at coordinate 361,684,538 of NC_064931.1, forward strand.
CTGCTTTTAACCTGCTTGTTGTGCTCCATGTCACCCACTCACGCACTCCCACCCATTAAATACTGTACCGCTACACCACATAGTAATAATAAATTTATGCAAATTAATTAAATTGGTATTATTCACATGTGTGAGGTAGTTTTCTTAATTCGGTGCATCCTATTGGTCGGTGAAACCGATGGAATATGGCTTAAACAAAAGTTGCCAATAAAAAACACATCCTGTCACTCAATGCACGACGCCCCCGCCGTCCCCGCAGCAGCTGCCGAAGCCGCCGCCGCTGCTGTGAACCACCGCTGGAGCCAGCGCGAGGCATCGCTCTCACACCGCTGCATCTCGAGACTCGGGGATCACAAGAACACACGTATTTTAGCATGATTCGCCATAATATTATACATTTTTCGCGGTACTTCTCGATATCAAGCACTAGGCACCATCCTACCTATCGCTCACACAACAGAATTCTGAAGATATAGAGTGGGAATTATTTCTATACGAACCTGAAACTTTAGCTAGACGGTGCGTGCTCTAGACCGCTGAGTATGTAGAAACATAAATACGAAAAATGATCTTTCCACCCATGAATACTGATCTCTGTGATGTAACAGATTCGAAATAGTTCAAATGGCTCTGAACGCCATGGGACTTAACTTCTGAGGTCATCAGTCCCCTAGAACTTAGAACTAGTTAAACCTAACTAACCTAAAGACATCACACACATCCACGCCCGAGGCAGGATTCGAACCTGCGACCGTAGTGGTCACGCGGTTCCAGACTGCAGCGTCTGGAACTGCTCGGCCACTCCGGCCGGCAGATTCTAAATCATCCCTATAATTTCCAAGGTCAGCTAAGTTGTTTCTACTGTCTAGAGAACTGACAAATTTGTCTTCCACATCCTAGATGCACACCCCACAATCGATCTTCTCTCAACTAAATAAAGGGGCGAAATCTGCTGAAGCAGTCAACCGAACAATTTATATGGGAGGAAATAATGGTCCAGCACAAACGCATCTCGATACACAACCTTCTCAAATTTCCACTTGATCACGAAAGCCGCCCAACACATACCGAGTATTAGTTCGCTACTCGGTTGTCTAGAGGAGGACAACATTCCTACACTCCAACAAGCCTCTGCATTCGGACGGCTGCTGCCGTTAACGGGAAATGTGAGTCATCCCGCAAAGGTCACCAGTGCTGCAGGCCGAGCACGCACAGGTAGATTCAATCATCCTAAGAAATCATTCACATATATATTTTATCCCTGTACGTACAACTAAATGTTAAGATCCACTGCAGGTATATACTTCAATGGAAAGAGCTGTTTCCAAATCCCAGACATCATTTCTAGCGGATAGCGTAACACTAGAGACCTGAGAAGCTATTGTACATTTTCTTACGACCTCAATCAGCACATCATCTACTACTACTGTTTATGTTCCTTCTCAATCAGTCATCACCTATAACTCAATGGATATATCGTGGAACCTTTGATATGATATTGAGACAGAATAAACTAAAAATACTATAGAATTATCTAGCTGGGACGGTCTGAGCGAGTCGCAAATACCGCTTACATACCACGTTCCTTAGCCGAATCACTTTCAAAATGCGGTAATTTTATCATGAGGTTGCATCGTGGGTACGTGTTGGTGTGATAATACACATTCCTATTATCATCGTCACGGTATTTGTACATTAAAAAACTGCCTCATTCAGAGGTAATGTCATACCTCGATTTGTAAGCCTGTAGACCGCTTTTGACAATAACATACAGTAGTTGTAGCGATTTGGTTTTTTTAACGTCTTGCCTATTACATCTCTCTTTCTAAGCCACTGTGGTAGCACTTGCAAGAAAAGCCTAAGAGACATGCCCATCAATCGTTGAATTTCGTGCAGCATTATTTTGCATCTTAAGGAATCATTTATTGGTCAAGAATCATACTTAGTAGTGGTGGGCGATGCGTGATATGTTCGAATTTGAGCATCAGGCGTATAACGTATGTGTTTGTGTTCCGACATGTGTGAAGGAAATGACTATATTCTGTCTTAAGGAAGGTACAGGTATTTCCATTTCCAGAGCCACAGCCTTCAGCAGGGTATATTGCCGATACTTCACTTATTGTCGAATGGCGTTCAATTGAACCCCGATCATAACATTTAGTTGTAAATATGGTGATAAAATATATAAGTGACCGATTTCTTACGATGATTGAATCTACCTGTGTGTGCTCGGCCTGCAGAGTTGGTGACCTGCGTGGGAATGATTCACGTTTCCCGCTAACAGCAGCAGCCGTCCCATTGCAGGGGCCTGTTGGAGTGTAGGAATGTAACTGAGCTAACTTTTAAGTCCTCTAGACGACCGAATAGCGATCTAATACTTATTATGTGTTGAGCGGCCTTCGTCATCAAGTGGAAATTTGAGAAGACTGTGTATGGAGATGCGTTTGTTCTGGACCATCATTCCCTCCCACGTAAATTGTTCGGTTGACTGCTTCCGCAGATTTCATGCCTTTACTTAGCTGAGAGAAGATCGATTGTGGGGTGTGCATCTAGAATGTGGAAGACACGTTTGCCGGTTCTCTAGACGTGAGAAACACCTTATATGACCTTGTAAATTATAGGGATGATTTCGAATCTGTTACATCACCGAGATCAGTATTCACGGGTGGGAATATCATTTTTCGTCTGAATGTTTCTACTTACTCAGAGGTCTACAGCACGCACCGCCTAGCTACAGTTTCAGGTTTGTATAGAAATAATTCCCAGTGTATATCTTCAGAATTATGTTGCGTGAGCGATAGACAGGATGCTGCCTAGTGCTTGATATCGAGAAGTACCGCGAAAATTGTATAATATTATGGCAAATAATGCTAAAATACGTGTGTTCTAGTAATCCCCGAGTCTCGAGATGCGTGTAAAAAGCGAGCAAACAAGGAAACAATGAAGTAGGTTTGTAGTAGAAACAGTAACGTGTTTGAGCCGAGGGCGAGTTTGTATGGAAATAACTTCCAGTCTAAATCTTCGGAATTATGTTGCGGTAGCGATCGGTAGGATGCTGCCTAGTGCTTGATGTCGAGAAGTACCGGGAAAATGGTATAATATTACGGTGAACCATGAGAAAATACGTGTTATTGTAGTTCCCGTGTCTGGAGATGTGTGCAGGAAAGTGTGCAAACAAGGAAGCAGATTCCGAGCAGAAACATTACTGTGTTTGTGACGAGGGGAAACGACTCAAACTGTGGGCAATAGGCTGCTTGATGCGCAACTTCAATCCCGACGTCCATGGCGTGGTCCAACTTTGCCGCCACGACACCATTCAGGGCGGTACAGATGGGGCCAACAACATGCCGAATTGACTGCTCAGGGTTGGAAATACATTCTCTTCAGCGATGAGTGTCGCATATGCCTTCAACCAGACAATTGTCGGAGACGTGTTTGGAGGCAACCCGGTCAGGCTGAACGCCTTAGACACATTGTCCAGCGAGTGTAGCAAGGTGGAGGCTCCCTGCTGTTTTGTTGTGGCATTATGTGGGCCCGATGTACGCTGGTGGTGGTCATGTAAGGCACTGTAACAGCTCTGCGACACGTGAATGCCATTCTCCGACTGATAGTGCAACTCTAACGGCAGCATATTGTCGAGGCATTCGTCTTCATGGACGACAATTGGTGCCCCCATCGTGCACATCTTGCGAATGACGTCCTTCAGGAAAACGACATCGCTCGACTACAGTGTCCAGCATGTTCTCCAGACATGAACCCTATCGAATACGCCTGGGATAGATGGAAAAGGGCTGTGTATGGACGACGTGACACTCCAACCACTCTGAGAGTTTTACACCGCATTGCCGTTAAAGAGTTTGACAATCTGGACCAACAGTGCCTTGATGAACTTGTGGATAGTATGTCACGACGAATACAAGCATGCATCAATGCAAGAGGACGCGCTACTGGGTATCAGAGCTACTGGTGTGTACAGCAATCTGGACCACCACCCCTGAAGGTTGCGCTGCATGGTGAGTACAACAGGAAATGTGTGGTTTTCATGATCAACAAAAAGGGCAGAAATGACGTTTTTGTTGATCTCTATTTCCATTTTCTGTACAGGTTCCGGAACTCTCTAAACCGAGGTGATGTAAAACTTTTTTGATGTGTGTATATTCTAGGGAAAACGTAGGAAATGGCAAAAATAAAATGAAACTTCTGTTACTGTCTAATAACTGAAGCGAACGTGTATTACAGCATTAATACATTCTCATAGACAGAGGCGTACTAAACTGAATAAAAGCTGCTGTTTTACGATCTAATAACAGGGACCGGGGTTCAGATGACAGTTTCAGATTTTTTCACACCTATTCCGTTTTCTCTCATTGTTCTAATAAAGTGTGCATCTCATGCTACAAAGTCTTCCCTCCCAACCATAGATGCTCTGTATTAAGTTTCTTTAAAGAAAAAAAAGCGTGCAAACTTTCCCGTTTTCCTTCTGGAGAGAACTGAACTACGTTATTTATCAACACCTTTCCACATAAGCATACTGTACTATAATGCAGAGCTATGCTTGTTCGCATTCTATCCATTTCAGCAGACGATAAGAATTCGCAGAAGTAATAATGTACTACGACTATGATGTGACTGTACAGTATAAGGTATCAGGCAAACCCAACACCTTCTATGACAACCCTGACATGATAAGCAAATCCAGTAGTATGTCACATAGCTCCGAATAAATCGTGACATTAAATTAACAAAAGTAGGGCGAGTAACGAGTGAGCAAATGGAATACCACAGACTAACACAATAATTCCTAAATGCATGTCATACCTTCCCAACGTGAGACAGACGCAGTTCCGAGGGGAGAAACGAGAACAGAAGCCAAGAAACGAACAGTGTTAAGCTAGAAGGCCCTACGATAAGGGACGGACACCCACGTCGCCAGCTAACCGACAGGACCACCCCCCAGCCCATGTTAAAAGCTAGAGCCCTCCAGAAGAGCAGTATAGAACTTACGAAAACACTAAAATGGCCACACCAGCCGCAAGTTTTAGCGTGAGACTTTTTCGCGTCACTGTTATGTTGCAAACGTTAAAAACATTGCCCCACCACGAAAAGTAACCGACAGGACTACCCCCAAGCCCATGTTAAAAGCTAGAGCCCTCCAGAAGAACAGTATAGATTTTACGATAACAGTAAAAGGGCCACACCAGCCGGAAGTTTTAGCGTGAGACTTTTTCCCGTCACTGTTACGTTGCAAACGTTAAAAACATTTCCCCACCACGAAAAGTATAACGTTTCTCATTGGATAGACAGAACTTTTGTAGGCGGACTGGTCAGATGAAAACACAGCCAGACAGTTTTTTTTTAAACCAACTTCTGTAAATTGTAGTAAGCAGAAGTTTGAAGAGAGTTGCCTCCGAGACGGCGAGGTGAGCTGAGCTGTGCTGTCCGCCGCCCCCTGACGAACACCGACAAGGTAATGAACTCATGCGATGCCGCATTTCTGAGTGCATAAGGCTTCACTCAGAACTGCAGAAGTCTCATCTGTTACATCCCCTTTTTACGTAATACTAGTGTCGATCGTCAATTGAAGCTCATGGTATTCACATTTGCTACGTAAGTTAGAATCTGAAACGCGATGATTTTTCTGTTATATAATTATTGAGAAGCCACATCAGCCACTGTAATTTACGACAAGTTAGATAAGTAATTAATGATAATTGAGGGCCACTGTAAACCATTTTGTTAGTTTTCTCTTTTTTGAAACTTAATTTAAACCTAGATTATAGATGTGATATGGCATAGGTCATCCTTCGATCCATTGTAGAACTTGGAAACCCATTCAGGGAATATTCGTTCACATTTTTGTTGAACGCAGTTGGTTTTTATCACCCTGTATTAAAACATTTCCTTTTATCAATAGTGCAATTTATAAACAATGTTTTGTGAGTGGAATAAAATTTATAATGGTAAACTTAACTGCTTTTTCGACGTTATTTTACTAGCTAACTAAAAATATGAAGCCTTGAACCCCTTCCACTAAATTTAGTTAGTATTAAAATTCTTTTATAGGGAGTGCAGTGGAGCTGACTCTGAAATCATTAAGTACTCGGTTATATCATCGCTGGTCTCACTGAACTATTCTGAGCTCTACATGTCATGTGTGATCTGACGTCTCCTTACCAGCAACAGGTCCCAGGTTCAAACTAGTCAGTTCCCTAAAAACACGCTCAGAGCGTCACTGCGCGAAAGTGGTAGAGAGACACGACATAGAACAACAGACACCACGCAGAATGGTAGAACAGTGCCAAGATACCTGTGTCAATCGTGTGTTGTTGAATATTGTCGGACTCCTATGGTCCCATCTCTATGTAAACAAAGCTTATATCAGCGTTCTGCCGTCGGCAGTTATTTAAACAAATCAAAGCGTACCTCGGAGAAAGGTTAGGTGAGGTAGTGAGTAAACAAACAGACCCATGGAATAGGCGGTTCCACTATCAACACATCAGTAATTTTGTATGAGGTCGTGAATAGGGCTACGAGAAGCTGAATATTCCTTTTGCGATACTGCAGAACGTCTTGGCAACAATGCAGTCACTGTACATGACTACTGGGAGCGGTGGTCAGGAGAATGGTCGCAAGAAGACCGAGCTCCGGACGACCACGTGGCACTGCTGAGAAGGAAGACCATCGTGTTCGCCGTATGGCTCTGGCTCATCCTACTAAATTTGCAACAGCAGTATGAGCAGTAGTTGGCACCACAGTGACACAACGAACTGTTACAAATCGGGTCTTCAAAGACAGCTTCGAGCCAGACGCCTTGTAGCGTGCATTCCACTGACCCAAGACCACCGTCATTTCTGACTTCAGTGATGTCAAGCGACAGTTCATTGGAGAGCAGGGTGGAGTATGTTGTGTCTTATCATGAAATTTGGTTCTCCTCGATGGCCTCGCATTGGTTAGAAGGATTCCACCTGAGGGCCTACAACCAACATGTCTGCTTGCTAGACACACAGAACCTACACCTGGACTTATGTTCTGGGATGCGATTTCGTATTACAGCAGGAGCACTGTTGCGGTCATTCCAAGCACGCTGACTGCAAATTTGTTAGTCAGCCTGGTGATACGACCTGTTGTGCTGCTATTCATGAACAACATTCTAGGGATGTTTTCCAACAGGATAACGGTGACCCACATTCCACCGTTGTAACCCAACAAGCTCTACAGGGTGTCGACAAATTGCCTTGGCCTGCTCGATCACCAGGTCCGTCTCCAATTGAGCATATGTGGGTCATCATCGGACGACAACTCCAGCGTCATCCACAACCATCATTTATCGTCCCTGTACTGACCGACAAAGTGTAAGAGGCATGGAACTCCGTCCCACAAACTGATATCCGGCACCTGTACAGAACAATGCATGCGCTTTTGCATGTTTGCATTCAACATTCTGGTGGTTACACCGGTTGTAAATATACCAGAGTTTCATATTTGCGATGGCTTATCTCGCGCTTATAATGTATTCTTGTAACGTTGATCACTTAAATTTGTCACCTAGACAGAAGTATTCTGGAAATTTCTTTATTCTTTTTGCAATTTTTCCATTAGTTTATTTATTACAAATAATGTGCTTTTCTTCTTGCAACGGCCAACGACTAGAGTATTTCCCTTGTCGCTTGAAATCTTAACATCCCCGCGCGGTGTAGCCGTGCGGTCTAGGGCGCCTTGCCTGGGCTCGCGCGACTATCTCCGTCGGAGGTTAGAGTTCTCATGGGTGTGTGTGTTGTCCTTAGCTTAAGTTAGTTTAAGGTAGATTAAGTAGTGTGTAAGCCTAGGGACCGATGACCTCAGCAGTTTCGTCACATAGGAACTCACCACCAATTTCCACAAAATTTTTCTTAACACTACTGCCAGTTTATGCAAGAAAGTCTATACAATTTACACCCAGAGAGTTTTTGCTTTTATTAAACTTTCTCATATATAGAAACTGTCTCAGGGTTTTGGACTGCCTCACGTTTGTATCTTGCCTGTAAATACCTTTTTCAATGTTGGTGCGCTGCTTCGATAAAATCTCCTATACTATTCGAATGAAACTCCGAAATAAATCTCAGTCTTGAGATCAATGTGATGAGGTGCGTTATTTCGGTAGTCAATGCACTATCCATATTATGGATACTATGCATGCACAAACTGGCTATGGCCACTATATCTCAACTGTATTTAATTGAGAACCGAAAATGTGATGAAAATTCAATTAAGTTAACGAATAACTTCTCCTCGTACTGTAATAGAAATCAGTACAAAGGCAGGATTGTTACGAAGGTAACAGTAAAGTTTTTGAAGCATACACGTATCGAATTTGTTATGAAAGTAGCAGATACATATCAGACATAACCTGTCATGACGAAATTACATGGTTTCTTTCCCGAAAAAAGTAACAAAATAAGGCCTTTGCATTTCCTGAATGGAAATTGGCACAAAAGCACTCACTGTCCGGTTGTGCTATTGTATTTTTTGTACTTTGTCCAGCCTCCATTCTATCTAATTACCTCAAAAATTCTTTTCAGCAGTGATTTTGTTAGTGCTTGTAGTTCTTGCGGTGAAACTGTTGCCCAGTCCTCTGGTATCGCCCTTTGGAGCTCACATAGGGCCTAAAATTGCCTTACAGTGCGATAAATACGACTTGCAAGTATTTCCCAAAGGTTTTCCACAGGGCTGAGAACCGGGCTATGTCCAGGCCAGAGCAAGTCATCCGTATCTTCATCTCCAAGCCACATTTTGGTTGTAACAAAAACAAGTACAGATGCATTCTCTTTTTGAAACAACAGTATCGTCCCATAGGTCCTCATACATATTTTAATCGGTTTAGGCTCTAGCATCTCAGTGTTAGAGTTTATTCTAGTGTCCAGCCGAGTAATGTGTGATTTAACTTTACCACAGTAGTCTGCCCAAATCATAACACTTCCACCACCAAACTTTCTGCTCATGCTTACCACCTACTCTGTTGTCAAATCGTGCCACTAATAATGAAATCCATATGTCCAATCTATCCATCTATCTCATACTTCTCCTCATCACTGACGATCAGTTAATTCTACTCTGAAGTGCATACAATTTTATTTTTTCATTTTTATTTATTTATTATTTATTTATTTATTTGAAGCAGACTCTAATCCAGCCTTTCTAGGTTTGAGTGCTAGAATAGGTTTCTGCAGCCATTTCTTGAATGCAAAATGTTTGTCATTGACAGAATTTCTCATAGACGTATGGCTGTTTTCCAGCAACTATGAATCAGCAACAAGTAGAGAAAAATAACGAATTTTTGTCTTTGCTTTGCGCGAAAGTAACCGTTTTGATGCCTAACATAATTTTCTACTTTGCTCGCATTTTCCGATCTCCCCATAACGTGCACCCACTCAAAGGGAATTATCAACCATTTACTTGAACGGTTTAACTTCTAGCTGATTTGAAGATTAAAGAGACTCCTTTCCTGTTACATCACATGACAATTATTTTCCACGGGCAAGTTTCACAGTCGTGGTTTATGAACAAGACTCGCTCTGCCGCCCGTTTCCTGCCTGCAGTAAAGGCACGTACGCATACACCAACACCTCACAGAGCAGACTCCTTTATACAAGGTTCCACCCTCTAGCATTCGAATCGTACATGTCTTTTCGTATAGTTTTTGAGGTTAGAGGGTCTCGGGGAAACACAGAGAGGGCTTCACTCTCAAAGAGTGTAAGTCGGACACAGGATGAACGTAGATCTAGTAACCATCGGTATAGCAGTTGTTAACTGTCGTAGCTCTGTTGGGGAAGTGACAGAGCTGCAAATCGTTATAGGCACTGGAAGGTGGCTAAGCCCGGAGATAAGTTCAGCCGAAATTTTTGCGAAGTATCTGTCGATGATCAGAATGGACAAATTAAATAAAAGTGGCGGTGTCATGATCGTTATAAGTAGTTTATCTTGTAGCGAAACCTAGGTAGACACTTCCTATGACTTGATATGGGTAGAGGTCATTCTTGGCAACAAGAATAAAATAACATTTCGATCAACCTACCAACTCAGACGGTACAACTGCTGGAAGTTTCAAAGAAAGCTAGAGTCTAATTGCAAATACGAGCCGACTGATCTTATTATAGTTGGTGGTGACTTTAATGTAGCCTCGATATATTGGCGAAAACATATATTAAAATATGGGAGTTCGCATAAAACGTAGTCGCAAATTGTGTTAAATGCGTTCTTTCAAAAATATTTCGAGCAGTTTCGAACAGTAAATGGCTGTGAAAGCACGCTTGACCTCTTAGCGACAGATAATCCTGGGTTAATAAGGGTTCTCAAAATGGATACAATGATTAGCGAACACGGGGTTGTCATAGCGAGAATGAATATTGTAACCCCCAAGTCCTCCAAGAATAAATGAAAAATATGCATAATAAAAAATGTAGGTAACAATTTATTTGACTCCTTCCTGAGAGACAATCTCCACTCCTTCCAAATTAACATTGTAAGTGTAGACCAGATGTGACTTGAATTCAAAGAAAATGTATCAACAGAAATTGAGAGAGATTTAAAACTTTCCCCGCGTACATATTGTTCCACAAAATTTCGGACGAACTGCCGGATGTTTGCCGCTTCCGGTCACAATATTTCGGCGCAGAGTCTTCTTGCCATCTTCGGGTGATACTGGCGAAAACCCACTGAGCTCTGGTATTTAAGGCACCGCCGGCACGTGCATGGTGGATTCACTTGGGGTTGCCGGTGCGGTACTTGAGCGCGTTTGATTCTGCTGCGCCGTGCGCCCTCCGTGGTGAAAACTCGCAGCATCGATATCAATTCGATTGTCTTCCCGCTGTTCCATCACAGAAATGCGCCCGCTCCGGAGATCACGAAGTTTTTCAACGATTGGATTCCGTGCCGAATTCAATTGAAATCCGCCGTCTCGATTAATAGGAGACTCACTGTCAGACAGTCGTATTTCCACGGATTCATTAATAACAGAAATCCAAAAGTTAGACGTATGGGCCACAATATTAGTCTCACTGTAATTTATTACATGACCAGTGCAAATACGTATTAACAACGTAAGTGTTTTTCGTTGTGGCAGAATCTTCTCACGAAATTTCTGCTCCGAATGGGAAAATATTTTTTTGATGTCGACGTATAAAGAGAGAAGCGATCATAATAACAAAATAAGGGAAATCAGAGCTCGCACGGGAAGATACATGTGCTCGTTTTTTCCGCATGCTGTTCTAGAGTGGAATAATAGAGATTAATTGTGAAATTGGTTAGATGACCTCTCTGTCAGGCACTTGATTTGCAAGTTGTTTCTTATTATTTTGGAACCCATATTATTGGCTCTACACTATGCACAATTATTCCAACCGACAATGTTAATTTTTCTGCTAACAGTCATGCCTCTGTACTGATTTCCACTACTGTGTGTATTACAGATCGTTATACAACATTATGTAGTGTTCCTCTACTTACAATTCGCTATTCAGTCCATCGATAGGTCGAAAATCTCTTTCGATAGTCCTTAAATAAGTTAACGCAGCCATTTTACGCACATCGATTTTCACAAAGAAATTGCGTGGTTTGCGAGCGAAATAAACCCGACAACGGCCGTTGGGGAGAGTTGAGAGCGCAAATGACCTTAACCTTCTCGTCCCGTGTGCTGACGGCGCTCTCTCTCTCGTGAGGTCGGATGTCACGTCCGCGTCCACGTCGACGTTAGCTGTCTCGTCAGGTGTGAAAACGGCTTTAGGCACACTTCGCATTGTCGCAACATGGTATGCGATACGACACGCAATGTGACGCGCGATACGACCTAGGAGCAACTCACACTGATGGACCGCGTACAAATGTAGTGGGAAGCGACTAAACTGGTTCACACTAGGACGAGAGCGATACAACACCGATACAATTCTCTGCATATCACTCGGTGCAACACGGAGTGCTGTTTGTGCTACACGCAACTGTATCGTATGACACACGGGGAGGAAAAATTGAAGCCATCTGATATGCGTCTAAACTAATTGTTTCATGTAGGTGACGCAAAACTATGTCGTTTTTGTAATTAGTTACTCACCAAATCTTCAACTTCGCGTGTAAAAAATTTAAAACCAGTGTTGAGCTATTTGTGCGAGTTCCCCGCTATGCAGTTACTTTCATTCGATTCTAAGGGTACAATTCGATCAAGAGAATGGTTCTTTTGCATCAGATAGTCTGATACCATGGTTCGTAATGAAATGGCTTTCTTTCCGCTATTGCCCATTGTTTTGTAACAGTTCGAAATTAATAAAAACATAGCACAGATTTTGAAAAGTTTGCGGAAAAAAGTAATCGCTGTCCAGTTTGTCTTTGGTCCTTTTTAGGTCATAGAGTGGTGCACACCAAATGTAGCTAACATATGGAAATTGTTTTCAACACTGGAAGGAGAGCCATACCTCTTTTCAGTCCCGAGTAAATACTCATATATTTGGAGCTTGTCTGCGTTGAGTCTGGCAGCTACGCACCACACCCGGTGCTACTGCCGCCTGCTGTACCCGGTTACTTGAAGTATCCCTCCTGTGGGACCACCGGTGTCGCACGGAAAGCATCGAGTCACGCGACCATTATTGCATCCTGTTGTATGGCATCTGGTATGGCCTGAGTGTGAACAGCGCCTCACCCTGTGTTTGTTTCATCTAAGGCTGAAAGCTAGATGCAATCATGTGCCACCCCACCCTCCCGATCGCCTGCCACGTAAGTCTGTTCGTCGCTATGCCTGACGATTATTTTCACGCGTTCGCTGTTGAAGTGTATCATTGAGTTCGCTTCGTGTGAGCATAACGGTCTCATTATTCGTCTACGACTTTCTCACTGTTAACTTGACACTTATTGTGGCGTGGAAGTAACACGTTGCTCAGGTGAGTGAAGCTGCTAAATAGAGAAAATCACAACAGTAGTAGACGGCCAGGGTGGCCGAGCGGTTCTAGGCGCTACAATCTGGTACCGCGCGACCGCTACGGTCGCAGTTTCGAATCCTGCCTCGGGCATGGATGTGTGTGATGTCCTTAGGTTTAAGTAGTTCTAAGTTCTAGGGGACTGATGACCTCAGAAGTTAAGTCCCATAGTGCTAAAAGCCATTTGAACCATTTTTGAACAACAGTAATATTAAAGGGCATACACACTTCCGAGCCGAGCTGTTCATGTGATAATGGTGCTTGCAAGTGTTTATGTTGGTCGCGAATGGCTCATGAGCCGTTCGGTGCAAGCCACCTGCCGTCAGTTTGAGAGAAAAGGGGAGTGCAGTACTGATGGCACTTTTGCATACTCCCAAGTGCCTATGCGCTCGTCAGCAACAGAGTACAGCTGAATTTCGCAGCATCAGCTTTTCCCCCAAGCAGCCCACGAGACGCTCATGAGCTCGTTGCACGCAAGCGCACACCTACCGTAAACAACTAGCTGGCATTCACTTCGTTCTTCTGTTCTAGATTTATGACTTTGCCGACCAGAGCGCAAACGTTTATAGTAGATGAGGCTAGCGCTGATCGTCTGATTTATGTCTTAGAAATTTTTTGGAGATTTTGCGAGAAAATAAGAGTGACGGAGTGGTGTAAGCAACGGTTTTTAACAGCGGAGCAGCGGTGGCTGGTAGGCTGGTAGCCATTAGCAAGCGCCAGTTAGCGGCGCAGGTGGCCGGGCTGTGTGATGTGGCTGTGAGTCACGTGCGCCCGACCGCATCACGCAAGACGGACGCAGCGCTGCGGTCGGCTCAGAATTCGGGCCGTGCCGTTTCCGCGGCGCAGTTACTCGCGCACCATCGACTCGCCTCAGCCGCTCGCCCGGCAGTCCGTTTCTGGATGAAACGGAACACTTCCCTACTACTGCAGCACTACGTCATTCAAAAACTCGGCCAAATGGTCACGTACTTCCTCGCTTCCACATCGATTGCCCAAGCGATCGTCTTCATGCAGCAAGTAGATTTTATATTTTTCCTGCCCCAATTCGGAAGCAATAGATGCATTTCAGTTTTCTGTTGCGGAAGCTAAATATACTGCAAGGAATTCGTTTAAAAATGGAGTAAGATCACTTGCCGTATAGTTAGGAAAAAGATAAAGAATTTCTTTTTCTATTGTAGGTATTGTGTACCGCAGTTCAGTCTCTATTTGTAAGTAGCGTACCTGTGAATTTATGTTATTCGGTTAAAGTAATAAAATCACTTTCAGTCCTGCATTTAGATTTAGTGTATATTGGTTGTGAATGCACTGCTCTATGACAAAATAAGACAAAAATCATAAATTTAAAAAGTTGGTGTTATTCACCAAAAGTTTAGAACGTCTTCAAAGTGAACACTATATACGTTAGAAAATAATTGGAATATGTGTAGTATTGAGAACACACATTGAAAAATACCTAAAAGTTATGAAAACAGATTCCAGTGGGCTGTGACAGTGTAGGTCGTTGCCGAATGTAGACGTGCTGCTACGTCTAAAACGATATATCGTGGTATTCTTGTAATGAAATAAGTAATCATTTATTCAATATAGTAGCGTGTATTAAATCACTACAGCATATTCTAAACATATGCTAGTCCTAAACTGCCGGAAATCAAAACAGAAACTACACTGTTTGTCAAAGACTTATTGACACTACGATAGTCAGCTGCTGCCACCTACTGGGAACATACAGAAACGAAAACAAATGATGCACAGAAAGCTAATGGCGCAAGTATATGCTACAACGAGGCACAGCATTCCTTGAGCTAGAAAAAATGAAATTTGGTAGTAGCATGTAAGCTACATATGGACTGATGAGGTTGTAGCAAGTCAGACAGGTTGTGGCAAGAGACGACGTTTACACTTTCTAGAGCTATGTTTATGACCTGATTATTTTCAGTAGATGATTTAGCTGGGACTGAGAGTCGAAGGGCATGAAAGGAGGCAGTGGTTGGGAAGAGAGTGAGACAGGGTTGTCGCCTATCCCCGATGTTATTCAGTTGGCGTATACTGAGCAAGCAGAAAAAGGAAAGAAAAGAAAAATTCGGAGTAGGAAATAAAATCTATTGAGAAGAAATAAAAACTTGAGGTTCGCCGATGACGTTGTAATTCTGTCAGAGACAGCAGATGACGTGGAATAGCAGCCGAACGGAATGGACATTGCCTTGAAAGGAGGATATAAGACTAACATCAAGAAAAGCAAAACGAAGATAATGGAATGTAGTCGAATTAAATCGGGTGATGCTGATGGAAATAGATTAGGATATGAGATACTTAAAATAGTAAATGAGTTTTGCTGTTTGGGGAGCAAAATAACTGATGATGGTCGAAGTAGAGAGGATATAAAAACTCCCTGTATTTTACCCCTGCCACCTTCTGAATTTGAAAGAGAATATTCCAGTCAACATTG
The DNA here is from genome assembly GCF_023897955.1 of Schistocerca gregaria. Taxonomy (NCBI): domain Eukaryota; kingdom Metazoa; phylum Arthropoda; class Insecta; order Orthoptera; family Acrididae; genus Schistocerca; species Schistocerca gregaria. Next base: position 361,699,922 of record NC_064931.1, read on the forward strand.
TTAAAAGCTTTCTCTGAGTCTACAAATGCTAGAAACTTAGGTTGGCCTTTCCTTAATCTATCTTCTAAGATAAGCTGCAGGATCAGTATTGTTTCACGTGTTCCAACATTTCTACGGAATCCAAACTGATCTTCCCCGAGTTTGGCTTCTACCAGTTTTTCTATTCGTCTGCAAAGAATTCGTGTTAGTATTTTGCAGCCGTGACTTATTAAACTGATAGTTCGGTAATTTTCACATCTGTCAACACCTGCTTTCTTTGGGATAGGAATTATTATATTCCACTTATAGTGGGTACAATGGACATTACGAGAAAGACAAAGTTATCATAATAAAAATAGGCCGTATGAGTCTTATCAGATGTTACGTGAAGTGTATCAACGAGCCAATTATGTATTTGCAAAGAACCTGGCTGCACGGAAGTCATGTTGTCGAAACAAAAACTCGTAGTTTCATCATCCTACCACTCTGGCATATGATGGTCAGTCATGAGTAGCGTGGAAGATAGCGTACGGAGAAACAAATATTCCTGCTGCTATAATCATGCCGTCCTGCGTAGGCGAGAGGTTCTAGGCGCTTCAGTCTAGAAGCACGCGACCGCTACAGTCGTAGGTTCGAATCCTGCCTCGGGCATGGAAGTGTGTGATGTCCTTAGGCTAGTTAGGTTTCAGTAGTCCTAAGTTCTAGGGGACTGATGACCTAAGATGTTAAGTCCCATAGTGCTCAGAGCCATTTGAACCATTTTTGAAACCGAATCAAAGTATCCACTTTTTCTTCAGCCTCTCGACTGTAGGTCAGGAGAATAGGCGTGAAACCTGTAGTGTCTTGCTTTCTGTGTTCTTAGCAAAAGTCTCAACAGGCAGTGCTGTCTCCCAATCTCTGTTTGAATTCAACATTCACTGATAGCATATCTGTAAACGACTTACTAAAATGTACTGTAAGGTCAATCGTTGTGGGTGGTAGGTTGTTGTCATCCTGTGGATAATGTAGCGTTATGAAATTACTCCTCACAGGAATCTTGAATAAAACACTTTCCATCTTTTCAGATGATTTGCGTGGTGATACTTGTTTAAAAGTTACGTCCTCTACAAGAAACCTTACATTATCTACAGCTTCAGTAGTCGCCACAGCCCCAGGTCTCAGTGTAACAGATAAGATTATCAGACCACATTATTGCTGTACCCTAAAAAGGTTGTGCCGTGGCCAGGCAGTGGAGGCCAGTTCGGGGAACGTGTCAATAAAGTAAGCCACTGGGCTTTGTTGTTGACCTTATGTCCAAACATTGTGTCCAGCAAGACTGAGGCGCATAGAATCGCAAACGGCACAACACAGTGTGACCATAAGTGAAGTGACATTCGGTAACTCAGATCACCTGCATGTTACTACGAAACTCACAAGTAGAAAACTTATCCCGGCCAAACAACCCGTGCTCGGCTCGCAGCAAGCTTGGAAAAGCTGAAAAGACAAGTATATGGTAAACCTATTCGTTACAGGTCTCTATTTCAAAAACTATAACTCGTTGGTGTGAATCTCTGGAAAATAACTATATAATGAACGTTGATAACTCAGCAGGAAAAGGAAAATTTCTTAATTTTAGCTATCAAAATCAATACTGCTTTCACGTATTATTTTCTAAATTACAGACACGCACTTGTTTGGAAATACTCTGGATAAAATGCAAGAATTAGAGAATATGGTGCTCCCCGAGTGTGAGAGGGAAATGTATGTATGTGTTAAACCGGGGACCTAGAAACGACGGAGAGGCGTCTTACAGCTGTAGGCCTCTGTAATTCACAACCTCACAACAAGTCCACCCAACCCACCCCGCACCACTCTACCGCCACCCCACACACAGCCCAGGATTACTGTACGTCGGTTCGGCCCTAGTGGGAACGCCCCACCCCCCTCCCCTCCGGGAACATCTCATACCCAGAGGAGTGTAGTCCAAAATGTTTGCGTGGTAGAATAATTATGGTGTACGCGTACGTGGAAACGGTGTTTGCGCACCAATCGGCGACACAGTGTAACTAAGGCGGAATAAGGAGTACCAGCTCGCATTCGGCAATATAGATGAAAACCGCCTGCACACCGGACCTCGACACTAATCCGCCGAGGATTCGTGCACGCCTTCCCACTCGGGAAGCCGCACGTTAGACAGCGCGGCTAGCCGGGCAGACTGTGAGAGAGAAATATAAATCCTGGAGGATAAAAAAATTTATTCTGAAGTAGAATGTAAAATCACCAATATTACGACGTCGATATAATGTCCCAGTGTACGTGTGAGATGGAGAAAAATGAAAAACACAACTATAAAATCTGTAGTTCCTAAAAAGAGGAAAAACGGAAGTATATAAAACAGGAGAGATAATGCGAGTTACTCGGAAATATAAACGCTTGTCTGTTTTGGAATAAAACAAGCTTGTATAGGACAATTTCTTTAGTTTCAGCAAAAAAATCTCGTTGCAGATCTGCAGGAGAACGGGTGTTATAGCCAACTGTAGAAACTACAGTAAATTAATGTCTACGTTAAGCCTATTTGCTTAAAATTTCAGGTGAATACAATATTTGGAAAGAAACTGTGAAGGAAAGTAATATTAAGTTTCGAACGTATTCTTTTCAGATAAATTTTAACTTAACATTTATGAACACTGGACCAGTAAATTACCACAAAATTACGAAGAATTGTTGACTGAAATCACCACCACACATCCTGCCACAGAAATACTGTTATAATGAGACATCAAGAAATTATGTAATGGCGTTGTCCGCAAAACCTTTGATATAAAAGATGGCTATATTAAATGTTCCACGTCATAGCACAATCGGTACGCGCAATTTTAGTTGGATTTCACGGGTAACGTTCGTGAAGTAATCATAGTCGAGATCTGATTAATTATTCCACACAAGCAGGCTGGCGAGGCTATCTTTACAGTAGTAGTAGTTAATGGTTTAGCTAGAAGAAACTACTAGCTCAGTGTTCTAACTGGAATTCATGCCTTGTTCGTTATTTCAAACATGTTTTCTACCTATAGACAATATCTCCTCTATACTGAAAGGAAAAATTAAGTTTATCCTAGGAAACACTGGCGTAAAATAATTTTCACGGCTACGTCGCTAACGTGATCTATGTGGGAAGTAAATAATATTCTCCATATCAACTGATAGTCGGGACAGTACCAAAATAGCGAAACAAAAGGTGAGATAATATCTGGAAGATTTAAAGGGGTACCTTATCCACCAACAGATGAACTCAGCTCTGGTATGGAATAAAATTCTATGAAAGTATTAGAAACAGGAAGAATCAACAATATAGTAAAAACAGTTCGAAGTTTAAATATGGGCCTAAGCATTCTCAATATGAAAGAAGTTTTTTGCAAGTTTGGAAGACTTTATTGTGTGAATTATGTTAACAAAACTCTGCGTGCCATGGATATCACTGATAAAAGCTCATTAAAACATATAAGTATGAAAGTCAATAAACTGTCGTGTTCACTGCTGTTTTACTCCCATACCCTTCTTACAGAGTACTTACTCAACAACTGTATTTCAACTGAATAAATCAGTATGTGTCTAACGTGAACACTGTAGAGTCACGGATGGATGATCTAGAGGGGGGGGGGGGGGGGGGGGGTGGACCAAACAATGAGGTCATCGATCCCATCGGATTAGGGAAGGATGGGGAAGGAAGTCGGGCATAATCAGGATGGCTGGACGTGGGTTTGAACCGCAGTCCCCCTGAATACAGTTCTAGTGTGCCAATTCACTCGGTTGTAGTTTCACGCCTACAGCCTCTTCACCTCCAGGAAGAACTCGTCTGAGTATAATTATCTGTGCGACACGACTGGGCAGCTTATGTACTTAACCGAAGAATCGGAAACACTCCCACCAACAATGAATTCTTATAAACCCTCCCCGTATGGAAATAACAGTAAATTTGAATCATACCACATACATCAGGTTCTCCAGGCATCACTGCCACTAATGTAACTGTCATTTAAATTCCAGATGATTTTTAAATAAGTTGTTTGTGTCGCCTGTATAAGGTTCAGTTAAGTTATTTCCATTATTCGTGCTATAACCATAATCTGTAACTGATCCAGGTGACCCATTTTTTCTACCTTTATTTAGCATATGCCAGATTCTAAGATCATCACTTTCGTAAGATCATCGCTTTCGTAAGTATGCTTGGCTACATACAATTTTTCAAAATTACTGTTTTGAAGTCTGTCCTTGATTTATTCCATAATTATTTGATCTAACTTCCAGTGTAACCGATAGTTACAATTAATTTCTTAGACACCCGCTCCGTCAAATTTATGTCCCTGTGTACCTTTGAATCGCATAAAAATGCACTTTTGTATCTGAATGGTTGAGTCCCAATTTAAAGTTTGCAGTTGAATACAAACGATGTCCAATTCTTTAGTGGAAAAGAAGAACGTCATAATTTATTTTCTACGAAGAAGAAAATTACAACTTCTTTTATGGTAAAGCTATCACTCCAAAATGAAGAAGGATTTGACATGTTTAAATTGATCTTCATTTTCTTTGTTAACACCTTTATAAATTACGTGAGCATTAAAAATGAAATTAAACACACTAAATGTACTTGTCAGGAAAATTAAACGGATAAATAATTAGGAAGTGAGAGAACATTCTAGAAATGGCAGTTTAAATGTCACAAAAAAGGACTGAAACCATGGTGAAGTGTCAGGCTACTCAGATAATATACTCGGATTCGATGGCAGTACAGTTCTAGTATTCTGACTTGTCACATTTCACTTTTATCACATCTGGCAAAGTTCGTTAATGTGAAAAATGCCGAGCTGCACCGTTATCCGAAATCCATGTCAAACTGTAGGTACCCCTTGCAAGATAAATCAGTTCAAATGTCACAGATAGGCAACGACATTCCATTTCGAATACGACCATTCCTAGTACTGCAGTGTGATGTTTGACATCTTTACCTGTATCCTAATAAAAGTAAAACAGTTTGGGCATTCTTATTAAATATGTGTTCAATAAGTCAGAAAATAATGCACGCTTTATGTGGATTATGAAAGCCCGTTCACTTGAAAAATTGAACAACTGATTTATTTTTACTGTCAGAAACACTGTTCCTCAAAACTCATCATCCTACTTTTACAAAAGATGTTAACAGATCAAAATAGGTTTCCTGTTAGTGTCACAACACTGTCGTCAGATTGCACAGACAAATGAGGATAACTTACATAAACGGTATATGAATGTTTTGCTTAACAAGGGACGGCACATGTTGAACACATGTGAATATCCTGTGTGGGCTTTATGGTCAGTCGGCAACCGTTGTGAAAAATCCCACAACGTGGAGTTCTGTTTGCGGAGGACTGCTATATAGCAGAAGACAGCAGTGACTGAGTTCTCTGTTTGCTCTCTGCCGACGTCAAAACGCATTAAGGCCATTCGGAAAGTCAAGAAAAGAGTTTGCGTTTTTATGGACTTCTGAAGTGGAAAGTACTCCTGGACCTTGAATGAAGCTCTACTGTTCACGGAAGAGCTCTGCTTACACTGCAGCTCTCTCACTTAAAAAAAAAAAAAAAAAGACGATCAAGTGCATCTTATGCCAGAACCTCTCGCTCCACTTCCGTACGAACTGTTTTACTTTCAGCTGGCATATCGTCATGTACTACACCGCGCTGCAGACAAATAAGGAGTTTGATTCGCACCTACAAGTAAGCGTAGCTGTCACGAATTCACAAAACCGGTAGTAAAACAGTAGTTTGCCTGCCTGCATTTCGTCTAATTTTATAAACTTTAAGAAAGATTTTACTGCTTTTTGTAGTTTTCGACATCCAGCAGACACTTAGCTCGTCAGGAATGTTGTGCCATTTGTGTTGAAGAGAAAACGTATTGAACTCGGTGTGTCATTTTTTATGTATCTCAGTCGGCCGGGTGGCCGAGCGGTTCTAGGCGCTACAGTCTGGAACCGCGCGACCGCTACGGTCGCAGGTTCGAATCCTGCCTCTGGCATGAATGTGTGTGATGTTCGTAGGTTAGTTAGGTTTAAGTAGTTCTAAGTTATTGGGGACTGATGACCTCAACAGTTAAGTCCCATAGTGCTCAGAGCCATTTGAACCATTTTTTTGGTGTATCTCAACATTAGCCTGAAATAAACAAATGAAACTAAAGAAAATATAAATAACGGTCACCAGACTGGAGTTACAAAATAGTTCTTCTGCAGTGCTAACCCACTGTTTAACCCACACATTTTGTCACCCGATTTCTCCGAAATGTTTTTAAAAATGGTTCAAATAGCTCTGAGCACTATGGGACTTAACATCAGTGGTCATCAGTCCCCTAGAACTTTGAACTACTTAAACCTAACTAACCTAAGGACATCACACATGTCCATGCCCGAAGCAGGATTCGAACCAGCGATCGTAACAGTCGCTCGGTCCCGGACTTAACGCCTAGAACAGCTAGAAAAACCGCGGCCGGCAAATGTTTTTAATGCGTGAATGATAGCCAGAAGTTTTTCCATAAACGGTGTTTGTCTAGTGCAGAAAGTAATGTTTTTCTTCAAATACATATGTATGTTCTAGTTATCTACTGCCTTAGTACAATATCTGATGGTTCACGTAAGGACACAATTCCTTAAATCAGGTCCAGCTAATTTTATTTGTTATAAGATTTATTCTTATATCTCTTCTTTTACTTGCAAGCATTATAAACAAATTTCCAGAAGTCCCTCAAAGTTTAAAAACTAGTAGTCCTCCATATTCCAGTATAGGCCATCCACTCTACGACCTTATAATGTTCATATTAAACCAACCGAAACTGCTCAGATAATAGTCTCATTCACTTAGATACGAAGATAATAATGGTTATATTTATAAGTGCGGAGAGTGGGCTACATTCCAAGCCACAGATTCCCAATAACCCAGCTGCACATTTCTTAGTGAAATTGCCCTGAATTGCTAAAATACTCCTTAACTAAGACGTTGAGCTACTAGAGACGACTTTTCCTTCGAGCAATAAACATGCTCTCTCATTGCTCTCCACAAATATTTACGAGTACCTGCTGGCTACAAATTTCTCTCATGCAAATGATGAAAACTGTAAGGCCAACCTGGAGCAACAAGTAGTTGGCATTATCTATCACAGTCAGATATGGGACTACCTTCTGCGCCGCGCAACAGGTAGCAAATTTACGGGCTACATAAAGGTCTGCCTAATCTACCCGCACCAGCCACCACTCAACTCTTCGGTTGCAATATTACCCGCCTCTTCTGCAGTTTTGCCCATTTCTGATTTACAGGGGTAGAAGGCCGCTGAAATGTCGGAAAGTTACAAAATCGTCGTCGTTGTTTGCGTATTGCATTCTTCAATGAAGCCATTCTATAATGTCCGTCTCGTTATACATCCGATTCATGAAGAGAAAATGGTTTTACGTGTAACATGACTGATTTTTTAAAATATTTTCGGCTCCTTAGAAGTACTTGTATTGCTAAAAAATGTGTAGTTACCTGTTATTACTGTCATCACTTGTTTCAAAAGAACGATAGATCAAAGTAACTCATTCCTATGCCGCTGAAATATCGCCATCGTATATATATGAAGATGGTATCTGTTCTTTAGGACATGTCGGAAAGAACATATACCATCTTCATATATATATAGTTAAGGCTCACCGGCACTGACCATCTTCTTCTGTGCGGATGCACAAACAGTGCCCGAACTCTTACGGGAATCGGCAAAAAGCTGCAAGTAATGAGTATAATGGGTAGGGGCAGTATGAATATAGTGCGGGAGAATGAGTTGGGAATGTGGGTCTCACGGGAGGCGTACCAGATATAAGTCACTGCTGTCGCACTACATTCTGTGGCTCAGATGGACAGAGCGTCTGCCATGTAAGCAGGAGATCCCAGGTTCGAGTTCCGGTCGGGGCACACTTTTTCATCTTTCCCCATTGACTTATATCAACCCCTGTATGCAGCTAGGGGTATTCCATTCATTGTAATTTCATGTCGATATCGTGTTTCTGATTATGAAATGTCAGGACTTCGATTATTAGCGCTTGTCGTTGTGTCCCTGAAATAGCTCGGCAGTTATCAACGCACATTTTACTGCTTCCTTCTCTTGTTTATTGGAAAACACGGATGAGACAATTAATGAAGACCGCTGCCACTACGAGATCGAATGTCACTTGGTGGCGTTACGAGTACATTACGCAGTAAGAAAAGTATATAATTAAGGGAGAAACGACTAGGAAATCATTACAGCGACGTATGACCCCAAATGAGAAAAGCTCATTGACGTAGGGCAGAATTTCATGGACCTGCACCTGGGAACGGGCAGCTGGGTAATGGCGAAGCTGGAAAGCTGTTAGCGTGCTACTGCAGTGTGCATCTATGAAAAGTGGATGGAGGACGGTGAAACCATGAGTAGGCGACAGTGTGCTAGACGTCCACAACTCCATCACAGAACATGGAGGTCAGGGGCTTACCCGCTTTACAAAGCATGATGGGTGGTGTTCTGTGGTTGATCTCTCGACAGCTAACAGTGCTGATGTCGACGCAAGTGATTTGAAGCGCAATGGTCAGGGGATACTGTTGAACATGGGTATCAGCGTCAGACGACCCTTATGTGTTCCCACGTTGACCCAACATCGCCATTTACATAAGTTTCCTTTTCTTCACGTCTATGGTCACAAATATTTATGTCATCAGAATACCGTTATCGGTCTATATTGATCATAGTTATATCTGTTTTATAAAAACATGTCCTAATATACTGGAGCCCTCGTAGCATCGTCAAAAGCTAAACTGTAAATCAGCGCCAGCATCGTCAGACATATATAAATAGTGGTATACAAAATAGCAGACCGAAACCGGTAGTCTCATAACATAAAAATTTGTTACCATTGACGTAAAGTAAAGGAAATTTAATCAATTTTCGGGTCATTGCTCAGTTCGCGACCATGTTGCAGTTGGATAATCGTTAATTACGACTACATTGGGCAGGAGATCACAGAGATTAGGCCGTGGTTCAATGGAAATGTGCCGTATGTTAGGATGAATCACGTTTCTTGTTACACAAGGTCTGTAGTCATGTCTTGATACGCCGTCACCCAGGTGAACGGTCACTCAAAACATGCACCGCTGTGAGGAAACATAGCGGTGGGGACAGTTTTACGATGTGAGCAAAGTTCATGTGGTCTTCCATAGGGCCTGCGATAGTAATAGAAAGCATCATGACAGCTGGGGACAACCTGAATATTATTGTCGATCACCTGTATCCCTGAATGCCTAATATATTCCCCGACGGCGATGGTATCTCCCAGTGGGATAACTGACAGTGTCACAAGGTCAGAATCGTGCTACATTCGTTGGAGGTGCACGATGATTAACGCGGTTTAATGTTCTGGCTACCAGATCCAATTGTTGTGAACCGGAATGAACTCTTCTAGGACGTTATGGGGCGTCAGCTAAGATCCCAAAAACCAGTGACACGTAATTTGCAGGACAGTGCGACCCGTGCGACGTAATCTTGTGTCACATACAGCCGGAAAGCTACCAAAGACCTGTCGAATCTCTGACGCGCAGAATTTCTGCTGTACTGCATTACGAGCGTCGACCAGCATGCTATTAATTAGATAGTCTTGATGTTTTGGTCCATCAATATATCTTACATTTAGCTCACTATTCACATAGATAGTTAGGGAAAATTAGGCTTAACTAAAGAGAAGGCGACAGGGATGAGGTCCTTTCGGGAAAGCGGCAGTTTGTGAAGCAATGATAATAGCTTATATTCGGCTAACCTGGGATCACAATAAAATTAATGTTTTTGATGAAATCCATGCTATCATCTGGATGTGTCCTGCGAAAGATCACTCGCTATCTCATACCTGCTATCAGAGAGAAGCTAATAATTGCCATTTACTCTAGAACTGGCTACTGCAAAACAAATAGAGACATCTGCAAATAATATTTAGTCACATTGAGTCGTGGGATGGCCTCAGGAAGAACCCGAACGCTTTGAGAAGTCATTTCGAACCACGGCCTCCCGACGGCTGATAACGACTCACGGAGTTTGATCACAGCTGAGAAAAAGAAGTGCTCATCTCGCTCCGGTAGGGTTATTGTTAGCAGACGAGTGATGCTGCGTTCAAGGGAAGTGGTAGAGAGGGTGGGAGAGGGGAGATCGCCTCCTGGAAGCGCTTTTAAATGTATCATCCGGTACATAGCCCCCCTACCTCCAACGATAATACCACCGCCGATTCCCTTAAGGGACCTTGTTGGCAAGCGCGATGGCCCGACTTTTTATTTTCGACGTAGCTTGTCTTATACTTATACGTGTATCAATGTGTATTCATATTGGTCAGATAAGATGTCCTGTTTCCATGCTAGAGAGCACAGTGGCGAGTTTTCTGCAGACATTATAATTTCTGTGCCCTTCTGTGGACTCCCGTGAGTTTAAGTACGCCTGTGGCCGTTGTGCTCTATACCTCACAGAGAGACTGGGTGACGTGTGTGCTGATCAATTTTTACTGTTCAACGTTTGGGAGGCGAGTAGCTTGCAACACAGTGGTCCGTCTTTCCATTGTTCAACGGCGATATCCAGTGACGAAACCTGAATTACACTGAACAGTCAAAACATTGTGATCACTGCTTACCGCGACGTTGGATGCCGCCTGGTGACGTTAAGGGCACGTGACGTGCAAACAACAGTGTGTAGGAGGAGCAGACACGGACTAAGGATCACACTAGTTAAGATTTGGGCTGCAAAAGGGGAAATCCATTGAAATAAGCGACTCTGACAAAGGGCAGATCATTATTACTTAGAGACTGTGAAAGAGTATTTCGAAAATGACGAGGCTGGCCGAATGTTCATGTGCCACTGTCATGAACATCAACGTAAGAGGTAGAAGGTCAGTGAAACTACCACTAGGTGCTAAATGGTTGGACGTCCACGACTCTTTACGGAATGTGGTGTTCGGAGGACTGTGTGCTCTACAAAGTAAGGTGGATGGTAATCTGTAGGACCTGTCTCTAAAGAGCAGAATGCTGGTGTACGCACAAGTGTTTCGGAACCCACTGTCCATCATAAATTGTTGAACCATCCGGATTCAACCGTTGATCAGTGGAAACGTGTCGGCACTTCGTGTGAAACATATTTTTGCTACCCTAGATCGATGGTTGTCTCCACAAATATCGTCTTCGAGGTGAACGGAGGATCTAAACGTGCAGCGCGCCACGGACGCAGGCTGGTGGAGCAGTATTATGCTATATGAGACATTCTCCTACGCTTGCATGGTACCTATGGTAGTAATCTAAGACAAGCTGACAACTGCGAACCGCCTGATGTCTTCCCCGGCAGAGGTGGGATCTTCCATCAGTATAATTGTCCTGGTCTCGGAGCCAGGGCCGTGCTACAATGGTTTCAGGAGCATTATAGTGAACTCACGTTGACGTCTCGGCAACCAGATTCGCCTGATGCAAATTGTATGTAACCCATCTGTATAGCTAGCGGGCGTCATCACAGCGTACGCATATCAGCGTCCGTTATTTCCGCGAGTTACGTGATCTGTGGGTAGACATATAACACCACATACCTTCACAAACCTACCAATAAACTGCTGGATCACTGATACGCAGAATACGCAGAATCAGTTATGTATTTCGATCCAAAGACGGCCAAACAATCTATTAAGCAGGTGGTCATTATGTTTATGTCTCATCAGACTACAGACGTTGTTGCCCATGGCAAATGATGCTTATGGCTGCGCTTTTCATCTGTCAAGATACGGTACATCACTGACAAGGCAGCATGTGCATTAGCACGGTGGTGGAGTATTCCATGTGCTGGGCGTACACACAGTGATTTGCACGACATTGTACTTCTTCCCCAACCTTCGTTTAACTGTTACGGTGGCAGCGGCAGTGCGGACCAGATCGACCACGTTTCCATTGCTGGGTTATATCACATTGTCTTGCCCGAAGGTTCCTAAGTCGTCCAACAGGTAAAGTATCTGCACTGGCTAGAGATACTGCTGCAGAGTCTGAATCATAAGTCTAGTCCGGATTGTAGACGTTGTTTTGTATGCTTAGCGATGCTCCAGTTACAGTCCACTCACATAGTAGTGTCACGTGCTTTGACGAATGTGGACGTAGGAAAAGTGAGAGTTGTCCAGCTAACGAAAGAATCGTGCTTAAACCTGATTCCTGTCATACAGTTGTTGTAATGACTGTGTTCTGTAGGGCTAGCTAGCTGGACAGGTACCTACAAGCTAAGGACATGACCCATGAGGAGTGAACAGCCCACTTCCCACACACATATGCCACTGACCTGCCTGGTGTTCTTTAGGGTGCACTATTGCACTCTAAACGCTGCCACAACAGATAACTGCCAACATCTCTATGGTACTTGCCCACCAATGGGTGGCATTAGCAGATCCAAAGTTGATGAATTTCCAGCCAAGGGTAGCATAGTGTCGTTTAGTGTTCTGTATAGTTTCAGCGGAGAGACAGAGAAGGCGCCACGATCCTTAAGCAGTTTTCCATTATACGCAATATCCGCACAACACTACCACGGTTTTCAGTATTGTTTTGAGCATTTTTGATACACCCATAAATCTAGTTCCTCAATTGAAGAATGGACATCAATAATGGGCTAAACACTAAAAATACTTGATTCTGTGTTATTAAGTATTATTGGTTTCATCTTTTGTTAAAAATATCCGATCCAATCTTTTATTTATTATTTATGATGAGATTCATATTACTACATCATTTGTGTTATTTCCACCTACTTATGAATCAAAACTAATATTTTACACGGAAATATGTAAAATATTCTGAGTGCCATGCTTTTATTGACAGAAACGAGGTCAATGACAAGGAAAATAGGTCAAGCTTTCCATTAATTTCTAATACCAAGGCACTAGCACATCGCCACTCGATTAAATATTTTAAAGCCCTATTTTAACTTTTAAAGTACAGAAAACAATTTTAATGAATTAATTCTTCGAAGAATACTGTGTTATCTTAATTCAATCAGAGCAGCATCCGTAGTAGATTTCTCAGCTTCTCGTCAGACAAGTCACTGTACATGGTTGTTAAGGTACATCCAGGTCCTTGATTATATCAGTGGTTGGGTCCATCCTCTGGCAAAGAATAACGAAGCGTAGTTTACCATCTGCAATCATTTGCATCACTGTGCTGACGAGGGCGCCTCCTTTTTACAGTCATATTGACCATCAGACGCTCAGAAAGGAGTTTTTCTGCCGATCGCCTTTGAAGGCTAACTTAAACACAAAAGTTTAGCCGGCTGGGGTGGCCGAGCAGTGCTAGGGGCTACAGTCTGGATCCCGCGCGATCGCCAGGATGTCTTTAGGTTAGTTAGGTTTAAGTAGTTCTAAGTTCTAGGGGACTGATGACCTCAGAAGTTAAGTCACATAGTGCTCAGAGCCATTTGAACCATTTTTTTATGATAATACTGGAGATAAATATTTTTTATGTACCTCTTCTATAGGCTAAGTTCATCCTTTTATGGTTTTCACAAGTTTCACCTGCTCTTATACGACGTTTCCTTTCATCCCAATTTTTTATTACTATTGATCTTCTTTAATAATTGTTCTTACAGTCGAAAGGATAATTGAAAACAAAGAGTTGAATGTGCAATCAACAGAGTTTAATGAAAAGAATACGGCTAGAATTCACATTGCTGGTGTTGTAGACAACACTTACAATGAATTCTAAAAGTTTGGTGACCCTCAGCTCGCTTTAGGCTCGCCAGAGGGTCAGCACGTAACTCTCCTGCCCTTTGCCGAGCCTTATACAGTGTCAGTAGTTGCGATATTTAGCGTGTGTTCCAGATTGTTGGCGATGGCATTTAGCTTTTATTGTTTTTGCTCTTACTCGTATTTTTAAATTTTGGCTCTTAACCCGTTTCTAGTGTCCAGTCTTCACACATTTTTATTTCCTTGCCTTCGTAGCCGAGACTCTAATTCATAGCTGTGCTATGGCACTCGATTCGGAGGTAACAGGTGCAAATTCCACAACTAGAAGAAATCTTTATCTCTCGTATTTGGCCAAATTCTGACCACCAGACCATATACCAATATTTCAGATATACACTCCTGGAAATTGAAATAAGAACACCGTGAATTCATTGTCCCAGGAAGGGGAAACTTTATTGACACATTCCTGGGGTCAGATACATCACATGATCACACTGAAAGAACCACAGGCACATAGACACAGGCAACAGAGCATGCACAATGTCGGCATTAGTACAGTGTATATCCACCATTCTCAGCAATGCAGGCTGCTATTCTCCCATGGAGACGATCGTAGAGATGCTGGATGTAGTCCTGTGAAACGTCTTGCCATGCCATTTCCACCTGGTGCTTCAGTTGGACCAGCGTTCGTGCTGGACGTGCAGACCGCGTGAGACGACGCTTCATCCAGTCCCAAACATGCTCAATGGGGGACAGATCCGGAGATCATGCTGGCCATGGTGGTTGACTTACACCTTCTAGAGCACGTTGGGTGGCACGGGATACATGCGGACTTGCATTGTCCTGTTGGAACAGCAAGTTCCCTTGCCGGTCTAGGAATGGTAGAACGATGGGTTCGATGACGGTTTGGATGTACTGTGCACTATTCAGTGTCCCCTCGACGATCACCAGAGGTGTACGGCCAGTGTAGGAGATCGCTCCCCACACCATGATGCTGGGTGTTGGCCCTGTGTGCCTCGGTCGTATGCAGTCCTGATTGTGGCGCTCACCTGCACGGCGCCAAACACGCATACGACTACCATTGGCACCAAGGCAGAAGCGACTCTCATCGCTGAAGACGACACGTCTCCATTCGTCCCTCCATTCACGCCTGTCGCGACACCACTGGAGGCGGGCTGCACGATGTTGGGGCGTGAGCGGAAGACGGCCTAACGGTGTGCGGGACCGTAGCCCAGCTTCATGGAGACGGTTGCGAATGGTCTTCTCCGATACCCCAGGAGCAACAGTGTCCCTAATTTGCTGGGAACTGGCGGTGCGGTCCCCTACGGCACTGCGTAGGATCCTACGGTCTTGGCGAGCATCCGTGCGTCGCTGCGGTCCGGTCCCAGGTCGACGGGCACGTGTACCTTCCGCCGACCACTGGCGACAACATCGATGTACTGTGGAGACCTCACGCCCACGTGTTGAGCAATTCGGCGTTACGTCCACCTGGCTTCCCGCATGCCCACTATACGCCCTCGCTCAATGTCCGTCAACTGCACATACGGTTCACGTCCACGCTGTCGCGGCATGCTACCAGTGTTAAAGACTGCGATAGAGCTCCGTATGCCACGGCAAACTGGCTGACACTGACGGCGGCGGTGCACAAATGCTGCGCAGCTAGCGCCATTCGACGGCCAACACCGCGGTTCCTGGTGTGTCCGCTGTGCCGTGCGTGTGATCATTGCTTCTACAGCCCTCTCGCAGTGTCCGGAGCAAGTATGGTATGTCTGACACACCGGTGTCAATGTGTTCTTTTTTCCATTTCCAGGAGTGTATATATTCAACAACTGAAACACAATTTGATACAACGACATGCCGCCACCACAGCGACCTTTTCCAGGACGGCTGTGTTTCCTCACACTCCCCTAATGCTCATATACTGAGTATGGTACTGGCTAATATTATTTTATGTATTTGTTACCTTACAGACGTAAGTTTCTTTCTATTCCTTGTTCGACGCTCTCTTGACGGAATGCAAACTCATCCGAATCGATCGGAAACAAATGTAACAATGGATTAAATTAAGCTAGTGCGTCAGGTGATAGCATAAAAGCACTGGCTACCTATGAGACTAATATTGAAGAAACAGGAGAGTTAATATCGTTCACAGTTATTTGTTTAAGTGCTGTACATGTTCCCTATTTGTATCACATGAGCTTAGTGCCAACCAGTAGCCGACACATGTGACCGAGATACATCTCTTCTGAAAATCATCAGCACAAGGGAATGGGCATGCTGTTATCTGTTGGATCTAGAGTGTGACCGACCTTAAATAGTATGGCACACACAGGCTTTCCCACGTCCGAGACTTCCACGTTCAAGATAATGTTGATCACCTGTGTGTAGAACGATGCGATAAATTGGGAATTTTTACCTGAAGGTCGAACTGTCAGTGCCGAAATCGACGAGGTTGTTTTGAAATAATTGCTGCTAAGCATTTGGGGTATTCGTCGAAACATTTTCAAGAAAAGCGACTGGAACCGTTGTCGAGTATCCATCATACTGACCAGGTATTTTTCAAAAAACGGAAACTAAATCCCGCGATGAACCCCTGAAGACCACACGGTTCTCGTCCGAGCGCCGTGTTTTCCTCATCCAATGGTTTCACCATCGCATGTGGTATGGTAAGGCATGGGGGCAGATTAAGTTGTGTTTCCCCATTTGACGGCACTCCTGAAAAGCTCTTCGTTTACAGACATGTGAAATTAGTGCTTCTATTGGTTCCAAAATAAATCAGCACTGACATTTTCCAACCACTTTGTCAACGTTGCAAATGTGTTGAATACGCAGTGCAAATTACCGTTAAGTCCAATAATGCATTTTGTGTGGTCTGTCTCACTCATATAATGTTGCAGTTCATCTTACTTCACTGACAGTGTATTGTAGTGACGTAGTGAGGTTATTTTTTACGAAGCAGTTTAGAAGTTCTACAGTTCAGTATTTATTATTTGTTTTCATTATATCTACCTGAGTTATGAAAATTATCTTACGTACATCAAAATGTGAGGGAATTCGTTGGGGTCCTTAATCGGAAGTGTTGACATTGTCGAAGATTGTCGTGTATTGTGTCCCAGTCCTGTACAGAGCAGTTCGTAGAGGGTTCTGAACTTGATACCGTATTTTGAAAATATACACCACTGCGCGTAAATGTATATTTTATGCTGTATTACACCGCTCAATAGCAATGCGCTTGTCGTCCACTTTCTTAAACTGCTTCTGTGTCCTAACAAACAACTAGCATTCACATCGATATAGGGGTGCTGCCTTTATTAAAAAAAAAAAAAAACGCTGTGGAGATCACCAGTTTAAACAGCTCATGAGTGGTCCGCAAATATGGATCATTAATTGTTACAGAAACGTGTGGAGATGCATTCAATTCATGATGCCGCTACATGGAATGCCAGGAAAGCATCAATGACAATAATTTCGAAACAGGTGTCATCCAGATTAGAAGACATATTTTATCACTGTGAGTAGACACTTAAGAGGAACCGAGTCATTAAAGCCAGAGAGAGCTGTGCTGTTTGTCTACAAGGACTTTTCGCACATGGGAGTTTGAAGATTTGGTACTGGAGTGTGTTGGAGAAGGTGTACATATGAACGCCGGACAGCGAGTACACTTGGGTGGTGCATTAGTACTCTTCCCACGGTATTGTTGATTTACACCCCTATCATTAAAAAAAAGGGTAGAAGATGTGGAGAGTAATGATTTCAGACCCAGATTTGGGTTTTGTCAACAGATTATATTGCAGTGCATGAACTTATACTAGTAAATCGTAGCTATAGAAATGTTGCTGCAAGGCGTAACTTGTGTATGTCTAGAACAAAAAATACTTATTTACGATTATTAATTTGTATTCTCATATTATTGAGACTGGGACTGTCTCCCAGATGTAAAAGTTTGATCCTATAGGTTTTGGGTATCCTATATATTACGAGGACAGCGATCGATGACTTTTATGATGGTAATGGTGGAGGCTTGCTATTTTGGGATGCTTGACGACTATATCTCCAACGGCGATGGTAACGACAAGACATTCACATTGATGGGTACCAGAGAAGGTATGTCACGCAGTGGGGATCTATGAGAGCTATTCCTAATTAAAAAATGACATCTGGTTGATATTAAATGAATGTGTTCTTTCAGAAATTACGTTCGACCTCCGTCGAGAATTTAAAATTAGCTGGCTTGGAGGACATGGACGGGAATTACCGATAGGAGCTGCTTGGTGAGAATGTGAGTCGGCCGGGGAGCGTGCGAGATATTCGGCGTATTCTCGATAAAAAGTGTGGCTGTGTGGCGCAGGATTTAGCGCAACTTCCTAGTAAGCAGAAGATCCTGGGTTTGAGTCCTCGTCCAGCATACATTTTTCACTCGAAAAAAAAAAAAAAAAAACCGATGCAGCTGATATCATTAGTTCCTTCCCTTTCCTACTCTTTCTTCCCACACACCACCCAACCCCCCCTACTGTTTTCGATTTAGATAACTGGTAGGAATGACTGTAAACAGAAAGGAAGAAGAGTCTATGAGGCTTAGGTGTCAGCGAAACATGAATATAGGTATAGTTAACGCCAAGACTGCGGAATTTCCGACTAAACGACGGAATGTTGAAATATGGGATCATATTTTGCCGGAAATGTAGTGCTCGACGAAAACAGCCTTTCATGGTGATGCGAAAGGCAAGGTTCCGTTACAGTTTCATTATACTGCATAAGAATGTTTTCAGTGGCTATTACCTCAGCACTTTATAGTTGTTAGCATTAAAGGTGTTGGAGGAGGAACCATAAGGCTCTCTGTTGTGGACTTTACTGAGCAATCGGGGCGGCGCTGGGCTGTGACCGCAGTCTGCATAAACCATCATCCCGTGTTGGCTGCCCGCTGTCGGTACGTCAATATGTAAATAATGCTCCCAGGGACAACAGCATAACGTAATACGCTCCTAAGGAGAAAACTTGTACATAGCTCTGAGTTAATAACTATATGACCCATTTAACGCAATATTCACACCGTCAAGACAATCTGTGAGCGGTTGAGCTAGTCACCAGGCAATGTCTTCACACTTGCACTAATATCTGTATCCTATTATTGTATTCCTATACACATCAAAAAAAGTTTGCATCATTGCGGTTCCCAGAACTCCAGAAGATAGACGTTGACGGTAGACATTTTATCAAGGACATAATCCCTCAGCATGTGCAGTGTTGTCACTAAACCCACCCAAAGATTTAAACAACCATGCATGAACAGAGCCTATTCGTGCTGTATTGCGAAACCGTCTAATGGTGTTTACATGTCAATGGCACATTAAATGGATACGCCATATGCGGCGAAT
This sequence comes from Schistocerca gregaria, assembly GCF_023897955.1. Lineage (NCBI taxonomy): Eukaryota > Metazoa > Arthropoda > Insecta > Orthoptera > Acrididae > Schistocerca > Schistocerca gregaria. The sequence continues at coordinate 361,719,011 of NC_064931.1, forward strand.
GTTTACTATCTGCACGATATACAAGAGAGAGTTGTCAGAGCATGTGCTTCGATAAGTGCTGATGTGATAAGGAATACCTCTCAATCCATGACAAAAAGATTGCAGCACTGGACTGACACCAGTGGTCATCACTTCGAACACCTTCTGTAAATGGACGTTCATGTGACCTTTGCAATCTTCGTTGACTTTCAAAGACTTTACTGTTACACATCATTGCGTTCGTCTCGATAGCTGCTACCAGAAAATAAGTACCAAACTATACTCCCATTTAAAAAAGCAAAGTTGACCTTCATTTCTCTGACGCGACCCCACCTAGCAACTAAAAACCAACGTCATATTATGGCCCCCTGTGTCCCATGCAACATCTACATCTGCATCTACATGATTACTCTAAAATTCACATTTAAGTGCTTTGCAGAGGGTTCATCGAACCACAATCATACTATCTCCTCACCATTCCACTCCCGAAAAGCGCGCGGGAAAAACGAACACCTAAACCTTTCTGTTCGAGCTCCGATTTCTCTTATTTTATTTTGCTGATCATTCCCACCTATGTAGGTTGGGCTAAACAAAATATTTTCGCATTCGGAAGAGACAGTTGGTGACTGAAATTTCGTAAATAGATCTCGCCGCGACGAAAAACGTCTTTGCTTTAATGACTTCTATAGCAACTCGCGTATCACATCTGTCACACTTTCTCCCCTATTACGTGACAATACAAAACGAGCTGCCCTTTTTTGCACCCTTTTCGATGTCCTCCGTCAATCCCACCTAGTAAGGATTCCACACCGCGCAGCAATATTCTAACAAACTTTTCAGTTACTACCATACTTTCGGAGTTATTTCAGGTGGCAATAGTTAGTGTGACTCAGCCTGTATATGGTTCAATTTTTATCGAGTTATTCTACTTGGGAGTGACACGTCCCGCCGAAGTTGCTATTGTACCAATAGAATTGGTACTGTTAGTACCGTCCCGTTACTTTCGCTCGTGCTACATTGTGTTCTTAAAAAGAATGAAACATTGGCCATCTGTGCAGTTACCGAGAGCCTCTACAGAAGGCATTGACCCAACTGCGTTACCCTATTTTCTGATTCAGATGCATATTTCTAGTGAATATACGTACAAGTAGGAAATGTGTCAGGTCAGTACATCGCAATGTAAAGCTGGTGTACATAAATGTGCTGAAGGCACCATTTAGTTAGGCATACCTGGTTGGTTTGAAATGAGCGTGAAGGGCCCACTAGGAAAAAAAACTCCTAACAACAAAACTTACGTGAAAAATAGCTGAAAAAGTTGGTCGCAACATTACCCTAACTGGAACAGACCTGAAAAACAACCTATTAGCCATTTTAACTATAATACATTTCACTCTGATACTTCACCCTTCTGCCTGACTGAGACAAACACAGCTTCCACCCATCTTCTTACCAAGCCAGAACACGAGTGCTGAAACTTGCAGATAACGGGACAACAAATCTCTTTCATCTATGCAGATGGGTGCAGAGGGCGCCGTACCAACCCTGTAGGCAAATACAGACTCAACATTCTCCAGTACAGGTCTATATCTGTCCTGAACTTCCTCTTTGCCAGACATTCGCATCAGGTATTAAGTTGGGAGGAAAACTCAAGTAACACACACATACTTTAACTACCAGAGCTCTACTCATGAAACCATATAAGCAGTTCATTCGTACATTACACAAGCAGTAGGCTTGCACTGTAGCCAGCGCGAATTTGCACAGAGCGTGCCAGCTGATGATGCTGAGGAAGAGAAAACGAGTGTTGTTTCAACATCCTCACAGCCGTATTCCCATATGCTCTTCTATAAGTGATAAACAATGAATAAAGAGGCTAGAAAAGAAATTAGACAGTCGAGATAATAGATTAGAGTGTCGGGGTAATATATCTGATAAAGTGTTTGATGACCAAGATAAGAAATTAGACAGTCAGGAAAATAAAAGTAAATAAAAATTGACGAGCATGAGACAGTCCTCAGGAAAAGATTTAGCGAACAAAATATGAAATTAGATGGGGTGAACACACAGGGTGAATATCCAAAAACTTGCACCTTCAAATATTGCGGAAATGGAAAGTGCTCTTTACGTGCGGTTTTCACAAAATGGATTGGTAGTCAGGGGGCTCGTATTTTCAGCCAATCAACAGATTGTAGTAATTCATAGGAAGCGTATTTTTTGTGGAAGCGTGCACTTTTTTAAATGGAATAATGCCTGCTGACGTTAACTAACTATAATTAGGGTAAATTAGAATGTCAGTGGTGTTTCAAATGTTTCTTATTCCAGTCTTTGATCACAATATAAGGTCCTTCGACGATGAATGGTTTCAGTGGGTAACGACCATCTTCACATCTGTTCTATACCATGTCCGAATGCGATAAAGCCGTAATGACATCGTCAGAACATATAAATACACTCAGCAAAGCATCGTTACATAGAACTAAAATATGGTGACCTGTTTTACGCCATATTTTAGTTTTACATGAGGATGCTTTGCTGAGTGTATTTACATGTTTTGACGATGCCAATACGGCTTTATCGCATTCGGATATGGCGTAGAACAAAAAAATTGTAAATTTGTGGTAAGATCTTATGGGACCAAACTGCTTAGGTCATCGGTTCCTAAGATTACACACTACTTAATCTAACTGAAAATAACTTACGCTATGGACAACATACACACAAGACGCCTCACACCATGCAGTTACCCCGCGTGGCTGGTGTAGAATAGATCTGAAGATGGTCATTACTGACTGAACCTGGTCATCATCGAAGGACTGTATATTGTGATCAAAGACTGGAATAAAAATCACTTGACTGTACCTGGATATCTGTCTTCGTGACTATGTCGCAGCTTGTAGAATCAGTGGTGTTCGTCGCAGGATTCTAGTGCGAGTTGTTTACGAGATGTTGTATTTTAAAAGTTTCCACGCGGACACTTGTTTCTGTCATTCAACCTAAGTATTTACCAGACACGATGCTATGTTTGCTTACTGTGTTCGTTGACTGCACTGCGAGTTGCTAGTCAGTTGCTGTGTGACAGTCCACGCAGTAGGTCGTGAGTGAACGATGGGACTTACCAATGCAGAAATGCCGACATGTTCACGTCGTATGGAGAATGTTGTCCGTTCTTGTACGGTGTATTTGGCAAGATATACCAGTCGAAGTCAACAATGTCATTAGTTATTTATCAACCTCTTCAACCAGGTACGTAAAAGTGGTAGAGGAACGCCTAGACAACGTTGTAGAAAGAAATAAGTAACGAAAGGACGGGGGGAAATTAGTGTGTATGCTGTTGTTGGATTTGATCATCACGTCAGCTTCCACGCAATCGCATGAGGAAGTGGTATGAGTCAGGCAAGTGCTCTACACATTCTCCATCGACATAGGCTCCATCTCTATCACACCTCTATTTATCGAGAGTTGCATGGAAACGATAATGAGAACCGTGTTAACTTCAGTAAATTGGCATTATGACAGGATACCCTAGATACATCATGTATATGGTTTAGTGAATAAACCACATTGGCAAGTCATGGCCAGGTAAACCGCTGAAACATGCACTATCGATCTATTACAATTTCCGTTGGCTACGTTAGGTGGAACACCAGCCTCCATGGAATGTGAACGTGTGGTTTAGTATAGTGAGCCATCAACTCATAGGGCCCTGTTTACTAGACGGAACACTTCAAGCGCTCAAGTATCGCAGCTTCTTAACAGACCATTCTCAAAAAATGGTTCAAATGGCTCTGGGAACTATGCGACTTAACTTCTGACGTCATCAGTCGCCTAGAACTTAGAACTAATTAAACCTAACTAACCTAAGGACATCACACACATCCGTACCCGAGGCAGGACTCGAACCTGCGACCGGACCGTCGCTCGGATACAGACTGTAGCGCCTAGACCACCCTCCACGCATGCTCGAAGACGTTCCTCTGCAGACTGGGTGGAACCTGTGCTACCCAACATGATGGCTGTCTAGGCCATAGTGCACGAGGTTCTACAGCATGTTTTCACGAATTATTTCGAAATCGTTAGGTTGGATGCAACGGACCTGTAACTTCGCCAGCCCGTTCCCCGGATTCGAAGCTTGTAGTATTATTTTCTGTGCGGAAAGCTGAAAGACGTTATCTACAAGAACAAACCTACAACACACGATGATATTGAACGACGTATTACTGCAGCCCTGCTCGGACATCTTCGCTGAAATGGTAGCACGTTTACAGCAGTCGTTCCTTACCAGAGTGGAAACATCTATTGCTGCTGCCGGTCGACATTAAGAATACAACCTCTGATAGTAATTGTCACATTTTTGGTCAGAATCCACATAACTATTTATGCACTTGTATTGTTCATTAGTGGGTACTAACTCAGGTATTGTACAAGTATCGGTGTGTGAACTGTTCAAAACACGATATCTCGTAAATGAATTGCACACGAATCCTGCATCAAACACCACTGCCATTCTAATTTGTCTTTCTTTTAGTCTGGTAACGTCAACAGGCATTGCTACGTTTATAAAGGATATATTTGCACAAAAAATACACTTTCTAAATATTATGACAATCTGTTGATTGGCAAACAAAATGACACCCAGACTACCAATTCACTCTGTGAAAAGTGCATAACAGTAGCAAATTTTAGGTCATTCAGTCTGCATATTAGGGTGGGTGCTGCGACGGCTGAAAATCTTGCAACCACTGATACTATCCAGAATGACGTAAGAGAAATTATGGGAAGCATAAATAATACGAGTGAGTGAGTTGAAATTCGTTTCGGCGCAATTGAAAACGATTTGTCGGTTCGTGGCGGTGTCGTACCATACAACAATTTGGTCAAAGGTGTAGCGGTAGAGGTTTGTTGAGGAGAAGATGATGTACTCGGACAAGCATGTCAGCGGACACAATCCAGTCAAACTTTTAAAGTAGTAGGCAGGCTTGAGCAACTTGCCAAGACAGTTGAGGAAATACTGCTGTGTAATGAAACGGAATCCGATAGAATGCAGCTAGTAACAGCAGATGATAGTTAAGGAGTACAGCTTTCACTACGATTTAAGCAAGTACACCGATATATAAATAAGAGGAACGTTGAAACCTTAGCAGAACTGCAGCAGACGAACCAAACTGATAGTGATAAAAGTATTGTTAATGTGATGGTGTAGGTGATGAAGGAAATTTGAAAAAAAAGTAGGCGAATGGGATCGGAAGAGGTAAGAGTACCGGCTGAACTGTTGTGTGACTTACGGAGACCACATAGAGGGACAGCTCCAGCGAGACTTAGTACTTGTACAGACATGGATGAAGAGGAAATCAGGCAACATTTCGTCGATCCTCAATTAGTTGCATTTTCGAAATGCAACTAACAAACAACATCCTAAGTGGTGCCTTTGTTAGTCTAACATTACCCCCCTATGTTACTTCTGGTGTGGGAGATTCATCCTGTGCTGAATAAGTATGTTCTGCATGGTACAAGGCCAGCCATGCCAGAAACATGTATGCTCGCTGACAAAACAGTAACCACACAGAGGATCTGGTCGGAAGCCAATGTAACTTCATACGCGTGCACACCGTCGGCAAGGATGTATATGATTGGTATTGCTATTCTCTGTGACAGGTACAACAGCTACAGGAGTACGTTAGTTTACCGTCCGGTGTGGTCGAGCGGTTCTAGGCGCTTCAGTCTGGAGTCACGCGACCGCTACAGTGACAAGTTCGAATCCTGCCTCGGGCATGGATGTGTCTGATGTCCTTAGGTTAGTTAGGTTTAAGTAGTTCTAAGTTCTAGGGGACTGATGACCTCAGAAGTTAAGTCCCATAGTGCTCAGAGCCCTTTTTAACCATTTGAGTACTTTAGTTTCGTATGTGTCTAGTGTTGTTACCAGACCTGCTAGGGTATATAACGGGAGCAAATGGCGTCAGAAGTCAAGTGATCAGCGCCAAGCACACGGAGATGACGCTCACTCGTCTGAGACAGCGTTCCCACCACCTTACAGGGTTCGAAGGGCATCTCATTGCGAGCCATAGTCTTTTCATGTTAGTTCAGTACGAGTCTGATCATAGCCACAGGAAAATAGCCTTTAAATTATTTGGCGTCCAGGTATCGACATCAGCAATGATTATTTACACAAATCGCTTAACTTAACATCTGGTCTTATAAATTTACTTCTATTGTACGCTGCACATAACCACATTATCTCATCGTCCTTTATATTTCAAATATAAGAACTGAAATATCAGATAAAAAACTTAGGAATATCTACATGAGCCTTCACCTGTCGACTTCTCGTGAGTCTTTTTCCAGATGTCGGCACAAATGACTCAACTTCAACTGTGAACTGAATCTTCCGTCGGTTCTTGTTAGAACAACATTGTAATAAAAGATTTAATTTTAATCTGTGGCAAGGTCTTACGGGACCAAACTGCAGACGTCATCGGTCCCTAAGCTTATGTACTACTTAAGATAAAGTCGACACACACACACACACACACACAAGCCCGAGGGAGGACTCGGAACTCCGACGGGAGGAGCCGCGCGGACCGAGGCAAGATGCCCCAGACCGCGTGGCTACCCCGCGCGGCTACTAGTTTGTTTTTGTTCTATAATATTACTTCTATTTGGCGACAATAGTTAGTCAGTGTCTGAGGACGGCGTTGTAAGTGCAAAACTGGTTGACACAAATGAAAGTAACACTGTAGGAGTAAAGCAGACTAGCGTTTTTCATTTAGTATCAACGTTAAATTTCAAAACCACGAATGACTCTCCGTGTTCGTTATTGCAAACGCTGTCGTCGTGACTCTGCAGTGACCCAACCACCAGTAAAAACTTGTGAGAACAATAAATGCGAGAACATGAGGGTCGCTGGCAAGGGGCATGCTCAACCAAACAGTGCAAGTGTGAAGGACACTGTACTTTTATATTAGGTCAGTCATTTTGAACTGTACAGGAGCTCAAATTCCATCACTAACTACCGCGCAGTGTACCCGCGTGGTCCAAGGCGCCTTGTCACCGCCCTCGCGGCTCCCCTCGTAGGAGGTTCGAGTCCTTCCTCGGGCATTAGTGTGTGTGTGTGTTGTCCTTAGCATAAGTTAGTTTAAGTTCACTTTAATAGTGCGTAAGCTTAGGGACCGATGACCTCAGCAGTTTGTCCCAAAGACCATACCACAAATTTCCAAATTTTTCCATCACTAACTGGTAATGATCTTTATTGAGATCATTTTCTTGTAGCAGGTGCTCTGCGATAGCTGAACGTCAGCTCCATTGTTTGACATCCACTGTTCGCATCTTTTTATTGTTCATTCGGTTAACTGACCAGATAAAAATATTTGAACTGTCCAGCGCCTGATATTTAGACAGTTCTGGTGAAAATGAATTTCCTGTTTCTCTTAGTGCAGGTAATGTTTTTTGTCTTCTCAAACTGTATTTGCATAGTCGTTTCCGATTATGTTTCCTGTGAGATGATAACTTGTGTGGTAGTGCATTACTGTACTATTTCCGCTTGCTGTTGCTATGGTCTTTGGTTGGCTTATACCGCAATATTTTCCTTCATAAAATAGTGTGTTCTTCAACGTGTAATAACATCAAGGGAATAAAAATTATTTATTTTTGTCAATATTCATATAAATATTCAACATTTTACTGCTTACATTCTGTTGCCACAAAATGGCGAAAAATACATTTTTAGCTAATTTCATTTTGGCCAATCTGTAGAAAGTAAAATTAGATTAAACTTATAGACTAATGAAGTTTAGATTTATTACGCCACATAAATTTAATTTGATTGTGTTACACAGTGTCCGAGAAAAACATTAACTGTTTTAAGAAAAATCTAGTTTTTCTGATATTCAATCTATCTCCTACACCAAATATGAAGCAATGCGTAATATTTAGGTAGTGATTTTATGTATGGCATATTTTTTAGGTATGAACTGTACTGAAAATCGACAGATAGACTTGCACCCGAGTCTGAAACGCGGAACACGATAAATTTAGCATCTTCCAATAGGGCCAATTCAATAACTTTAGGCGCTCGTCTACAGAGAAATGACTTCCTTTAATTTTCTGAAAATTAGTGACTGTTGAGTTAAAAGTTAAATCAGGAGTTGCTTTTTACTTCGATGCCTAACTTTAATTTCTTTCTCAGTCGTAACCTACCGTTCTTAAGCCTTCTTTACGTGGTTTCTGATATCAGAGACGATAATACAGCATTACAAAGAGTACCAGACCACAATGACCAGAAACGAAATTATGTGTCACCGGGAGAAGGATGCTAAAGGCATAGGTCAGAAGAAGACCATTATTTGGCGATTTAAAAAGAAAATCCTTTAACTGCAATTAAAGTTTCAAACTTTTTTCGATTTTTACAGTAGCAAGCTGCGTTATTACGAAATGTACATCCCTATGGCTAAAACAGTCGTTTACTTCCGTTTACATGACCACTGGTACATAAATTAATAATAAAGAATAAAACAAAGTGTAGAGCTTTTGTAATTTGGACACTTCTAATAAAATTTTGTGAAATATCGCACAACTGTCTGGTCAAACGGGACTGTCAAATGCACGGTGTGATGCACGTGAAGAATGTTAACTAGCCATCAATCGTTCGATACAGTGTGAAGTCATCTTTAAGGTGTTCGGATGGTGGCAACGGCTGCTCAAGCGCTTTTTGCTTCTGGCTGTCAGCCAGGTGTTGCGTCGTTGTTTCATGCCTGCCTGGTGGCACAACTAATTAACCTCCCATAGCCAGCCGATAATCGCTCCATGTTCCGCGCTAGTAGGACACTCGTGCCGTGTTTCAGGTTTCCACTTACCGTGCGCCTGAGAGGCAGTTAATTAAGACCTCTCCACGTCCTGTCAGCGACTGAAAGCGACATTACATTACGCTGTCGAGGAAAAAAGCGTGATACTGTAGACATTTCTAGAGAATAGTCACACTATTATACGGAGAAAAGTGATGTTCATGTTTGGGAAGTACTTTAATCAGTAATTAGAAATCGATGGAATATAGTCAATCTGAAATTAATCAGATTACCTTAGAAAGACTGAAAAGAGCTTGCGGGCTTTCAAATAAAATGATGCGATGAGTGGTGGCCCTCAACTACGTAGCCTCAGACTCAGAGTTGAAATATTAAAAGTTTTGGCTGGTTACGTTGTGTAGGGGTTGGGATACGTAGTTGCCGCATTACAAGCCAAATACTTCTGAGTCTACAGAATACAATATGAATATGCACATGAAACGAATGGTCGAAGGTTCCTATCATTTGGCAATTGAGAATTTTGAATGTAACGTAGAAATTTATAAATGAAAGACTGCAATTAAATAAAATCTGTAGGTGCTATTTTTAACGACTTTAAATGATGAGTACGACAGCAGAAATACCTTTAAGAATGCCGTTTATTACTGCAAACACTTATTGGTGTCGATGGTTCAGCAGTTAAATAAAATAAAAGTTGAATAACAGGGAAACAATAGATTCCTACTTCAGGTAATTAGTTATGAACAACAATATAGCTCGCGAGATATTCACTTCTGCGTCTTCACTGCAGAAGCCACGGAAATCACAAGTGCACAAGTCGGCACTGCGAAATATTTTTATCTCCCGTGACCACACGCAAACTGCCCCACTCTCCAAGTCTTCCCCGCGACAGACTGTCGCTGCTTCCCGTCCAGCATTCTCCCGTGTCTTTTCCCGTACTCCCCCACTTTCATCCAGTCTCCCCATTAACGAGCGCTATGATTGGATACAGCGCTCCCGCCATTTCTTCAAGCCAGTGCACCGTCACAAACATATTAAAATACATACGAAATACTGGATTTAAATATAAATAACTTGAAATTAAATAAATATTCCTACGGCTGGGCCATAAACACGCTCTAACATACATCATTAAATACATAAAGAAATCAAATAAACATATATCATAGAAATAGAAACAAAAGGTAGGTGAGTAGCCTAAAGCCTCTGTGCTTTCTAAAACACAGTAAATATTTAACCAATTTCTTCATGAATAGTATATGTCAGATATAAAAAAAGACATAGACGAATAAATACAGGGTGCGTCAAAAAATGTGCTTGCTGACTCCATATTTCCTGCCATTTGTGCATTATATGATAGTGAAGAGTTTTATTTCCGACAAGATAGCGCCCCGCCGCACTATCATAGGGATGTACGAGCATGCCTGGATAACAATGTGCCAGGCCATTGGATAGGACGCAGGGGACCAATCGAGTTTCCAGCACGCTCTCCAGACCTCACGCCACTGGATTTCTTTTTATGGGGCACAATAAAAGATGAATTGTACAAATGTAAACCACGTAACCTGGACACACTTTGGAATGAGATTCAGGTGGTGTGCGCAGAAATCTAATTGGACACTTTGCTACAATGTACGGAATCAGTGGTGACTCGTACTCAGAAATGTATTGATGCTGAAGGCCACCAGGTTGAACATTATTCACATTTGCAAAGTACATTTATTTTTCCAATTGGACTTCAAGCTTTCCATTTCCAGAAATTTAGCTTTTTAGAACGGGAAATAAATTTTCTATGACGCCTCAAAGTGTGTATACATTTTTTTGACCCTCCCTGTATATTTACGAGCATGCTGCTACCGTTTCTTCGTGTAACTGTGGAGTACTTATGGTCTGACGCGATCGATAGTAATCGGCCACTTTGACCTCCTATAACTCATGTACTATTCAAGTTACATGCCTGTAATTCATACCAATTTAGGTCTAGACTAATAGCTTTCAAAAGACATGTCGATCGACAAAATCGGTTGAACCGTTTAGATTTAGGAAATTCGTTGCTGCGTGTTACTTGTATAATTTACAGTCACATACTGAACTTTAAACTAATAAAGATATTGAAAATATGATTACACCATCAGAATCGTTGTGCAAATAATGGTAACGTTCATGTTTCTTTTTAGGGTATCATGATTCCTCTAGCTATTATTAATTTCTACATGAGCTCTGAAATGTCTGCCATTATGCTTTCAAAAAGTCCACCGTCTTTGGCACTCCCGGCATACAAACCTCCTTCATCGACACAAAGCACGGTCCTCGTTACAGCATCAACATAGAATTCCCAGCCACACAGTTGGCTTGGATTACGTGCTGGGGCTACCCCTCTTGCTCCGACCGATGTCTGGCACTACAAGGCTGCTGACGAGGCGAGGCCTTCCGAGCGGCCCCTGTGCGGTCACGCCAACTCTGAACTTAGAAAAGTTTCAGGGCGCCACAACTCGCCCGTTACCTCACCAGCTGACTATCGAAATCCATGCAACTACCATTTAATTTAATCCTTTTTGCTATATATTTTATGGATTAGTGGTGCCATATGATATTTTTCTTCCATCTAAAAATTAAACAAAGAGAACGACAGATTTGTCATCAACGGAAGTAGTAATTAATGATAAACATGTAGGCTGCTCTTCCCTGGAACTTGTATATCCAAAATCGGTGAAAGGACTTGTTACCATAACTACGCACAAAAGACTGACTACGGTTTACACATCTGGGTACTACCAACCATGAGAGTTTCAACTGCCTCCAGTTTCCAACGGCTCTTCGTCGCAGTTCTTCAGTTAAACGTTACCTCGACCTCTTTTTCCTGTCATGCTTGTTAGACACGTGCAACTAGAACAGTACAGCACATAGTAAGTCATCCCGACGTCCGCAATGCACTCATAAGACTCGAGTAAACTGTCAATTCACTGCATCATCATTTCTCAAGCGACGACACCCTAATGATACTTGCTTTATTTCTGACAATTCAAGAGTGTCTTCAAGCCATTAATAAAAAAGGACACAGGTCGTAAGGGACTGCTGAGAAAAAGGCAAACTTGTTTAGAAGCTACTGAGTTACAGAAAAATATTTTACTTTAAATGCTCTGACTGGAATCTAGTTCCAGTATCCTCGTCGTTATTTCCGATATTTTTACATGAGTTTAGTGGTATATCATCAGCATTCAAGATTCCAGAAAGCTTGGAACAGCGCAGCATTGTCTCCTTTGTCTTAAGCGAATTACTTCCTGATCTCCAAAATTGCTTCACTGTTTTTAGTTCCTTTCGATAATTTTTTCTAATATTTTTTTACAGTATAGTCTATTAATTTTGAATGAGCCACATTTTTCTTCCGTAGTTCATGAGGAATTTGCAGAGTAGGCATTGTAATTAGCGACCCAAAATTCCGGTATGCCGGTAATTTTCTCTTAACCAACTGAAATCGAGTACAGGGAAAGTATTAATAAAATTAACGTTCCATAGACACTGAGGTCATTAGCCTCTGGAGACGGATCTCTACGTAATCTAGACAGAGATGGAAAAGGGCTCGACCGTGATCTTGTTGAAGAAATCATCCCAGGATTTGTGTGAAGTGATTTAGGTAAAGCGCTTAGAAATAAAACACGTCTGCATAGCAGGTATCGTTAACGTAACTTCGTGCGGTGGCGCCCTATACGAACGCTGCAGCCTCGAATACTGCTGCTGGATAGAAATTACACTCCACAGGCATTCACTACAGTCATTCAGAGGATGTAGATACCCACTTACAGCTTTATCACAACAGTTCAGAGGAATGCAATGGCAAAATATATGTTGGCCGGAACGGCATTTCGGGATTCCGCGTCTATCCCTAATACTTAGTTCCGGAGTATATTACAGAGGGTCTGACTTTGACGGAAAACCAAAATCAGGAACTTCAAGCCCAATGTTCAACCACGCGAGCAAGGGAAACGGATTTATCAGCTTTTTGAAGGGTAATGAAATGCATTTGATTGACGTCTGTCAATACATATACACGAGGCATCGGCGAATGCTGGCCGCGCGAGAATAGCCTAGCGGTCTCGGGCGCTGCAGTCATGGACTGTGCGCATGGTCCCGGCGGAGGTTCGAGTCCTCCCTTGGACATGGGTGTGTGTGTTTGTCCTTAGGATAGTTTAGGTTATGAAGTGTGTAAGCTTAGGGAATGATGCCCTTAGCATTTAAGTCCCATAAGATTTCACACACATTTTTTCTGACGAATGCTGCTCTCGGAAAATCTCAACCACTAGATCTAAAAAAAATGGTTGAATCAATAAAAATAATCTCTGGTATAATAGGAACATTGATACCCTACGTTTATACTTACGTGTATTTTTAACTGACAAGTGACAAGAGATATATCAAAGAGCACTAATACACTACTGGCCATTAACATTGCTACACTACGAAGGTGGCGTGCTACAGACGCGAAATTTAACTGACAGGAAGAAGATGCTGAGATATGCAAATGATTAGCTTTTCAGAGCATTCGCACAAGGTTAGAGCCGGTGGCGACATCTTCAACGTGCTGACATGAGGAAAGTTTCCAACCGATTTCTCACACACAAACAGCAGTTGAGTGGCTTTGCCTGGTTAAACGTTGTTGTGATGCCCCCTGTAAGGAGGAGAAATGCGTACCATCACGTTTCTGACTTTGATAAAGGTCGGATTGTAGCCTATCGCGATTGTGGTTTATCGTATCGCGACATTGCTCCTCGCGTTGGTCGAGATCCAATGACTGTTAGCAGAATATCGAATCGGTGAGTTCAGGAGGGTAATACGGAACGCCGTGCTGGATCCCAGCGCCCTTGTATCACTAGCAGTCGAGATGACGGGCATATCCGCATGGCTGTAACGGATCGTGCAGCCACGTCTCGATCCCTGAGTCAACAGATGGGGATATTTGCAAGGCAACAACAATCTGCACGAACAGTTCGACGACGTTTTGCAGCAACATGGACTATCAGCTCGGAGACCATGGCTGCGGTTACCCTTGACGCTGCAGCACAGACAGGAGCGCCTGCGATGGTGTACTCAATGAGGAAGCTGTGTGCACGAATTGCAAAACGTTATTTTTTCGGATGAATCCAGTTTCTGTTTACAGCATCATGATGATCGCATCCGTGTTTGGCGACGTCGCGGTGAACGCGCATTGGAAGCGTGTATCCGTCGTCGCCATACTGGCGAATCACCCGGCGTGATGGTATGGGCTGCCATTGGTTACACGTCTCGGTCACCTCTTGTTCGCATTGACGGCACTTTGAACCGTCGACGGTACATTTCATATGAGTCACGACCCGTGGCTGTACCCTTCATTCGATCCCTGTGAAACCCTACATTTCAGCAGGATAATGAACGACCACATGTTGCAGGTGCTGTACGGGCCTTTCTGGATACAGAAAATGTTCAACTGCTGCCCTGGCCAGCACATTCTCCAGATCTCTTACCAACTGAAAACGTCTGGTCAGTGGTTGCCGAGCAACTGGCTCGTCACAATACGCCAGTCACTACTGTTGATGAACTGTTGTATCGTGTTGAAGCTGCATGGGCACCTGTACCTGTACACGCCATCCAAGCTCTGTTTGACTCAATACCCAGGCGTATCAAGGCCGTTATTACGGGGAGAGGTGGTTGTTCTGGGTACTGATTTCTCAGGATCTATGCACCCAAACTGCGTGAAAATGTAATCACATGTCAGTTCTAGTATAATATATTTGTCCAATGAATACCCGTTTATCATATGCATTTCCTCCTGGTGTAGCAATTGCAATGACCAGTAGTGTACCAATAGTGCATTGGTGGCAGGCTCTGTTTCTTTAAATTTTTATATTAATTTTGAATGAGTCACATATTTCTTCTCTCGTTTATGATAAATTTGCAGGTAGAAACAATCACTATCAACAGACCAAGACCGAAGGTTTCCCTAGCCATGTCCAGCTGTGTTAAGAGCGTCGTCCCTTACGATGACGCCATAGCGGGACGTCAGGCTTTAGCCTTCTTTCTTAGTTATTTCCTTTTTTTTCCTTTTATGCACGCCTAGAAACTCGTAGAGAATGTCGTCAACTGATTCACTGAATTAAACCTCAGAGACTGTAATTCATTCAGCAATGGGTAAGTTTAGAACACTCCTTCGAACGATTCATGAGTATTACAGATTACTTACGGATACTTACCAGACAAGACACAGAGAGAAAGTACAGAATATTCAGGAAAGTATAGCACATTTCGTACCTGGTCCGTTTAGTTATCGCGAGATCTTCACGGGCATACTCATCAAACTCGAGCGTCAGACGCCACAAGACTGGCGGAGGGTGTAGGGCAGAGGATTACCGTAAGCACCCTGTGAAACTACGTCCCAACAATAGTCAACAAGGTGTCACATCCTGCATCATACCACAGCGCAAAGTCAAATACACTTGAGCTAATACGGGGGACTGCTAATTGCAGTTCTTTCCGTGAGTAGTGGAAGAGGAACAGGGCAAATACATATGTCGCCCTCACCCACAACTCATAAGGTCGGTTGTGAAGTACAGATGCAAAGAAACAATTATTTTGTACGTTGTCGCTGCAAAATACTCATTTTTAATAGGAAGTGGCTGTCATCCAATGGATAGAAGATCAGTTTCGAAAATTTTAGCTTTCAGGCTACGATCTCATTAAATGAATCGTCCCAAACACCAGTCAAAGATATTTCTTAAGCTAACTACTTTATTAATAATAGAGTAACCGATTGAAATTTTGTAGTTATTTTTCTAAGCTATAAAATCCTTCCACCACAAAGAACCAAATTAATGGGATAGTTAGTATACACTGGATGGAAGTCTGTCTCCTCTAAGGAAAACTGGAAAGACGCAGAATTAAAACTTCACTTTACTTAACCCTGCATGTGTGCTCTGTTGGTGCAGATCTGGGAGCTGGTGATATTTCGGATACGAATACAAAGGAAGGGAAGGGAACGTGTTAGGACCTATAATGAAAATATACATCAGATTTCCGCTTGCAACGCCGAAAAGAGCAGCATCTACTGGAGCGTCAAAGGAGGCCGTTGCACATAATATGGATGCACCTGTATATTTCCATCGACGCGCGGTGAAATTAATCTTGCTACGGCGCACCTCAACAAGAACGCTCGCTCATCGCGTGCGAAGGATACCGGCTTAAACAACTCGTTAGTCACTCAGCATAACTATAAACATCTCAATAAATCACCGGCCGCTGATGAGAATACGAGACTGCGGACGGAAATACGCCTCCTAACCAACTCTGCGCTTGCCTTCCTCTTGCTCCCCTGCCCTTCCCACACGACCGCCTACCTGCTCGTCGGCACAAAGCGAAATACAAAGTTCCTCGAGAAAACCTTCCTACTTCATATACCAGTATTCGACCTTCCCACGTCCTGCTACAGAAAACCAACAGCACCTACACTAATATCTCGAAGTTTTATTTCACTATTTCGTTCCGCGTTTTACAGATAAGGCCGTAGGCATACGGAGCCACTAAAAAGAAACAAAACTGTTCGGCGATCTAAATCGCTGGCTGCTTATATACTGTGCGGTAATGTAAGACACACACATGGATCCTCAAACTGCAGTTGACCGGATGGTTCTGCTTATTGTTACCTTCACTCAACTTTCTCTTACACTCGTTCTAGAGAACGCAAATTGAAGATTACAGCAACATTATTATACAGAATGTAAAGAATGACAGGATGTGTCCTTTTACAATTAGAAAAAGGAGGAAATGTGTCCGTTCTCCCAAACATACAGAAAACGTTAAGTGCAGGCAAAGTAGCTGCAACGCATACCGGGTGATCAAAAAGTCAGTATCAATTTGAAAACTGAATAAATCACGGAATAATGTAGATAGAGAAGTACAAATTGACACACATGCTTGGAATGACATGGGGTTTTATTAGAACCAAAAAAATACAAAAGTTCAAAAAATGTCCGACAGATGGCGCTTCATCTGATCAGAATAGCAATAATTAGCATAACAAAGTAAAACAAAGCAAAGATGATGTCCTTTACAGGAAATGCTCAGTATGTCCACCATCATTCCTCAACAATAACTGTAGTCGAGGAATATTGTTGAGAACAGCACTGTAAAGCATGTTTGGAGTTATGGTGAGGCATCCCTAGAGATGTCGGTTGATCACGATACACTTGCGGCTTCAGGTAACCCCAAAGCCAATAATCGCACGAACTGAGGTCTGGGGACCTGGGAGGCCAGGCATGACGAAAGTGGCGGCTGAGCACCCGATCATCACCAAACGACGCGCGCAAGAGATCTTTCACGTGGCTAGCAATACTTTTTTTTGTTCTAATAAAACCCCATGTCATTCCAAGCATGTGTGTAAATTTTTACCTCTCTATCTACATTATTCCGTGGTTTATTAAGTTTTCAAATTTATACTGACTTTTTGATCACTTGGTATATTCGAAAACCATAGGTTTTTGTAGAAACAGTCTACAGTGCCTTAGCATAGTTGTTTTTTTCGATATAAACAGCGTAAATTAAACATGAGAGAATGTGAAGGGCTTATTTCAATACTGGTACAAGCCTATGTTTTTTCATTCTGAGATACAGAATGAAAGTTAAAAGAGCGCTGAAAAATTTGCTGTTGAGATGCCAGAAATACTTGAATATTTCTGGTATCTCAGCTGCAGATTTTTCATCGTTCTTTTAACATTAGGACTCTGTATCTCAGAATGAACAAAAATGGACTTGTACCACTATTGCAATAAGCCCTTCATATGTTACTGCAGAGGACCTGCCATGATTTATTCTTTGATAAGAAAGAGTGGATTTAAATATTTTACACGCTATAAGTAAAAGTTTCATGCTCTGAACAAAGGCAGATCGTAAGTTTCTCTTTGCATGCAGGCAAACGATATGATCTCAGTTCTAGGAACTAGAAAAGAAAATATAGAGCATTACGATTCAAATAAATAGTACAAGTTTATGAAAAGCATTTCATTTGCACGTGTGCTGTGGATTCATTTAGCTTTCATTTTTGTTTCTAAGAGCAGGAAACACTACTGGATGCTTCATAGCGGAGGCCACAAAAATAATTTTGAGGGTGTTTTCACGGAAATGTATCTACCTTACTAAATGGGGAGGGCTGTAAAAAGACCGCTGCAAGCTTTGGCTAGCTGTGAAATCCTCTGGACTGTGTTGATGCGCTCGATGGCAAGCTTGTCAGAACTGAAAACTTTGCGAAGAGTACTTCAACATATATCAGTTACAAGTCATTCCAATCCATTGAGCTAGTTGTGGAGCTGTTAGATTATGTATTGTGATGAAGACTGGCTATAATAGAAGGAATAGTGACAACGGAATATTTCACGATCCAACAATTAAAGACTGTGTAACAGATGTACATCTTGATATTACAGCCCTATCCAGGTTAACGTTCTACGGTAATGATTTCCTTTTTCCGTTTTAGTCTGAATTACATGAAGCGTTCCCTTAATCACGCAACATAATGAGACTAACCTTAAAAAAATTACCGGATGGTGTGAAAATTATTTTTAATTATTAGTTAAGAAGAGGAAGATGACCGATTTGAAGTGTATCTAAAATGGTATGAGATAAACTTAATGTTCCACACGCTATCGCTAAAGTACACTTCACGTCTCGGAAGTCAGGAAAAAAAAGGCTCTGAGCACTATGGGACATAACTGCTGAGGTCATCAGTCCCCTAGAACTTAGAGCTACTTAAACCTAACTAACCTAAGGACAGCACACACATCCGTGCCGGAGGCAGGATTCGGACCTGCGAACGTAGCGGTCGCGCGGTTCCAGACTGTCGCGTCTAGAACCGCTCGGCCACTTCAGCCGGCTCGGAAGTGAGGAATTACAGTAATTGGTGACTGGCACGGTAAGTCACCAGGAACTTGTAACACAGTGTTTATTTACAGATTACTGAACTCTACCTTTGCATCACAAAGGAAGTTATTCGCAAACGATCAGCAGCCAAGTAGCACCATAAATCTTTTACTCTTGAGCAGCTACGTGGACGAGCGGTCTAATTCTTATTTCTTAACTTCAAAATAAATTTTATTTCGTTCGCATCCATGCCCAAGAGCATGAAGATTTTACCAGCTGGGCAGAAAATTCTGGGGAGAGGAATTCCGAATTTGTCTTTGATGAAGTAAGTTTTCAAAAAAACTCTTCAGAATGTAACTTTCATGAACATCAATGGTAGAATGACAATTGCATAGGCATTAAACTACATTTGAATAACGTGTCGTGGTTCTTTCCTGTGACCAATGTAATACACTCTGTGAACTTCTAATGTCTTTCGGGATGAAATCTGTGAACTAAGTGTTAGATACATCTTGAACAGAAACCATAATAGAGCTATGAGAATTAAAGGGCTAGAAAAGGACCAAGTACTTGAGAAGAGTTTGACAGGGTTGTAGCGTATCTCCCATGTTATTCGAAGTATACATTGCACAAACAGTAAAGGAAACCAAGAAGTAATTTGCGATCGTATTTGAAGATCTGGGAGATGAAAGAAGAAAAAGACTAACTTGTAGAGATGACATTGTAGTTCTTTTAGAGGGAGAAAGGTATGCGGAAGATCAATGGAAAGGAATGAAAATTCCAAGATGAACACCACCAAAGCCAAAACAATAGTTATGTAGTGATGGAGTGTTATAGAATTAGCTGAGGCGATAACAAGGGAATTATATTACCACATGAGACGTAAAAGTACTAGAGGAATTTTGATATTTGTCAAATAATTAACGACGATAGAAGAAAATCCGATTTAAAATACAGACTGGCAATAGGAAGGCTTTTCTGAAAACATTAGTGTGTTGTCATGTAGCTTATGTTGAACTGTTAATAAGATTTTTATAAACGTACTTTTCCTAAACGTAATTGTCAGGAGTTTAGCCTAATATGTAAGTGAAAGATGGACGATAAACAGCACACACGATAAGAAATTATACGTTTTTTTTTTTTTTTTTTTGCAGAAGAACAATGAATTATTACGTAGGTATACAGGGTAGCTTTTAGATCTATTGGCGAAAAGGGTGGATATTTTAGTAGAACACGTGCAGAAGCATAAAGCAATCCTTATTTAGGTATGGAAAGAGTGTGTGAGTAAAAACTGTAGAGAGAGACCAAGGCCTGTCTACAGTAAACAGTAGCAAGTTGATGTAGGTAGCAGACGTTAAGCAGAGATGAAGAGGACTGCGCAAGACAGGATAACGTGGAGAGCTGCATCAAACCTGTATTCGGACCGAAGATCATAGCAACAAAAACATTTGATGCCTATCTGCACTGAGGTGACAAAAGTTATGGAATCCTCCTAATATCCTGTCGGACCTTCTTTTGTCCAGCGTAGTGCAGTAACTCGACGTGGGATGGGTTTAACAAGTCCTTGGAAGCCCCCTCCAGAAATATTGAGTCCTACTGCCTGTATAGCTATCCATAATTGTGAATGTTTTGTCAGTGCAGTATGTTGGGCACGAACTGTTTTCTCGATTATGTCCAATAAATGTTCGATAGGATTCATTTCGAGACATCTGAGTAACCAAAGTATTCGCTCGAATTGTCCATAATGTTCAAACAAATCACGAACAATTGTGGCCCCTACGACATGACATCGTTCTCTGCGAACATGAAGTCCATGAATGGCTGCAAATGGTCTCCAGGCAACCGAACATAACCATTTCGAGCCACAGATTGGTTCAGCTGTGCCAGAGGACCCAGTCTATTCCCTCCAAACACAGCCCACTCCAGCCACCACCAGCCTACAAAGCGCGTTCTTTTGAAAACTTGGGTCCAAGGCTTCGTGGGGTCTGCGCCATACTAGAATCCTACCTACAGCTCTTACCAACTGGCTCATTTGACAAGGCCACGGTTTTCCAGTCTTCTAGGGTCCAACAGATATGATCACGAGCTCTGGAGAGTCGCTGCAGACGATGTCGTTGTGTTACCAAAGGCACTCGTATCGGTCGTCTTCTGCCATAGTCAATTAACAACAAATTTCGCCGCACTGTCCTAACGAATACGTTCGTCGTACGTCCGACATTGATTTCTGTGGTTATTTCAAACAGTACAACCTGTCTCTGAGCAACGACAACTCTACGCAAACATCGCTGCTCTCGGTCGTTAAGTGAAGGCCGTCAGCCACTGCGATGTCCATGGTGAGAGACAGTGGCTGACATCTACATGGATACTCTGCAAATAACATTTAAGTGCCTGGCA
Organism: Schistocerca gregaria; assembly: GCF_023897955.1. NCBI lineage: Eukaryota > Metazoa > Arthropoda > Insecta > Orthoptera > Acrididae > Schistocerca > Schistocerca gregaria. The sequence continues at coordinate 361,740,055 of NC_064931.1, forward strand.
GAGGGTTCATCGAACTACCTTAACAATTCTCTGTTATTCAAATCTCGTACAGCGCGCGGAAAGAATGAACACTTACATCTTCCCGTACGAGTTCTGATTGTCCTTATTTTATTTTGGTGATAGTTCCTCCCTATGAAGGTCTGTGTCAACAACATATTTTCGCATTCGGTGATTGGAATTTCGTGAGAAGATTCCATCGCAACGAAAAACGCCTTTCTTTTAATGATGTCCAGCCCAAATCCTGTATCATTTCCCTGACACTCTCTCCCATATTTGGCAATAATACAAAACTTTATCGATGTATTCCGTCAGTCCTATCTGGTAAGGATCCGACACCGCGCAGCAGTATTGTAAAAGAGGACGGACAAGGATAGTGTAGGCAGTCTCCTTAGCAGACCTGTTACAAGAGTTCCTTTTAGCACTCATGTGGAAGACTTCACACTTTTCCTTATTTAGGGTCAACTGCCTCTTTTCGCACTATTAAAATATCTTTTCTGAATCGTTTTTCAGTTTGTTTTGGTCTTCTGATGACTTTATTAGTCGATAAACGACAGCGTCATCTGCAAACAACCGAAGATGGCAGCTCAGATTGTCTCCAAAGTCGTTAATATCCATAAGGAACATCAAAGGGCCTATAACACTACCTTGGAGAACGCCTGAAATCACTTCTGTTTTACTCGATGACTTTCCTTCAATTATTACAAACTGTGACCTCTCTGACAGGAAATCACAAATCCAGTCCCATAACTGAGACGATATTCCGTAAGCACGCAATTTCACTATGAGCCACTTGTGTGGTACAGTGTCAAAAGCCTTCCGGAAATCCAGAAATACGGAATCGATCTGAAATCCCTTTGTCAATAGCACTCAACACTTCATGTGAATAAAGGGATAGTTGTGTTTCACAGGAACGATATTTTCTAAATCCATGTTGACTGTGTGTCAATACACCGTTTTCTTCGAGGTAATTCATAATTTCGAACACAATATATGTTCTAAAATCCTGCTGCATATCGACGTTAACGATATGGGTGTATAATCTAGTGGATTACTCCTACTATCGTTCTTGAATATTGGTGTGACCTGTGCAACTTTCCAGTCTTTGGGTACGGATCTGTCGTCGAGCAAACGGTTGTATACGATTGTTAAGTATGGAGCTAATTCATCAGCATACTTCGAAAGAACCTAATTGGTATACAGTCTGGACCAGAAGACTTGCCTTTATTAAGTGATTTAAGTTGTTTCACTACTCCGAGAATATTTACTTCTACATTACTCATTTTGGCAGCTGTTCTCGATCCGAATTCTGGAATATTTACTTCGTCTTCTTTTATGAAGGCATTTCGGAAGGCTGTGTTTAGTAACCCTGCTTTGGCAGCACTGACTTCGATAGTATCTGCATTGTTATCGTGCAGAGAAGGCGTTGATTGTTTCTTGCTGCAAACATACTTCACATACGACCAGAAAATCTTCGGATTTTCTGCCAGGTTTCGAGACAACGTTTCGTTGTGGAAATTGTTATACGTATCTCGCATTGACGTCCGCGCTAAATTTCGAGCTTCTGTAAAAGATTGCCAATGATGGGGATTTTGCGTCTGTTTACATTTGTCATTTTTGTTTCGTTGTTTCTGCAACAGTGTTCTGTACCAAGGAAGATCATCTCCGTCTTTTGTTAATTTATTTGGGATAAATCTCTCAATTGCTGCCGATACTATTTCTTTCAATTTAAGACACATGTGGTGTACACTTATATTAATCATTTGGAATGAGTGGAGATTGTGTCTCGGGAACGCGTCAAGTGAATTATAATCTGCTTTTTTGAATAGCGATATTTTTCGCTTATTTTTCGATGATTTCGGGATTGCAATAGTCAACCTCGCTACGACAACCCTGTGTTCACTAATTCCTGAATCAGTTTTGATGCTCGTTGTTAACTCAGGATTATTTGTTGCTAAGAGGTCAAGTGTGTTTTCACAACCATTTACTATTCAAGTTGGCTCATGAACAAACTCATGAAATAATTTTCAGAGAATTCGTTTAGCTCAATTTCGGATGATATTTTATGCGTACCTCCCTAATTAAACATGTATTTTCGCCAACATATCGCGGGTAAATTAAAGTCACCGCCAACTATTATCCTATGAGTCGGGTACGTGTTTGAAATCAAACTCAAGTTTTCTCTGAACCTTTCAGCAACTGTATCATCTGAATTGGGAAGTCGATAAAAGGATCGAATTATTATTTCATCCAGGTGGCCAACAATGGCCTCTGCCCATACTAACTCACCGGAAGTATCTACTTCAATCTCGCGACAAGTGAAACTACTTCTGAGAGCAACAAACACGCCACCGTAAACCGTGTTTAGCCTATCCTTTCGGAACACCGTCAGGTTCTTCGCAAAAATTTCGGCAGAGCTTATATCCGGCTTTAGCCAGCTTTCAGTGCCTATAACGATTTGGGCATCACTGCTTTCTATTAGCGCTTGGAGCTCTGGTACTCTCCCAACACAGCTGCGACAATTTACGACTGTTATACCAACGGTTCCTTTATATACACTATTGACCATTAAAATTGCTACACCACGAAGATGTCGTGCTACAGACGCGAAATTTAACCGACAGGGACAAGATGCTGTGATATGCAAATGATTAGCTTTTCAGAGCATTCACATAAGTTTGGCACCGGTGGCAACACCTACAACGTGCTGACATGACGAAAGTTTGCAACCGATTTCTCATACACAAACACCAGTTGACCGGCGTTGCCTGCTGAGACGTTGTGATGCCTCGTGTAAGGAGGAGAAATGCGTACCATCAAGTTTCCGACTTTGATAAAGGTCGGATTGTAGCCTTTCGCGATTGTGGTTTATCGTATCGCGACATTGCTCCTCGCGTTGGTCGAGATCCAATGACTGTTAGCAGAATGTGGAATCGGTGGGATCAGGAGGGTAATACGGAACGCCTTGCTGGATCCCAACGCCCTCGCATCACCAGCAGTCGAGATGATGGGCATCTTATCCGCATGGCTGTAACGGATCGTGCAGACACGTCTCGATCCCTGAGTCACCAGATGGGAACGTTTGCTAGTCAACAACAATCTGCACGAACAGTTCGACGATGCTTGCAGCGACATGGACTATCAGTTCGGAGACCATGGCTGCGGTTACCCTTGACGCTGCATCACCGACAGGAGCCCCTGCGATGGTGTACTCAATGACGAAGCTGTGTGCATGATTGGCAAAACGTTAATTTTTCGGATGAATCCAGTTTCTGTTTACAGCATCATGATGGTCGCATCTGTGTTTGGCGACATCGCGGTAAACGCGCAATGGAAGCATGTATTCGTCATCGCCATACTGGCGAATTACCCGGCGTGATGGTGTGGGCTGCCATTGGTTACACGTCTCGGTCACCTCTTGTTCGCATTGACGGCACTTTGAACCGTGGACGTTACATTTCAGATGAGTTACGACCTGCGGCTGTACCCTTCATTCGATCCCTGTGAAACCCTACATTTCAGCAGGATAATGCACGACCGCATGTTGTGGGTCCTGTACGGGCCTTTCTGGATACAGAAAATGTTCGACTGCTACCCTGGCCAGCACATTCTCCAGATCTCTCACCAATTGAAAACGCCTGGTCAATGGTGACCGAGCAAGTGGTTCGTCACAAAACGCCAGTCACTACTCTTCATGAACAGTGGTATCGTGTTTAATCTGCATGGGCAGCTGTACCTGTACACGCCATCAGAGCTCTGTTTGTCTCAATGCCCAGGCGTATCAAGACCGTTATTACCTCCAGAGGGGGTTGTTCTGGGTACTGATTTCTCAGGATCTAAGCACCCAAATTGCGTGAAAATGTAATCACATGACCTTCCGGAGTGACCGAGCGGGTCTAGGTGCTTCAGTCTGGAACCGCGCGACTGTTACGGTTGCAGGTTCGAATCCTGCCTCTGGCATGGCTGTGTGTGATGTCCTTAAGTTAGTTAGGTTTAAGTAGTTCTGAGTTCTAGGGGACTCCTGACCTCAGATGTTAAGTCCCATAGTGCTCAAAGCCATTTGAACCATTTTTTGTAATCACATGTCAGTTCTAGTATGATATATTTGTCCAATGAATACCCGTTAATCTTCTGCATTTCTTCTTGGTGAAGCAATTTTAATGGCCAGTAATGTACGTTTCTCCTGTGTTCAACCTGGACCCTTTGTGACTGAAGCCCTTCTTGTGTTTTCCCGAGGCCCTCTAACCTAAAAAACCACCCAGTCCACGCCACACAGCCCTGCTACACGTGTACCGGCCTCATGTGTATAGTTGACACTTGACCTATTCAGCGGAACCCGAAACCCAACCAGCCTTTGGCGCAAGTCGAGGAGTCTGCAGCCTACACAGTAGCAGAACCATCTGAGCTTCTGATTCAGACCCTCCATTCGGCTCTGTACCAGAGGTCCGCAGTCGGTCCTGTCGACTATGCTGCAAATGGTTGGCTCTGCTTTCATCTCGCTAGCAAGACTGGTAGCCTTTACCACTTCTGTAAGCCACTAGAAACCAGAGAGATTCTCTTCTGATCCAAAGTGACACACGTCATTGGTGCCGACATCTGCCACCACCTTCAGGTGGCTGCACCCTGTGCTCTTCATGAAATCCGGGAGGACCCTTTCCACATCTGGAATGACTCTACCCAGAATGCCCACGCAGTGCACATTGGATTTCTTACCCTCCTTGTAGGCCAAGTCCCTAAATGGTCCCATAACGTGCCTAACGTTAAAGCTCCCAACTACCAATAAACCAACCCTCTGCAGTTGCGCCCATCTTGCAGGCTGTGTGGTTACCTCTGAAACAGGACAGGCAACAGGACCTGTCTCAGCGACAGTGTCAGCCACAGACATCACCTGGAAACTGTTTGTCAGACAAACCAGAGAGGCCTTACTTGCGGCCGCCTGGGAAGTCTTTCACTGCTTGCTTCGCCCCGAGGTGACCTCCCACTCGACCACAGGTGAGGGGTGAGCATGAGTGTCAGCAGTAACTGGGTTGGCCACCGCTGAGGATCGATCGGAGGACTCTGACATGCTGGACGTCCGTTAGATACCCACGGCCGGCCCACAACTGTGGTGCCCATCCACTTCAGCCTGAAGCTCTGTAACCGAAGCCATCACAGCCTGAAGCTGAGAGCGAAGTGTCACCAACGCGGCTCGCATCCGCACACAACAATCGCAGTCCCTGTCCATACTAAAGGCCGTGGAAAACTATACTATGCAGATAAACGGACTATCGGCACATGCTGCGCAACTCTACTGTAGATCCTGATGAAAACGTATGAACTGTGTCTAGTAATATGCAGATATTCAAAAACCTATCTACCGAAGCACTGAGGTGAAACTAAATAATTTGCCCCTGAATACGAATTTTTAATATGTCACAAAATAAGTTTACTTTCCGACGCAAACAAAAACACAACAACTGTGGCTATTAGATATTAAATTTACACGCAGAAACACAAGTAACTGAACTATTAAAGCACATATATGATTAATAAAATTCGCTCCTGGTTAGGAACTCGTAAATGACAAAAGCCGTTTAGTTTCCTGTTGTTGCGTCTGTCTCGGTCGGATACTGCTGCCTGGCTGAAATGTGGTATCCTCGGCAAACACTTAGCCATGTGGATCTTGGAATCTTTAATTCCCTAACGCTTTCCAAACTGGAATGTACCATGCGTCTCACTCTAACTAACATTCTGAGTTCAAAGTCTGTTAATTCCCGTCGTGTGGCCATAATCACGTCGGAAACATTTTACATGAGTCACATGAGTACTAACAGCTCCGTCAATGCACTACCCATATATCTTGTGTACGCGATACTACCGCCATCTGTATATCTACATATCGGTATACCATGACATTAGTTAACTTAGTGTGTATTCTAATGCGTCGCTGGCGATGATTAAAATGGAGTAAGAGAGAAGACTCGACAGAGTGAGATAGTTACAGTGGTGCTCGATAGTAGACCTTCAGGAAGCGGTAGCAGTTTTGCCGATCATTATACAGGAAACATTGCGAAAAGAAATTATGTCCTTATCAGAAGACATTTAGCACGCAGCAATGACCAAAGGAAAACCAAGGAAGATTAGGGCTTAACGTCCCGTCAACGATGATTTCATTATAAAAGTAGCACAAATTCGAGTTGGAGAAGGATATCGGCTGTGTCCTTTCCGAGGGAACCATCCTGTCATTTCCCTCGATCAATTTAGCGAAACAAAGCAATTAGATATGGAATGCTAGACGAGGATATGAATCACCGTTCCCCCTAAATAGTGTTTAGCGATTTACCACAGCACGAATTCATTCGGTATGATTAGTCAAGTTATTAAACGAGAGACAAGTGTGTAAATAGAAAGAATAGACGCCACCCAATCTCGTACGCACATTAAATAAGTCTGTAGGAAGTACGATTCCCAACTGGCAACCGAGCGAAGTGACCTAGTGGTTAGCACACGGGACTCGCATTCCGCAGGACGACGGTTCAGATCTCCGTATGACCATCCAGATTCATGATTTATGTGATTACACTAAATCTATTAAGGCAAATGCCGGGCTCGTTCCTTTGAAAGGAAGGCCCATTTTCTTTGCAACCATTTCATAATTCGAGCTCTTGCGTCGTCTCCTATAAAGTAGTTGTCGACGGAACGTTAGGATCTAAACTATCTTCCTTCCATCCTAACTCTCACATTAATTTCGCACTGATGTAGAACATACTATATAAGGTGGTTCAAGAGTTCTATTGGCAATCGGCCACATTCTTAAGGCAGAGTTTTCTAGGAGTTTACAACAGTCGTTCGTGGCAGTTGGTGGGCTACGATTCGCTTCCCAAATACTCCCAAAAACCCTCTCTAGGATTCAGATGAGGACACTTTACCAGCCAGTACATTCTCTGAATGTCCACCTACTGCAAGAAATTCATTTTTCAGGGATGCTACACACAGGAAAACGTTGTTATCCAGGAAGAGTGAGTCTTGATCAGCTGCACCTCTCAAAATTTTATTTCACTAGCTAGCAGTATCCTTTGCCCTTTTCGAAATTGTGAACTTACGTACATCCATCGCACGATGCCTTCCCACATTAGAATACCAACACCATGAAACAACTCTTTCCATGTTGTAAGCCAGACTGGGACTCAAGTCAGGAACCCTGCCTCTCGTGGGCAATGCAAAAGCACCGACTAAGCTACCCGGAACTGACTTACGACCATCCCTCAGCTTTATTCCTGCCAGTACCTGTTAAGTGTCGAAACTTAACTGAGGTTCCGGAATGAGATTTTCGCTCTGTAGCGGAAGGTGCGCTGATATGAAACTTCCTGGCAGATTAAAACTGTGTGCCTGACCGAGACTCGAAACCGGGACCTTTGCCTTTTGTGGGCAACTGCTCTGCCATCTCTCTCTTTTTTTTTTTTTTTAAAAAAAACCTCTCCTTTTTTTTTTCTTTCGTTCTTTGCATCTGCTCTGGGCGGATGTCGTAAGGCATCCGTTTAAGTTCGTTGTTGATCGATTAAATCAGTTTTTTTTATTACAGAGGGCTGCTAACCCTCTGACCGAACATGCTGAGCTTGCGTGCCGGCTTATTACCTCATCTCCTACTTTCCAAACTTCACAGAAGCTCTCCTGCGGACCTTGCAGAACAAGCACTCACTCCTGGAAGAAAAGATATTGCGGAGACATGGCTTAGCCATAGCCTAGGGGATGTTTTTGGAAACACTTTGCTTCTGAGGACTTGCTGATATTGTTTTGCTTTTACCATTATACCAACAGCGAGGATAACATTCTCCATAACCTTACAAAAACGCAGTCAACAACACTTTGACTACACGGATCATTGTCGACTATCACGGATTATAACAGCGGACAGACGATCCACGATACTCCAAACAACTCTGCTCAAAGACAGAAGGAACAAGAAAGAAATAATATCACCAAGAAACATAGATTCAACCATGAGTTACGGTAGCACGTATATCTCTCCTCACCACACGTCACAGGGCGGGATGTTATCGTGAGTCTAGGAATCATGCAATACGACGTTCGAAGAAGATGTGATAGTACTCCGTTAGTGAAGGCATCACTCGCGATACATGTAACAAAAACAACCGTGGGAGGGGAAGGTATTAATAGTCCCAGAGAGTTAACAGACTCTGAGGTATACATTACTCGGAAAAGTGAGACTAAAATATCCTCAGTAAGAATGTGAAGATTTGAAATTACTGTTTCGTCAACATCCAGGTTATTAAAGAAGGAACACTTAGCTGATGAGGCACGGGAGAGAAAACTGAGTGCACTCATACTAGAACGAAAATACACGCAGTCGCCGTAAGTAGTTCATAGAAATCGTGCAATATCTAAACCAAACTGGCAAGACGACGCACTGGTCGTAGTGGTGGAGTGATTAAGGCACTCCATTCGCGTGTGGGCGCATAGAGATCTTCATTACAAACTTCGGCATCCAGAATTAGATTTCCGCGTTTTCTCTAAACTCATAAAGGCAAATGCCAGGTTGCGTCTTTCGTAGAGGATATAGCACATTTTCTTATCCACCATTTTCCTAACTCAACACGTACTGCGTCCCTAACGACTTCGTCGCCAACGAGCCTCTAAGCATTTAATTTATTTCCTTCCCATCGTGGATCTTAATCCAATTTCCTACAATTTGACTATATTAATTTGCTCAGTCATATCATCTGGATCATCTCAGTACACAACTACAAAGCTGGGGAACCCTGACAACGGTCTACTATAGTACTTACGCCATTTAGCGTCAGTCAGACGGAATAAATCATTATCTTCAGGGTTTCGGTATTGTAGGAACAGATGCTTGAAGGAAGCCAAAGCTTTAACTTCATTTGGGTGAAATCACAGTGAAGCTGTCGAACACTTCGCCAGATATGCTGTTGTGACGGTGTACACTACCTCGACTCCACTCGCAGGTACGGACTACGGACATATGCTACACAGAGGCATGGTTGAAAACTGAGAATGGGAATGGGATGAGACAGCAACCTATAAAGCCAATAATTACACGATAATTCAACAGTCTGTTCTCTACACCAAGAAATCTCATACGCTTCCAGTCTCCAGGTAACGCAGTTCTCTAAACATTCTGGCTCAAACTTCACGACGGGTACTCTGTTAACATCTTCTCAGTCTGTAGGTCGTTGTCGTAGTGAGTCGTAAGTCTTGTGGAGAGGAAGATACATATCATCTTTTCTTTGGATGCCACAGACTACAAAATAATACTGTATCCACTGCAAACCAGTCTGGCATTTTATTTAGCAAAAAAAGATCATAGATTTTCCAACGTTTGGTACAGATGCTCTGCTTCCGCAGGTATCCGCATCAAACACCAACATATTAAAACAAAGGACGGTACAAATGTGTGAGTGTGAGCATGTGTGTGTTTGTGTGATTATCTCTTTAAAAAATTGGACATTTTCTGTAAGTCTATACTCGACTTATGGGGTAAATGGTATAAGTTAAAGGTAAACAGGAAAGATATTATTAAATTATAATAGCCTGAAAAATGAAATGCTGCCGCAGTTGAAACGTCAACGTGAACGTGGGTGTTTGACTGCCTTTCCTTTTTTTCCGTGTATTACTCAACGCAGAATCCTTATTTCCGGAAAGATTTTACAAGTTTTAGAATTTGCTTACTCAGCTTTTCCTTTGGGTGCATTTTTTCGTTATCTCTATCAAAAATGCGACAGGTTATATGTCTCTAAACGTGTCACTAGTCGTAAGACGACAGATTGTGTGGCCAAAATAAACCCTGAACGAAAATTGTTTTTGACATTTCTTGAGAGCGTAATAGAAACAGCGAACAGACTGTTAATAAACTTGCCGTAACACATCCGAGCATCAGAAAAAATTGCTAAGTTCAAAGACACCCTGCAGAAAAGTCCGATATAATAGCAATACAGTTTCCTGTAGTGGTTTCTGGCAAAGAACATTTGACCAGATACAACTGGGACACGTAATGATAGAAAGAGGACATTTGTCAGTCTTAATTACAAAATATAAACGGCAATATATTTATACAGCAAAGCTATGTGCTATAGTGACTTTAAAATTATGTTAGTCTGACGGCACTTGCACAATAAAAGACACGATTTTTTGATATAAAAAGTAATTGTGTAAATACATAAATATACCTAATGATACATAAGGACTGCTTACAAAATTTTTAAGTTCTCATTTGCACAGGTGAATAAAATAAACAGATCTGGACACGGACATATTCATGGGGCAACAGCTACTCTAAAAGAAAGATAATTCTTCATGTTTAAACACTGTACAGTATAACTGTTCTTAGAGACTTATATTTACAACATTCTTTTAAGAAACGTAAAATATCCTATTAAATGCGTCCGGAGCACTCGTTTGGAGAAGGTGTTAATTTTAACAAATCTCTCGTGTTTCCAATATTCAAATGATCCGCTTTCAGGCTGTTACTAATTTCTTGCCTTTTCGACCTCCTAGTTGAGAAACTATGGGTAGCATGAAATATGTAACTGAATCGCCTAGTTCCACATGCCTTTGATTTTTCGCTCGAAACCTTTTAAAGCAGTCCACCATTTTGGATTTTTTGCCGAGAGTGCCATGAAAATCATTGTATAGGAGAGGCATTTCGGTAAGATGTAACTGCTACGTCGTTTTGGTCAGTTGGTCTGCATATTTCAACGCCGGTTAGTTGAAAATGTGCGAATTCAAGAGGCAACTTATAAGGACTTTATCAAAAGCGACCTACATCTTTATCCTTTGAAATATTCTGTTTAGCATGATTTAAAGCTTCCAGGGCAATCTTCTACTGTTCATTACGGTTTCTGGAATAAAGTGTTATCGGGACATTTGGATTGTCAGACGAAACTTGCACTAACCTGCCCTGCTGATGTGAATCAGAAAGTTCTCATCGGTACGTTGAACAGCTCATGCGTAATTTACGGACCATTTCTCTTTTTGCCACCCTGTACGAGGAGACGGTGGCTGGTCAGAATCTATTAGTTAAAAAACGCGAACAGTATGTGAATGGAAAACCGCTAGGCTATAATGTTCATTCAGTGTAGGCATAATTAGAGACAGAGCACAAATTAAGCTTCGAAAGTTTTACGGAATGAAGTGACCCCGATGATTTTTAGTAAATCATCCTACCGTTTGCCATTTTTGACACGTTTCATTGCTAGTTTGATTTTCGGATTTTGCTCTTCTTCTGCTGAAACGTATTGGTCTGACGGGAAGTCTTAAGAGCTGTTTGGTATTCAGAACAGTGTGAGAGACGGTTGAATCGTATGTGAAGGTGAAGCAAGGTCGGCTACACTCGCTGCTGCATGCCAGCACGCACCAAAAGTGGCATTGCGGACGCTTGCCAAATACTCGCCCCTTCTACCGCCGGGAGACTTACGACGAGGTACATACTTGCATCAGCCGGCGAGCAGAAGACACGTCTCCCTCCGTCCTTGTAATATACTGTTACGAGCTTCGGTGAAAAGAAAAACATCCACATCGAAACAGGCACTTCATTTTGTGTATATAGCTACAAAGCACTCACGTTTAGAGCGTCACAGTTTAATTTTAGAGGCACTGAAGTCGATTTTCGTTGTAGAGGAGAAGAGAAGAATTGGCCGAAGTCAAGGTTGACCTGAGAACCTTCTGTTCACCAATGATCCTCCAAGGCTGCCGACAAATTCAATAGTTCGCTGTGCAGTTGAGAGGTATTGTCAGGCTCTCGCGTATGTCGCCAATCGCGGCCAACGGCCACACAGTAATTAAGGCACGAAAAACGTCTCTCCGCAAGGAAATCCTCATAATCTGAGAATACTTATACAATTGAAAGTGCTAAAACTGCACATGTATTCAGAAGATTTCCTGTGACGCTACAGACTTGTAGCGGTCGTGAAATAGCTGTGTGTCGTTACTCATACGGCGCTATGAGTTGAAGAAGAGGAGCACCAATAAGAATGCATATAGGCTAGTAAAAAGCGCTCATTCCATAGCTACTATGCCTACTGGTTGCGAAGGCTAAGCGCTTCAGATATTGTAGATGATGTTCTGCACTGTCGAAATCTGGGAGCACTCGTGAAAGGCAGCATGTGGGAACCAGGCGCACTGTATTATAGACACTTCCCACTTTTCATTTAAGGGCAGGTGCACGTGATTTTGTGGCAGAAGTTTTCCTGTGGTACTATCTGGCCGTGAGTAGCGACTTGCAAAATCATTGCACGGTAATTTAACTTAAAACAGTGTTACTGTACAGCCACAGACACGAGGTACATTAAAGATCTTGCAGTTAACGGAGGAGGTTCTGCTAAGAGAAACGAGATTTGCAAGGTTTTACCAAGGATGGAAAGAATCGAAATGTTCCCGAGTGTTTGATTTTTATTTTGTTTTGGCTTTATTACTTTGACATCTTCGGACTGTTATCTCCACTGTTATCTTTGCGGGGACTACGGAGGACGTTACAAGAAGCCGTTTGGAAGTAAAAAGGAGATGGTATTTTGCACACCAGTGGTTGAATATTGGAATTTATTTGAGTGCAGTCGGATTGTTATCTGGTGCTGTTCAGTGGTGTCACACGGGCAAATGGGTAGCTGGCGAACATTATCAAATCTATAAACGCAATTTAGCAGCACAGGAAGATGACGTCGATATATTGATAAACAACACGTTCTCCGACGGTGGTGCAGTTAGGTCGTGGAACGAGATAGTATGTCTGGCATCGCTTGGACCGTGAAGTGGATTCACGTTTGCGACATTAAAATTTTGTACTTAGGACAATCGGAATGCTACATCCATTACAACTTCAGTTACCTAGTACCCCGGTAGGTGAGACGGCAATGATATGCATGAATACTATAAAAGAACATCACACCTGAATTGTGGAAAATAAATTGGAATAACACGGGAGTCAGAGAAATAAACAAATATGACATTATATATGCACTGAAACCAGTTCCTGTTACAAGAAACAAACTACTAACACCAATAAAAGTTCGTTTCGTTAAGTAAAAATGCTAAAATATAGTTATAAACTGGAAGAATGTTTGAAACGGTGTACCAAGATTTAAGAAAATAGTTTACACGTACGTCTAATAGTGCCCCCGTTGTATAATCGGAAATGTCATTGTCATGCCCATCTCAGACAGAGAAGAGCCGTCAAATTAAGCGGAAACGTGAACTTAACTATAAGCCCGTTCGTGGACGTCACAATACGCTATACCAGCTTGTCACAGCGCTCTAACTGAATAGAGTGATAGATCTTCGAGGAATGGTTTTGGAATACTTTGAAATTCTGGCTCATAAATGACGTGTCACTACAACAAAAATGTGCCAGTGGACGTATTCGGTGAAAAGAGGATACTGCACACAACAATTTGAGGGCGTCACGGGATGAACGCCGTCATCTCCTAACGATAGTAACGAATGGCACAGTGGTCTGCGTTTGTGCAGTGATTAGCACGCTGCACTCCCATTAAGTAGTACTTATTCGCCCATCCAGATTGAAATTTTGTGTGGTTCTCTCAGTCGTTTATTGCGAATTCCGCGATAGATTCCTTGGAAACGACGTGGCCGATGTCCTTCCGCCGTCACACTCTCGACCCGTGCCTGTGCTCCGTTGTTAGTGGCTTCGTCTTCTACCTAAGAAAGTCTGATCCAGCTTTCCTTGCGCGTATGCTTTCTGGTTAGAAGCTGGGAAAAGGCTGTGCGTCAGTCCGCATCTAGAGTCTGCAGCCGACTGCTACGGCGTGTGCTAGTGGCACGCGCTCCTTTGTGTTAGCTTCCATTGTCCAGGAACCACTAGCGCCTGCTACTATAAAGACCATGTAAACGTCGTCTCTGGAATGGTGAGTGCCAAAATACACAAGGTGGTTATCATTAAACTTTCGCTGCTTGAGGGGGCTTTCATGACAAACGAGTGATCGTAGGAGGACGTAACATTGTGGAAACGTTTATAAGGACATGCGGAAGAGAAATAACGAATAAACCATTGTAAGAAACACATTTGAACCTCCACACGAGAGGAACAATATTTGTTAATTGTGTACCATGTTTACATTCTAGGCTGTAAACGTTGCTCAATGTGACGACTGTCTGGAACAGCAGTTGAGATGGCCCCACTGCTGCCCGAAGCAACAGTGGACTATGGAATGTTCAGCTGTCGTAACACAGTTTGAACACTGTTTGAAGATGGCACATTGTCTCTATTATTCTCAGCCATGGCATCAACAACTTCTTCAGAAATTTGTAGCGCAAAATCTTGTTCTTCAACACCATTTCGGGAAGAGAACCTCTGAGTATTCCTTTAATGCTACTTACGAAGAGTAACAGCACTATTGTTGCTGATTTGATAAAAGAACTTTACGAGTAAAACCCTGCTCACCTTGTCCAGATCCTGTTTGCAACTGTAATGCACACTTATGATTGTGTTTCAACGTCACCGTACCAATACTGAAGCCTAACAGTAAGTCATGATACTAAGATTACTAACAACGCAAATCCCGCAGCGCACAATCTGAACATCGTTCCCATGGAGATGGATACCGATACGGTAAATAGCTTTCAGTCTACACTTGTTCAAATACGGAAAATTTAACTATAACCGTCTTGCATATTCGGACGTATCATACAGTGATTAAGGTGTTAGAGCTAGGCGTGATCTTGGGGAACGTAATCAGACAGCTTGTTCACCGAGTGGCATAAGGATAAATGTGGAGTGACATGGTCTGAAGTGCCATTAGGTACATCATGTGATCTAGATGTGCTACGTGTCTGGTACAATCTCTGTACCAATTCCTGCTTGAAGCACTGCTCCTTATCCAGCTGAACCCAAATGACAAATTCCACCACGATTATTGACAGAATTGTTACAAAACAGACTGGTAAATAATTTATGTACATGTGTTGAAGTAAGTCCAAGTAAATATGAGCCCTTCGTGGCAGCAAGAATTTAAAAAATACGATATTGCAGTGTCTGTGTTATTCCGAAGTGCTGTGCAAAGTTACTTCGGATATGTGGACATGCGTGTATGTCTGCAGGAACTTCGCATTGTAATTCGGGATAATATAGGTCCTGCAATATCATATTTATCCGCCGACACCGGGCAAGCGACTTAAGAAGTGAAATATGTCCCTTGTACGAGAATGTACATAATCGATGTACGATTACAGGTTGTAGGCACATGGTAACACATATGGAAGTTTGGGCCTGACCGTGAGTCATGCTCGGATAGCCAAATGATTTGCTAGCACGGTCGCTCAGCGTGTTGAGTCAAAGGGTTAGCTGCCCTCTGTAATTAAAAAAGAATGTGTGTGAAATCTATCTTATGGGACTTAACTGCTAAGGTCATCAGTCCGTAAGCTTACACACTACTTAACCTAAATTATCCTAAGGACAAACACACACACCCATGCCTGAGAGAGGACTCGAACCTCCGCCGGGACAACTCTGTAATTAAAAAGCGGAGTGAATGGATCAACAACGAACTTAAGCTAGTGTCATGGGACGTCCGCCCCAAAAAATTACAACGAGCAATAAAGAACAAAATGAGATTAAAGAAAATGGTAAGGCGACCACTCGCGATAAGTGGAAAATCTGGGTTCACATCTCGGTCCAGCAGACATTTTTGTTATCGTCATTCCATTATACAGCTGATGGTTGTTCATATTCGCGATTGGGAATTCAGTTCTTGTATAGAATTACAAAAATCCAAGTAAAGCTACAAATAGAAAACCGGAATAGATAGATTAGGAAATGACACACTTAAGGTAGTATATGAGTTTTGCTATATCAACAACAGCAACAACTGATTCATTTTCTTTAGTATTTCCGAAATATCTGTTTATTGTATGCACAAAATGCAGCATGTATTTCTCTCAAACTAATGGGTGTTCCTTTAGCTCATTCTTGTGACATAGTATTAATTTATTGCTCTAAGTCTCCTGTATACACACTGTAGATATGGAGATAGTTCACAATGTCTTTATACGCAGTTTGAAAACCCAGGAGCCCATGGTTCAGTCTTTCCAGCACAAGGAATAGCCGTAGACTAAACAAGTTTGTGACACTTTAGTATTGCAGGTAAATGGACTGACCTCTCTCACCGTGAGTGCTATGCCATCAATCAGTGGTATTATAGACAGCCTCAGACCATCACAGTAAATGTCGGGAGATGGAGAAGACCTGGAAGTCATCTGCTGGTTGATGTAGGGTTCTGCACGACACAGCTTATCCCATTCCAAGTCTGTAAACCGCACTTAAACACTACTCCATGTATTTTCAATCTCTAGTACAACACGCCAGTCACTACTCACTGATGGTTCTATACCAATATTTAAACGCTTTGAACCACTAGCTGTTAAATTATAAGTTGAAGTAAAAGACAGCAGAGCACTGGGAGGAACCGGCAGCTTCTTATCCACAACATCAACACTCTGTCCTTGCAGTAACAACGGAATGTTCTGGGATGGTGCTTATGTTGGAGACCAGTATTGACATGCACAGTTCTTCTGAGTACCAGGGACTTCCTGGACAAATCAACGAGAAACATGAATAACAACAACTCATTGTACTGCTCCAACATTCTGACCAGGTGTACAACAGGATCCCACGGTGCTGCTACTGCTGCTGGTTCTGAAAAGCCAGAGTTCGCTGCAGGTCTCGACAAGCCAACGGTAGCTGTTGCTGGTCCAGACACACTGGATGGCGGTGCTGGTACAGTCACACCAGAGGACGCTGGACAAAAAAAGGAGAAGAAACAGTAAGCATTCACAAACAATGACCAAGAGTAGGAGAAAGAAAGGGAACTAGACAAAGAAGAGGAAGGTGCACCGCTACATGTCTTAATAGTAGCAATGAAATGTAATGATAACACTTTTACATTTCTTCTGTGATGGAGTGGCAGATGAGGACCTTGCCTGTTGTGGACACTTCATGGTTCTTCTTCTTCCAGGGACTGACTGCAACAAAGATCAATGAGCTTCTGTGTCTCCTTATATAACTTAAATGGTGATCATGTGATTATGATATGAATTTCTCGGCTTCAGCGGTAATTCTGGACCTTTTCCCATACAGGCATTTGCCTTGGATGAAGTTTTCACTTGCGTCGTTGGGGATCTTCTACATTTTCCAGGTAAACACTGCTTTCTCTGAGGTTCAGTCCTATCGTGACAGACAGGACATGCAGGCTCAGCAGTGGCACACAACAGGATGTGTCCACTTGACAGACAGACAGAGAGTGAGAGAGAGAGAGAGAGAGAGAGAGAGAGAGAGAGAGAGAGAGAGGGAGAGGGAAATATGTGTTTTCTTATGAATTTCTCAGGTATCAATAACAAAGGGTTGCCGCCACCTACTGCTTTATTTGCGACTCCCAGTCTGCACCCTGTAGAAGCTAGATGGCAATGCAGCCGCTGACAGCAGGCGAGGTGCCCAAGCTGGTGTAGTGCGGTCTCTTGGACAGTGGTGTATGGTGCAGCACAGCAAAGTGATTGTGGCGCAGGCATACAGTGCCCTGTTGTCGGTGAAAAATATTTTTAACAGTGTAATAAAGTGCAGCGAGTTTTGTTGACGCTGATTTCGTGTCAGTATTCCTTGCGCGATCGTAAGAAAAGAGATATATTTAATTACTTGTTTTCGATGTATTTTACATGACCTGTATCTCACGAAACAGCAGAGAATGATGAGGAGCAGAGATCAAACCCCTGTAATTTGAATTTTATAAATATACAGTACATTCATTGTTGTGCAAGTGACATTGATTTGAACTTCCTGTTGTAGATCCTTCCTCTCCAGCACAGACTAAGTCCTTTCCTTGGCAATTTCCACATGGGAGAGAGCTGGGCGAGTTTCCCAGAGGGTGAGGGGATAATAAATTGATCGATGTAATTAACTAGTCAATTAATTTGATGTCAAAGGAGTGCTTATGTTAGCGAGGGGTTTTTCCACAGGGGTGGGGGAAGAGGAGGAGGAGAGGAAGGGAAGGGTGGGGGGTTTCTCAGACGGACAGATTATACCCACGTGGTAATAAACCACTTAGCAGAATAGTAGTATAAGTGAAGGGTGATGGGGTCATAAATCAGTCAAGTTTGCTCCTGAGTGAATGCAACCCATACTAACAAAATGTACTGATGCCCCCTTTGCCACACTTCTGCATCACGCGCTACATAAAGCACTATTTACAACAGTTGTCGGTCAGCTGGCCTCAGGAGAACGTACAACGGCTTAAAGACACTCTTCTCAACAGTGTCAGTGCATGCATCCACGCCACAGAGGGTTGTAATGTAATGCTTGTAAATCTGCTTGTACTGCCACGTTCTGTGTAAGTACGACTCGATATTGTAATCACTGCGAAAATAGCAAATACACTCTCAACCAGTTAAAGTTCAATCTGTTTCCTCCTCCGCTTCTGTGTGTTTCACTTTTTTGTCAGGCAGTGTGGAGTGGCGGACGCTGCTAATCATATTCGATGTTGTTACACAAAACCAATGAGGTTGCTTATAAAACAATTGAAGCAAAAGTTGTCTGAATAACATTAAAAGATGTTCAAAGTACTTACGGGCATTCAGCCAGGTTGAATTTTCGACAACTGCCGATATTTCGGCGGATGCACCCTCCGCCATTTTCAAGGCTTAACTGCAACGACCAGACGAAGTGCAGAAAACACGAGAGCTCGGTTCTGCGAGTCTAACAGAAAAGATAACACACACCTAAACAAAAGCCACCAAAGATGAACGAAGTCAAAGCTACCGATAGTAAGAAACTATGGACTGGTAGTTGAGGAAACGTTAACTCTGTCCCTATGGTTTTTAACAAGTGAAAGAGTAGGATTCCAGGCCGAGTTTAAACAAAAGCCTCCATCCCTATTCACAAGGTTGCTAGCCAATTAAATTTCAACAGACTCCTTAATCACACTATCCCAATAGCCGGACGTGCATGCTAATATCTCGGTATTATTATGCCACATGGGGTGACCAGTGTCCAAACAATGTTCGGCAATAGCAGATTTGCTAGGCTGCTGTAGTCGCGTGTGCCGTTTATTGTTTAGGTGTGTGTTATCTTTTCTGTTAGACTCGCAGAACCGAGCTCTCGTGTTTTCTGCACTTCGTCTGGTCGTTGCAGTTAAGCCTTGAAAATGGCGGAGGGTGCATCCGCCGAAATATCGGCAGTTGTCGAAAATTCAACCTGACTGAATTCCCGTAAGTACTTTGAACATAGTTCACGCCAGGAGAAGCTCAGGTCTCACATTAAAAGATGTTTCTTAAGCAGCTAGAACAAGCATCATATAATGGGAATTAACGACTGAGGCCTGGTGAACACACAGCATAAAGCAAAGTGAATCATCTTTAAATTATTGTTCATCGTTTTAGAATTAAGTCTGTTGAAAATTAACATTATACCACCATTTCCTGATAAATACTCTGATTTTTGCAAAATCTGATATAAATTCTGGAATTCGCTGTACTCACCTCCTTTTAGTGTATTATCAGAAAAAGGAGAAATGTGCAGTTAATATTTGATAAGTAGGCGTTCTTTGAATATTCTAAAGCTCGCTGCTATCGATTTTCACACTGTAAAATGTTGTATGAGACTTTCAAACGCAATAAAGGTTTTCGGTTTTATTGCATAAAATATACATTAATATCTAAAAGTTAATTATATTTAGAAACTTTGTAAAACGGAAACAGAAAAGGTATATGATTGTGAATGAGCATCAAGACTGCCCCGGTTTCCTTCAAAGACAACCAGATGGTCTCATTATAACCGTAATAACTAAAACATATTTTTAAAATAACCTGACAACATAACCTAGACTATATTAGTCACCCCTTTAAAGGCGCGCAATGGTACTTTGCAGCCCTGTAGATGGTGTAAAGCTAATACCATGTGACGCTCCACTGGTGACGTAAGCTGGGACATTGAAGTAGTGTGTAGTGCCAATCGGTTCTACGGAATCATCGTAGAAAAAAAAGGGTTCACATAGACATGTTAAAGAATCGTAGAAATGAGGTATGGTGTTTGGATGGCCCATGATCACACCGTGAATGAAGTTGCCATATTTGATGACGTATAAACGGGGACTGCGCAACGCGGCTGCAAGGATTGCTGTATCACTCGCAGCCATGTAACACGGTGTAAGCACAGCTATCTTAAAAGATCCGGAGCTGAGTGTCACGCTTTGTCAAAGTGTCACACTCCGCCAGCGACGTTTGGTTTCAAAGCCGACAGGAACTGTCGTAATCTGTGAATGCAGGATTATCATAAACCCGACAGGATTTGTTGCAATTAGTGCATCAGTAGATGCAGGACTATCGTAAGCCCGGCAGTAATTTGTGCTATTAATGAATGCTGCATCATCTCGTATCGTACACTGCGAAGAAAACTGAATGCAATGGACATTTGGAAACTGGTGCCTCGCAGGAGACAATGCTCATTGCACGTATAGCTGTACATCTGCAGTGGACTAAGTAACATAGAAACTTGACAGTGTTTTGTAGTCCGAAGAGCAACTATTTTGTCTCTTTACAAATTATATAATGCATTTAATCAGACGTTTAACGCACAGCGTGAGGAGAGTGTAGTTCACTTCGGAGGTGATTTTGTGATATCTGAGGTGTATTTTTTTATGCACCACAACTCGAGACCACTAATTAAGGTTGTGTTGAAAGTACAGAACGAATCTTATATCTACATTATCGGAGACCAAGTGTAGCCATTTCTTCTACATCTTGAAGGTGGATATGCTGTGGACATTCTCGCATACGTTTCTGGTTTGACGAACATTCAATCACGCTATTGTATATCGAGTGTCCCACGGCATCTGTCGATCTGAAGTCCATAGAAAGTATCTGAGAGTGTTTACAACAGCACATAAAACGCAGAAGTAGATATTCTCGCAGTCTGATAGCTGTAGGGTATCTAATCATCATAAAGTAGCTTCAGTTGGATGTAATATGCTTGATGAGCGTTGTGGACTGTCTTCCTCGGCGAACACAGACGGTTATTGCCTGGTAGGGCTGTGGGCATGTGACGCGATGACAGAAGTATGTGAGCGGAGCAGACACGACGGGGAAATCACCCTAGCAAAAATAAGGGCTGCAAATAGGAATATCCACTGAGATAAACGACTTTGACAAAGTGCAGATTATTATTACGCAGAGACTGTGAACGAGTACCTCGAAAAATCTAGTCGAATATTCACGTGCCAATGTCGTGAGCTTCTACGAAAAGAGGTAAAAGGACAGTGAAACAACCAGCAGGGGACAAATGATTGGACGTCCATCACTCTTCACAGAACGTGGAATTCGGAGGTTTGTCGGCCCTGTAAAGTAGGGTGAATGATGATCTATGGTATCTTGTCCGAAAGAACACAAAGCTTTAGCACGCGCAAGTGTTTCTGAGCGCACTGTTCATCGTAAATTGTTGAACACTGAGCTCTGCAGCAGACCACCCCTGCGTGTTGACATGTTGACCGACGCATCGTCAATTACGACTACAGTGGGCACGAGACCATCGGGATTCTACTGTCGATCACTGTAAACGTATCGGCCTTCGGGTGAATCAAATTTTTGCTACACTAGGTCGCTGGTCATCTTCACAAATGCCGTAACCGAGATAAACGATGGCTCGAATCGTGCTGCGCGCAAATGACCCAGGCTAGTGGGTGCAGTATTATGCTGTGAGAGACATCCTACTGCGCTTGTATGGGAACTGTAGTAGTAATCGAAGACGAACTGACAGCTGCGAACCATCTGCATCCCTTCGTGTTTGACGTCTTCCCCGACGGCGACGTCATCTTCCAGCAGTATAATTGCCAGTGTCTCGGAGCCAGAACCGTGCTACAGTAGCTTCAGAAGTATTATAGTGAACTCACGGTGATGTCTCGAGGACTGAATTCGCCTGACGTAAATCCTGTGGAACCCTTCTGGGTCGTTATCGGGTAACATCACCGCATACGCAAACAAGCGGCCCGTTATTTATGTGAATTATGTGACCTGCGCGTACACGTCTAATGCCACATACCTCGATAAACTTACGAAACAACTGTTGGATCCCTGATACACAGAATCAGTGAAGTATTACGTTCCAAAGACAAATAAACCAAGACGTTAAGGAGGTGGTCACAATGTTTTGACTCATCAGTGTATACCAGGTTAAAGAGTTCTTCACCTTCCCTCTTATGCAAAAGAAGTTTTACAGGTAAGGTACAGCAGGGGTAAATCTGTCTAGAAGAAATGGGGCAAACTTGTAGCTATATATATGATGTAAGAAGTATATGCTTTCAATTGTACGCTACTTGGTGAACACGTTTTAATTATTACAGATTAATAATTATATACAGAGTTTACAATTATTTTGGTGCAACTTTTACATTATTTTTGTCACTAAAAATTTGTTTAATTATCCCATATTTAGAGGTATATTTTCATTTGATATGAGACCATTACGCGCTTTATACGCTCAGGAAGTTAAGGCATGACGTTACAGCCCTCCGGAAAGAGTGGCAACCCAGTATAAAACAGCTCACTTCCTCGGATTTGCATATAATAGGACAGCAACACTACACAAATGACCTATCTGGGTTTAAAAAGAAGGCTGTTTGCCAGCTTAATGCATGTAGCGGTGAGGAATTTTTACCATCAGATACAGCAGAAAGAATAATCCCAGATTCCCAGAACACAATAGAGACAGCTACTGCTCTTCTCCACATCATGGTCCGTCGACTTATGTGCAATCATTGTCTTCATTTACTCTGTCATCGGCGAATGTGAAGTCAGTTCCTCATTACGAGAGACGATTTTCAACAAGGTGAAGAGGAAAATGCGTCGTGATCACCAAGTCTCCCCACAAGGAGTGGTCTCATAACAGCAAAAGGGCAACTGATGAAAGATATGCAACTTACTTTTTAGCAGCAGTTAAACACTATATATGTGACACTGCAAGGGAAACTTCATCTGCTACCGCAAGAACTATTCTACGAAAGGTATAGTGCAGCGCAATTCTTCCTTTCCACGTTTCACTCCTTCAACGGGTTTGTGGTAGTGATTCTTAATATCAGTTACGGTTGTTCATATCACGCCAACGCAAACTGAAAGGTAATGTCACTTTTGTATGCTATATTTTCTTTACGGGTAAGTTCTCTGTTCTAGCAGCAGTGGAAACCAAAAGATCCTGAGGAAGATCCCAGCAGAGGGTTCGAAACGTCGATCATTTTAGAAGAAACATGACGCCGCCTAATAACCCAGAAGATTTTAACTTCAGTGGCAAGGTTTTAACTTCTGTGGCAAGCCTGCAGACTTACATAAGACCTCTTTTATTTGTGGGCAAATTGGTATTCCCAATATGCATTGCTGACCAGGTAAAAATCTACGCTGGCTGTGGTGAGTAGATAAACAACGACATCAACTTGTGGTGTAGGCTTTTCAAGAGTGGCATCAGTTGTTCCTGTCTTAAAGAATGGGTTCTAAAATGCCACAAGTATCTAGAGCTCCTAACAGAACTGTAGCATCAGCTATTGATAGACATTCCTTACAAATAATTGCAGACCTTAACAGAACACGTGGAGACCGTTCACACCTCGAGACTTTTATTTGTGGTTAAAATTAAAACAAATGGTCTAAAATGAAATGGCGGTGATTTCCGAAGAAATGAGAGCCATATAACACGGAACCACGTTGCGAAATGTCCAGGTTAAATTCTCCGTGGAGTATTATCCTTCCGGAATCGCTTTATATCAGGCATCAGTGCTCAGACTCAGCAGTCTGAGAATTACCCCAGACAGTCATAATAATAAACACAGGAACTGTAACCGAGCTACATGTTTGCTTAGAAATGAAATATTAGGGCAGAAGTTTGTGAGTTCAAATGGTTCAAATGGCTCTGAGCACTATGGGATTCAACTGCTGTGGTCATTAGTCCCCTAGAACTTAGAACTACTTAAACCTAACTAACCTAAGGACATCACACACATCCATGCCCAAGGCAGGATTCGAACCTGCGACCGTAGCAGTCGCACGGTTCCGGACTGCGCGCCTAGAACCGCGAGACCACCGCGGCCGGCAAAGTTTGTGAGACCTCTTCTCCTGACAATAGGACAGTGGTTTGCGACGATGTCATAATGTTAATCGCTGGTTATGTTTCACATATATTATGCTGTGGAAGAGTAGATCTCAAAATGCAGCAGTTATGAACGTAAAAAATTTGTCCCTTACCTCAGAAAATTCGTTACATTCTCAGCTATAGATAACGTAACACCATAGATTGATGCATTTGCTCGTTCTGGACGTATCTGAGCCGGCCGCTGTGGCCGAGCGATTCTAGGCACTTCAGTCCGCGACCGAGCTGCTGCTACGGTCGCAGGTTCGAATCCTGCCTTGGGCATGGATGTGTGTGATGTCCTTAGGTTAGTTAGGTTTAAATAATTCTAAGTCTAGGGGACTGACGACCTCAGATGTTAAGTCCCGTAGTGCTTAGAGCCATTTGAACCATTTGACGTATCTGGGATGTCCTGTTTTAGCTACTTACTCTACATAAAAACGACTCGGAATCGGCTCCGACTCTAGATGGCCACACCTACTGGCTCAATAATATTACTTCTTCCAGCATATAAATGTAATTCCTGCAAATGCTTAGATCGACACCAGAGGAAGTGAAGCTGCAGTTGGATCAAAAAAACTGTCTGAAGGAACAGGTTTTCACAGAAGAACGGGAGATAAGGATTCCCGCTGACAAGGAAAACATGGCAAGTGTAATAAACTGCTTCACAGAAACTACGCTCAGTGGAAGAGGGGTCAAAATAAGATGGCTCGTATCTCCGATTATCCGTAGGGACTCGCCCGCTTCTGAGAAAACGGGTCAAAGTTGTCGAAGTGCTACAAGTGTTTTTTAGTGAGTAAGTAGTCCATCGGAAGCCTACTGTCGAGGCTTCACACTGTGCCCTGTGTCCGAAACCAGATTACAACTTTTATTTTTGATTTTCATTTTATCTACTCACACCCGTAGGAGACTACTATAGATTTCTTCCAAAATACACTGAAACAGCGTTATTCTTATTCGTCCACTAATTGTACGCCTGCTGAGTGGATTAAAAATAAATAAATAAATAAATAAGAAAATTATTTGAAATTATTTTCGGTGAAGTTCTCGTAGTGTATTTTGATTCATAATCAACTGCAAGCACCAGTTTCCGGTAAATTGGTTGATTATGCGTGGTTTCCTGCGAAATTATTGCGAACGCGAGAAATCTTTGGCAGTGTTAACGCCTCTTTCTAGAATGAGATTCATGCGAAGAAATGTCACTGTGGAAAACTTACCTTCGCGCAGTTGTCGTGGCGTTCGGAAATTCTTTGATTCAAATGTTTCTTCAGTTTTAATCATCCAATGGAATGCACCAAACCTTACTGAAGAATTAACGTAAGAATTAAATATAAGATTTAATGTAATAATTGAAATAAGAATGAAATATAGGGAAATAATAATTTAAAAATATTGAATCCCTGAAAATACCACACACACACGTATAACAAATATAAGACACTTAGTGTGAAAGCCAGTTGTAGTTTCGCATTTAATATGACGCTCTTCCATCACCTAACGTCATAGGAAACATTCGTGTTGTAAGCTTCTAGAGACATGGGTAAGTGAATGGAAATGAAAGGAAGTAAAATAAAATAATAAAAGCAATAATTGGGTTTTGAACATGGGGCGCAAAAGGCATACTCATCCACCCTAGCCACAGTTTCCACAGTGTTGCGACATTGCACCCTACTGTGAGTTATGGCACACGAAAAACCTATCAATAACACGAGGGCGATCAGAATTCTGAACAGCTCCCAAATAGATAAGTAGTATTCGTTGTGGAGAAACATATTGTATGTTTCGGGTTTTTATTGACCCCAAAGTGTTTCTAGCAGCTATATGACGCTAAAATATGAAATATCTACACCTGAAAGGTTTCTAAATTACATTGAACACTTTGAGCGTTCTGTTCTCAGAAACGGCTAAGTATCTACAGATGGGGCGAGACACGCCTTGGTTTATTTTTTCTCCTCTTTTATTGAGTACAATTTCTGGATTATCGGGTTATGGCTCTACCAAGTTCTCCTCATAAGAAGATCTAGAAGGTTATTTCGGCACTTCGCCAGAAAGTTTCGTAACACTCGTCAAGACGTCGCGCCATTCAGATGACAACACGTGGCATGAAAATCGTTAACTTTATCCTACCTGCAGATTCTTATCTGCACATAAAATTGACTCTTTGTTTTTTAGACCTACCAGCATATTTCGAGAAACAAATGGGACCAAACAGCGTACTACAAACGCTTCCTTCGCTTTGTTACTGCAGCATACTCCAATAAGACTGAATTCTGATTTGGTGTGCAAGTGCACTTACAAAGGAACCGTATGATTTACCCCTTACCAATTTATTTCAGAACGACAGGATGTGTAGCGCACGACTACGAATTCAACATATATAAACAGGACGACGCAACTCTCAACCGCTTCCGAGAAAATCGAGTAGAAAATTTCAGGCGACCTTATATATCCAGAATGAGATTTTCACTCTGCAGCGGAGTGTGCGCTGGTATGAAACTTCTTGGCGGATTAAAACTGTGTGCCCGACCGAGACTCGAACGCGGGACCTTTGCCTTGGTCCCAAGTTCGAGTCTCGAGTCTCGAGTCTCGGTCGGGCACACAGTTTTAATCTGCCAGGAAGTTTCATACCAGCGCACACTCCGCTGCAGAGTGAAAATCTCATTCTGGAAACATCCCCCAGGCTGTGGCTAAGCCATGTCTCCCCAGTATCCTTTCTTTCAGGAGTGCTAGTTCTGCAAGGTTCGCAGGAGAGCTTCTGTGAAGTTTGGAAGGTAGGAGACGGATACTGGCGGAAGTAAAGCTGTAAGTACCGGGCGTGAGTCGTGCTTCGGTACCTCAGTTGGTAGAGCACTTGCCAGCGAAAGGCAGAGGTCCCGAGTTCGAGTCTCGGTCGGGCACACAGTTTTAATCTGCCAGGAAGTTTCGACCTTATATAGTTTGCATGGTTGCTAGCAAGGAACCCGCAGCCGATCGTGGTTGAGCTTCGAGTGCCGAGGTTCTTGTTTATCTAACCTGCCGCAGCATCGCTGTATGAATTTATCCTCGTTAGTGTTCAGTTTGTTAAGTGAGTCGTAGTGCCTCCGCTCCGTCATAGAGTTTGTTTTCGTCTACTTTCAGCGGCCTCGGCCGCTCCGCTATGGCTAACATGGTTTCCACGTGTATCCCACGAAAATGTAATGTGAGCTTTACTTTCGATAAAGCAACGCGACACGTGCTGCCCGGGTGTCTAGAAAATCACGATTGGCTTGTCGATACAATTCATGTGAACTCGGATTGGGTCCATACCGCTTATTTCGACGCAGACAAGTATGTGTTTTACAAACAGTTTATGGATCCCCTTCGCGACGAAAGATTTCTGTCGCGACACGGTTCTCAAGTGCTGTACAAGCATCGCGGTAATTCCGTTAGTATAGTGTCACTCGCAGATTCTGAAACTTACTGTACCAGCGGTCGAGTGTTCAACCTCCCACCGGAGGTATATGATAGCATTGTTATGGACATATTGACTGCTTATGGTAACGTGACAAATGTCCGTCATCAACATTTGTCTTCTCAACACAGACTACAGTGTTTTGACGGAATTCGTTCCTAGGAAATGCTTATCAAACGCTATATTCCATCACATTTACAAGTGTATGGTTACCGCGTTCCTGTTATGTATACTGGTCAACAGGGAACCTGCTTCCTATGTGATGAAGGTGGACGCGTTCGGTTTAACTGCCCGCCGAGGGTGTTTGTATTAAGGCCTTCTTTAGTGCATCGTCGCAAATTAACGGTTGCTTATTTTGTTCCTTCCATTCTCGAAGTCGGGTCTTGTTCTGTTTCGGATCATGATGACTGAAAAGACAGTTCTGATAACAGGGTAAATGAGTTTCCGCCTTCACACCCGCGATAGGATCACTATACTACTGCCTCCAGGATAGAACCTGCAACAGTGAAAAACAAGCAACGTCGCGCTCACGATGGTGAGGGTGAGGATTTGGCTGTGCTTTCTGCAGCCCCAACCTTCTCCGCATCGATTTTGTCCACTGCTCCTCTCTATGATACGATACCTCCCGTCCGTGGTACGGTGAGTGGCGAAGAAGTTATCTCCAGCATCCCTCTTGCTCACGAAGTGGCCCCTCCCGAGCTGCCTCCGTGTGGAGAAGGAGCAGGATCCCCCCTTCGTTCTTGTGTCCCCAGTTACAGTCTGAGACGTAGCAATGCCCTCCTGCTCCTTAGTCTTCAGCAGCCGACGGTGTCTTGAGGAGAACAAAATTAGCGACAAAGTATCACCTGTTCCCTGGTAGTTCCGCCTTAGTGGCTGGACCTGCATTACATGTCTCTTGTTCTGAGGGGCAGGAAGCTGTGACTGCGAACCCTTCCACACCTCCGTCTGCAGAGGCCGCCATGTCACGTAGCCGACAAAAACAGCGTCTACAACCTGACACGCGGTAGCACATAAGAAATCTAAGAATAAAATATTCCGATGACGGGGGTCCTGGTCTTCCCTGATTCATCTGTGGACCCACCTTCACGCTCAACTCTCTACATAATTCTGCTCGGTACGTTCCTTACATCCCTGTGTAACAGTCGTCAATGACCCAAGCCTACACGTTCCTTTCCTTGAACGTTACTCTTGTGAAATCAAAATTGCGATTGGCTTCGCTGCATCTGTTCTTTTACGATTCATGTGCGGAAATAGCATTCTTACAGAAGGTGTTATTTAGGCATCTCTCCTTACCTGGTTTTCGTATGATCTTTAATAGAGTACCTGAATGTTCTACGGCGACAGCTTTATTCTTTCGCGGAGGCATCCCTATTTTTGAGGTGTAAATGTTGGATTCTGGCATCGCCCTAGGTTATCAGATTTTTAATCGTACCATGGTTCTCTAATATGCCCCCTCTGGTACAGGTTCCACAATGGATCTTTCGCGTTTTTCTAAAGAATAAATTGCGTACCTGTGGCATAAGTCTTCCAGGTATTCTTTTGGGTGGTCGTTTTAACTGTGTGTTGTGTTCTGCAGATAAATCTTCAAACTTTAATTTTTGCCATGAATTACATGAATTCGTCCACTCCTTACGCCTCAGAGACGTCTAGTTAGGTAAATACCCGACGCTATTTAAATTTACCCCCTTTACTGCGGCTTCTAGTAGCATATTAAATAGGTTTTACTTATCAGACTGCCTGCGCAATATTATTATTAATGTTGAAGCCATCCACGCCTCTTTTAGGGATCACTGTGCTGTGACTGCGCCTCTAAATCTTGTACGGCCACAGGTCAAATTTTTGCGCTCTCCATGGATGTTAAACGTCTCTCACCTACCTGATCCCTATCTTGATGATATGATGCGAGCCGTGCCGGGGCGTACTCTCGGTCTACAGGGGAGTCTTCCACTCTTGACTGGTAGACGCAATTGGCAAAACCGAGATTCAGGCAAGCTTTGATACTTTATGTGCACGAGACTTTCGGAGAACTTACGAAAGTTAGTATTCTAATCTGCGTGAACTTTCCGATGTTGCCTATCACGCCTCTCTGTAAACTGCGGATGTTAGGGGTGTAAAGGCGAAATTGTTGACCATTGAAGAGGATGCAAGTGGAAGATTTGAAACTCTGATCTAAGTCACGTTCATTAGTGACGGAAGAACTGACTTCCTTATATCATTTACTTAGGCATCAGACTCATCGCCGAAGTGCTTGTATTCATTCTCTCACGACAAATGGTCGACGTTTCCTAATGACGCATCATGACATAGTGCGTGCCTTTCACAAATACTATGTCGACATCTAAGACGTTGATGCGTCCAACGATACCT
Source organism: Schistocerca gregaria (assembly GCF_023897955.1). NCBI lineage: Eukaryota > Metazoa > Arthropoda > Insecta > Orthoptera > Acrididae > Schistocerca > Schistocerca gregaria. Next base: position 361,769,967 of record NC_064931.1, read on the forward strand.
TTTATGACCTATTAGAACAGCACCATGGATATGACAATACCACTTGAACATAATGAAACGCTCTTAGCTGCATTTCAGCCTCGGGAAGTTTATAAACTTTCTGTGGGATCACCTTCTGAAAAGTCCCCGGATATGGATAGACTTCCCAAGTGCGCTTTTGGTCTCTGTTTGGTGCTACCTGGAATCGCTTTTGAATGAAGTGTTATAGGGGAGAGTACTGCCGACATCGTTAAAAGTGGGGAAAACTGTTTTAATCCCGAAACGCCCTGGACGGGCTGCTCCTGTTAGCTTTATTGTTGACACATCGCGAGTGCTCTCAAATCTGTTTAAGGGTATCTCAGCTTTGGTGGGCGTTAATGGCCAATTGACGTCCCCGATAAGTATGCGTCGGGGAGTGTCTCAGGAAATCCGCTGTCATTGACTTGGTTTGTGTTGTCTCTGGAGCCCCTACTCCGGATGCTGGCATCCCAGCTGAAAGTTTGTTCGCTTTCCGGAGAGACTGATGATTTTTCTCCGCAACCCTGCAGAGATTCCTCGACTGAAGGCTGTAATCAATGATTATTGGTGGGATTCTGATGTACTACTTAATAAACTCAAATGCATGCATCTTAATTTGCGAAGGTTTTGATGACGCGATTGTTCCATGGGCTACTGCAATTTATCGACATACGTCTCTCGGCATGATCGTTGATCGTGGTCCACTCAAAATGGCGGCGAGCGATACTAGAATACTGAAAGGCGTTCTCTTAGTCTGGTCCACAAAGTCCGAATACTGGATACATAAGTACTGTGCAAAGCTTATTACGTAGCCCAAGTTTATCCACTTCCATCCATGATGGCGAAGAAAATGTAATAGTTGTCTGGTGGTTTCGTATTTGAAACCACATATCATTCGTTTACGATATGAGGTGGTGTCGAAGCCTCGTTCCTCGCGGGGTGGGGTTGGGGGGTTGGCCTGACCGATAAACGAAGGAAGACGCAGATGGTATATGTGCGACGTACGTGTTGACGGTAGCTCAAAAAACTCACACATTCACCTCCCGTTTCTTTCTCTGTGCCTGCCCTGCTAGTCTTGACCCCACTATTGATGTTGGTCACATAAATTACAAGTTAACACACATTAGTGACTTCTGTCTTGCGGTGAGCTATTTGGCGGCTGACATTTTATGGAGACGCGCCCTCATCATGAAATTCCTAAAGACTCGTTGGGAAGGAGTTCCTTTCCTGAATCTCGTTGAAAGAGGATCGCCTTAAACAACGACAGGTTAGTCCAATATCAGTCTTCTGATTTTGCTGATGCGCGTAACGTCCTCGCTGTATAAGGTAATAAATAACTTGATTTCTATGAACGAGCGACTTTTCCGTAATGTGTTTACCGACATTGATTTATGTCGTCATTGTACGTCTTCTGATACGATCCGACACCGTTTTATTTGTGGAGGTCATACGGCAAACTGATCTAGGATTAGGACACAATCAGCAGTCCTTACTCGATCTTCTGAGGCTGTATACACTACGGACATCATATTGAGCCCCGATTCTTCCTTCATTCCACAATCGAAAATGTGGTTGTTGGGGCACTTCCTCCAATATGTCGTAGCAGGCCCGGGGGAAGATCACATCGCCTTCAGGCATCACATGACACAGCTTAGTGGACACACTTGCGAGTGCCTCTATATCGAGACCGCTTCACAAACATGTTGAATCTTGTTTTTCGTCGGCAAAGTACTGGTTAATTTCATTTCACTGATGAGAGATGTTCCCTTTGTTATGAATTTTCCCATCCGTGTTACACCGGCTCTTTCTCTCCTAGTTTACCTCCTTTTTTTTTGTATTGCCTCAGTATCGCTCCAGTTCTGTTATATAATGGATATAGATGGTGTACATTTACACATGAGCGTGTAAAATCCTTGGAATCAAATTGGATTTCTTCTGTAGACGGAAGGCGTAGTTTGCGAATTAGACTATAATCTGATTTCGTTATCTTTCTGCTTTTTAGATTCTACACAAAAAAATAAGAAATGTAAAACAAAAAATTAAAAAAATTAATTGAACATAAAAAAATAAATAAGAAACTGTTGACACATAGCATTAGAACTGGGTACTGGTCTTTCGGGTATGTACTTGAGTTTTTTCAATTCTGTTTTTATTTATTATTCTGTTATCATCACTAATCTTTTCTCAAGTTAGTAGCTTATATTATATGATGATATGACTATGGCCTTCCCAAGTTTCATGACAGAAGCAAGTCTCTCTGACACTAATAATAGTAATAATAATAATAATAATAATAATAATAATAATAATAATAAAAGCGAGTAGGGGTTTTTGTGTCGAATATGGGTGTCGACACTCCTTTTTTCCACATACGAGCACAGATCTCAAGCCCTAACACGTCTCTCTAGGAATGTATGATAGATGTGAGACGAATGTGACGCCAACAGTACCAAATTGGGTGGAGACACTTCATAAAAACCGCTGAATTACTGAGTCATGAAGGGTTTTCTTGTTTTCTGCTGTGTCAGTGCGTGTCGGCAGTTAATGAAATTTTAGAATACTCCGGAAACTAATCACTTCCTACTCATCATAGGGCGTCCGCGAAGTCTACAAGCAGTTTCCCGAAATTCTTCATGCAGTTTATTGATTGTTTTCGTACAAAAAATACTTGATCTCGGCTTAATAAATATTCAGTAACTGTGTCTCTGTCGGTTTTCAACCCGACTGTGATGACGAATATTTACAGCGTTCCTGTCTCTTTTCGCGAACCGAAGTACATTGGTGGATGAAACCCCAACAAGTGACATCTTCACATATTCCAGACTTTACCAGGAATCACTGTTCAATATGAGATGCCATGGTCATACCAGTCCAGTTGTAAGGTTATATCAGTAGTCAAAAGCTATAGAAATGGTTATTTCCCACTAGAACAACGTGTACAAAATATGCAAACGGCATTCTCACTGATCCGATGCTACATAGCGACTTCAGAAAATAAGTAACCTGTTCCTCCTACACTAAGACCATTGGGGAAAGAGAGTGCAGCGTTTTTGGAAGAGAATACGTATTCTAGATTTCCTCCTGCTACAGTTCTGTTGAGATAACAGATGCATCAGAGTGTACGCATGAAATAATGCCGAAAAAGGAAACATGTTCCAGAGTTGAATTACGCGGGCATTACGAATCCTGTGGGCAAACCATCTCCATTGAATATGGTTCACCCGAAAATTCTGGTGGTGTGTGGACCAAATGCAGTGTCAGGTCAGCCGTAGGGAAATAATGCTGACAGTTTAATCAAAGCCACACAGATGCCGGCAGTACTGATCGGGAAGTCGAGATCTTGCATCACGTGATATCCATCTTCTCGGCCCACTCAAAGATCATCTGGGGAAACAATGGCTTTCCAACGATGAAGACGTTCATGCAGCCGTTCTCGAATGGATTCGTGAGAAAGGAGCGGATAACCATCGTCGATGATTTGAACAACTGGTGGAATACGCGAACTGTTGGTTACAGAGACTTGGTGACTGTGTTGAAAACAGTGTCAGGTATATGCGTTACTCTGAACTGAAGTTCAGCATTCAATAAAAGTTACTTGGCCTGCCCTAATAAATGTCTGTTAGTCTGTACTACAGCTCAAGATTTTCATCGGCATTTTGCGACCGTGGCGATAGTAGTAGAAACTTTAACACCAGTTTAAAATATTATTAAATAATAATTACTTAATAGTGTCATTTTACCCTCAAGTTATCTTGCTTCTCTAAGACTGCTTTCCTAAGAGAGGAGAATTAATTTCGTTGTCTCTGAATCATGCTGTAAGTTACATGTGTCCGTGGAGTGGTGGTACTTACAGACCTGCGCTAGTATTGCTTACTCTAGCCCTTGCTTGGTGCCTGGGATCTTTTAGACTCCAAGGCTTTTTTTAACTACAAAGAAACAGTTTAAGCGCGGACGTAGCCTTCATCTCCTCTAGATATGCTTTTTATAAAATGTTTATTATAGCCCGGTAAAATATTTACGGTTATATTATTGTTTAAGGACAATAATTTGAATTTTTGTAGTGAGGTCAGCAAATACGCCAGGTATACGTGATTTTCAATCTTATATTTCGATTTTATTACGAAAACAGAAACTTGCAACAACGTGTCTTCCTAACCGACATTTGTATGTCCATTGTTCTAATCAATTCTTGGAAAATACATACGCATATATTGTTGGAACAAATGACAGCTATAGGCGTGAATGACGCTATACTCTTTGAAACGGGCTACATTCTTTAGCAGGCTTTAGCAGATATACGTGAGAGTGAAGTGATAATGAATCATTTCCTGTACATGTGGATGAGAGTGATGCCGATGTAGATTTAATAGAGGAAGATATACATGTCTCTGAGACGGGGTGGATGTGAAAGAATACGAAGCACATGGTAATGATATTCAGGAAACTATTGCACCTACTCTTATATCTAGAGACAGACAACATATGACATACTATCACCTGAAGTGGTCAAGCAAGTTTCCAGGAATTTGAAACTGCACGTATTCCATGTCACCTTAGGCCACAATTAAAGGCTAGGGAATACTGTCTCAGACTTTTTATCGCCAATCACATGGGGAGTGTAGTACCCATGTATACCAATAACAGTGTGGAGGACAGTAGACTTCTACAGCATTATCTCTAACGCTGGATGTAACTTGACTCTACAGGCCTACAGGCATTCTTTGGGCTACGAATAATAGCTTGTTTACGCGTGGGACGTACGAAATCTTAGAGTGAATTTGGTCAGTACGAGCCACAACGAACTTTGAAGATGTCCTGGTACTCTCATGTGCCCCACGTTCGACGATAAACTTACAAGAAATGAAAGAAAAGCTGTTTCTGGATCAGAAGCTGAAACTGTGTGGGTTGTGTTTGAAATATTCGTTGATGCTTTCATTTCGTCTCATATCGCCGGGGTTTATATTATAATTGATGAAAACCTGTAGACTTTCAAGGGACAGTGTTCATACAAGGTGCACATTCCTTCAAAACCTGGGAAGTACGGGATAAAAACTTTTGGGCTGTTGTAGATTGTGAGACCAATTACCTCATGTATATGCACAAATATATACAGGGAAATCTGATACAGGAAGGGAAATAAATCGAGGGAAATGTGTTTTGAATGTTTTAGTTGATCACCTGACGGAAAGTGGTACGAATATTACCACTGTTTGCAGCTTAATTATGGCGTGTAACAATGGAGTTGTAATTTCAGCAATTTATGCGTGTCTCACAAAAAGTCATTAATATTTTTGTAGACATATATTACATTTTATCGCCATATAATTGCAATAAACAGTATGGGGTCAATAAAGACCTCATATGTATAATACATTTTTTCAGAGCTGATACCATGCATTGGCTAGAATAGGTTCTGACGCATCCGACGATCCCTATGTGAGAGCTTTAAAGGATTCCGGCACTCCTAGTAATGTTGGTAAGTTTTACACGTGGCATAAATCACAAAAAAAATGGCTCTGAGCACTATGGGACTCAACTGCTGTGGTCATTAGTCCCCTAGAACTTAGAACTACTTAAACCTAACTAACCTAAGGACACCACACACATCCATGCCCGAGGCAGGATTCGAACCTGCGACCGTAGCAGTCGCACGGTTCCGGACTGCGCGCCTAGAACCGCGAGACCACCGCGGCCGGCCCATAAATCACAGCTAGGTGTGATTCCAAACATCGTGATTTTGAGGTAACTGTGACTAGTGTGGCTGAGAATCACTTTTGTGCCCCGTGTTCAAAACACTGTTATTGCTCTTCTTATTTTCTTTTATTTCCTCTTTTTTCATTCATCTACCCATGTCTGTAGAATGTTTCAACACAAATGTTTCCTATCAAATTAGGGCAATCAAAAGCTTATATTAACTGCAAAACCATAACTGGGTTTCACAATATCTGTCTTATATTTATTACGTATATGTGTGTGTATGGTATTTTTAGGCGTTACAATCTTCTTAAGTTATTATATTCTTATATTTCACTCTTATTTTAATTATTACATTAATTCTTGTATTTTATTCCTACGTTCATTCTTCAGTAAGATTTGGTGCATTCCCTTGGAAGATACCAATCGTAGAAACATTGGAAACATAGAATTTCCGAACACCTCGAGAACTGCACGAAGTTAAGTTTGCCACAGTGACATTTCTTGCATGAAATTCATTCTAAAGATGTATCGCTTTGACAATAATTTCGCAGCAGACCACGCCTAATGGATCAGTTTACCGTAAACTGGAGCTTGCAGTGGATCATGAATCGAAATGCACTACAGGAATTTCACCGAATACAGTTTCAGATAATTTCATCTTTCATTTAGTCTTTATTTTTGTTTTAATTCATTCACCAGAATACAGTTAGTAGTCGATTAAGAATGACGTTACTTCAGTAGACTTTGGAAAAATTCGTCTAACGATCTTCTACGGACAAGAGTAGATAAATGAAAAATAAAAATAAAAGTTATAATCCGGTTTCGAACACGGGGCACAGAAGTGGGGAGCCGCGACGGCAGGCCAAGTGTTGGTGTTCTGACGAACAACTTAGTTGCTAAAAGGTACCTGGAAAATTTTCCAAGCTTTGCTGACCATCTTCGTATTTATGGTAAGTTCTACATGTGTCATATACGACAGTTGGTTGCGATGCCACAATATTGTGGTTTATGAGCGAATGCGTAATTTGCCTGAGTGATATAATTTGGTGCATTTTGGAAATGACTGTAAAAAGGAAGAAACGAAGAGTAAAATAAACTTCAACCTCTGAATGAACACGAAATGGCGGAGTGCACGTGTGCTGATGTTAATTGTGTTGGCCTGCATTACAGATGCATTGATAGTAGATTTGCTCAGGTATGTTTGTTTCATTAGGTGTTAATGAGATCCAAAATAAATGTTCAGCTTCCTTTTCAGTAGCTTCCGGTGTATTCGTTGGATCTCTGGTGACCATTTACATTCAAAATTAACCTTAATGGACAAATGGCTAGACTTTGGGACACAGTTTCTCAAAAACAGTGTGTTACATTTCCGTTACGACTACAATGCTGTCTTATGACGTTAGAATCTTTCAAGCAGCAAAAACAGCTTTGTAGAATGTCTAAACGCTGACATTGTTGCAGCACCCATCCTGGCTGCGAATGTAGCAGTACATGTCCGATACAGTTGGCCACTGCATGAAGTTTTTTGAGCCCTCGAGCGTTTATGTGCAACATAAAAAGTACAAAGAGGCAGGTTCCTTGTTCCTCCTCTATAACGTCACTGCAGCCCAAAAAGAGATCATTGGGCATGAGTTTCCGGCTAGCAAATGGATCGCCGTTCTGTATCATCCACTGTATTCGCCAGATTTGGCCCCAACGGCTTCCGCTTGGTCTCCAAATTGAAGCTGGAAATGAAAGGACATCATTATCAAAACGCAGCTCCAAAGATGGATTAAAGTGACGGCTTCAAAACACTTTTAAAAAGAGTTCAGCTGAGTTTTGATTCAAGGGGAAAACCATTTTGAATTAGTACAGTGTGAAGATAATCCAAGATTTTTATTTATCATAGCCAGCGTCCTAATTGAATCACGAACAATGAAAAAATTGCAAAAGAAATTGTTCATAATAAACCAGTACTTTATTTCTTACATCATTACTATTTCAATATTCTTTCACTATATAATTATTATTAATAATTATTTATTTATAACAAACCTGAATCTTTTTCCATAATGTAGAGTCCTGGAATGTAGAGGCCTGCACAATTGAAGTGGAATGGGCAGCTGAAATATTTTCGGTCCAGTGAAGAGGATGAGACGTTTCTTGCAATTTCAGTCTGCTCCCATTGAGCCTCGTGCTTCCCGCCAATTTTATATCTCATATAATTGGTATCGAGTTACATAATGACCTTGTCCACTCACCTAAGGCACGCAGGTAGGACAGGTGATTCCCTGGGTGACCTCGACCTATTGCCCGTGATTCCCTAAGGACGGGAAATGCGGGGACGGTGACCTTGAATGCAACTAACTGAAGTGTGTATCCTGGCACCGAAAGTCCTTATCATTGACCTTGAGATAAATTTGTTACTGCCTCCAGAACCTGCACTTAAAATCTCCTACCGTAAAATTTACCCTTTCACTTGAGAGCTTCTACTCTCTAGTGCGCACTTGTGCTTGGTACTGTGATATATCAACTCAGTAGTGCCAGCGGCATGGTTTCTCTTATTGCCTGAGCTTCCACTCCCTCTGTCCTGGTCGCTGTGTTATGCTCGTTTCAGGAAAGCAGCGTACCAGTTAGCGTGGTGCAGCAACGCTCATGGAAATTGTCCAGTTGTTAGGTGTGAAGAAGGCACAGCACGCTAAGCGGTTCATGGAGAACTTGTTTTGCCGTTGTCCTCCTGCTCTGCTGCCCTTTTATGTCACGAACATTGAAAACGTGTGATCTTTGTACTTCGAGATCGATTTCGTGTGTCGACACTGGGAAGTCCTTTGCCATCATGTTAGTTGTCCTAATTTATACCATGTCAAGATTATTTATTTTTATTTATTCTCTAGCACTGATTTTGTCCTTTTGTGCACGTACTACACAAGGTCTTGCTACATCTATAGTTACAATTTTTGTATTCTGCTCAACTATGTAACGAACTGCCTAGGTACGTTATTTTAATTTGTTCGTAAGCTATGTTTCCTATGGCAGTATGTTAGTATATTAAATTAATTTACAAATACTCTATAAGCTGCTGCAGTAACATAGTTAAACTGCCTGTCCTTAGCTATACGTAAATGACATTAGAAACTTTTTGCATATTTTCTTTTATTGTAATACAATATTTATATGCTTGTGCGACCATGTCTCCCTCTCGCGAGCGGTGTGATAACAACTCAGCTTCAGCACCTAGCAGGATGACGTCCCTAAACACTGGAGCCACTGCATGTCGTGTTGTTACTAAAAATGGTTCAAATGGCTCTGAGCACCATGGGACCTAACATCTGTGGTCATCAGTCCCCTAGAACTTAGAACTACTTAATCCTAACTAACCTAAGGACGTCACACACATCCATGCCCGAGGCAGGATTCGAACCTGCCACCGTAGCAGTCGCGCGGTTCCGGACTGAGCGCCTAGAACCACTAAACCACCGCGGCCGGCTGTTGTTACTAGGAACTGCTATGGAATCTTGTGTTATTTGCAGTAATGCTTCTGGGGAGTGTTGGTACTCTGTCATACAGTTTACTTGTTACTGTATTCGAAACTTGACTCCTACGTTTCCCTCGACCACGTTAGACCTAACGAAACTATTACGCAGAGTAGGTGTGGAGACGAATCCGCGACTTCTGTTACATTGGTATTTTAGCTGGTGCTAGACGCTGTCTTAACAATTTCGCCCATGCAGTGACTCTCTTCTGGTTTCGTAGCCTGATGTAAGGCGATTTATTTTCCCGTCGAACGTTGCCAGTCTCATTTAGTCTTTGTCTGCTGATATATAGTGTTTATTTTCTGCTCTTCCGTTTGCGTGCATACGTTACTGACCGCAATCGGTTGCCGGTTTTCTCTGCACAATACCATTTGTTAAGTTGGTCATCCTTTTCCCATTGTTTGACGTGTTTTATCTCTGGTGAATTTCGGTGACTAATTTAAATTCGGACAGTTTTTCTTCTGGTGATTGTACTTACCTAATATGGAAACACTGTCGCTCCTTATTTCCAAACTGCTGCGAAAAGTCCCATATTCTGCCACTTGAAATATTTAGGAATTAACAGATAGCTATTTATTTTATGGTCGATCATGTGGAATGTCTTGGTGACAAGTCCGAATCTGCGGTAATGGCTTTGAAAAAAATTAGTTTCTCTTTCCTTCATATTTAAAAACATAATTGCTTTCGGCCGCCAAGGTCATTACCCAGTACTATTTACGTAGTAACAAACTGTAAGGTACAACGGAATTAGTCAAATGGTAGCAATAACAATCATCAACAACCTTTGAATACACAAGTGCTCAAAACAATTCGTCCACACTCTTAACTAAAGCAATAAACTAATCACACGTAGTGTGAACATGTCTATTGTTATTAAAATTGCAACACCAAAAAAATAATTAATGTAAAGAAATGAAATTGTAAACTTTTACTGCAGGTATTGTCACAATTAATAAAATATCCCTGTAAACACAATACATGCACGTTTGGATGCTGGTGGTTACGCCGCTTGTTACTGTACCAAAATTTCTCATTTGTAATAGCTTATCTCGCGCTCACATTAACCTACGGTCTCACAATATTACGTAGTTAAATGTATTCCTCAAAATTTCATTATTCTCAATTAATAAAATACCCGGGGCTACTATGTAGTGGTCGAAGGAATTTCACATTAAAACCCTACGTTTTGTCCCCATCTGCAGAGGACGTTTTGAAAGGTAATCATAGCTTTGTTTAATGTCCGTTTCTTACCCTGGCTCACTACTGACTTCATCATAATTCCGCTTCCACTAGCTTCCGCGCACGACAACATTTCGATGATGACTCGCTTTTGTTGTGGGTGGTGGTTCGAATCCCGGTGTAGGTAATGGTCTGTCTGTGTGGGTTTTTGGTAAACCGTGTGAGCAAGCTGCTTGAAAACTAGCACACCAAGAACGTTTAATCTTCCGTCTATCTCCTCCTCATGGTAAACTGAATCTTCAGATTGACCCCGTTCACAAGTTTGTGAAAACGATCCAATTGCTCCCTGCCATGTCGCCACAAAACAAACGTATCACCCACGTAACAGAACAAAATATTTGGTTTCTTGTTCGCGGCTTCCAATGTCTTCTCGTCGCATTTTTCCATAAAGAAGTTCGCTATAACCGGGCTAAGGCGCTCCCAATAGCGACACCATCCGTCTGTTCATAAAACCCTTCGTTTCATTTGAAAAACGGTTTTATGTGGCAATATTTAAACAGTTCTGCAACATCTGGAGGAAAAATCCGATTCAGCCGTTGCAACACTTCATTAAGTGGAACCATAGTGAACAGCAAACACCACGTCAAAACTAACTAATATGTCCTCCGGCGTCGTCCGCTGTGGCAGAGCGATTCTAGGGCCTCAGACCGGAACCACGAGGCTACTTCGAATCTTGACTCGGGCATGTGTGTGATGTCCTTAGGTTGGTTAGGTTTAAGTAGTTCTCAGTTCTAGGGGAGTGATGACTTCAGAAGCTAAGTCCCATAGTGCTCAGAGCCATTTGAACCATTTTTTGAACCTCCGACGGGGAGACCCGCTCATACAAATAGTGGTGCCTTATGCAAATGATATACATTTTGGCATCATTTTTATTTTATTGTGCCCCAGTGCAGCCGTAACAAATTATAAGTAGCCCTCTGGATTTCCGATCATTGTAGACTAACAACAGGAAGACTCCATAACTGTGGATTCTAGTCGAGAATGCAATGCTCGTTTGTACGTACACACATATTTAAGAGTCAACAAGTGTAGCAACGTAGTACGTCTGCTGAGCTGATCAAGCGTGCGAGCTCAGGCCAACCTCCTTGACGTACGCGCCGCGGCCTGTCTCGATTCAAAACATGTGACGTTACGTCACTAAGTGGGAGCTGACGGAAGCGAAATTTTGCTGGGTTCAGTATCGAGCCAGTGTATTAATCGGACATACAACAAAGCTACTCTCACCCTTGAAAATGTCCTCCGCAGATGAGGACGAAATGTGGAATTTTAAAGTGAAATTCATTCGACCACGGCATAACAGCCCCGAATATTTTATTAATTGACAGTAATGAAAATTTGGGAATACACCTGACTACGTAATACGTATATGCGAATAATATTGTGAAATCGCAGGTTAATGTAAGCGCGAAATAAGCTGTTACAAACGTGAAATTTTGGTACTGTAATAAGCGGCGTAAAAACCAGGTTGTGTTGTATATGTGCCGAACGTCAGTATGTGGGATGGAGTTCCATGGCTGTGGCACTTGGTCGGTCAATATAGGGACGGTTAACGTTGATTGGGGATGACGCTGGAGTTTTCGTCCGATGATGTCCCGTATGTGCTCTATTCGAGACAGATCTGGTGAACGAGCAGGTCAAGGCAACACTGTGTAGAGCATGTTGGTTTGCAACAGCAATATGTTGATGAGCGTTATCCAGTTGAAAAACAGTCCCTGGAACGCTCTTTATGAATGGCAGAATAACAGGTCGAACATAGACATTCATAAATTTTGCCTAGAACAGCATACGGAAGCATGTGCTACAGAATTTCACAAAAAATCCTTCAATTTCACAAAAAATCCTTCATAATATTAAGTGTATATCGAGCACCTGCAGGTAACTTTAATCTGTTCGTAAACCACCTTGAAGCGCTATTGACCCATTTAACAACCAAAAACAAAGAAATAGTGGTTTCTGGTGATTTCAATGTATATTTCCTTAAAGACTCTCCCAGTAAGAACTTATTTGACTTAGTAACACTATCATTCTACTTAATTTCCACTGTAAAGTTCCCCACTAGAGTAGCCAATTGCTCACAAACAGCCATTGATAATATCTTTATAGAAAAGTCCAATGAACAAAATTATATTACAAAACCAATAGTCAATGGCCTCTCAGATGATGACATGCAGTTCCTTCTGTTAAATGTTAATACTAAACAGGATATAAAATCTGTTAAATCTGAGCTCAAGTGGGTAATCAATAAGCCAAAAATTGATTAATTTGGGAAACTCCTCAGAGAGACTCGCTGGACTGATGTTAACAGTGCTCATGCCATGAATGAAAACGATAACACTTTTGCTAATAAAGTGCTTACCTTATTCGAACACTGTTTTCGCCAAAAACTTACCAAGGTTAGAGAAAAGTCTACAAAGAAGCCATAGATTACTCAAGGAATAGGAGTATCTTGTAAAACAAAAAGAAAACTGTATCTGTCAATCCGAAACCCTTCCGGTGTTGATGATATAGCGCATTACAAGAAATACTGCAAAATATTAAAGACTGTAATACGGACATCAAAGGAAATATGTTACAAGGAAAAAATAGTCATATCAGATGAAAAATAAAGACAATATGGAATATAGTGAAGGAGGACACTGGCAGAACCAGACATGAAGAGGGACAAATAGCACTCAGAATAAATGATACATTGGTGACAGATGTGTGTAGTGTTGGAGAACCTTTTAACAAACATTTTATAACTGTTACTAAAAATATGGAGTTGTCAGGCTCTGTAGATGCTGCTACGGAATGCCTCAGACCAGGCATTTCAAGTAACTTCCATAATATGAATTTGACCGTCACTACCCTAGCAGAAATAATGTGCATCACAAAATCTTTAAAATCAAAAACATCTAGTGGGTATGATGAAATATCAACAAATCTAATTAAAGGATGTGAATCTGAGTTAAGTAACATATTAAGCTATCTGTGTAACCAGTCGTTTATCAGTGAAATATTTCCTGAATGGTTAAAATATGCTGAAGTTTAGCCACTGTTTAAGAAGGGAGATAAAGAAATAGCATCTAATTTCTGTCACATTTCACTTTTGACAGCATTCTCAAAAATTTTAGGTTAAGTAAAGTACAATCGGCTTTATAACTATCTTATCTCAAATAAGATACTGTTAAAGTCACAGTTCGGATTTCTAAATGGTTCTGATATTGAGAAGGTTATCTACACTTACAGTGAAAATGTGATTAATTAATTAGATAAAAAATTGCAAGCAACTGATATATTTTGTGACCAGTCAAAGGCATTTTACTGTGTAATTCACAATATCCTTTTAAGAAAATTAGAACATTATAGTGTAACAGGAAATGCTGCAAAATGGTTTCAATCTTATATCTCTGGCAGGAAACAAAGGGTTTTATTAGGAAAGAGACATGTATCAACTTATCAGGCATTATCCAACCTGGAACTAATTACATGTGGGGTCCCACAAGGTTCCTTTTCAGGCCCTTACTTTTCATTGTGTATATTAATGACCTTTCATCAGTAAAATTACCAGATGGTAAGTTCGTTTCGTTTGCCGATGATACAAACATTGAAATAAATAGCAACTCAAGTGTAGTCTTAGAAATATCAGCTAATAAAATATTTGTGGAGACTAATCACTAGTTCCTATCCAATTCTTTACAATGAACTTTGAAAAAACACACTACGCGCAGTTCAGAACTTGTAAGGGATGTCCCACGAGTGAATACCTAACATACGATGACAAGCAGATAGAACAAGTGGACAGTGTTAAATCCATGGGATTATAGCTTGATAATAAATTCAACTGGGAAAAGCGCACCACAAAACTGCTGAATCGTCTTAACAAATGTCTATTTGCAATGCGAATTGTGTCAGACATAGGGGGTATAAAAATGAAAAATCTGGAATACTACACTTACTTTCATTCCATAATGTCATATGGGATTATTTTTTGGGGTAATTCATCAAGCCAAGCTAAAGTTTTCCGGGCACAAAAACGTGCAGTAAGAGTTATATGTGGTGTGAACTCAAGAAAATCCTGCAGAAGCCTGTGTAGGGAACTAGGGATACTAACTACTGCTTCCCAATATATTTATTCTTTAATGAAATGTGTCATTAAAAATATATCACTTTTTCAAACCAACAGCTCAATTTGTGGAATCAATACTAGAAATAAGAATAATCTTCACAAGGGCTTAAAGTCACTTAGTCTTGTACAAAAAGGTGTGAATTATTCAAGAACACACATTTTCAGTAACTTGCCAGCAGCCATAATAAGCTGAACAAACAATGAAATTCAGTTTAAGAGAAGCCTAAAAGATTTTCGATGGATAATTCCTTCTACTCCATTGATGAATTTCTCAGTAGAACCAACTGATTCATATATATCTTCATCACAATTTCAGTGCAGCAATGTGTTCATTGTAAATAAGTGTGTGTGTGTGTGTGTGTGTGTGTGTGTGTGTGTGTGTGTGTGTAAGTACAATCTAACTTATGCACCATTTCAGTGCAGTAATGTGATCATTGTAAATAAGTATTAATGTAGTTGTATTACACGTTTATTGCCTTATAAATAAACAAAAAAACTTTTTTAGTTTAATTTCAGTGGATTAGTATTTGTAAAATTATCCTTTCATATAGTGTTCATTAAAAAATGACGATCATTCCACTTGGGATCTGTGGAATGGTACATTAGCTTATTTGTTTGAGCTGTAAATATCTGTCATGCATTGTTGTTTTTCTGACATGTTCTACATTCTTGAGAACCTCCTCACTACGGATCAATTCGAATGAAACTAGATCTAATCTAATCTAATCCGACATACATCTCATGCATTTACATGTCAGGCGTCCTGAGAGGGCACAGCACTACTGCTGAGTTGTGCCCGGTGTGGTACTTAAAAAGGAAGAGGCAGGTTACAAGTAGGGACTGCAATGTGCAGTAAGGTGGGCAGGAATAGGCAACCTATTAGGTAAAAGCTGACAAAACGCTTTAAAAGTTAAATAAAATAAAAACAAGTTGGAATTAAATGACTGACAGTGCAATGGTCCGCATATTTAATGTTGGAATTTCCTCCGAAAGCGGTAACACACTATGTCAGCTATCTGTACACAACATCAAAACTAAAGATAATAAATCTGCAACTGCAGATATTTCTAAAGGATGCTGCAGTGATTGTAACGCCTTTTATAGTGGAAAAGAGGCAGAAACTTTAAAATTAGAATCAGAATCAGACAGCAAACAGAAGTAATAGGAAGAATGGAATTCTGCATTTGCTTCTCACCAACAAAGCACAGTGTCTCTAATATTGCCAATAATCTCACTGTTTTGTATAAAAATGGAGAAATGTATCCGTATAGACATTTCTGAGAAAACAGAAATCTGCTGTCGTGTGCACCACAATAAGAGCGATGATCTTCACGAACAAAAAAGCCAGAAAATTATCGTTTTCTTGGATGACTTCCAAAATATGTTTCATGTATCATAATGTAATTTCTACGCTGTTACGTCTCCCTATATCATACAGTAGGTCCAAATATTCTGATCATGCCCAGATACTTATGACTATGTATCACATTAATAACGAGTTTGCATGGGGAGATATCCTTGGCTGCTTCCGTTAGTTTACTGTAGTTGTTTCCCATATAGACCTTTCATTCATCACAGGACCCCTTAGCGTCGTCTGCTGTCCTTTCTCGCTTCATAATGATACTTTTTAGAATTCTTTTTATTGTGCATCACCGTCAGTCATTTATTTTCTGTTTGTTTTGTATTTTATTTAACACCTAAAGCATTTGACCAACTTTTATCTCGTGACTTTTCGCTGCCTGCTTACCTACTTGCCCCCACCGGCCCCACCTCTAACTTTCCTCTCCTCTGCCTCTGTTTAAGTGCCTCTCGCGGCACGCATCATCACGTCTCCTGTGCCCACTCAGAAAGCCTGACATGTAAGTTAATGACACATATGTTGATATCCTGGATGCTAAACGAATTATTATGTTGTTTATATTACTAGGGTGTTTTTATTATGTTTGTTCACAAGTTGTCTTTCAGTATTATTTCACATATAAGATATATCCATTCGAATAAGAGACTAGTTCGTACTACATTTTCATAGATCATTGCTATTGTGAGGTGTGTGGATGATTTATTTTGAACATTTAAGGATCTGAGCTATAGTTGATGATACTTATTGCTACCGTTTGAGTAATTCTTTTACACTTTGCTGTTTGACACTATATACATACAACTAGATAATGGCGTCAGGGGCCCTAACCGGCTGTTACTTTAAGTAAAAAGACAATCAAAGTTGGTCTGGAGACGGTCTTTTTTTATGGGGTTCATCGAAAACCAGTTTTTGCTCTTTTGATGTTCAATTGGTAGTTCCCTAGTGGACTACCAGCCTCTGTCTCATAGAGCACACATTTTTATTGCGCAGCCTTGTTCTGAAACGGTATTTGACTTCTTGCTTCATCTCCTATTTGCTCGTATTGTCTGTTAAATTCTGATCGACGATGTTCAGGATAGCAAATTGATTGTGAATAAAACACACCAGAGAAAGGAAGGATAGCCGTAACCAGCGAGCGCAATATTGCTGCAGGATAGTAACTTATGTGAAGTTCCTTACTAGTCACATTTACATTTTCCCTTTTGACTTGCGTTGTTGAGTTCGGTTTGCAAGGTTGAAATAGAGTTTTCGGTGTTTGCTTCAGCCTTTTTGTGAGGCTCCTGCCATGTTTTCGGCCTCTAGCGTTGCCTGTTGTCATGTGAAATTGGAACCTGACTTCCGAGAAAGACAGATTTTTTCAGAGTTCTTGAAAGATATGCTATAGTTCTGTAGTGTTCTGTACAAATTTGAATAGTTCGGTAGAACCTTGAAAAAAATATTAGGAACATAGTTCTGAATAGCTGAATAGCTGTTGTACTTCAGAATGCACACCATTTTAAGTTCTTGCATTCGCTTGTAGGTCTAAAAGAATACATAAGTTAACAAACTTTGGAAGGCAGAATAGCTGGCTAAAATATAATCGTAACTTTTTAATTGATCGGATGTCGAACAACACCGTCCAACACTTGGAGTGGAAAATGAAAAGAGAGGAAAACAGAGAAAATAGAAAATGCCTCTATCATCTACCGCTTTAAATTCTTTCAAGCTGAGAAGATGTTTTAATTCCGGTTTAGAGTACACTTTTATGTGTGTTATGGTTCATAAACATCAGTTGCACTAGAGCGACGGCTGCTCAAGGACACCAGCTGAACGGGAGTAACAATACTGTTGTAACGAGCGCGAGTAGTGTTGTTTTGTGGTTCTTATTTTCTTATAATAACACTATTTTTAGCCATAATATTTTATTGACATTATTACACCTTACATGTTTCGGCTTTGTATCATTTTCAGTAGATCTACAACTAAGGGGTATCCATGAGAAACATGTGATTATACTCACAATAGTGAATACACCATGACAAACAAATGAATCTTAACATTAACTCAAAAATATAATGCAATGTTTCGTGCTTACGAAACAGAAAAATGAATTTGTTTAGTTCATATAGACACACAGTATCTCATCAAACTTAATATAACGATATATGAGTAAAAACTCAATAGAATGTGATCACAAAAGCTTTAAGTGAAGAAGACTGTCAGATGGCACACAAAACATAATGCTTATGATATATAATATTTTGGCATTAAAAAAAGGAATTTGCATTTGGTAATCATCATACAACCCTGAATAACTTATGTCCATGTACAAACTTTTTAATAATATTAATTGAAAGTATTTCTTAAGGATACCTGTAAAAGTTTACGTGTATGTGGTCAAAGCTAGATGGTGCTGATGTATAACAATAGCTACAGTGTTAATGAATACAGCGTGGAGGAATTTAATTTAGATAATTACAGATCGTAATTAATATTCATACAAATATAGCCACTGAGGAATACATATGTACAGATATGGTCAGACATGATCAGTGTTGTACACCAACAGACACTTTAAATTAAAATAGTGAAGTTATAGCCTGGCGTGTCATGAATGACCGTAGTGTCTGACGTGTATCAGCTGATGGTGGCTAATGCTAAGGGCATAAGAAAAGAATAACAGGAATGGATTATGCGTATCCATCACGGATATTTTAGAGACGTGACTGCAAACTGAATGTAAATAAGTTATATAAAACTGCAACCAGTGACTTTTTGAATAATTATGTTTTATTACATGAACTGGTTTCCGAACATTTTCAGATTCATCTTCAGATGGTTCTGGAAGTTACATCATTATTTACAGCATAATGCTGGGTGCTGGCTCTATGACAAAAAGATGGAACATGCTTTAATGTATCGCCATGACTGTTACTCATCTGTCGACATGGATGTAAACTTAGCTTTTTACTTACTGCACTGAATGGGCGGCTTTTTTCTGTTAGCGACCATCTGTCTGCCACCATTTTGATGTCCAGTTGTTATATCACTACACGCACTTTCACACAAACGATATTAATTTACACTCTGACAGCGAGACTTTGCCAGCATCCAGCATGCGCTCCACAACTGTTCCTGGCGACAAAGATCTTAACAAAAAGATATGGCATAGGCCTACTTTGCACAGATATGTAATTTTTTCTTTTCTACATGTATTAAAGTCGATATAAGGGCAAATATTTCATAAGACTGGTGATAACATGAGAGCAGTCAGGGTGGGTCAATTCAGGAGAACTTAGAGTATCATCCCTCGGAAAACACTCTGTCAGGGAAAAATGATTCCACCGCAGTTTGATCAGTTAACTGTAGGCGCACCCACCATATAGATCTAATGATGTTCCCTTTGTCTCCAGTGTCATCGTCAATCGATGAATGTAGTGTATACAAGTGGAACACTCTAAAAACAGTCGTTCACATGTCTTCAAGGGAACTCTAAGTCAAAATGTCTCACATAAAATATGTGCTCTCCCACAGAATATCGACATATCGTCAAAATAAAATACTTCTGGAAAAGGGAAGTCGCACGGAACACCACAAACAGCACGCCAAGCTGCACCGAAACACGAGACCCGCATATAACTCGCGGAACCTCATTGTTGACACGCTTCACATACATAGCCACGCCGACGAGATGCATAAGAGTATCTTCCTGGAAATCCACCGTTCTGTCAGCAACATTCACGAACATGCAGCGCCATGCTGGATAGTGTATAAAGGTGGGGAGGTCACTTCCAGCACCTACTGGAATGCATCTTCATTTCTCATCCGGCCGCAGTGGCCGAGCGGATCTATGCGCTTCAGTCCGTAACCGCGCTGCTGCTAGGGTAGCGGGTTCGAATCCTGCCTCGGGCATGGATGTGTGTGATGTTCTTAGGTTAGTTAGGTTTAAGTCATTCTACGTCTAGGGGACTGATGACTTCATATGTTAAGTCCCATAGTGCTTAGAGCCATTTGTACTATTTTTGATCATTTCTGAGTCATGAAGGTATTTCATATACGAATGTGGTCTCATATCCTCTTTTGTTAAGACTTTGATAGCACCTTTGCTGGGGTGCCTTACGAATTGGACACCATGTAGTCTGTAGGCGTAATG
Organism: Schistocerca gregaria; assembly: GCF_023897955.1. NCBI lineage: Eukaryota > Metazoa > Arthropoda > Insecta > Orthoptera > Acrididae > Schistocerca > Schistocerca gregaria. The sequence goes on from NC_064931.1 coordinate 361,790,012, forward strand.
GCGAAATCGCGACACCATTGATACGCGTGAATGTGCATAATCCTGCTAACCCTGCTGGAAAATGTCACTCCCGAGGCCTAAGCTGAACGCAACTTGTGATTGCAGGAACATATAGGTGCGATATCTCTCTCTCTCTCTCTCTCTCTCTCTCTCTCTCTCTCTCACACACACACACACACACACACACACACACTCACACACATACTTACTCGTCTCTCGTACCACTGCTAGGAGTACACAGTAACAAATTCGCTGGCCAATGACACAAAGACAGAGACGTACACTACATCCGAATATACTGCATAAGCCGCAAACTACATAACGGTGTGTGGCGCTGGATACTTCGGGTGCCTATTTCCATCTCTTACTTACACTGGAAAAACGAGGCCGCTAATCCTCTTTACCAGCTCAAATTTCTTTGATTTTTCCGTTATGGTCATTTGACGATGTTTATATGGGATTGTGTAATTTTAGTTTCTGCCACTGCTGTTTAATGGCCATTTCTACGACGCTCCCGCTCTCTTTCTCGTGCTTACTAATCGAACTGGTCTAGAAAAAAAAAAATTCAAATGGCTCTGAGCACAATGGGACTTAGCATCTATGGTCATCATTCCCCTAGAACTTAGAACTACTTAAACCTAACTAACCTAAGGGCAGCACACAACACCCAGTCATTACGAGGCAGAGAAAAGGTCAAGAAACATGCAAACTCCTCTTTGCGTCTTCTCTGTTAATCGTAAATGATTGCTTACCAAGATTCTGCAGTTATTTGGAACACTGTCGTGTGTATCCAAATAATCAGTACAATCGACATCAATAGGCAACGGTGGCCATCCGGTGTGCCCCTTTTTGACATCACAACTAGCGGCTACAGTGTTCAGTGTGATATCTGTCGATCTAGAAACTCCAAATCTCCTTTCGGGAAGTTCCTGACAATCGTGTACACTGCCTGTGGGACATACAGTGATGGTAACATTGTTGCCAAGCGAAACAGCTAAATAGAGCAGGGTTCGTCAGTTGTACAAATGATCTTCACTTTGTGCGGCTTGCGGAAAGCACTACGTGCCCAAGCGCTACTTGTGAATGCTCTTACCTATCAATAATCCCGGAACGACCAATCAGTCTGGTCCGAATGGTCTAAATCAGGGTCGACCACAGAGTGCCGAAATTCACGTCGGCCGTGTCTGTTGCCCACGTGCGCAACGTGGACCTACCAGTCTCGACTTTGCTCATTCCTTCTTGGAACAACCAGGTACAGCGCCCCATTTTATTTAATACTGCGGTGTGGTATTTTTTAGACGGCACAAATCTCTTCAGTTCCGCAGAGTCGAGTTGTGAGTTCTGTTCACCTTCGCTGTTTACTCATGGTATGAAGGACGTTCACAAGTCCTGTGGATATTTGCACATAAAGAGGCAATCTAGATATCTATCATCATAAGCACTTAGAAATGAATGAGAATGGCGGAAGAGAGGGGTGAGCTTCCTCAGTATCTGTTAAGCAGCTACGTAAGTGATGGGCACTGGAAATATGATATGAAACTATATTACAATACCACGCAGAATGAATTTAAAGATTTAGTTGACACTGAAAGAGAAAAAAATTACAACGATTGACAGAGTTGATTCGTTGTCCAGTAAATCGAGGAGCACTTTCTGCTGAATTTTCCAGCATGCAGTACATGAAGAATTTGGTGGTATGAATAGTAACATTTATGTAGCTGCACACATAATTCCACTGTCAGTTGCAACAGTTTTTTATGGAATTGAATGAAGAGCATGGAGACTCATATATTACTGTAAAGTACTTTCATTAAGTCATGGAGCATGCCTGAAACGATTTTTCGATGAAAAAAACTCGAAGGAAAAAGAAGTGCAGGAACGAAAATTGGAACATCCAGAATGAATTTCAGACCTGGCATTTTAAGTGGGTTTGACAGCGCACTGCTCACATTAAGACACTAGAAGGTGTGAAACAACCTATGCTGATTTCTGGTTTGATGGAGATGCGTTTAAAACGAAAATCGCACTGAGGAAGAGAAATTCTGATAAAAAAACAAAGTCAGTTTCCCTAAGCCCCTTGTCTCTGGCGTTAAACAGAACGCGAGGTTTGAAGAATTTCTTGCGGACTTGAAAACATTACACCGATAGTTTTCTAGCGGTTCTGAGAACACTGCAATCTTACAATCTTACATCTGGTTTCGAATTGTTGCCGAGACCGTTTGCCATTTAAGTTGAAAGCACCCCTGTGCACGTCCAGATGTTACTGATTGACCTGCAAGGTAATTCCCGTTTTGATTACAAATCCTTTTACGTTAAAACTGTCTAGGCTGTCTACATTGCTACTACATAAAAATTGTGTTACGTCTTCAACGAGCCAAAAAAAACTGTAATTTCTTGTTTTTGTTTTTGATATGTGTTGTTGAGAAATATCAAACATAAAACTAAGTCATATGCAGCCCGACTGTACTGTCATTTAAATGCAGCGCATTTACGTTTATCCCTGGAAGCGCTCAGACAGCGTACCGAGACCGTAGGGGAAATGTACCACCCAGACTGAGAGCTGCAGCAGTAGTGCCTGGACATTTGCTACGAGTCGAAATCTCGGTCAGATATTCTTCTGTAGTCCATGTCAGCCCATGGAACTGAGATAATTGCGCTGACGCTTCTAAAATATTATTTATAGTTTCAATAGCATTAGTAGCGATATCTGATTGAGATTTTCTTAAGTGCCATAAGATTTTCACATAAGAACACTTCGATAAATATGACAATGGTATCGTATTCGGGATGTCAGGAGTTCAGATTCTTGTCTGGTCAACCAAATTTAGATTTTCCGTGATGTCACCAAATCGATTAAGGAGAACGCCGGGGTAGTTCTTTGGGAAGGGTGTGTCCGATTTCCTTCCTCATCCTTCCCAAATCCTCGTTCCTGCTGTGTCTTAGATGACCACGTACTTGACGGGACACTAAACCACGACCTTCCTTCCTTTTCTGCTCAGTAAACAAAGTGAGTACTAAGATTTTAGGTACAGTGTACGTTGTTCTAAAATCATCCGTTGATGTTGCTGATCGATTCTGTAACGTGTAACGAAAACACACTGCTCGCCCACAAATGGCATGATCACAAATCCTGTTGCGGCAATGAAAAATCATTTGGAAAATACACTGAACAGATTTTGCTGAAAGATTCTGTTATAAGTGACTTTACCAAGGTCAGATCTGACAGGTCGCTGGCGGTGAAAGACTATCTCTAAAGTGGTGATGTTCCGTCGAATATTCAGTAGTTTCCGTCACTGATACGCGCACAAGTTATAACGAAACTTCTAGCCGAATGTGTTAGTGGCAACGAATTCGTTCAAGAACAAGCATGTGTTCAAAACACTTGCGCAGTAATCTGGAACTGATGGCACAGATCTTTCATAAGCAACCTCCTTTGTAGACTGATCACATTTTCCCAGTATTCTACCAATGATCCTAAGTCCACCACTTACTTTACCTAACAGTGACCATACGTTATCATTCCATTTCATATCTCTACAAATTATTATAATCAAGTATTTGTGTCAGTCGACTGGTTCCAGTTGTTAGTCATTGACATTGTGCTCATATAGGACACAGCATCTTTTTCGTTTTGTGAAATGAACCATTTTATATTTCTGTACAATTAAACAACATTACCGATCTTTACAACACTTCGGAATCTTCAATGATCTGAATGAATGTTTTTGCAGTTGTCAGATAGTATTTCGGTATGGCTAACTGCATTATTTGCATTATGTCTGAGTATACTACTTATATCCATCAGCAACGGGCCGAACAATATCCGTGGGTAACGTTTGAAGTTACTGCTACATCAGTCAATGACTCTTCATACAACATAACGTCCTCCCTACTAATAAATTCTCAGTTCAGTCACAAATTTCATTTGATAGCCGATATGATTGTACATTCGTTAGTAACCACTGGTGTGGTACTAGGTAAAATGCTGTTCGGAAGGACGAAATCTTCATCGACCTCACTGCTTTGATCCATGGCTTTCACAATGAAACGTGAGAAAAGCGAGAGTTAGAATTCGTATGGCTGATGTTTTCGGAGTCCATGCTGGTTTATGCTCAGAAGATGTTCTAAGATTATATAACAGGGCCGCGCCCGTGAGCTTCCTGTGAGGTAACTGTGGGCATGTGCATCACTGTGGGGGCGCAATGTCTGTGTGTGTGCGTGTGTGTGTGTGTGTGTGTGTGTGTGTGTGTGTGGGTGGGTGGGTGGGAGGGTGGGTGGGTGGATGCGCACATCGCATTCTCTTACCTGCCAGCATGACTGAAGGGTGCCGTTAATAGATAATCGAATGCTGATACTCGAGTTTGTAGCTACATTAGTATTCTTTGCAATGTAATTATTGCTGTACATTCTAAAACAACATCTCGAAAAAACAGCTTACTTCACGAAAACGCAACACATTGCCATAATAATACCCCAGCTTTTCCAGGAAGGATTTAATCTGTCGATGTCCCAAATTGTGCGATCTCAGTTTATTTAACTCTTTCTACAACAAACTTCACGACGCCATTAACTCTGGAACATTTTGCAACTAGATTAGCGTGATGTCGAGCACAGTGTCTGATTCTCCTTCTGAACATCAACTTGTTACACCTTGTTCATTGTTCAGTAGCGAAGCAACGACACCAGAGTTTTGGCCGCGCTGGGTAGCCGCGCGGTCTAGGGCGCCTTGCACGGCCCGCGCGGCTCACTCGTTCGGAGGTCAATGACAATAATATCAATATAACTCATATTTGCATTAATGCGGGAATTGAAATGGGCAGTACCAATCGACTTCCCTTAGTAAAGAAACATTACAGTTCTGAGACATATTTTCCAACATTTTACTACTGCAGTCGTTGAAGGCTTCACACCTTGCCCTCTTGACAGCGTAATCCATTTCATTCACCATCTGCAAGTATGACCGTACGCGTTGTTTTACGATAATTGTGCTCTAGTCTCTGTTTCCTTAGAGGTTTCTTTACAGCGACTATATCCAGTGGTGGATCCTTCCTACCATGAAGTATTCTACCAATTACATATCTTTTCGACAGTTTTTCTACCTTATCTGTTCAGAGATAAATGTCTAAAGTTCCCCGTTGGACTATGACATAACTGTCTCTTTATCTAGACAGCTGACTATATAGATCTTTCTACACGTTTTATTTGGACATGCTCAGTGAGGTTACATGTATTTGTTGTCATCAGATGCTATACATTTCCATTGCGAGGGGGCTTCCGAACTATCTACTCCGGGTAGTTCTCAGAGCAGGAATTTAGTAACACTTCATTCGCGGCTCAGAATTTTGAAACCTGTACTTCGTTAGTTGGTAAAAAGTACCGCTCGTGGAAAATTCCTTCCATGAATCTTGCAAATGAGAACCGGAAAGCTCGTCCACGACCTCCAGGTCTTGACAGGCGGTAAACACAAAAGCGACAGACGCCATTTGTTAGGCATGTAAAGCAAGTGCTAAGGAAAGGGGCTGGCGAGGCCCGCGCGCTGACGTGCTGCTATGCGACCACCGCGTAGTTGCAGCTACGTGATTTGCGTGCGCCAGCGGCCGCTGGGACCACCGGGCGAACGGCCCCGCGGGAGTAACCCGGCGTTTTCACACATAAGCGCTCTGAGAAACACACCCCACCTAACAACTGCACTCTGGATTCCTGCCGCACGCGCCTCCGCCTGCGCTCGTGCTCTGTGTGGCCAAGGAGACGCATGACTCATCCTGTCAGATGCTCTCATCTTCCCGGCTGTGGTGGGAGCTGGGCGGTGGGCGGCGTCGTGATCAGGCACTCACTTCCTGACTCGCTTTCTATATCTTCGGGACGCTTTATTCCGTGTCTCAATAACTAGTAAGTGGAACATTGTCACGTCTTTGATTTAAAAGCATGTACCCCAAGCATGTTTCATAAAAGAAATGTCTACAAGCAGTAAATACGATAAAGCACTAGCACTCCGTCTTCAGGCCACAAGTGGCCAACCGGGACCATCCGACCGCCATGTCATCCTGAGGTGAGGTTGCGGATAGGAGGGGCGTGTGGTCAGCACACCGCTCTCCCGGTCGTTATGATTGTTATCGTTGACCGGAGGCGCTACTATTCGGTCGAGTAGCTCCTCGATTGGCATCACGAGGCTGAGTGCACCCCGAAAAATGGCAACAGCGCATGGCGGCTGGATGGTCACCCATTCAAGCGCCGGCCACGCCCGACAGTGCTTAACTTCGGTGATCTCACGGGAACCGGTGTATCCACTGCGGCAAGGCCCTTGCCAAATACGATAAACTCTACACAAATTATGCGTCTGCGGATGTTGCGGATTTCAGCCGAGCGAACAACCTTAAGGCAGTTCCTCCACAAGAGACACCCAGAAGCCTGTTCACCATAGTACCCGTCAAATACTCAACGGAAACGAAATTAAGATCGACTACGCTCCAGGAGAGCGTAATAGAAAACATATTTACTCAGTATATATGAAAGAATTATAGAATGGAGCCCACAGAAGTATCATATTGTTTACTTGTGAGTCAGTGGCATGGCTACGGCAAAGAAGGACCACATTGTTTTTTCATTTGTGAAATCGGGTGTGCAAGCCATGGCGTCACAAGCCACGTCTGGTATCTACGATATCGTCATCAAACGTGACAAGCCACGCCCATTTTTCAATGACGCAGTAATCACTGCGTGACTTCATGTTGTGGGGTAATTCTAAAAATCTTGACGAAACAGAAAGTGAGTATGTAGCCGGCATATGCAAAACTATCCAAATAATCTGAAATTCTTTGTGCCTTATTCAAAGCGATTTGAACAATTTGTATTACTTAACAAAATCACGTAAGAACATACACAGATACACAAGCACACACACACACACACACACACACACACACACACATATACAGGGTGGTCAGAAAATGTGTGAAGTGCTTGTAGGGATGTTACAGGGCAGGTTGTTCTGAGACATAAATGTTAAGAAAGAAATTCGGTACGTTAAGCGTTGAAGTTAGTCAATCAGATCGTCGCGTGCGTAAATTCGTTTCAGCTAACGAGTCAAAGCACTCGCTGGGCAACACCGCCCCCGGCAGGCCGCTTGAATGCGAGCACGCGATGCCCCGAGTGGCTAAATTCTACGTTAAATAACTCGGAAACGGAGCAACGTATCGATTTTCTTTCTTAACATTTATGTCTCAGTACAACCTGCCCTGTAACATCCCTACAAGCATTTCACACTTTTCTGACCACCCTGAATATTTCGTAACGTTCCACCTCATATTTGATTTTCTCCCTCTCTGTTTTATATTTCACTGAAAAAATGTGTCAAATACTGTACTGCCAAATCATTAAATTTCGTCTCTCTCTATGTTCAGCTGCTTCAGCTTGTTTGTTGATTACAATAAAGTCAGCAACAAGCAAAAGACCTTCTCGAAAAGAGAGGTCAACAATAAAATATTTCTTAATATAATACATTACCGATCGATTGGGTCAAATCAAACAAACATGCTCTAAATATTAATTTTCTTATAAAAAACCCTACACACCGAAGAACAATTAGATGTAGACTTATTTGACTGCACACAATTGAAGCCAGTCAGCAGTAAAATATTCAGAGCCGAAACTATATAGAGGCAGCGTTTTGTCTGAAATGGTTCACTTGATAGCTGCAAGTGAATGCTGAGACTGTGAATGGGCTTTTACGGCAAAAGTCTCCTAAATTTTCCTTCCAGTGTTCAGTTTTTTTCTGATATAACTTGTTCAATATCATCTCCAGCATCATCTTTATCGTAATTAAGCCCTTCATACCAGTGATCTATAGTTCTTAATGAAAGAACAATATCATGAGATAATTCACTTACAATCACGATCTTAATTCGATTGTAATTATAATTAACTGTGCACTCTTATAAATTTCAGTGAAGATGAACCTAACCTGAATGCTTGTTCTCTCATTATTCTCCAGCAACATGTACAATTTGATATTTGCATTACATCCGTGTTATCTTCCTCCTCATCCTCCTCCACCTTCACTTCCTCCTCTTCCTTCTTCTTTTCCTCCTCCTCCATTGTGAGCTCAGTTACTATTAGAAACAACCAGTGTCATGAGATAGTGTGTTTATAAACACGATCTTAGATCGAATTTAATTTTAACAAAGCGCGAACTGTTACAAATTTCAGTGCAGGTGAACTTAACGCTCAACGGTTGCGCTCTCCTTATTCTCATAATGACACCTATGATTTAATGACGGTATTGTAAAATACCTTCCTCCTCCATTATGATATCTTTAGCTGTTAAAAGAAAAGGACACATCATGGGATATTACAAATACGATATTAAGTCAATGAAATCTGGAATTTTGCCTTGAACTGAAGTGAAACATGGGCGATAAGCAATTCAACCACGAAGAGATTAGGTTTTGAAACAGTGTGCTACAGAAGAATTCTGAGGGTTAGATGTGTTGATCGCATGGCTCGTAGCTGAGAGAACGTTAGCTCAACAACCTGCCCATCCAGACTGCGGCTGGATCTGCAGCTGATGTTCCCGTCAAGATGGCAGAAGAATGTTGGTGTCCTCGCGGCGAAAGCCAACTCATATCGGAATTCCGGTCCCAAATCCAGCTTTTGCTGACACATCCAGCCTGGCCAAATGCCCAGCTTTTACACAAAACAGGGCAGGTCTTGTTCTGGCTAAGGTCACATATGCGACTGCTATGTGCTGTCGAATCGTCTCGAAACGCCGTTCACTGCCCCACCACCCGTTATCATAAAAAATTGTTCAAATGGCTCTGAGCACTATGGGACTCAACTGCTGTGGTCATCAGTCCCCTAGAATTTAGAACTACTTAAACCTAACTAACCTAAGAACATCACACATCCATGCCCGAGGCAGGATTCGAACCTGCGACCGCAGCAGTCGCACGGTTCCGGACTGCGCGCCTAGAACCGCGAGACCACCGCGGTCGGCCCCCGTTATCATAGTTGTACAGCTGTTGGCATAGCGTAAGCGCTAAGCTAGCCGATGTCTGCAAGCGTATGGATTTTGGCATTGAGTCCTGGCTTGCGCCCACGCAATCCCACTCCTCCCCTCTTGGAATAATTCGGCCTACCGCATTCGAAACTGGATAAAGCATGGCTAAAACAGAGGTGCAGTTACCTTACAGTTTAGTCAAACCCACAGTCCAAACACAAGTCCAGTGTACATATTTTCCCAATCACTGACTCTCCGGTTCTTGATTCCCGCACTATCTCACTTCAATTCCCCACACTACATCCCTTCAATTCCACAAGACTCAGTCACTTCTTCACTCGTTCCGACCCCGTCTACATGGGCACAGGCGAAATCATGGTAATGGAGGGATCTAGACAACTCTAAGGTTGAGGTAGCAATAAACAGTGTCTATTGTCACTAAGATGGTGAATGCGACCGACGTCATAGTTCCTTCTGCAGTGATATTTGGTATGGTGTTTCTTCACATATCGAAGCAGTTGTTCCGACGATACTCAGTCACTCTTAGTGGTGAAAAGTTCGCCCATGGAGGTGAGAAGGGTTGGGCTCAGATGACATTAAGGTAGGTCTGGTTTTCTTAAGGCTAAATTTGGAAGGGAAGGCGCAGTAAGTAAAGTACAGAGTACCTCGTGTTGAGTATTGTGGTTCCAGAGATGATGGTCGGTAACCGAAAGGTAGGTCGAGAAACATCTCACCTAGTACCATTGATTAGCAACCCTCACCATTTCAGTACTCAACATTGTGTGCTAGCGAGGCATTCGTAGTTAAAGCAGGTGCAGATGATGATTACATGATCTGCTACTGGAAAGAGCCAATGCGACCCAACTTTTAGGAAGAACACATATTTTCGCAGCAATTATCTCCCTACGATACTCGAACACAGGTTTTTCAGCACGGAACAGATTAGGGTCACATGATCGCAGTATCGTATACAGGTTCTTACAAAAAGGTACAGCCAAACTTTCAGGAAACATTCCTCACACACAAATAAAGAAAAGATGTTATGTGGACATGTGTCCGGAAACGCTTAATTTCCATGTTAGAGCTCATTTTAGTTTCGTCAGTATGTACTGTACCTCCTCGATTCACCGCCAGTTGGCTCAATTGAAGGAAGGTAATGTTGACTTCTGTGCTTGTGTTGACATGCGACTCATTGCTTTACAGTACTAGCATCAAGCACATCAGTACGTAGCATCAACAGGTTAGTGTTCATCACGAACGTGGTTTTGCCGTCAGTGCAATGTTTACAAATGCGGAGTTGGCAGATGCCTATTTGATGTATGGATTAGCACGGGGTAATAGCCGTGGCGCGATACGTTTGTATCGAGACAGATTTCCAGAACAAAGGTGTCCCGACAGGAAGACGTTCGAAGCAATTGATTGGCGTCTTAGGGAGCACGGAACATTCCAACCTATGACTCGCGACTGGGGAAGACCTAGAACGACGAGGACACCTTCAATGAACGAGGCAATTCTTCGTGCAGTTGACGATAACCCTAATGTCAGCGTCAGAGAAGTTGCTGCTGTACAAGGTAACGTTGACCACGTCACTGTATGGAGAGTGCTACGGGAGAACCAGTTGTTTCCGTACCATGTACAGCGTGTGCAGGCACTATCAGCAGCTGATTGGCCTCCACCGGTAAACTTCTGCGAATGGTTCATCCAACAATGTGTCAATCCTCATTTCAGTGCAAATGTTCTCTTTACGGATGAGGCTTTATTCCAACGTGATGAAAGTGTAAATTTTCACAATCAACATATGTGGGCTGACGAGAATCCGCATGCAATTGTTCAATCACGTCATCAACACAGATTTTCTGTGAACGTTTGGGTAGAAATTGTTGGTGATGTCATGATTGGGCCCCATGTTCTTCCATAATGTTGCTTAAAATCCGTCTTGATTGCGATTTTTTTAAATTTATTCATATGACCGGTTTTGGTTCATTTAGAACCATCTTCAGATCTGATATTTCAGTTACAGGAGTAACCCGTCCAAATCCATGAATTTTCACATGCTACGTCACATCTAATTGCTGGATTTGGACGGGTTATTCATGTAACTGAAATATCAGATCTGAAGATGGTTCTGAATGAACCGAAACCGGTCATATGAATTAATAAAAAAAAAATTGCAATCAAGACGGATTTTAAGTATCATTATAAAATCACTGATTGCTGTTACCCCATAAGACATTATGTCTGTTTTTGCAAAACCATGTTCTTCCACCTTCGCTCAATGGAGCACGTTATCATGATTTCATAGGGGTACTCTACCTGTGCTGCTAGAACATGTGCCTTTACAAGTACGACACAACATGTGGTTCATGCACGATGGAGCTCCTGCACATTTCAGTCGAAGTGTTCGTACACTTCTCAACAACAGATTCGGTGACCGATGGATTGGTAGAGGCGGACCAATTCCATGGCCTCCACGCTCTCCTGACTTCTACCCTCTTGACTTTCATTTATGGGGGCATTTGAAAGATCTTGTCTACGCAACCTCGGTACCAAATGTAGAGACTCTTCGTGCTGGTATTGTGGACGGCTGTGATACAATACGCCATTCTCCAGGGCTGCATCAGCGCATCAGGGATTCCATGCGACGGAGGGTGGATGCATGTATCCTCGCAAGCGGAGGACATTTCGAACATTTCCTGTAACAAAGTGTTTGCAGTCATGCTGATACGTTCTGTTGCTGTGTATTTCCATTCCATGATTAATGCGATTTGAAGAGAAGTAATAAAATGAGCTCTAACATGGAAAGTAAGCGTTTCCGGATACATGACCACATAACGTATTTTCTTTCTTTGAGTGTGAGGATTGTTTCCTGAAAGTTTGGCCGTACCTTTTTGAAACACCCTGTATATTACTTTTTCAGGACAGGCGGTAAGTCGCACGACCAGCGCTGAAGCAACTGAGTGGTGGCGAGTAGAGATGAGAAATGAAGCGAGTACGAGACGATAGTAATGTTCTTGTTGCATTCTTCACAAATCAAGGCACCACTGTTACTTCGGTGCTGATGGGTTTTCTTCTCTCCCGCCGTAGTTCCGCGAGTATGACGAGTCTGAGAACTGGATCTGAGGTCACTTCCGACTCGTCAACTTGTTCCGTCTCACTGAAGTGTGCAATAGTGTAAGGCCAGTTGTGGCTTATTGTCAGTACGGAACATGAATACACGATCTTGCTGCTGCAAAGTAGCACTGACAGTGTGAAATAAAAGATTTTCGATGTCACATTGGCTTAAACCAAGCTGTGTTTTATGAGCCTGTGGAGGGTGTAAGACGAAAGTTAGTTGATGCACGGTACACAACCCCAAATATGTTCCATCGGAAGAGGAGTGATATTTGGAAATACGTTTCACTCTATAGTCCACGAGAAACGAGAAACATACAAATGTCGTCCAATGCAAACAAGATGTTTTTACCATTGTGTATTCCACCTCCAATACGAAGAAACATAAGAGTTTTATCAAATGAGAACTGGACACAGAGAAACTTCACTCTTATATCCTAGCGACAAGAAAAAAAGATAATTCTGTATTTTGCTCGTCCTGGCTACTTGGGTCTGTGGGCTAACACTCTTCAATATTCGACCTCCTGCATCTACGTAGCCTCTCTTCTATTGGACTCATGCATAGTAACTTTGTAAGCCTGTGAAGGATGATCTTGACTGGTGTCATTCAATAGCATTTTATCCTGATTAATGAACTGCTATTTCCCGAAGATCTTCTCCAACTGTAGAATTTTGTTTTCTACTGCCCATGGATTGAAGTCGTTTCTTCAGGCCTACCAATGGTAAGACATGGTATGACAGTAGTACATCTGATTCCCGAGTAACAGTACGCTGTAAGTCCAGGGAACCTTAAGAACCTCTTTCATCTTGTAATTGCACAACAGATCAAGACCGACACAGTGGTGATGGCTCTCAACTTCATAATTCTCTTCATCCGGTACTCAGTGGCCAACAGTGATTCTCTGTGTATTAATACAGGGGTGCATCTGGACCATGCCCTAGGGGAAGAGACACACTGTTAACTTGCTAGACTACCCTGTGGCCATTGGACGTGTGGATACATTTCAGTACTCCAGGGGTGTCGTGTTCCTATCGCCTGATTTTAATCTTTCTTCCTTACCACTTCCCTATTTCATGTCAAAGGGCCTGATGGCAACACATGTAGTACTTCAAGGGCGCCCTTAGATGGACAGACTCACAGTTCATGTACAATCGTTTGGAGAATCAAGAGCAGCAGTCTTATATTAGCCAGAGAAATAATTTCAATAACTTGATAAGGTCCTAAGTACCATGTAACAAATTTCTTTTTTTCCCATTTGAGATGTAGGGGTTAGTCACTATCTGCTGTGATATTTCGGTAGCTTTACGTTTCCTCTTTGCATGCCCTTTAGTCAATCAAGGGCTCTGGTGTGCATCTTCTGAACCTGCCACCATATACACGTCAATCCCATTGCAAAATGTCGAATGGGTGTTACACCTTCAACAGGGGATGGTTTGCACAATTAAAAACAGGATTGTACATTATGCCCATTAACAACTTCGTGTGTAGTCAGTGCTACATATGGTAGTGAATGTCCCACTCACTATGGTGACTATTTACATAACAAAATAATAGTTTTCGTATTGTTCAGTGTACCTATACTAGCGTCCCATTCACTAGTGCGTGCATGCGCTAGTTCGTATCTCCATAATTTGCAAATGTCGATACAGTTGTCTCACCAGTTCAAAAGAAAGGTCATGTCCTGCTCTGTTATCATGGTCTCTGACAACCAAAACTGTAATAATCAGTGATCAACTATTGCCTCAGCTACAGTTTCTGCTTGTTGGTTCAACACAGCAATCATGGGCCCATATAGCGAACAATGGGCAGTTGTTGTCAGGACGGACAGTGTACCCACTGGTGTCTATGCAAATTGACCAAGAGTATCCATACTTATAATTTAGAATGGTCTTATTGCCACAGGTTACCTTTTCAGTAGAATCTGTTGATGACTGAGTTCAACTTTTGGAGCACAACATACACAGTATTTGACATATTGTAACTTTGGTGTTTTCCACCAATAATTTGCCGCAGGACACTGTTCTGTAGCTCATCAGCCTCCATGCACTGTCACAATAGAGCCATGACTCTCCCTCATACCTCATTTCATAAACTGGCCCAAACGATGATGCAGCAGCCACATCTTGTTTATATAATACTCTGACGTCGGCACGGAATTGAGGTTGTGTCATGAATGGTTGACAATCTCTGTCAGTGACTTGGGTCTTTTACCACACGTCTGCTGCATGATCTGTTGTAACCTCAAAATGTTGGCCATGGAACTAGCAACAGGAATAAGTGGTCCAGTATATAAAGTGAGAATCTCATTTTCAGTAGTTGAGTCTATTTTCAGCCCTTTTTTTGTCAGTTTAGAACCGTTACCTATCGGATGTTCAGCTCTATCGCTTCCCTGACTCAGTATGATCCACAAGGCACGACTTCTTGCATCAAATCAAATGTGTGTGAATTCCTAAGGGACCAAACTGCTGAGGTCATCAGTCCAGAGACTTAAACACTACTTAGGCTAAGAACAGCACACACACTCATGCTAAGGGAGGACTCGAACTGCCGGAGGAAGGGGCTGTGCAATCCTGCTTGCTTCAAGTGATAATATAAATTGTTTCTGCTAGTTCAGGACTAGTCCTAAATCTCTATCTAATTCCTTCTCCACCAACATTTTCAAATTAGCTAACAGTGCAACTCATGGTAGCTCTGCTACCAGTGAACCAAAATAACTACCCAGCTTCCATCAACCTCTCTTACCTAGGGTAAACTGTTGGAAATAAAACACTGTGCCATGTCATATTCTTCATTTTCTGTCAAGGGCCCAAGCACATACAATGTGTTAACTAGCATATTCACTCCTACATCCACTTAGACTGTCTTTCCTGTATCTGTCGCTATTGCATAAAGTGAGTCGAGTCTGAGAGACCTTCTACACAATTGGTCAGCATCCATAATACATGTGGCGTGACTTCCGTTTGTTTTATCTTTTCAGCAGTAAACCCGAGATGGAACGATGTCTTATCCAGCTCAACTATGCACTATTGTAGATCGACTTTAGTGTGAAATTTAATCAGAAAATCTCCCCTAACTATGGTATCATAGCTTAAGCTCATACTAGGGTGAATTTGCACGCAAGCGTAAAAGCCTTGCCCCTCCCCCTCGCTAATCCAACACTACCAAACCAAGTGAGTGAATACTGCCCTAATCGACACCACTTAGCCAACAATGAACTCTCTCTCCATCCAAACAGGCCTCTGAAAAACCAATAGTAATGACTGGTTATCATGTCATCCTCAGCCAATAGGCCCCACCGTATGCAGATGTGTAGGGGAATGTGGTCAGTACACCACTCTCCTGCCCATTGACAGTTTTCGTGACTGGAGCCGCTTGTTCTTAACTAAGTAGCTCCTCAAGGACTGCGTGTACCCGCTTTGCTAACAGCAGTTGGCAGACCCAAACAGTCACACATACAAGTGCTAGCCAGCCTGACAATGCTTAACTTTGGTGATCTGACAGTAACAAGTGTTAAGACTGCAGCAAGGCTGTTGCCCAGCCTACTACGAAGCGGATTCAAATTTCGTCATTACGCCATGACAGGCTGCATATACCTGTGATCCCGTATCTAGCAAAAATATGTTCACTCATCCTCCTGTACAGCCAGTTAAACAATAATCTGCCACTCAGTTCCCATGGGATACCCTGTGGTAGTGTTCACGGCGCATTCTGCAGAGTAGCTACACCATTTATCCTTTCATTTAACAGTGGGGCGTGAGATCTAATGTGTGACATCTTGTCATGTTGCACATCCATGAACAAGCAGTCTCTTTTGAAGTATCCCACAAACTTATCATTCTTAGATTCTGACTTCCTACAATATCGTTAAATGTGTCCTGACTAACCACATCTATAAAAGATGGTCTCTGTTTTAAAAATTACTTTTCTCCCTCTGGCCTTGATCACTGCAAAAATCTCGCCAAAAGCTACTGCAGTACTACAGCCTCGTTTGAAGTTTGTAGAAACCCTATGCAGAGCTGCGGCATGACCAAAATTTAGTGTGGGCTGGAACAATTTTGAGAGACACTCTGGTGGATCAGGTTTTATAAATAGAAATATTTTGTTTGGTTTAGAAACTGTCAAACTTTATTCATAAAAATAAAAACTTTTGATTTTAAGCAACACTATTCAGTAGTTTAAGTAATAACCAAAGATTAAACAATAACTAAACAGAAATTTCCTTCTTTTCGTCTTACTGAACTCCTTAACAACTATATCACAATCCAGTTTAGATGTTATTTATGCTTTACTAGATAAACTGCTAAAGCTGAAAGCGTCTTTGCTAAAGCTGAAAGCGTTTGCTGAATCATTGTACTTCTCAAATAAATTGTTATTGGTTTTTATTTTGAATAGCTCCTTTTTGCAGAGACTACACTAACTGGTATTGTTAACAAAATTCGAATGACAATGTAAGTTTTTCAGCAAATTTCTTTTAAGTTGATTTCTGTTATGTATTGCAGTAGCGGTTCCACGTCTTAGATATGGGCTCATTACTTGCAATTCTTCATATAATTCATAAAGTTGGAAGTGACAGCTTTCACCCTCTCGCAAGACTGTCTGTGAATCTTGACAGCTTTTCAGTGTGTGACCTTTTGGAGTAGTTTGTAACTTACATCGATGAAAGAGAAAACCAAAATTTTCAAAATGTTGTTCTGTTTATAAAAATCATGCATATGTGTTTCTCAATATGGAATCGATCATGCTGTTAAAAATATCTATTTCGTATTGGGTTTCAGTAGTATCACTGCAGGAGCAACCAGTTACTAAGAAATCTTTGCGACGAGAACATTCCTTTCACTCAGCTATGATTATGACTAGACGGTAATACTAGCATATCGGGATTTTATAGAAAAAATAAAAATAAAAATATATGACCATTATACGTTTCTTATTTATAAAGTCTTATAAGTTGTTGGGTATATTTACATGTTTAAATTAGAGTATAGTTCAGTACCTACGTCAGACATGGCTGGTTCATACACATATCCATGTATTGATGCACAGTTTGCTTCAAGGAGTTGGGTGAGGGTTTCTTCTGATTGATGCCCAGTTTGGTGTATGAGTCGTTCTTTTCTCGTAGATCCTGTACACATATGGGTGCCAGCTTAATCGCTTGCCCAGGACATGGTGGATTGTGTAACTGGCATACATTAATTTTTTACACGTTAGCTCTTGTAGATGAGTGCACTATCTCTCGTTAAAAAGTTTAACCATTCATGGAACTTCCCCTGTGGAAAGTGTGTGATCACTCAGTATCAATGAGTTAGTTTAAGCACATTCATGGAACACAGCAGCAATTCACACTGCAATATTACATAGAAAATCCACTTATCTAGGTATAGTATGACTTTCATACTTCTATATCGAGGATTTTCCAAAGCCACCACTGGGTAGAAATCATGATCTGATATTCGACGCTGGTGCATTTACTATAATTATAAGATGAAGTAAACACCACTATTTTCATGTTAGGTGACTGTGACGGATTAACCCCACATTCATAAAAAAGGAAATAGCGATAATGAGTTAGATATATACTGAGGACTACATTCTACTACCATCATCACTGATAATACTTACATGTCAACTGCAGTGATATGGGGAATAGCACTGCTGGTACACGTTTCGACATGTTCACCCTTTGAAAGCTCTTACATGATTGGGAGAATTCTTTTTCGGTCAACGCTGGTATTAAAGTGTCACAGAACTCTATGCAACATAAAAACACTGAAACTGTATATCATTTCGGTTTTCGGGTATAAAAGTAGCATGCTCTGGTCTCTAACAGACAGTTCACCACTATAGCTCATACTGACGTCATAGATAAGGTCTGAAAAATGAGTAAGGCTGTAAATACTAGATCCTAATTGTAATAGAAACAGTACAATACTATGAGCTGTTAATTTAAAAGTTGGTAAGGAGTGTATACTGCAAATTCTGAACACTGAAGAATGATATGGTACTTTTAACTAATCCAGTAAGTCCGTGCTGAAAGAGAATAATGACTACATGAAGTAGGTATTTCAAGAAATCTAGTGAGTTCAATCATCCTAAATATTCTGGCAAAAGTTATTCCTGAGTATATCCTGATGCTGCAGCTGGAAGTCTATGTGTTCAATGTGACGGAACTGGGGAGTGTTAACGCTTATTATACACTGGAGTGGCTTAAATCAAGGAATGTATGTTGGGTGCTTCTGTAACTTTATAAATACTTTAGGAAGTGTGCCATAATTTAAATGCAATTGACTGTTATTTGTTTCCTAAACAACTGACGCCATTTTTATGCAATACATCACTGACATTTCACATGCTACCACAAGTGTTTAATAGTGAGGCATTCATTTTTAAGTGTGATTACTGTGATAAGCAATTTCGTTTGACTGGAGAGTGTTAAATTGACTGACTTCCCCACATTATACGGTATTTTAGCATTTTAAAAAGGAAACAAATGAAATAACATTTTCCTAAACCAATTCTACAGTGTTTTTTTCCTTAAAAAATGTGCAGTCATGGTATCTTAGCCAGTTTGAGGTATGATACTAATGGGACTATTTTATTTTTAGTGGAGCTATCTTACTGACTGAGCTACAATCACGGTACATATTTAACTGCTATAGATGGTCCCCGTGGGTAGATATTTCTACTCATTAATAAGCACATGTATGTGTCCTCGATTACCTGTGGTAATTGCAGATTTGAAAACTGTGGATAAGCTAATTCTGTGGATAATCCTGAGTTAAAGTACACAGTAATGTATTAGGATAGTTCAAAAACAAAAATTAATTACAGTGATTACAGTGTCACAATAAAATCACTTAACTAATGTTTATAAAAAATTCCACTTCAGTGATCATAGTATGTGTGACATATCGGTACTTACAAAGAATATGGTTGAATACACTCTCACATTTCATTGCGCTCCCTTGAAACAAAATAGTCTGCATTGATTTCTGTCTCAGTGACATACCTTGTATTTTACATATCGAACTACGAATTACATGCGTCATCAACTTACGAGAAAGGGGAGCATCTCGCTGTTCCAGGAATCTGAGTAGCCCTGCAGCTCACTGCAGTGCTCATGCACGACAGATTGCTATTTCCAGAATTACAGCAATTTTATCATGTTCATCACTGTCATTCACTTCCTCGGTTTTTCCTTGTACTCGCTGAACAAGAACACTGGCTAGGCTTACAAAACACTAGTTCGACCAGTACTTGAATACTGTTTGTCTGTACAGGATCCATACCACATACGACAGAGAGAGGAATCAAAGAAGATCCAAAGAAGAACAGTACGTTTCGTTACATTTTCATTTAGTAAGCGTCAAGGAGAAACTCATCCAACTCCAGGGAAGACACTGCAAGAGATGTGTTCTGCATCACATCATGGTCTGCTCTGAAGTTCCCTGGGCAAGCTTTCCTAAAAGAGTTGACCAGTATACAGTGTGTAGCGCCGATATTTTATTGGTGAATGAGATATTAAGCAATAAGAACAGATACTACACTTGCTCACTGAACTTGAAAAACTAGAGGCAACCGCCGTCAGGGTCAAGTTCAACGGAGCCTACACTACACTGGTGTCAGTTTACAACAGCCCTAAGAACATCAAAACACGTGACATCAGCACTATACTCAACGTATCACCACGCGTAATCACCGCTGGAGATCTTAACGCAAAACACCCTGACTGGAACTCAAGTATACGAAACTCCAACGGCAAGAAACTATACTAACACGCAGTAGGACGAAACCACATCACACTAACGCCGACGGAACCGACGCACATTCCCTACCGAAGGGGTCATAGGCCAGACGTTTGAGACATGGCCCTCATGAAGGGCATAACAACGACACTCAACTTTGCTGCTGAAAACGATCTGCACTCAAGTCACCAACCCTCTATACTGCACATTTAAGAAACACTGCAGCACATGGACCAACGCAGGATGTCAGACTACAGGCGCGCGAATTGGACTTTGTTCAAGGAAACGCTTCACAGTCGCATCCCATCGACCCACGCGATTAACGAGACAGCTCAGATTGATGAGGGCGTTGAAACCCTCATCAGCGTCATCCAACACGCGATAGCCGACACCATACCAGTCCGCACACAGCACGCAACAACACAGTGCTGCCCTGCCCCAGGAGATCCTGGGCCTTATCTCAATGAGGAACCGCCACAGGAGACATTGGCAGCGTACCAGGTGCCAGCACTTCAAACAGAAGATGAACACGCTCCAGGGAATAATTCTGGATAAAATACAAACATTTAAAACCCAGAAGTGGAACCAGAAACTCGGAGGGCTGGACACCACTTGACCTGGCTTGTGGCAGATGGCCCGACAACTCACCGGGGAGAAACTGTACACACCCACGCTATAAGGGCCCGACGGACCAGCATATTCTGCCAAAGAAAAAGCGGAACTGATGGCCCTCACACTTGAAGTGTCGTTCACACCGAACCGGGATCCCTCAGACCCAGCGTATACACTTGCGACCGACCAGGAGGCTATACGTATCCTGGCCCAACCAACGGGCAACCTCAACCGACAGGCTAGCACAGCTGAAGTCAAATAGACCATCATTCATACCACAGCTAGGAAGGCCCCTAGTCTCGATGGAATTCAAAACCGTGTCCTCCAGGAGTTCGCGGATAAAGCGGTAGAAAACCTCACACATATCACGAATGCTATACTTAAACACCAACACTTCCCGTCCTTTTGGAAGACGGCCAAGGTCCTGATGTTCAGGAAGCCGGGGAAAGACCACTACCTTCCACAAAATTACCGCCCCATCAGTCTGCTGAGCGCTCTCAGCAAGGTCGTTGAGAAGGTAATACTAAAACGACTCACTAGGCACTGCATTACAAACGACACCCTGAGGCCGGAGCAATTCGGCTTCAGGAATCACCACTTGACAACAGAACAACTCCTCCGCGTCGTTGAATACATAACACAGGTATACAACACTATCAAAGAATGTGGGCCGGCGTCCGTCCCCAGTAGCTCAGTGGTCAGCGTGACAGAATGTCAATCCTAAGAGCCCAGATTCAATTCCCGGCTCGGTCGGAGATTTTCTTCGCTCAGGAACTGGGTGTTGTGTTGTCCTAATCATCATTATTTCATGCCCATTGAAGCGCAGGTCGCCGAATTGGCGTCAAATCGAAAGACCTGCACCAGGCGAATGGTCTACCCGACGGGAGGCCCAAGCCACACGACATTTTTTTTTTTTTAATCTGGGGCGGTGTTCCTGGACATTGAAAAGGCCTTCGATCGTCTGTGGCACAACGGCCTCATACGCAAACTCAGCGACGCAGGGTTCCCCGACGGGCTCGTACGTCTCATACACTCATATCTCACGGACAGTAGTTTCAACACCAACGTGCAGGGCAAACAATCGACACGACATGGTATCCAGGCAGGAGTACCCCAAGGAAGCATCCTAGGGCCCTTACTGTTTAACCTCTACATTAACGACGTCCCAGCTACACGCAACACGACGGTGGCAATCTACACGGATGACACTGCCATCCTTGCGCAAGATTGGAAGCCGTCTAACATTAACTCACAATTACAGACTGCACTCAGAGCGGCAGAGCCTTGGTTGGTGAAATTGCGTGTTAAGAGTGAACGTCGACAAGGGCGAAGCCGTTCTATTCACCAGAAGACTGAAACTACAGCGTAGACATCAACCACTGCAACCCAATAACACTACATGCACGCACAATACGTTTCTGGCTGGACAGGAAACTACTCTGGGGGGGGGGGGGGGGGCACATTCAACACATGACCAAAAAAGCAAACGCGAGGCTCAAACAACTCTACCCTATGCTTAACAGGCGTAACACACTGAATAGGAGGGTGTCCAGGTCCATGTACATGACACTTATTCGACCCCTGATGTACGCAGTCCCTCTCTGGGGATGCGCTGCGCCCACACGCCTGCGCCGTCGGCTGCTCATACAGAAAAAAGTACTCACAATCGTAAGCAACGCTCCGCGCTACATACGCACCGCGGATCTTCACCAGGAATATCGGCTAGATACCATCTAGCAGGTATTCCAAAAAATTCTCCACACGAGACACTCACGTAACCCATTTATCCTTTATCTGGGTAACTACGACCAGAGCCATAAATGGAAACATAATAGACCAAAGACACTATTAGCAACTAATTAAACATCTATGGTTCATAGCACGCTAACACGACAGTACTGGTAAACCCCTGCCACACAGCTGCTAATGGCAACCCCAGATGCTCGACCCGACGAAAAACAGGCAATCGCAGGGAAACCGCACTGTAGACAGCACGCAAACCAGCCACACACACCACACCCCCGACACTGTGAGCTCATCTGTGACAGATCGCTCACTAATGTATGACGACCTTGAATTGATACAGGGACGAGGCAGTTGCAGCAAGCCCTACAACGAGCATCCGCAACGACAAAGGCAACGATGCACGATACCTCGCACTAACGTAACCACATCTTGCATGAACTGTCGCAGCTAGCAAGCTGCTACTGCCCTTATTACTTGTCCTACTGTCGCAGAGGATTTTTCCCTATGCGCTTGCCTTGGCACTTTTTTCCCTCTGCTCTTACAAACCGCTACCCTTCGATCCCTTTTGTCCACTTTCTATCTCCTGATGGACCATGTCAATGAGTAATCGTACCCAGACACATGGATAACATCACAGCCCGCATCCTGTGGCCCACGATTTGAAAACTAACATGTTATACTGAGATGACAGTAGAACTTTTGGTTTGGTTACCACTTTGGTGTGGGTGTGGAGCGGCCCCATCCTTGGGAAATTGGTGAATGAGAACAGGGTACTGAACGACATTATATCAGAATTTACATTACTTGCAGACTAATCATTTCAGAAATTAGAAGTAGTATGTTTTTGGTAAGTTAGTACCTCCAACTACATGTGGCAAGAGTAAGCCATTAATGCTAATTTTCCTCTGAGCAACAGGTCAGGTGCTGAACTGTGTACACGTAGATGCAAAGCGGTTAGCCTATATGACAGCTGTAGTCCTCTTAGCAGTGCAGAAAACATCATGAAGTAATTATGTGCCGTGTTTATAGAAAGATGTTTGATGCAGAGAAAAAACTACAAACACACTGATGTGTATACATACGAGAGTTGGAACCTTAATAGTAGCAACTATTTATTTACTAGTCGTACAAAATAGATACGTGTTTCAAAGTTATACTGTCCTTCGGTGCAGTCACTAGTATTGTGTATAACCCGTTGCCAGCGATGTGGAAATTGTAAGATACTCTTAGCAGTGTTAGTTGTGTTGACAGTTCTAACGGTGCGGTCTATTGCACGACGAATTTGTAGCAGTTCTGAAACGAATGCCGTGAAGTGTTTCCTTCTGTTCAGAAATCGTGTTGAACTTACGAGGGCTTAAGTCAGGGGAGTTCAGTAGGAGCCACATCAGTCAAACAAATCAGTAACAGCTTGCAATGTACGTGTTTGAGCATTGTCCTGCAGAAAGTGTCATCAATTCTGTGCCTAAGCTGGTCGTAGGTTGTGTTCCACAAATGATCAGCATAGAGACAGAAGTGATGACACTTTCTGCAGGTCCTGACCATCATTTTGGAGGACAATGCTCAAGCACGTACAGTGCAAGCTGTTACGGATTTGTTTAACTGATGGGGCTGCTAAATGCTAAATACTTGGTGCTCTCCCCTGACTTAAGCCCTCATGAGTTCAACTCGATTTCTAAAATGAAGGGAACACTTCGCGGCATTCGCTTCAGAACTGCTACAAAATCGTCCGACAATAGATCGCGCCGCTCTATCTGTCGACACAACTGGCATTGCTAAGAGTATCCTACAACTTCCACATCTTTGGCAACGGGTTATACACAATGCTGGTGTCTACCTTGAAGCTCAGTAAAACTTTGAAACACGTATCTATTTTGTATGAGCTGTAAATAAATAGTTGCCACTATTAATGTTCCAACCCTCGTATTAAGGTACTAAATGTAAATATATATGAACTTATACCCGTTACAACCTGTACATATCCCTTGCGTAAAGACCACGAAAAAAGATCTACAGGCATTCGGAGGCTTAAAATGTACAGTTGTTCTTCTCGTGGACTGGAAGAGGAGAAGGGCGTATTGACAGTGGGACGCAAGGCACCTTTCGCCATAGGCCGTAAGGTGGCTTACAGAGTGTAGAAGTAGATGTAGATTTAGATGTAGATCTATGTGTACGTGAATGAATACATATCTCACTGCAGAGATGAGTTCAGTATTGCATCTACATGGGAGGACGACTCGTGGAACATCTCTTTTAAGATGTACGTACACTTTACCACGTAGCGCGACGAAGTAGTGTTACATTTCTTGTTGAAGTAGGCCGCAGGTGAAATTTGAACCCAGTTAAATG
This sequence comes from Schistocerca gregaria, assembly GCF_023897955.1. Classification (NCBI taxonomy): domain Eukaryota; kingdom Metazoa; phylum Arthropoda; class Insecta; order Orthoptera; family Acrididae; genus Schistocerca; species Schistocerca gregaria. The sequence goes on from NC_064931.1 coordinate 361,814,565, forward strand.
TGGTCTTAATTGAGAAGTATAAATTTCAGATACATATATACAAAGCAGGATAGCACTTCATAGCTAAGTCGGCTGAGGCTTGGCAATAATTATCTCGCAAACGGCTCGTTTGAGGACCGACGGATTCTGGAACTAGCAAGAAGAAGTCAAAGAGCGCTTTTCACTACGATAGATATGTTTGTGCGTTTACCAACAGTCTTCAGCTAGTGTTGATCCTTTTCAACGTAGGACCCAATGTGGTCAATGCAAAATGGCATACTTTCCTTTCACAACTCCACACATTTTTGTATGCAGTTTCCCGCGAGGTTGCACTAGAGTATCGTTGCTTTTTGTCTTCCGGTGGAACACAATACACACCTGCGGTTGACTGGTCGTCCACTGTCACTATGTTGGTCGACTTTGCTCAACTATGTCACAACCTCAGGACAACATTTCATAAATATGGTGTTCGGAAACTTCCGTTAAAAACATCTAGGACTTTTAGAGGGGAATGAGTGCATAATACTATGAATAGGAACCCATGCCCGCAAACGTACCATTTCCGTTCTATGACGGCTTCAGTTCAGATGTTTAAGCTAACTCATCCACTTCTGCTTGAGAAATGGAATTATGGGCGACTCAGTACAATTATCACGAAACAATTTGAAAGGAAACATAAGGAAACATCCATTTAGCACTTAAAAGCATTTGTTGTATTAACACTTGAGCATTATGTTCTGTACGTACAGTATTGAGGGTTCTTTTTTGCTTTGGAATAATGTAAGCACATAATGTTTAAGAGTTAATAAAAACATATTTACTTACGTAATAAATGGATGTTTCGTTGTGATTTCTTTGAAATTGGTACCAGCAACTGTACTGTTACAACCTTAAATCATTTCCTCAAGCGGAAGTGGGTGAGTTAAATATCAGAATTGAAACCGTTCGTAGAACGGAAACATTTCGTATTCTGACATGGGTTCCTGTTCACAATATTATGCGCGCACTCCCCTCTGAAAGTCCTAGAAGTTAGTAAAGGGGCTGTCCGAGGAATAATGTAACAATTTTAATAAACATTTTTGGAACAGCGATCTAAAAATTAAAAAAAATCTTTTTAAAATTCAGACTTGATCACACCATCTTGTAGCATACGTGGTGCGATCTAGACTGATTTTTAAAAGAAAAATTTTAAAAACTGTAACACTCTGTTGTGTCACTAGAAATACGAATGCGAGCACCTCATTACCTCTTTGTGGGACTTCATATAACCGCGGATTGTTTGAGATGCTACGCGCATGAAATTAGAACTCCAATCTCTGTCACTTACTGTATCTGCCCATAAAATGACTAGGCTGTTAACGATTTTCCGATCTTAGCTGTCGAAGGTACGGAGGAATGTGTACTATAAATTGCAGCGTCTCGTCCCTGTCAATATACACCGGTAGGCAATCAGTGGCAAAAAGTGGGGTCCGTGTAACGTTAAAACTGCATGCAGTCAGTTCAGGGGGCCTCACTGCGTGCGTCATTTGTTGCCAGACAGACTGTACGGCCCATAGCTGGCAGCTCTGATTCCATTTTGGGGATGCGACAGCGATACTGTGTTCTGCAGTATTGATTGCAGATGTCTGGGAATGTAGTGTATTTGATGCTGCCGCGATAAGGCTGCCCGTCAGTGAAGGGGAGCGGCGGCTGACAGAGACTGCCCCCAGGCAGCTGCTCAACTTCGCTTTCTGTTACATTCAATATCAAACGTATGCCTCCCTGCAAGTTGTTTTCTCTTCACTTACTCTCCTTGCCTAGAAAGGTAAGACAGTGGAACTGCTTTCGGGAAGACCATCTTTCAAATCCACGTTCAGCCATCCAGATTTATATTAGGTTGATTACCGTAAATCGCTGAAGGTAACTACAGCCATAGTTCCTTGGAAACGACAAACCGATTTCTATCCCGCTCCAATCCAATACGACTCCAATGGAACCGACCTCTACGGGACGTCAAACAGCATCTCTCCCTCGTTTCGGCGTTAGTACCAGACTAACAATGGATTTTCAATTCTCGTAACACAGCTATTAACGATTTGTAGTCGGTGGGAAGACAGATGCTTAGGGGTCGACTTCCATTCGATGACAAGGTCATCAGTAATCGATCGTCGTCAAGGACTGGGAATTGACGTAAAAGACTAGAGGGAAGGGGGCGGGGGGGAGGGTACTTTACGCCCAACTTTTGAAAACTTTGTAATTTAGTCAGTTACTTCATATTCTAAAATTTTGAAATATTTTATTGTTTTTAATGAATTCTTCTGTCATATTCCATATTTGTTTTAATTTTTTAAAATAAACGTAACTGAAAAATTTAAGGCACAGCAATAGATGTCACTTCAGGGTCTTACTTACACATCAGTGTCTCTTTAATAGATAAGTTGAAAGTAAAAGTTAACAACAAAGAACGAAATTTGCATTTTTAAATTTGATTTGTGTGCTGGTCGTAAAGTCAGTAGTACACATTACTGGAAGTACGTCAATATTACTAAGAGTGTGCTAAAAGACATTTTCAGGTTCTGCACCCTACTTACACATCGGTTACTCTGTGAAAGATATGTTTTAAATATAATTCAGTAAGAATTATCGAATTTATTCTTTTCTCAATTTTTTTTGGGTGGGCGTAAAGACTCCCATCCCCTTGGTAATACGCGTTATGGAAAATGCCTTCTGATGCCGATTAAGGTGACTATTGGAACGACCGCTTTGTAAGGAGGCCGGCCGACTTCCATCTTCATCTTTGGTAAATTTGATCTTGTGCTACCCCTCTAAGGACGTTGTAATCGATGGGATGTTACATATTAATCTTCCTTCCACACTTATGGTTAGTAGTCTGTGCTTAATAATATGATGACAAAGGTAGATTGCCGTGGCAGCTTCAGTATTTAGTTTACTAAAAACAACATTAAGCCCTTATTTGTGTACTTCAGTTCTCCTACATCATTCTAACAAACAATTATTATCGAAACAGATCACTTTAGTGGCAAATGATTAGCAATTTACTGAAGACCAGTCTTTCCCTTACGTTAGTGTATGGGAGTGTGGTGGGTACAACAGAACTCCTATTTGCAAGAGATACAGCGACTCGTGTTTGGAAAGGAATAAGATACAGCGAGGATATTCCCCTCATTTCAACTGTAAGCCCTATATAATATGTCACGAAACTTTTTAAAAATCTGTCAATGTGTCACAGTTACGGTATTTTCGTTATGAATACATTTTAGTTTATAAAAGGTCGAAATTCCTTCACAGTAGCAAAGTATTAAACGAACATGTGAAGAAGGCAGAAATCACGGTATATAAAAACGGTGGAGCTGTTCCAAGCAGTCAAGAGGCTATGTCGTCCAGTGAATTTCACTGTCAAAATCGCAAATATTTACCACACGTAAACATTTTTCATACTGTTTCACCCATATACATTTCGTGAAAACATGTAGCTCATTGCTCCCACTTTATCCATAGGAGCTGCCTGTAACACTTGCTATTGCTCGTTTCATATCTTCCTCGAACCATGAAGCACTTTTTTTTCCTTTTGTATGTACGGGTCACCTCAAAAGAAACCCCCAAAATATGTTTTCTAGAATTCCACAGAAAAACATCAATTAAACTAATGTTCAAATGTGTGTGAAATCTTATGGGACTTAACTGATAAGGTCATCAGTTCCTAAGCTTACACACTACTTAACCTAAATTATTTTAAGGACAAACACACACACCCATGCTCGAGGGAGGACTCGAACCTCCGCCGGGTCCAGCAGCACTGTCCTTGACTGCAGCGCCTTAGACCGCTCGGCTAATCCCGCGCGGCAATTAAACTAATAACTTCACTGAACGGAAATAGACCCACGTGTAGGTGGTGAAATAGCCCCATATGCAGACTTTTCGGAAAACGTGGCAAAGCAGACCTTTGCAGAAAAAGTCAGCCGTATTTGGTGATTCACACGCTGCATAACCTATGTTCTTATACAAGTAACAATCGGAGTTAAAATTCATAATTATTGTGCATGGTACATCTACATTTTTAAGGTTATATTGTTTAACTATGGCAATAATCCATCATAACCTCTAGAGTTAGTTCTCCTGTCAATAACGTAACAGAAAACACCCTTACTACGCCCACACGCGGCGTCACAGAGGTACTAGGATCTAGGGCACAGTTGCAAAATTACTCATTTCAGGTGGATTATCCCTGTGAGCGGAATAGCCCCGCTGTACCCTTGAGTCAGGTTTACTAATTACATGGTTTCCGATACTAAGGTCCAATGACGTTTAAGAAAGTGATGACACAACGGTCAGTCAACTTCGAGCGTCTCCCTCGTTCTGATATCACAGTGTGGTTCAGTTTATTTAAATTAACGTGACTAGTACTAATGTGTTGGTAAGTACCGTTTAAATGCAGTACTGATTTTGATACATAGATTGAACTAAGTGGGGAAGCCAAGTGGTAATACAAAAGTCACCCATTCGCCCGGACTGCAACTGAGATTTCTGTCCGGTCATTAAGATTAACGTTTTGTATCGCGTCCTTGAACGCTTAAGACAAACGCCAGCATGGCTCCTTTGAAAAGCATATGGTCGGTTTCCTTCCCCATTCCTCCTTAACAATAGCTTGCGCTTCCACTGTACTCGACATCGGCAGAAAGTTTAACTGATGAATTATGGCATTGTTAGAGAGAAGGCACTGGTCTTAATGTAATTTATGAACTAAAAATTTTTAATTTGAAAAATTAAATGTCTAGACAGCAATTTTTTTCCTTATACAATTAAAGCATAGTAACTAATTTCGTTTTCTTCATGCAGCCATCTTGCGATCAATAAACAAATAGAGGAAAATAGCCCGAAAACACTTTGTACAATAGAGTAAGATATAAAACAATGTATAAGGGCTGAACAAATGTATACGGAGAGCCAACTCCAATAATAAAGGTGAAGATGCAACAAATCTACTTAAGAGTATTGTATATATTACTGCTTTTACATGACAAACTGTTCAAACTGTAAAAAAAGGCGGTAAATATGCAGTAAAACTGTCATCGTTAGTGGCTACCGCACGACCACGAGATGCGGGCAAGGGAAAAAGGGTTTCCGTTCGGTCTGAAGGTGATTGACCAGTATTTTCCCAGGGTGGCGGTCGGAACCAACTGAGATTACTTCAAAAAATTGTTCAAATGGCTCTGAGCACTATGGGACTCAACTGCTGTGGTCATTAGTCCCCTAGAACTTAGAACTATTTAAACCTAACTAACCTAAGGACATCACACACATCCATGCCCGAGGTAGGATTCGAACCTGTGACCGTAGCAGTCGCACGGTTCCGGACTGCGCGCCTAGAACCGCGAGACCACCGCGGCCGGCGAGATTACTTCAAGGGCGAGCAAATTCCCGCGGCGATCGGTGCTCTCTGACCTCCGTTAAATTCTGCTCCAGATTCTGGCTGGCTGGAAGACCTATAGGTTAAATTATTTCTTTGAGCTGTCTGGAGCCCGCAAAACTGAGATTTCGTGGTGCGTGGATGTCATGGGCTTTCTGGGCTGCAAGTAATGTTTACCTAGTGCATTTGAGAAGACGGGAGTAGGTGATCCATCACGATCAAGCAAGTTATTTATTGGAAGACTGAGGGAAGCCGAAGTGGATCCCGGGAGCAGGCGGGGAATTGCACTACTGCATTTCCCTGCTTTTCTCGGCGAGTGTTGCGATTTAGGGAGTGTGGACTTGTTCGGTAAAGAGAGAAACCTCAGAGCATAGCGTGGAGACTTTAGCTAGCTGAAGGTGAATTTAGTTGAAATTACTGACATTCTCAGGGTTAATTCATGACAATAAAATTAATTTCTTTTCGTGTAAATTTGAGAGTGACATCTTTGTTATATGGAGCCAGTTGGAGGCACAGTTGAAACTGTTAGCACTATACATATTTCAATCTCGGAACCTTTCTCGTAGTAGTTGGGTTCCTGAGGAGCATCAATTATTGACTTTGGAGTAGTGAGAAGTTTAATCCTATCTTGAATGTAAAAGACATGCTGGCGACCGTTATTTAAACAGATTTTACACTTGTAGCAGCACAGAGAACTGATTCGGTTCCGCCAACCAACGTTTCCGATTACATCTGCGAAGCTGCACGTTCTCTCACGCGCTGCACATTTGAAGGGTGCACGGCTGCGACTGTGATTTCACGCGACGTCATTGAAGCTGCGAAACCGGGAAAATTGTAACTTATCAGTCTAACCGTCCAGATCTCGGTTTCTTCAGACCAATTCAGGAGAACGTACTTTCCTATGCAAAGATCAGTCAAAGTATGATAAGCACAGAACAGCTATTAGAATCAACTGTATAAAACCTTATCTGCTATCCATACTGAACCGTCTACATCAACATTTACATTTAGATCTAGAGGAAAAACCGACAAAGCCACCTTACGATGTGTGGATGATGTTACTTCTGGTGCCACTATCTTTTCTTCCTTTCCATGGTTCGGCGCAACAATGATTGACGGTAAGCCTCAGTATGAGTTCCAGTTTCTCTGGTAACATGGTTATTTCAACATTGGTACGTGAGAGGAAGTAATACGTTTCCTGCCTCTTGTTGGGACGTATGCTTTCGGAATTTCAACAGTGAGCCTCCCTATGATATACAACGCCTCTCTTGTAGTGCCTGGCACTGAATACCTTTAGCATCTGCGTAATGCTCTAGCCCCTATCTAGGTAATTACCCCTATTAACGGTCCCGCTACGAAACGCGCTGCTATTTGATGGATCTTCAGGCCCCTCTATTAATCTAACTTGGCAAGGACCTGAGACTGAAGCGCAATATGTCTCAACCAATATCAGCCTGGCGTATGGATTTCTTATATCTTATTTTATGTGGTCATTCGACTTAAGGTCGGTCCGTAAGCATACTCCAAGGTATTTTACGGTAGTTACTCTTTCCAATGATTTACCACCAATAACGTAATCGAAGAATACGCACTCCCTGCACCAACTATCGATTTTCTTCACCTCGTGTGGCATTTTGCTGACTTTGTTTTATACAGCAAGTCGCAATACCAGTAGACTGCAGCGAAACGACAGACGAGACTATAAAAATCGAAAACTGGTGCAAGGAGTGAGAGTTGACTCTGAATGTATTCGGTTGTAATCCGTAGCGTTTTTCCGTAAGCTTAACAAACACAACAGATACACATAACAGAGACTTTAGTCATCAATAGTATATCCTCTTTCGCTCTTTACAACCGTCTACCAACGCTGGGCTGGGGTAACTTTTCGATTCCGCAACTGTGGATATCACGTGATTTTGAGGCGAAGAACTCGTCGAGCCATGTTCGGAATGTATTTTCATCTGGAAAGGAAATTACTTGAAGCTTATTGAATAGAGAGCGGAAAAGGTAAAATCTGATGGCGCAAGATCAGGTAAATAAGGTATGTGTGGCATGATTTCCTGACCCAACTCCTGTATAGTGTATTTTTTCACTCTAGCAGAAAGCTGGCGGGGACTATCGTGGAGTAGCACCGCATCATGCAGTCTTCATGGTCGTTGCACTTGGTGGATTGCGTCTGGGAGACGTCTTAGTTGTAGACAAGAAATGTCAGCAGTGATGGTTACAGTTCGGGGCTGTAATTTACAGAACATCATATAGTCGCTGTTCCAGCATATGCACATCATTACCTTTTGTGGATGCTCGCAGGCATTTACACAAGGATCTACTGCTTTGTTTGAGCACAGTCATTCCTTTGTTTTCCTTATGTTAGCATAAAGACACCATTCCTCATAACCAGTAACGATACAGGATATGAATCATCAGTGTCATTCACTAGCCAGTTGACACTGAGCGAGCAGAGATGCACATATGACCACCCGCTGGTTTTTGTGAATCTGGCTTAGAGCATGCGGAAAACACAAACCCGATTTTTGAACCTTGCCAATCGCATGGAAATGTCGCACGATGATCACAGATCATTAGATCTGCCCGTTTTCGAGTACAGTGACGTGGATCATTGTGAATTAATGCGTTTAAACGATCACCATCAAACCCAGTGCCATGTCTCATGGCGTTATTGCGGTATACGGCATACATTTTTTTGGCTGCCTTCTCTGATCTCACCCCAGTATTGACCTCAAACGGAAGAACATGTAGGAAATACTCCGATTTCTCCACTTTGCATGGCATTTTATAGGGTACACAACTCCACTCACGGCCTCCAAACCATAAAATGACAATATGTAAATTCAAGTAGCAACAGTGCACGACTAATAAGAAATTAACAATCGATAAATAAACCCATATCAACGGGAATATCAAGGCGAAAAACAAAAACGCTTCGAACTTATGCAACAACCTAATAAATAAATGTAGCCTTTTGCACCCCAGTAGAAGAGATGCATTACTGTTCGATTATGCAATTGGCGCTAAATCATTGAGAAGTGTAACTACCGTAAAATGACTTGGAGTATCCGTTCGGACCGAACCAAAGTGGAATGACATTAAAAAATTAAGTATTAGGCAATCATATATGTATTTTCTTGGGGTACTAATGAAACTGCCTTTACATACGTTGATATTGCTCCATTAAGAACGAGGTGTTCGATCTGCAAAGAAGGCCTGAATCAAAACTGTGGCCCGATTCTTGGCAAACCGTTACCTCCCCACTAAACGACTGTGAGGAACTCAAGAGTAATGGGGAGAAAAACTGTGAAAAAATAGTTTTTGTTGGTTGTTGTATTTCTCTACTAGTCTCGAAATTACTTTAGGATTGACCGGCAGGAATATGTGACACATCGTAGCTGCTGTCACGTTGCGCACAGAATACGCGTGTCAGATTTCATTGCACTCATCTTGCTGAAGATAACTAGCTGTTCGCCCAAAATAAACAAGCAATAGTAATAACAGATGAAATACTAACCCCGCAACTGTCAGAAGTAGAAAAAAAGATCGAAACGGGCAACTACCAGTCCCACAGGGCAGCAAATTTCCTGAAGCATAGAGTAAGCAGCAAGAGTTTTAGAAGTGGGGATGAAGGCCTGGCAACCCTGGGAAGTCGTTGTGGCCACAAGTCTCGTTGCATTTGTTGGGTCCTTGTCATGCCTTCCTCGTGAGACTCACCCCATTACTTACTTCGTACCTGTCCAGCCTAATGCAATTTTGAACAGATTATAAAATTCATAAATAGTATTGTGAATATAAAGGAAGATATTCACATAGTGCAGCTAAAATCTGTGTAAGTATCTACGGGCTTTTGTAAGAATTACAGTGATCTTTTTAAGATCATTGAAGCACAGAAATCATCAACTGGGGAACGACGAACTTTCATGCATTTCTAACAATATCTATGCCCGTGCAGCTGAAACATCGGCGGAAGAACCAATCTTGTGATAACAGTGTGATGTTCATTAGTACTGTCCGCATGCGTAGCAGGGTGCTAACCTGCTTGCCTCTCATGCTCTGGGCCTTTGTTCCATTCCCTGCCGGGTTTGAGATTTTCTCCGCTCCGGGACTGGGTGTTGTGTTGTCCTCCTCTGTATTTCATCCTCATAATCGGTCGCAAGTGGCCCAATGTGGCGTCGACTGAAATAAGACGAACCCGGATGGGACCTTCCGGCCAACAATGACATACGATCATTTCATTTCATTAGTACTCTGTTTGCTATGTGAACGAGGAAGGAGAAGTAAACGGTGAAAACACGAAGCTATATATAACGTTTGTATTGTTGCTAATTTTTAGGTACACAGTCGAATTTTTACCCGTGAGCTGATGGATAGCAGCAGTGTTGGAGAGAGAGCGCTCCTGCTGACACTTCGTACAACGTAAACTTTTTTACAACCTACGCGGCTTCATTTCTTGGTTCTCTCGTCCTTATGTTTGCGAGGTCTTTTTGCAGTTGTAACTAACATGATCAACGCGAATTAAATTTATACTTTGTGTACTTACTGTTTACTGTGTGCTTCTTCAACACACGACATTTACTTACGTTTGATTACATTTAAATGGTTCAAATGGCTCTGAGCACTATGGGACTTAACTCATCAGGTCATCAGACCAATAGAACTTAGAACTAGTAAAACCAAACTAGCCGAAGGACATCACACACATCCATGCGCGGGGCAGGATTCGAATCTGCGATCGTAGTGGTGATTACATTTAAATTTGCAGTAATACGAGCTGTATACAGTCAGTGGTAGAAAGGAGTGGGAGTGAGAGGGCAGTGGATGTGATGTCTGTCGTCGGTTGGTATATCCCATGCAGCAAATTAGTCTCCGTACAGTCCTAGTACAACTGGGTTCCTAATTGGTTTCTAATCGGTGGCAGTCTGACTTACAGTAGGCTGTCGACATCGACCACAGAGGGCAATATCCAGGCAATTGAGGAAGATCATGTGGGGGGAAGAGATTTTCCAACGATGAGGACGATCACACAGAGAACGTCTAATGACTCCGTTACCAGGGGGGGCGGATTTCTGATGCTGAAGTGTTAAACACTCCCACTTTTCTTTACAGAGACTGTGGGACTTTGCTGAAAAATTTCGTCATCTGTATGTGTCAGTTTGAAGTGTATTGCAGCATTTAGTAAAAGTTACTTAGCCCAACATAATAATGTGTAACTTACTTTTTGAATTGATAGATTCTGTTCAGAGTCATAACGTCTAGCAGTATTGTTTCGGATGTTTGTCTTCGAAAGCGAGAGTATACGTCCAACAAACGAATCAGATGTCTAACCGTTAGATCTGTCTGTAAGTCAAATATTGGTATTATCCCCGAAAACAATTCAAGATATTTTCTTCCAGCTATTTCCAGCGTTTCTTTTAAAGGTTATCTATCGATGTAATATTTCTGGTTACGATATCAATACCATTAAAAAATAATACTCTGTAAACCCTTAAGGACAAAGCATATTGAGAGTGGTCTGTAATGTGTAAAGTTCGATCTCCGACTCCCTGCTGGCACTGGGGTTTTCACATTCCACGTCAGTTCGGGGGAAACCGCACACGCTGATCGGACGGTTTCGATTCGTCGGAAACTACATGTGGCGATGCATCCGGTACCCGAACACGGCTCCGTTCACATATTTTAAATGTTTACGTGAGGAGAAATGAGACTCCGACCGGTCGTTTGTCTCTCACGCATGGACAATAAAGGATCTTACTGTTAGATGACGTGCACCCGTTGACTCACAACTATCAACAAGATACGCAGAAGCTTCGCTCTCTCCGGTTTTCATGTTGAACAGAAGATCACCCCACTAACTTGAATGGCGAGCCGTTTCTCACGACATAACAGACCAATGACGTACTCCTTTTCCAAGACGATTCCTAGTAAAGCAAGGTGATGACCTTGGTGTTGAGGATGGCTTTACTACGTCGCGATAAGCGGCTGTCACTCCGTCCTGCATCCCAATGCCCGTCGCCTCCGCTGCACTTCCCGTGACGAGCATACATAGACGGACGAAAACCCAGACGTGAAGAGCTCGCTATTCGTTTCATAGCACGTAGCGACATGCCTAGATCTACAAGATTTGAATCCATATAGTAGGACACTATGGTGCCTGGTGAGATGACTCTTGTATAAATCGCTCGACTTGAAAACATAGTATGATCATTAAAATCAGGTGCTTCCAAATTATTCAAACTGTGTTTTAGCTGCCTTTTCTTCATATCAATTAGAAAATAAAATAGAGTTTCGTTCTCAGGTTTTGCTGTTGTGTTTCCTTATATGCAAGGAAACTGCTAAACGAAAGTACTGACTAAACTTCGCCTTAAAGTATCCAAAGTCTATCTACGAGTCTGTTCCTTGTTGCGTAAAATGTTTTATGTATCAACAAAGCAAGTACAGAATAAAGTCTGAGAAATAAGGTGGGAAGCTTAAACGTAGTCACAATATCTTTGACTCTAGTCTACATTCCTTTACACATGTGAACAGTACTTTAACAAAGTACCATTTTTGACATGTTTGCTGGTCCCAAGGAGAAGGAACTCCCTCACAGGAAAAAAAATCACTTAATCTTCACTGATCTCCAAACCATCACTTGGTAGAAGTGTTGGAACGTGCATTTTGAGGGTAATGTTCACCTCGACTCATAGTGCCTTACTTACAGAGTCTGCCACGAAGTTTGGTGCTAAGAACTGTTTATCTCGCCTGCTGAATATAGAAACAGTTACAAATGCCGCAGCTCTCATTCGAATATTCTTTATATTTAGTTGACCGCATAAGAGAAAGGCCCCAGGCTGACATAGAATACTTAGGATTGGATAGAAGCAGGCTCTTGTTAGCCATCTCTTTCCTCCTTCTACTTGTAATCTTTCCGGAAACATTACTGTCACTGATCACATCGTGAGACGGCGGAGCGTGTAGTCCTGCATTCAGTAACAATTTTTAAACGACTTGACAGCAGCGTCTAGAACTGTCAATGTTTTACTCGTGTACATTATGCTTATAGCGTCAAGTGCAGTATTTTCGTTCACCTCACAAAGCATAACTGCCACCGTATTCAACTCCAATGACTCTGTTAAACCATGTTCAAGTCACACTTGTTACTACGCTACCAGGTGTATAGAACCGCGAGGTTCCCTGTAGCCCTTATCTTCCACACACGGCATACGTTGACGTTTCATTGTTAGTTGGTTGAATATTAGTGTTGCTACGAACCATAGTCAAGAATATCAGCTATTTATCTCCTTTAAAACGCTGTAACTTAGGCGAATGGCGTGCTGTGATACCAACAGGACACAATAGTCTCTCATGAACTGCTTGCCGTTGTCGATTAGTGAGAAAAATATTTCTGCATAATTCTGCTTTTTTAAAATATCACGTTCTCTTCTGAATCTCCTGTTAAGTTAGCATCTGCATTCTTACTTGGTTGTGTGTAATTTAGCAAACATAATAATAAGTAAAAATTTTACGAATTAGCCTCCGCAGTTTTCTTACACATTGTGTGTTAGACCTCAGTCATTGACTCAATAATTGATAGAAAGTACTGTGACAGTTTGTTTTTAATTTTTCATATTATCATTTGCACGCCACTTGTTCATATATTGATTGCCAGGAACCTCACAATCTTCATCTTACGTGCATAACAGTAGTTACTTAAAAAACACAAGAATCTAAGTACAGTTTTCCCACTGAAGTTTTATTTTCATAATTCTGATTTGCACGTGCATAAACTCTGAACTCTCATACTCCCATTTATTTAAAGTGATTAGTTGACGTTATGAAGATTACAGTTACATCGCTGTAATCCTCTTTCCACGCGTTTTTTTTTTTTTTTTTGTATAACGGAAATTAGTTCGATCGTATTTACTTCAGAGCCTCGTAGTTAATACAGTAAAGAATCATAATATGTTCGGACATCTGGTGTTTGCGCCATTAAAGGATGAATGTAGTCGACCTAAAGGTAGTAGCGATATGATTTGTTGCAAGTCTTTATCATCAAAAAAATGGTTCAAATCGCTCTGAGCACTATGGGACTTAATTTCTGAGGTCTTCAGTCCCCTAGAACATAGAACTACTTAAACCTAACTTACCTAAGGACATCACACACACCAATGCCCGAGGCAGGATTCGGTCTACATCTACATCTACATCCATACTCCGCAAGCCACCTGACGGTGTGTGGCGGAAGGTACCTTGAGTACTTCTATCGGTTCTCCCTTCTATTCCAGTTTCGTATTGTTCGTGGAAAGAAGGATTGTCCGTATGCTTCTGTGTGGGCTCTAATCTCTCTGATTTTATCGTCATGGTCTCTTCGCGAGATATACGTAGGAAGGAGCAATATACTGCTTGACTCTTCGGTGAAGGTATGTTCTCGAAACTCCAACAAAAGCCCGTGCCGTCCTACTAAGCGACTCTCCTGCAGAGTCTTCCACTGGAGTTTATCTATCATCTCCGTAACGCTTTCGCGATTACTAAATGATTCTGTAACGAAGCGCGCTGCTCTCCGTTGGATCTTCTTCATCTCATCTGTCAACCCTATCTGGTATGGATCCCACACTGCTGAGCAGTATTCAAGCAGTGGGTGAACAAGCGTACTGTAACCTACTTCCTTTGTTTTCGGATTGCATTTCCTTAGGATTCTTCCAATGAATCTCAGTCTGGCATCTGCTTTGCCAACGATCAACTTTATATGATCTTTCCATTTTAAATCACTCCTAATGCGTACTCCCAGATAATTCATGGAATTAACTGCTTCCAGTTGCTGACCAGCTATTTTGTAGCTAAATGATAAGGGATCTATCTTTCTATGCATTCGGAGCACATTATACTTGTCTACATTGAGATTCAATTGCCATTCCCTGCACCATGTATCAATTCGCTGCAGATCCTCCTGCATTTCAGTACAATTTTCCATTGTTACAACCTCTCGATATACCACAGCATCATCCGCGAAAAGCCTCAGTGAACTTCCGATGTCATCCACAAGGTCATTAATGCATATTGTGAATAGCAACGATCCTACGACACTCCCCTGCGGCACACCTGAAATCACTCTTACTTCCGAAGACTTCTCTCCATTGAGAATGACATGCTGCGTTCATCTACGTACCGGTCACGTGGTTCCAGACTGTAGCGCCTAGAACCACTCGGCCACCCCGGCCGGCGCTTTTTCATCACTTGAGTCTAAAGATATGATTCACTCTTTAGTGACACATGGAACTACACCACTTTAGTGGTTGTCCGTCTCACTTGGAAACGAAGCACTTACGAAAAAATTTTAATGAACTGGGGGATTATCGAGCGAAAGAGAGAAAGAAAGGGAGCAGCTTTACCAAATATTATGGGAGAGACGTAGAATAGTTGATCTACTTGATGATACTGACACCCAGACTAGTTACAGTAGGTTAAACTAAGCGCTTACGCCAAAATATTCCGTTACTAGACCAGTGCTTCATATATAATCGCCGGCCGCGGTGGTCTCGCGGTTCTAGGCGCTCAGTCCGGAACCGCGCGACTGCTACGGTCGCAGGTTCGAATCCTGCCTCGGGCATGGATGTGTGTGATGTCCTTAGGTTAGTTAGGTTTAATTAGTTCTAAGTTCTAGGTGACTGATGACCACAGATGTTAAGTCGCGTAGTGCTCAGAGCCATTTGAACCATTTTTTTTTCGTATGTAATCTGAAACTGTTGGTAGATTCTATTTATTTGGTATATCAGATTTGCCACGTTGAGGTTTACTGTTTACGAGCCGGGAACAGCATTGTTAGAAGATTCATCTAATATATCTGTTCCCTCTACGTATATCTTGAGAAAAAAGTCATCAGCGCCACGTTTGAGAGATTTAACTTGAAACGGAGACTTGCCAACAATCGTTCTTCCCATGAACCATACCCGACAGGAAAAGTAAAGATGGGAAGTGACCGTGCTGCACAAAATACCCTCCCCCACAAAATGTAGGGTGACTGCAGAGTGTAGATGGAGATGTAGACGTAGAAGATAGAAGACCACAAGATTCTCAGGTACTTCAGTGAGAAGACGAAAGTGATTCAGAAAGAGGAAGAGAACAATAAGGACGCACTGAAACAGACGAAGATGAGTGCAGTGATAATGGCCATGTTGAAGATGACGTGATAGACGGTGACGAAGTGATTTTTGGAAAAAGAACCTTAAGCTACACGCGCCAAATCCCACAGAAGAAAATACAGCTATAACAGGACGCTGTTCTGTCTATCCCAGAAAGAAGAACAGCAAATCAACGGTTATGTGTGAGAATGTCAGATTTCCTTGCAGCAGACATCAAGTTTCTTCAATTTGTGATTGTACGGAAATTATCATGTGGAAACTTATTGCACTATTCATACGTGTGTTAACAACAAGTTCATCGTATTGAAACATGCATTTCTACCTTCGTGAAAGTGATTTCAATTATTTTTTTAAATAATTGGCATATACCATTCGGTAATTGAGTGTTGATGTGTAGTCCGCAATGGTACAAAGTTATCCTCTTGAACATACAGACTGACAATTATTGCACTATACGAAATAAAATCGTCATAACTTCTGAACGGTTTGCGTTAGGTCATTCAAACAGCACGGTTGGTCGCGGAGCATGATGGGAACTAATATGCGCTTGCCTTTGATTTGGTTTACCGACGAAACCAACTTTCATTTGGACGGATTCTTCAATAAGCGAAACTGGCGCCGTTGGAGGACAGAGAATCCACATTTCGCGATTTAGAAATCTCTTCACCTTCAACGGGTGACTGTGTGGTGTGCAATGTCTAGTCACGTAGTAGTCGGTGCGATATTCCTTGATAGCACGGTGACTACCGAAAGATACGTGAAGGTTTTCGAAGATTATTTCATCCCCATTATTCTAAGTGAGCCTGATTTCGACAATATGTGGTTCATTATATACGGAGCTCGACCCCATCGAAGAAGAAGGAGAGTGTTTGATGTCCTGGAGAAGCACTTTGGGGACTGCACCCTGGCTCTAGGGTACCCAGAGACCACTGACATGGACCCCGATTGGCCGCCATATTCTCCGTATCTGAACATATGTGACTCCTATTTGTGGAGCTATATTAAAGACAAAGTGTACAGCAATAACCACAAAACCGTTATTGAGCTGAAAACAGCCATTCAGGAGGTGATCGACAGCATCGATGTTCCGACACTTCAACTGGTCATGCAGAATTTCACTATTCGTCTGCGCCAAATCATCGCCAATGGTGGCAGGCATATCGAGCTTGTCATAAGCTAAATCTGAAGACCTGTAGTGAGATTTACATGTTGAATCAAGTGTGTGCAATCAGTAGTTTGTAACTAATTTACGTTTTTCTTCCTATAGTTCAATAATTATCACACCGTATCAACATTTAAAGAGGCCTGCAGTACAGTAAACCAAGTGAAAATACGGCCTAAGTAATGTTACTTTATAATCATCCACTATACGAAAGTGCTGAATAATGACAAATGCCTCCCAAATGTTCATTTGCAGTGAGAAAGAAATTTGTTTCAAAATTCTGGAATCGTTTGACGTCAGCGTCATAGGGCTATTGCTAATCGTACGTGCATCAGTCCGAAAAACCTCCTTAAGAACGGGGATGGCCAGCGCTTATTTTCCAGTCGCTAGGTACACTTCGTTGATACAGCGACGTAATAAACTGCTTCCGAATAATCTATATATGGCTCTGAACACTACGGGAGTTAACATCTGAGGTCATCAGTCCCCGAAAACTTAGAACTACTTTAACATAACTAACCTAAGGACATCACACACATCCTTGCCCGAGGCAGGATTCGTACCTGCGACCGGATAAGTCGCGCGGTAATCTGTATAGGTATCGCATCAGTTCAAGATACCTTTCCAGTATTGAGCAATTTTAGCTGAATTTTCATTATATATATATATATATATATATATATATATATATATCATTATAGCAATATCTCCTAACTCTGTGACTGTGCGATGATTGAAAGAAAGCACCGAATTAGGATCTTACGCTGTGAAACAATTTTTGAATACCAGATTCAGTATTTGGGCTGTCTCTATCGTCTTCCGTTTGGATGCCATTGAAGTCATTAGCGACAGAATAAATGAACTCGATCGTGTTTTTGATCAGATCGGTTGTAAAAATTTCGTTTTTTAGTTCATTCAACGCATCTCACATTGCTCTAATTACACTTATTCTTGCTTCGTTCCACTTTTGTTTAACCACAAGCCTTTAACTTCGCTAATATCTGAGTATAAACTCTCTTTAATTTCGTAACGGCATTCTAAATCGACTAATGAACCAACGGGAATCTTTTTCATCCCTCGCAAGTTGATTTAGCACATATTGTCTTAAAGCGCATCATAGAGTGCTTTTCAGATTTAACAGTTTGAGGTTCACATCTTCGGCAACAGAGCCGAATATTTGATGTTGACTGCTCAGACATGCAGCAGTTTCTTTCTTGTCACACTTACTCAGTAAAAAGTATTTCTCTACCATTCATAACATTTCTTGTAACACCTAAAATCATCGATTACATACCACAGTTGATCCCGGAAACATTTACTTATCGACCTCCATCACTAAATCTCTCTACCACCAAGTCAAATTTTTGTTTCCATAAAATTTAATTTTAGACCTATCGTCTTGCTCTTTCGCTCATTTTCGCAGACTTTCAATGTGGTTCTCACTATTACGTATAATAGTCTGACAGCAATGTATCATCAGTTAGTGATTAAATGCCTCCTCCTCCTTCCCCCCCCCCCCCCTCATTATCAAATTGTAATTCTAGTTTCCGAACTTGATAGGCCTAGCATTCTCATTGTGTATTCTACGTATAATCGAAAAGTAGATGGAGATAATACACACCTTTTTCTAACGCCTTTCCAATGCCAAAAAAATTGTGTAAATTTGTTATTTTTGGACAGACTACTTATTAACTGTTTCATGTGCTCAGGTATTCTCATACACACATATCTGATAAATCGTATCGGTTTTGTGGAGTCGTACGGAGAAAACAGGGAACTGGCACTCGTCGCCTTAATAGCCGCAGTACGCTATAGGAGGGTGGACGGAGTGCTAAGCAACTGCTGCGTCCGGGAGCGCATCGCGGCCATCCGTCTTGCTTTGCGTCACAGCTGGTTCAATTAAAGCCGCACCGGGCCACTATCGTTTCATTTGCGCACCCGTCGCTCGTCGTCTCCTGCCGCTGATAACGCCTCGTCAGCAGCTAACGTGTCGCTCAGTAGTTCCCACACGGCACAGTGGGACTGCCAAACCTCCATCCAACTGAGACAGTAACTAGTTATCTTCTTACATAAGAGCCAACGTGTCTTCGTGGGTACAGCCAGTGACATCACGTTAAAATTTAAAACTAGCGAGGAAGACAGATATGATTTAAATTCATCAGTGACCAGCACAGCCGGAAACAGAATGAAGTCGAAACTGAATTGCTTGGAAACATAAATTAAGCAGCCAGAACGTAAATTTGAAATCCATTCCTCCTTTTGTTGTTCTGAACCTACACTGTTAGATGTTAAAACTGCAACACCTGGAAGGCCAGTGAAAAAGAAAATTTTACTTGCGGAATGAAATTGTCACTGTGCAGTGGAGCGTGCGCTGATCTTAAATTTCCTGGTAGATAAAATTGTGAGGTAGACCGCGACTCGAACTCGGTACTTTTTCCCTACACGGGCAATTGCTCCGCCCAAGCACGATTCACCAGCCCCTCTCAGAGCTCTACTTTCACCATAACTTCCAACTTCACAAAGTTCTCCCGCGAAATGAAATTTTACTTAGTGATCGTTTGCTGTATAGTAGGAAGAATCATCATTATTACTAATTATCAATGAAACAGTAGGAAGAATATGTGATTACATTTGTAATTGTTTCAGGGGCATACTGTTCTAACTTAGCGAGCACATACTGCGCGCTCAAACGGTACATGATCCCAATCGCATGCACAGTCTAACCGTGATCCGGCGCAGAGCAGATGGGCAGCACGCATCTACATCTACATCTACATCTACATCTACATCCATACTCCGCAAGCCACCTGACGGTGTGTGGCGGAGGGTACCCTGAATACCTCTATCGGTTCTCCCTTCTATTCCAGTCTCGTATTGTACGTGGAAAGAAGGATTGTCGGTATGCTTCTGTGTGGGCTCTAATCTCTCTGATTTTATCCTCATGGTCTCTTCGCGAGATATACGTAGGATGGAGCAACATACTGCTTGACTCCTCGGTGAAGGTATGTTCTCGAAACTTCAACAAAAGCCCGTACCGAGCTACTGAGCGTCTCTCCTGCAGAGTCTTCCACTGGAGTTTATCTATCATCTCCGTAACGCTTTCGCGATTACTATATGATCCTGTAACGAAGCGCGCTGCTCTCCGTTGGATCTTCTCTATCTCTTCTATCAACCCTACCTGGTGCGGATCCCACACTGCTGAGAAGTATTCAAGCATTGGGCGAACAAGCGTACTGTAACCTACTTCCTTTGTTGTCGGATTGCATTTCCTTAGGATTCTTCCAGTGAATCTCAGTCTGGCATCTGCTTTACCGACGATCCACTTTATATTATAACGCACCAGTAGTACGTTAGACAGTCTGTCTGTAATCAGGTCGATTCTGACACAAAGCCGTCACTCGTTAATCCGAAGATGAACGAAGCTTGACCAGCGTAGCCGGTCTGTCTGAACTGGTGTCTTGTTCTTGCTTCATTGGGTTGATTTTATTGTGCACCTTGAACACACGGCCCGTGGAACTTTGGGACCTTGGTGTCCTTCCACTCTAATAGCTTAGCCCCTTAGAGTATTCACTAGTTTTCCTTCAAGTCAAAATTTGCAGACTGTGGTCATTATTTTTTTTTATTTCTGGTTGTCTTCGGAGTCTTCCTGTATGGTTAGTGGTACGAGGAATCTGTCCCTGTTGTGAAGACTTGTTCTTCCCATGTCTTGTAAGCCAATTATGGTGTCAAGTACAATCACCGATTTTAGACTTAAAGAGTGGCATGGTAGGTTCTTCACTGGTTAGTGACGATGCTCATTGGCTTCAGCGTGGGATTCTATTGCACACCCGTTGTAACTACTGTATCCTTGTTTGCTGATTGTTACCAATGCGGATCGAGCATGTGAAATTAATGTTAGGATTACCGATATGTGGAGCCGTGCGCATATTTCCGGGCATAAATATTTACTTTTAAAGAAGGAATATAGGATCTCTGTGAATTTCTGTTCTTTACGTGTGATATATTCAGCATTATTAGGGTAAAATAATTTGTGGTCTGTTGTTATTCTGAGGTATTTCGTATCTGATTTACATGGCTCTTTGACGTTGCTCATGTTGACGTTGTATCGTAGAACAGCTCTCTTTTTTGTAAAGTATACTGCATTTGCTTTTTGGCATTTAGTGAGATTTTGTTCTCCGTACCCCACTTGATAGTCTTGCTAATTTTTTTTTCGAGGCGATGTATGTTTCGTTGATGGTTGAGCGCATTTGTAGGAGGAGATTGGTGTTCAACGTCCCATCGATAACGAGGTCAATACAGACGGAGCACAAGCTCGGATTAGGGAAGGATTGGGAAGGAAATGGGCCCTGCTCTTTCAAAGGAACGATCCCGGCGTTTGCGTGAAACGATTGAGTGAAAGGCGAGTCCAGTGTGCTAACCATTGCACCACATCGCTCGGTAAACCTATTTGTAAATATCACCGTATAGTCTGCGAATTGTGGCAGTGGGCTCCAAGTGGCAAGTCACTTACGTAGTTATTAAATGAAATGAATGACAGTTCAGAACCTTCTTGAATTCTGGCTGACATGATTTGGCGAGATGAAAATTTTTCTTGTTTGGCAACCAGGATAAACATTATAAATCATTTATCATTTTCATATAGGTATCTGGTACTGACTTCTGTGTCACCATTTTCAGGGTGTTTTGCTGTCATATTTTGTCATAGGTGTGTTATAGATCAAGGAATAGTGGTGCTGTTAGGACTGTGAAGTTAAAAGTTTTTGTTATGTGGTCTGTTACAAGGAGATCCTGGAGCTTAGGAAATAGGTGAATGGTGAAGCCAAATTCTTCTGTCGGATAGTTCTTGCTGCAGCCAGTGGTATTGTGAGTCCTCTAAAAAATTTGTTTCTATCACAAGGAGCTCGGAAAATTAATTTGACGATCGTTTCTGGGATTTGTGTCATCTTTTGAGATCATGTGTATGGTTATCATCCCCGCCTTTGTATACAGCGGTGGAAAGGTGGTCGGTTGGAAGGCTGATATTTAAGAATTCTGATGAATGAAACGAAGGAGTTTCTGGGAAGGTGTTTGCGGTGACTCTTGGTAATATCATCCAAGCCCTGTGCAGATGATCCCTCTTTTTCACATTAGAAGATTTTTCATTTCCGTGAGAGTGGTTAATTGATGTTGTGTGATGAGTGACATGTCACTCAAATTTGAAATTGCCGACGTGATTAGTATTTTTTCCTTTAGTATCTCTGGCGTAAGGTGTTTAATAACGAGGGCGTTTTGGGCTTTAAATGTTTTAGCCAGTGTTTCCGTTATTTCGATGGGTTCGTAAGCTAACGTAAGTTAAGCAGGCTCCAATCTGAATGGGATCATGCAGTCTTTTTTTTATTATCATTTTACGTGCACGATGTTCCACTCTCATTTTGTTTGGATACGTTCTCTGTTTCATCTTTCCAATTTTCCATTTTCCAGTTTGTGAGTCATTCTTGTTACTCCTGTTGTAGGTTCCAAACTTTTCGTTTGCTCTGAGATTCCGACATAAGGGCTATCTTATAAGGTAGCGATCCGTCTGATCCATAAATTCTTGTTGCAGAGGTGGAACCCCGTTTGCCGAATAAAATATCATTTAAGTCTGATGGTAGAGTTATTTACTGTTGTTTGTAGTTTGTGTGTAAGGTAGTCTACTCCACTGATGAGTTTATCTGTTAAGGTGAGTTCGAGGTTTGGACTTGTCGTACTATTTAAAATTATGGCATATTTGTCCCAGTCAGTATGGTACAATAAATAGCTGTTGCCCACTGGAGCTACGTCGTTTAGTATCAGGAGAACTGGTTGTCGTCAGAAGACAACTCAAGCTTTATTGGTTTTCTTTGATGGTCTATGAGCGCATTTCATCTTGATAATAAGTTGAGGTTGATGTGAAATTGGGGTGGACTTTGTGACAAACTTATATTACGTAACATAGCCAGCGTCTTTTTCTATCTCTTATGTCCTGTTTTTGTTTATCTGAAGGAATAAGAAAGTTGGGATCCATTTTTATGTTGTTATTCACTCATAAAATCATGAAATTTTTTCGGGCCTGAAAATTACAAATGTATTCCTCTCTTTGATTTCTTGTAATCTTGCAAAATGCTACTGCAGCGTGCTTCAAAATTTAATGGCTTCTTTATATTTTGGCGGAAATTTAAGAGGCTGTGTTCCATGTTGCATCAGTGCTTATGAAAATGCTTTCGTTTGCATACATTTTGAATGGGAAGTATCTACTTTGTGAAAATGATTAAGTGATTTTTTGAGAGTGCAACTGCGTATAACTATCTGTTTCACATGTGCTATGAGTGATTTCAGTGTGTAACCATAATGACCCTACAGTACAGAGCTAGGGAGAGCAGTTTTGAAGGGAGACACAGAGACTATTAAAACGTTATCCATATTCTGCAGTCTGCTTTTGTTTAGTGATAATTCTAGGAGCTGCATGCATAAAAATCATATTTAGATTTTAAATTTTATAGGTTACAGTTATCATGATGGTGAAATAGGTCTGTGTATCGATCTTCCTAGAAGTGTACAATTTCATTTCTGCCTGGAAATTAGCTTCCAGTTGTGTAGGGTCTTCGGGGGGAACTCTTTAGTTCATTACATGAAAATTACGTGGTGCTGTGCCTTACTAACCTAATACCTTTACATCTTTAAAAAATGAGGCAGCGATGTGTGATGGAAATGTGATGAGTATAGAAATTCTGTTCTCCTATAAACTTTCCTGTCCCATTTCTCAAACATTATTAGTTTGTCTGTGTTTCATGTGTCTGTCTCTGTCATGCTTAGTGATGCACCTGAGAAGGAGGCTAGTCGTATAGGACGCATACGACAGTCAGGGCTCACACAAACTGTCAACATGGAGAGTAGTTTTACCACAGTGAGAAAAGAAACGAAAAAGGAACGGGTTTACCTGTATATCATCGGGGATAAAAAAAATGTTGGAGGTTAATTCCACGGAAATGAAAGGGAAAACAGAGTGTAGTGTTCGTGAAATGAGGAAATAGACTAACGAATAAGAAGATTTGACCAGTGTTATTCAGGTAAAGCTTGTGGCTACATTCGAAGGTCACAAAATACAGATAAGGCAAAAGCTGAGGGGAAAATATGAGCCACAATTCATTATAGTCAATGAACAACTTAACGTGATTAAAAGTGAAGAGATTAAACTAAAGGAGTACTTTGTAAATGAATAACAATACCTACTATAACATTTAATTTCCTTAAAAAGAAAATGAGTAAAATGATGAAAAAGAATATTGACATGAAGTGAAGTTATGGCTGTGAAGGTGCAGTCATTTGCAAGAACAAGCAGGCCATGTGTCAGCGTTTCAAAATTTGAAGGAAGGCTTAGAATTTTCCAAAGGTAGTGCTGGAAGTGGATTAGTAAGACGCAAGGAGACAGTGAGTGAAAACTCAAAGAGTTTAGATGGATTCGGAACTGTAGTGTCACAGTTATTTGTAACTGGTAGTGTATTTCCGATGTATTTCACAATACCAGACAGGGGATATTCGTAAGGGGCGGGCTTCTTGTTAAAGTTTAAAAACTGTTTGTTTCTACTTCTATATGGATGGAAAACTATAAATAACCTTCCTTTATGAGGCAATAGTGAAAGCAGTGATGTTACAATACTTTTCAGAGTTGGTGAGTTGCAAGGGAATGGTCACCTACATATCCTAGATCATGTTTTATTTAATGTGACGCTCTAGTATGTAAGTGTTGAGCCCAGTTGGATGCTGGTAGGATACAAACCCAATGCGTTTGCTTACCTATATTCTTTTTGTATTCCTTGATTCATAATTTTGCTAGTTCGTTGGCTGTAAATAAATATTAGATGAAAAACGGAAAACGTTAATCAGATGGGAAATGATTTCGTGCTGCAGTTCTCATACACTTTTTTCTTTTCATTTATAATATGATTATTATATCAGTGAGATGAGATGATGATATTTGGTGTCTGGGGCACTCAACTGCGTGGTCGTCAGAGCCCTTGCAAAGTCCCGATTTTTTCAAATCCAATCTAGCCGCTGTCACAAATGTTGATGATGGTGATGATGATGATGATGATGATGAAATGATGAGGACAACACAAACACCCAGTCCCCGGGCAGAGAAAATCCCCAACCCGGCCGGGAATCGAACCCGGGGCCACAGGACCCAATGGCAGCAACACTAGCCACTAGACCACCAGCTGCGGACAATGAAATGAGATGAATTATCTGATTTTTCTTGACATTATGTTATGACAAACCATGGATTATGCGTGCCTGGAACGGTGAAATTGGTGGAATGAAAAGTCAGTCCCCTAGCATGGATGTTTTAACTACTGATGGTATTTTATTCATCGTGTTAAAGTTATGTGGGTAAGATTTATCGTTTTTAGTGTCTTTCGGATACTGTAGAGGATTTCATAGTTAAGTATTTTGTATATGTTGATTAGGATAAAAGATTAGTTACATTACGTGAATGAATTGTAGGAAAAGCTGTGTACAGTGTTTCCCTGAGATGATGTCTTTCTTCTTATCAGGTTTCCTTTAGTGCAGGACAGAGATCCCAGAGGGAAGCCACTTCTTACTTCGGTATGCGAGTAGACAGAATCTAACGTCAGAAATTGAAATGGTTCAAATGGCTCTGAACAGTATGAGACTTAACATCCATAGTCATCAGTCCCCTAGAACTTAGAACTACTTAAACCTAACTAACCTAAGGACAGCACACAACAACCAGTCATCACGAGGCAGAGAAAATCCCCGACCTCGCCGGGAATCGAACCCGGGAACCCGGGCGTGGGAAGCGAGAACGCTACCGCACGACCACGAGCTGCGGACTCAGAAAATTGAAAGCGGAGACTCATTGCTGTGTAAATATGTATGTTTTTTATCTCTTGCGTTTTGTGCACAGGTTGGATGAAAACCCAGTTGATGAATAGGAGATATTGATTTGACTTTTTATCCTTTCAGGTTAGCTTAACAATTGTAACACATTATTTATTGGTCATGTCAATCTCAATATGATATAGACAATGTTCTGTTGTTCCACTGTTAACGCGTATATTTGTCATCGATTTAACATCATTTGGGAGTATATGATCAAATATTTTTGGAGCGGTCTCATTCATTTATTTTTCAGCTTACGTCCGTTTTAATTAAGAGTTATGAACGTTATTTCTTTTTCTGCTACTATAATTACGAACGTCAGTATTCCTTCTCATCTGCATTGGTTTATTTAAAACCGATTTTATGAGAGAAATTACATACAGCAGTGCTACGTTATATTGTGAGAAGATTTGTGGAAAGTGATGATGAGGTTAGAATGTTAGGTTAACCTCAGGGGATTCACTGTTGCTTTGTGGGTATGTACGTGGCGAGCACAGGACTCCAGGCTGTGCCAATATTACTTAGTTTTCGATTTTCATATACTGTTTCCTATTCCTGTTATGTTCTGTATATCTGAATGTGTGTATTTTTATGTATAGCCTCAGAGGGTTTACTACTGTTTTGAAGATATGTGCATGGAGAATACAGAACTCCCAGTGGCTGCAGTGCTATTTGCTTTTTGTAATTTTCTGTATTGTTTCCTGCTATGTATACGTTGTCAGTGTGGGGTTACTACTATCAGTCTATCACGGAGCTACAGAAAACGAGATTAAAGATGATTTGATAATGCTGAATTTGTCAATGTTTGATCAAAATGATACAAAGATTAACTGATCAGTATTGACTAGTATTACTAAAGCAAGTTTTAGTCACTGAGACTCTGCAACGTGGTTGTTCTTTGAAGTTCTTATGTTTTGTAATTATGGGTGTACACTCTAAACCGTCTTGTGTAATAGTAAATCGTCAGGCGACTAGCAGAATTTCCCTTTACAGAGACGAGCAGCAGATGACGCTGAGTAAGCACTACATTTTATTCGCAATGAAAAGTGCATTATAAAAGGGTTCCACCCAACATTAGAGAATAAAAGTATAGAGACTATACTGACGTAACTGTTTGATTTCTTCTGGATTGCCGGCCGCGGTGGTCTCGCGGTTGTAGGCGCGCAGTCCGGAACCGTGCGACTGCTACGGTCGTAGGTTCGGATCCTGCCTCGGGCATGGATGTGTGTGATGTCCTTAGGTTAGTTAGGTTTAAGTAGTTCAAAGTTCTAGGGGACTGATGACCACAGCAGTTGAGTCCCATAGTGCTCAGAGCCATTTGAACCATCTTCTGGATTAAACTGCGAATGACGCATTTAGTATGCGTTTAATTTACTTCCTGTACGTCTATGTAAATGATAATCGTAATGTAAACAGTAGGATACATAAATTGACAACCATGTGTGTAGTATTAGCGGATAAATTTTGTTCTTAAGAATATTCTGAATCAGTTCAATGATTACAGGACGTGCTGAGCCGTGAAACCAGGAAAGACACTGTTTATCCTTCTGTCTCTGGAAAACATGCACATTCGGCAAAACAGTGCGAAATGTGCCACGCTTCCGAGGACTCGCGGAGAATGGAAAAGCAAACGGCGCCAGCGCAGCCAGCCACGCGTATTACCTGCTGGGGCACTCACTGTAAAACTCATACCAAATTCGCTTTCCAGCACGTCGGTGCACGCCGCTCGCCGCTACTTTTATATTTTCAGGCGTTACGGCAACGCACGGGAATAACAGTAAACGGGCCGAGTCCTTTGTTCGCCGCAGAAAAGGCCGCACTCGCAAGCAGAATGCGCAAGCAACGCCTCTCGTTCCCGTGGCGTGCGGCTGATCAGAACAATGCTCCCTCCTTGCTTCTGCGAACGGTACTTTCATTATCGAAGCTCCTACAGCTTGTATCCTTGTACAGTTGCATTTTCAGTCATACTACTGAATTTTCGAGTCGTTCACTACACCTGCTGTAATATGCATATCAGTTCGGGGAGAAATTACGAACAGAAATCTGGCAGTACTCCGCCTGAGAGCGAGAAATGAGCGCAGTACCATGGCCAAAACCAGTTTACTGTATTCACAATAGCTTATTTCATTAGCTAATGAACATGTCGAAGAACAGGCTTTTTCTTCAGTGTTTCAGCTGAGTATTGAATAACTTCTACTAGCCTGCTACAGTGAATTTTAAATAAAGAGTTACATGCTCATGACGATATTGCAGAGTATGTTTTGAATGTATTTTATGCTTCAGGTCCTTGCTGCCTCTAGAAATATGAGATAAATATGTAGTAAATGGGTATGCTGGTTTCAAATACGACATCGAAGGTCAAAGAACATCGCAATATGAGTGGAATTTACAGTTGTTAAATAAGAAAAAGAAAGGCCATTTACACATTTGAAAACACAGACATCTGAATTGGTAGAGGCGGTAACTCTGGTAAAATATTCAGTCGTAGTCTGGGCAATATCTTGTGGAGACTCGCTACAACAGCCACTGGGCACCCCGACCTCTCCCAGATATCCTCCTGATAGTCTACCACACAATCTATTTTTAGTCGAATGGTTTATGGTGTTCAGGAACTGTTGCTTCGATCTCTTCTTGTTCTCTCTAATAATTCTACGACATTTCGTCCTCGGTAGCAGATTGTGGAGCGGCATTCTTCGCTCCACCAAGGAACAGTTTCGCTTTTCCACTGTCCTGAAGAATATGGGCCGGCCATTGAGGCCGAGTGGTTCTAGGCGCTTCAGTCCGGAACCACGCTGCTGCTACGGCCGCAGGTTCGAATCCTGCCTCGGGCATGAATGTGTTTGATGTCCTAGGGCCATTTTGGTACTATAGTCCACACATTCCTAGACGCTGTCAATCGATTAAAACACAACTGTTTGGCCGTAAAGCGTTGGTTCCGCTAAACTGAGCCCCCATAGTGGCTGCAATATTTTGGGATCGTGAAGTGAGCTCTTGAGAGTGCAAGTCATAGACCGTTTTACATTGAGCAGCGTGTGCGAGGGCTGGACAGTATAGCAAGGCATAGTGTTGAAATGCCTGCTCTGACACATGTGCAGCAGACACGTTGGCTCTTCGTTGACCTGGCCCTGGCCCACAGTGCATTCGTTAAAATCTATACGGAGAACGAAGGTTTGTAGAAACTGAGACACAGTTAGCATCTTCGTCTAGCACCTCGTCTGCGGTAGTTAGAGCGAGCTTATTGTCAAACTACGACACACATGTACTGATTCAGCGACTGCTTGCAGGTCGGTTTTAAGTGAGAGGTGAAGGGTGGTATGCGTTAGTCTCGAAAACAGTCGCTCCTCTGTCTCTCTCCAGCAAGGTCGTGCTCTCTTTGGGGGATGTGGTCATTTGGGTTAGAGGTACGCGATAATTTAAAATTTGTCTAGTGCAGAGATATACACATTCGTCCTCCGTAAGCCAATAACAATATCAATTCCTCCACTTATGCCATGAACCCATTTATTTTCTTCTGTGGGAAGGAAGTCGTCTTAATGGTGGAATTATTCTCTGTCTTTCCTCTCTTGCTCCGTCACTCCTCCTTGGTGGAGAGTCTGCAGCAGAGAGGGTTTGCTTGAAGGATTTGGTGGTTTCCTCAGGCAGGTGTCGATAGTGTGATCATTGTAGACCTTATCTTTTTGGCTTGTTGCTTTCCGTCCCCAGCCTGGATTTTGGAGACTGTGGTAAGGCTCCTTTTTTTCTATGGTGCAATTGTATCATTCCTCCTAATAGTTCATTCCGCTGCCACCATCATTTTGGCTGTAGGCAAACTTTATTGAGTAATCAGTGGCGCAATTTTGCACGTATATTTACAGCTGTAGGATGTTGTGCTCTGGTCAACCATCGATGTTTGGGGGCCAACAGCAGTTGTTGGTACAGGCTGTTTCAATGCTGAGACGAATTGCTCATGAGTGTAGGTAGCTTTGTTATGTGAAAACCTTTCTCATCTCTGGGTAGGAGATGCGTAATGTAGCCTTTACCCCTTGGAATGTTTTGTCTTCCTTGGACACAGGGCATTCTTTGCTCCAAAGTGGATGATTTTGGGAAAAGTGGACACGTTTATCTGGGAAAGAGCGCATAGTGAGTGGACAGGTTTGCCACGTCTTCCATATGTAGCCTGACCTTTGCGTGCCATGGTGGTGTGGCCAAAGCGTTGAAATGTGAGGCCTGGTATAATGTTAGGCACGTAGGATCTAATTTTAAGGTGGTTAAAGCCTACTGAAATGTACTAATGCAACTTCCGTAAGTAGAATGTCAGAATAAGAGCTGGTGTCTGCTCGAGCTCACTATTAATCCACACATGGTATAAAAATGTACGTCTGTATGTGTGCTTTTATGCTCCACATCTTATCTTAAACTGCTAGACCGATGTCAACTAACCAAGTAAAATTACATCACAGTACGATGTATAGTTGTTGTGTACATAGTTCCGGGTAGTAAGCGCGTACACAACATACCTACTAGAGTGCGCCCCGCTAAGCACAACAGTGCAGGCGCAGCGCTCGTCCGTCTCCGCACTACGAGATGGCGCTGTCTTAGAGACGGACCAAATTCTGCTTCCGCCGATCCGCGTATTAATATGTAACGCAGCCAATGAGATTGCTGCTAATGTAGAACCTTTTCTCCTCGCGGATCACACTCGCGCAGTGCTACCTGAGCGCGCGAGGTATTATAACGAGTGTACAGACCTCTGATTAGTCAGTCTGCATTAGTCTGCATTTGTCTGTACCAGTCTATATTCAAGTTTCAGTCTGCTCCTAATTAGATTATCATATTCCTGTACATAGCCATGAAGAGAAATGTGTAGACATTTTGTCAAGTGTAAGAGATATGTGAGAATAAGATTAACGTACCAAAGGAATTTCAGACTGTCAATTGCAAATAGCATCCAGAACCAAGTTAAGTTATTTTTATGCTTTTTATTATTTTAATAAATGTGTGTGAAAGTTAATCAAGTTCTGTTTAAAGTTGGCCACCGTCAATCTGCTAATCTTAGCGTACAAGTGGCATTTCTATCGTCTGACCTAACGGCAGAAGATAAATACGTCACGATAAGACCCTGAGACATATTGCTGACACTCGCCTACTTCGTTAGAGCGACAAGTCAAATAATCTGATGGTGTGTGTACCGAAGGTTTTACAGTACACACACCGCAATAGTGCTAGACATATGACGGCATAAACATTGAGATGCGTGGAAAACTGACACATCATGTATGACGTTTAGATTTATTACTTCTTCGCTACTGACTATATTCGCAACACATTGCACAGACAGTATCCGCATAAACCGCTGAAAGTACCTACATAAATTTATCGTTGAACAACACATAGCTCAGGATACGGCCCACGAGAAATACAGCCCCCCCCCCCCCCCCTACGAACTTGTGACTTTACATTTGTCTTGCCTAACATACATTGCGAACGCTCAGTTCTGCCTGGGTCCAAAGGGAAATCAATATGTCAGTGGAAAGAAATCCACTAACGGTTTTAAATATTTCATGCGTTATCGAGAACTTGCATGTACTTAAGTGTGCAGTTAAGAATTTTTAAACCCGTCTGAAATAGTAACTCGCTCCCCGAAGGAAATGTTCGCTGGAACGTGTAAGACCTGTAGTGTCAAGTGCTGTGACACACGCCATGGGGCCCGAATATCTCTTTGGTCCCGATTCCACAGGTATAATGTCATAAACACTGAGATGCGTGAAAAACTTCTGCATCATGTATTACGGTTTAACTCACTACTTCTTTACTGCTAACTCTATTCGCAACGCATTTCGCAGACAGTATCCACGTATATCGCTGGATTTACTTGCAAAGTTACGTCACTGTACGGTATATAGTTCAAGAGATATGACTTCATAAACATTGAGATGCGCGGAAATGAAACTGTAGAACGAAATTCGCTAGAAATATAGATGACATATGTTTACAGATGCATGTGAAATCTGTAAATAACATAAAAATGGATGTGTATGTGTGTTGTACATGTCCTCCTAAACCACTGGGCTGCTGTTAACCGAACTTGGTACACATATTACTTACTGTCTGGTAAGAATCTAAGAACCACCTACCTATAAAAAGGTGCGAGGGTGAGCATGAATAAGAAATCTAGCCCACAATGAAAGAATTCATAGAATTTGTTCATTTAGTATATCAGAATGAAAGCACTTAGTGATTTGGAACAACTTGACTCATAATTTCAAACCCTTAGAAAGCATTTGCTCGCTGACAGCCCACACGAAATGATGAAAGAAAAAAGATTATCGCTTACTACAGTTTCACTGTTGCTGCAGTAAAACTACCGCATGAGGCATGATGTTTTAATTTATTACTTCTTTACGACGGCCTGTATTTGAGACACATTTTGCAGACAGTATTCACGTATACAACTGAATGTACCAATAAAATTATATCATTTTACGGCACATAATTCAGGAGATATGATGTCAAATGCTGAAAGGCGTGAAAAACAGCGGCATCGTGTATGACTTTTAATTTATTTCTTCTTTGCTACTAAATGTATTCGCCACACATTTCGCAGAGACTGTCCACAAAAACCGCTGAATCTACTTGCAAAAAATATCAGAGTAACACACATCAAGCAGGAGATGTGAAGTCGTAAGCATTGAACTGCGCGAAAATGAAGTTGTAGAAGTGAATTCACTGGAGATACAGGCGACACATATTGTATTTACAAATACGTGTGAAATAAGTTAACTATTTGTGAAATATATGTGGCATGTGGATATGCAGGCAAAGCCACAGGTAAGAACCTGCTCCTAAACCCCTTGATCGATTTCAACTAAATATGGTACACAGATTACACAATACCTGGAAAGAATTTCTGTGGGACTAAGAACTAGCAACCTCCTATTGGGGTGGGAGTGATAACGTGGAGAGCGAACATGGGAGGGGAATATGGAAAGTGAGGTGATGGGTGCAGATATGGGGGAGGAGGAGATGGTCAGAGAGCGAGGAAGGAGGAAGTGGGCGGTAAAAGGGAAGAGAAGGTGATGGACAGAGAGAGAGGAGAGGAGGAGATGAAAGAATAGTGAGGGGATGAAGAGATGGACAGAGAGTGGGAGAGGAGGAGATGGAAAAAGAGAGTTCCCTGAAGTCATGGCCATTTAGAACGACCTGTCAGGCACATGGGATCTGAGCGAGAATACCATACACGCGGAAAGCATTATCCTAGACAACGACATCGTTTGAGATGTACCGCCGGCCCAGTTGGCCGAGCGGTTCTAGGCGCTACAGTCTGGGACCGCTGGACCACTACGGTCGCAGTTTCGAATCCTGCCTCGGGCATGGATGTGTGTGATGTTCTTAGGTTAGTTAGATTTAAGTAGTTTTAAGTTCTAGGGGACTGATGACCTCAGAAATTAAGTCCCATAGTACTCAGAGCCATTTGAACCATTTGAGATTTCCGACATGCAATAAATGGTGGAAGAAATCGGTATTGCCCCTTCAAAGGAATCACCCCCAAATTCGCTTTCACTGATTTAGAGAAATCACAATTAACCTAAATCTGGAACCGAGCATGGTGGCTCAGTGGAGAGACACTGGCCTCGCATACAGGGAAGAGGTGGTCCAAATTGCTTTTAAGGCATATATCGGGATGCTTCCCTTCTAAATTACAGGAGCAGTTTATTTCCCTTGTCTTCCCTATTATGAACTGTCCCTAACGTCGTCGTCGTGGACGGGGCGCTAAAACGTGGTCTTCCTTCCTAAATCTGGATTGCCGGACGAAGATATGAACCGACATCCTTCCGAATACGGGTCCTATATTACCACTGAGTTACCTTTCTCCGTTCCAGACTTCGTTTAGCCAAAATTTTGATGCAACATCATTGTTTAAAGACTCATTGGTCTAGTTATTGCACAAAATCGTTTACCATTCTCGCAAAATCTGTTGTTGTAGCATTTTGAGAGACTTCTAAATTTCAGTGACGTGTTTGTGGCGATTATGTTGATGTCGATAAAGGAGGAGGGACAGAATTAAATCCACTGTCGGCACACAGAATGTTCGTCTCAAATAGTACGGCAGTCGCTTAACGGCCCCTCCCAACAGACAAGCCACCGTCAACAATGTACTTGTATCACGGCCTGACAGCATAAGACACTGCACTGAATGGTGGGATTTCATCCACAAGATTCAAACGCAGTCGGGAGATGAGGAACTTCTCGTCACCAGCTCTCCTCTTCTTATCTGCGAAGTACTAGCGTTGAACATTCTTTACACAACCAAGAATTGAACCGGCTACCTTCGAATCGAACGTATCCGGCTACAGAGGAGTGTGCATTTTTTGCGGATTCTTTCCTGGCCGTTGTACTTGCGCAGCTGTTTATGTGCGTTGCCACCAAGATGGTCTATGCTTTCTCAAAGAGACGTTTTTGAAGTAGTTTAAAGATTCTGCCTGGAGGCAGAAAACAGTAAGTTGAGGGGATTTGCTTGCATGTGATTTAAAAGCTTATGGATACGTCAATGAAAAATACCGGCTCTCAGCAATCACACTACAGCTTTCTATACGAGCAAGAAAGCGTATTAAACTTGCGGTGGTATTTTTAACCATGAACGCAAAGGACAACTGACAATAAAACTAATAAGTAATTATCCATTAATTCACCATCACCTGAACCGTTTTCTCTCGTCGAGAACAGATCGTATGTCTATTTTCTGTAGAATTTTATTCATATTAGTCTACATATCGTGTATACATCTACCTATTTTCTTCTGAAAGATCCTATATACAACGTTTGAACTGCAACGAAACATACACTCCCACAGCTAATTAGTATCTCAGTTCACAGTGCAAGTAAGAAACGACTAAATGTAACCGTCTTTAGTGGTCTCGATGTGGGAGAAGTATTTGGAGTACATCTACATACACATAGATGCCATATGGTGCAAGTACAGGATACATTGTACTATTACTAGTCATTCCCTTTCCTGTTCCACTCTCAAGTGGAGGAGGGGAAAGCGGCTAGCCATATGCCTCCGTACGAGCCCAAATTTCTCTTATTTTTTCTTCGCGGTATTTTCGCTAAATGTATGCTGGCGGCAGTAGAATCGTTCCGCAGTCGGCAGCAAATGCTGGCTCTCTAAATTTTCTCTATAGTGTTTTGCGAAAAGAACATCGGCTTCCCTCCAGGCTTTCCCATTGAAGTTCGCGAAGTAAACGCCAAACAGCCTTGGCTTTTTCCAATTCTCTGACTGGTGGATTGGTAATAAATGCAGTCCCTTCGCTGGCCATATCACTAAAGAAAAAGGGGTCACCTTCATGTGCCTCTCCGTATGCTGCACTAAAATTTAAGTAGTAGGCGCTACGTTGAAGCCTGTGGCCATATTGTGACGCCTCCTTTCGGCAGCGGGGTGCTGCCATACATTTCCAAACTGTCCGAGGAACTGCGGTTCAAGAGGCAGACTCCCTATAATGCAGCTGATATCAGTATTCGATGGGCCAGCAGGCCGACTTTTGCTGAGGGAGAAATGAAAGCTTTTGAAATTCGATGCGCGGGCTTGACGATGCAGTGAGTGGCCGAGGCGCGGTGAAGTCCGCAGCTATGTATAGGCGCTGGCAAACCACCGCTTTCTCATATCGGTCACGTCCTCGGCGGGACGACCTGTTCCGGTGCCGTGGGATTTCTGCCCATCCCATTCTGCGCGGAATCTTTACGTTGTTTTGTCTCGAGAAATGATAAAGAGTTGACCTCTTTTC
This sequence comes from Schistocerca gregaria, assembly GCF_023897955.1. Lineage (NCBI taxonomy): Eukaryota > Metazoa > Arthropoda > Insecta > Orthoptera > Acrididae > Schistocerca > Schistocerca gregaria. The sequence goes on from NC_064931.1 coordinate 361,849,899, forward strand.
TGCCTCCTTTCACGCACCATATGGACCTCAGGCACGTGCGCGCTGGACATTCAGCTGGTCTGCTCCGGCAGCCTTCGTAGTTCGTCACCGGACCGGTCAATACACGTGCAGCAACTCAACCGCTCTCTTGTCGTTTTGTTCGATTTGCCGTAACCTCCATTCCAGAGACGGAGAATAACTTTTGTATGTTTTAAATTTTTGACAGGTAGTTTACAAGTTTACCTTTATAGTCTCAGTCGCCTTTTCTGTAGTGGACGTCATGTTTAATGGTACTGTCATATAAATTTGAGTAACTATTGGCCAACGAGTAACGGATTTATCATGTCATTGCTCTAAAATTCAGCAATATAGCACGCAGTCTGTTGCAGAAGAATGCGTCTGTGGAAACTGCGAGTAGAACAATGTTTAGAGTAATAATTTCGTCAGCATATTTATTTAAGTATTTGTCAGGCACAGTACCTGCTCACTGGCGAACTCATTCACTGCTTATTCGTAGTCTGAAAGTTTCCATATTGGTCTTTAGAGACTGCCTGACAGTCATGGTGGGGGGACCCGTCGGGTTGACTTTAGGTCACGACTGGTAGTGACCGAGGGAAATCTGATGGCACAATGGTACCTCATAGATATTTTCAGTTCCTATGTACCACTTCTCATGCGACAGTGTGGTGGCGACATTTTCCAACAGTGTAATGCTAGTCCACAAATGGCAAGTGTTTCTATGAAATGGCTGTGTAATGTTGTGGTACCTCCAGATCCAGCAAGATCTATTCTGGACAAAACATGTGTGGGTCCAAATCTGATGACAAATCCGTCAACTGCCAGCATTCAGGACCATTGACAACAGCTGTGAGGCAGCTCATCGCTAGGGAGGATGAGAGGGCTTCATGACACCTTTACGGACTAAATCAGTGTACGGACCCAGCACTGAACGAGTGCAATGTCATACTGATAAGCGTCCTCTTATTGCTAAGATTTTTGTAAATTTGACTCGATTTTGTAATCACTGAAACATCACATACTGTGAATTTTTATTTTGTTTTTCCTCTCGTCCCACATGCTTCATTTTTATTCTTGAAGCACTCTAATTCAGCCATTTCTTCACTTGACTGGTGCCAGAAAGTAGTTGAATTTTTGCCGGCTCCGGGAAATGTAAAATTTATTGACAAGTACTTTTTTTTGTAAATTTGACTCGATTTGTAATCACTGAAACATCACATACTCTGAATTTTAATTTTGTTTTTCCTCCCGTCCCACATGCTTCATTTTTATTCTTGAAGCACTCTAATTCAGTCATCTCTTCACTTGACTGGTGCCAGAAAGTTGTTGAATTTTTGCCGGCTCCGGGAAATGTAAAATTTATTGACAAGTACTTTTTTTTTGGCAAATGTTCTGTGTATAAGACAAATGAATCACTAAATCCAGATGCCCGTTATAGGCTGATGTACGTCAGCAGAAATGTCATAAGACATGAAGCAGCTGCAGATAGCACACGTGGGCCGGCCGCGGTGGCCGTGCGGTTCTAGGCGCTGCAGTCCGGAACCGTGGGACTGCTACGGTCGCAGGTTCGAATCCTGCCTTGGGCATGGATGTGTGTGATGTCCTTAGGTTAGTTAGGTTTAAGTAGTTCTAAGTTCTAGGGGACTGATGACCTAAGATGTTAAGTCCCATAGTGCTCAGAGCCATATGAACCATTTTTTAGATGGCACACGAGATCTAATCTCAACAAACATCTTCTCCGCCACCCAGAAACAAAGAAATTTCCCGCTTCAAATTTATTCAGCTTCTGAAATGGAAAACTTTTTTCCACCTCTGGTTTTTGCAGCTTCTCTACCATAGTTAGAACTGTCCAATAAGCGAATAAATCGAAATTCTTTACACTATCAAATGTCACTCAGACGTTAATGTTACAACATAATGACGATAAATGTCCGCTCCCGGTAGCTGAGTGGCCGCCGGCACGTGAGCTCAGCGTGTTCGGTCGGGGGTTAGCAGCCCTCTGCAATAAAAAAACTGAGTGAATGGATCAATAACGAACTTCAGCGGGTGTCATGGGACATCCTTCCCGAACAAAGCAGCTAACATGAACGAATAAAACGAGATTAAAAAAAAAAATTGGTCAGCGCGACGGAACGTCAATCCTAAGTTCCCGCGTTCGATTCCCGGCTGGGCCGGCGATTTTCTCCGCTCAGGGACAGAGTGTTGTGTTGTCCTAATCATCATCGACGCTCAATTCGCTGAAGTGGCGTCAAATCGAAAGACTTGCACCCGGCGAACGGTCTACCCGACGGGAGGCCCTAGTCACGCGACATAACGATAAATTAACATACACAGACTGACAATTTATTTACATTAGTAGGTTTAGGTTTAATATTTTTTACTTCTGTATGTTATTTTAATTTCGTATTTCTCTTTGCAGAAATAACCGAGGAGTAGTATTTTATAGAAGAAAGAACTTCCGATTACTTCAATCAGCAGACTCATAATAAACAATTGACTGTAAAAATGATTAAGGTGGTTGCTGCCATCGACATAATTAGTATATCACTGTTGAAGGTAGTTTCTGTGTTTTTCACGTAGACCTAACCTGCAAGTAGGCTTTTAAGACATAACAAAAAGGTTTATTTTAATTTAATTAGTAATACTATGAAACTAAGATAGTGTAATGTCTAATGAGAAACCTCAAGCCAACACAAATAGCGTGAATTACGTAGTTAGAAGGAATGACAGTAAGGTTCAACCTTCATTCATCTTGCGATAAATTTTCATGTATATGGTTGAATAATATATAGCATGAGCGGCAATGGAAGCAAATACATCTGAGTTCTAAGCTGTTGTGGTGCTCTTCATTTCGAAGACTGGGATGATGCAGTTATCCAGGCTAGTCTATGCTGTTGTATTCCTTTCAGTTCTGAAAACTTATGCAGCCTATATACCTTTTACCTGCTTATTTTTGTGAATCCATGATGTCCATACATAATCTTTATCACACTCCATACCCAAACTGACAAATCCTTGAATCCTCTGGATAAGTCTTATTAACCATATTATTTCTTTTAGTAACTTTGTGCCATAAACTTCTTTTGTCCCAAATTCTATTTAGTATCCACCTTTGATCACCCGATCCACCCATTTAATCATCGAAAGCTTCTGTTCTTTTCTGTTCTGAACTGTTTAGTATCCACGTTTCACATCCGCACCAGTCAACATTCCAAACCTACGCCTTCACTAATCATTTCTATTTTGACAGAGATATGACAGAATATCGGGAGCGACAAGAGAACCCGTTGAGAATAGACGCGAAGCAACGGATCTCCGAAAATTAACACACAAGACAGAACATCGAAGGAAATGAACACGTGGAGACTGCACTACTGAGTAAGAAGTGACAGCGAGTAACCCAAAGAGTGAAAACTAGAAATGTAGTGAAACAGAGATCGAGACCTTTAGTCCTTTACGACAACGAGACAGAGGCGAAAAAGTTACGCCACTGCATTTTGCATCGCTTAGCAGACGCTGCGAGCGCTGGTTGGCCAGCGTGGTGGACACTCATACCGCAACTTTTGGGTATTCCGGACATCGCTGCTCCGTCTGGCGGCCGTGTTGCAGCTCCACGCTTTCCGGTGGACTTTCAAAGTAGCTACGCCAAAATATCTCCACCCTACCAACTGAAATCGGAGCCTATGGCGATGCACTCGGTGTTTCAGAGAACGTCCGGCGTTAAACTGCCTCGTGGCGATGAGGGCGTTGTTCGCCATAAACGCCGAGGCTGCTTAGACATCCCCGTCTCCACGTCCGTGTCTGTTGGTAATAGAGCTGGTTATTTTGGGCGCCGATTGTGTCTGTCAGGTGCACCTTTTCACTTGATTTTTTCCTTCTTCTTTCTTATCCCAAAATAACTTGAGCTATAATATATTTTCCACTACCTTTCAAGCATAGCTGAAGCCACAGTTTCTGAAGTTAAGTATCACTGGTTATTTGATAATTTTTTGCAGATGCCTTACTCCTTACTGGATCCGTATCCTGATAATTTATCAGTTGACTTATAAGTGGGGAACCGTGACAAGATGCCTTAATTGCTTCTGTTGACAGAAACCAAGTTATTACAAGAAAAGTACATTTCTTGTTAATGACTTCTTCTCCACATCAGGTAAATGAATGTGATTTTGAAACATATGGCCTTTGACATCAGCCCAGAATTAGTTACTGCTCCTGCGGTTCGAAACGATATCACATTCATTGGAATGCCACCAAGAAAGATCATCGTGAACTCTAGCAGTTCTCGGTAATCATTGCGCGCTTGCTTCTGCATTTCAGTGGTACCGGCTATGTAAGCGTTCTTGTCAAATTTCGTGCAAGTTACTCTACATTTCTTGAAAAGTTTCATGTACGGACCAGAAGCATCCCTCATCAGTGGTTGAAACAGGTCCTGAGCACTAATTCAAAAAAGTGACCACGACAAGAGAAGTATAACAGGTCCCAACTAAACAGTTTTTCTATATTCGTATGGCTGCCATGCACTCAACCTGTACTGTTTCCTATCGTAGCACAACAAAATGCCTGAATTTTGTCAGGTATACTACACTTTTCTATTGCTTGGTAAACAACCATGTCCTGATCTTCTGATTTCAGGGGCTCTCAACAAATGTTTCTTCCCTTAAAGATTACTGATACTGTCAGTCTCTCTACCATTTCAACACCTTCGAGCGCTGAGAACAACTTTCCATCCCAGTGTAACACGAATTCTTGGCAGTCATTTACGTTTAATTTGTTTTGCATTTCTGTATGTATGGTAAATAACTATATTAAATAACAAGACTTCATATCAGTAACAATAAAAAATAACAATGAAATTGAGGAAATGCGTAACAAAATTCAGAAAGCAAAAATTGGAAATTTCATGGTCGACGAGGGTCGTCTTGTAGTTGTCCGAGTGAGCTAAAATTCTGAATATACCCTTTGTTACTGATTGGAACAAAATAGTGGGGTGGAAGGTAAACTATCAGAAAGTTGTAAAATAAGTGCCACGCTAGTGTCCATCAATGTTGCTAGAGTCCACGTAACTTTTGCTCCGTAGATATGATCCTGGTCAGAAGCGCCCTGGCTGCTGTGACTGGGGTACCCGTTATTATGAGGCTAAGAGATGGAGGAGCATTATGACTTTTCTCTCACGAAGGAGCTCCCCTGAGCTTTGGTCCTGGAGGGGGGTGGTCCTGTATATGATCAGAAAAGCGTGAGAACTGCTATAGTGGTGTGGTTTCCACTACTTTCAATATTTGGTGATTAAGTGTCGTATTCGTCATGAGCTATGCTACGCCGTTAGAGCATAGATGAAACGGCGGAATATAAATGTTGTTTATACTGTCTTAGGTGCAGAATTATTGAAAATAATTACTGTGAATCGGGGCCCATTATCAGACACTATAGATCGGGAAGCCCTTCATTCGCTGTTTATTGTGGCTTTTGTTATGGTGGATGCCGTGCTTAACATACACGCGTGTCTGGAGTTGGCTTCATCACTGTAAGCCATACAGAGTATAGAAATAGGCTCGCAAGGTTCAGTGGAAATCTCAAAGTCGACGGAGGAGACCGGGGAAACAAAGATTGTGGTGGTGCTGCTGGATGCGAGGTATCAGCTGAACTGACTTCCTACTCCCTGCTTAAGCCTGGCCAGCACTACTGTAGTTTCGCTATGGCTTTCATCCGTGACATTCCCCAGCGCGCGCGATGAAGTAACTGCAGGGCCTGTGGCCACATTGTCGCCAGCATTGCGGTAAGGGGCGTATCTGTCTCGGCGTCGATTTATGAGTACATCGTTGATTACTACTCCATGGCGCTAGATGCGGGACCAGGTCTGCAGCTTTGAATTTTTTATTTATTTTTAATGTGTGTGGTTTATCGTGGGCCACCAGGTAGCGAATGACTTATCATACGATAGGCGCCTGGCGCGTGTCTACAGCAGTTCCATTTAGTGTTATGGGATATCCTTCCAAAATCTTTCTAGTTTCTGTGCCTATTTGGAGATACAAGATTTACTGCTTTTCCCAAGACCATGCTCTTCTGTTCTTTTTTTCATCATATTGCTGTACTGGTCTTCAGTTCTAAGACAAGTTTGATGAACTCTCTACACATGTTCATCCAGTATAAGCGTCTTCATCAACGATTCGCTGCTACAACTAACGTGCATTTTAACCTTCTTACGGTATTCGCCTCTTGGATTTCCTCTACAATTTTTATCCCCCCTCCCCCCTCCCATTCTTCGCTGTAATACTATAACGATAATTTCTTGCTGGCTCACAATATGTCTTACCAACCGGTACATACTTTTAGTCGAGTTGTGCGATTAATATCGCCTCTCCTCAGTCTGATTCAGTACCTCGTCATCAGTTACGCTATCTGCCGCGGGGGATTAGCCGAGCGATCTCAGGCGCTGCACTCATGGACTGTGCGGCTGGTCCCAGCGGTGGTTCGAGTCCTCCCTAGGGCATGGGTGTGTGTGTTTGTCCTTAGGATAATTTAGGTAAAGTAGTGTGTAAGCTTAGGGACTGATGACCTTAGCAGTTTAGTCCCATAAGATTTCACACTCATCTGAACATTCTATCTAACAATCTACTCTTCAGCATCCTGCAATAGCACCACATTTAAGAAACTTCTTCTAAATGCTCCTCGCCCAAGTTCCGCTTTTGTGCAAGACTACACTACAGAGAAATACCTTCAGAAAATATTTTTTAGCACTTAAATTGATATTGGATGTCAACAAATGCCTCTTTTTCAAAAACTATTGATTTGCTACAGCCAATTCACAAAAGCAGTAAAGGTTAATGTGCAACATTGTGCAGTCAGTGTCAGCCCCCCCCCCCCCCTGCTCTCTCTCTCTCTCTCTCTCTCTCTCTCTCTCTCACACACACACACACACACACACACACACACACACACACACACACACACACACACACACACAATCACAAACACACAGAGACACAATCACGCACACACATGCACACTACCACACCACCACTAAAGCAACTACACGAACAATTAACGTCTCTTCCGAATTTCCCACAAAAGTATAATGGGAGTTAGTGTTAACATAATAATACTATGTGTAACTGCTTATCTGACAGAGATGGACAATAAGCAAGCATGAATACTAAAACTACAGTTAAAAACACTCGTCACAAATTATCAACAGCTTTCTTTCAGCAATCTTTTTCTTTATTCTCCTCCGTCTGAAGATTGGTTTGTTGCAGCTCTCCATTTTACTCTACCCTCTGCAAACCTCTTCCTCGCCAAATGAGTACTACGACCTAAATCTTTTTGAACTTGATTACTTTATTCATCTCTTGGTCTCCCTCTAAAATGTTTACCCCCAGCCCCAACCTCCCACACATACTTCCATCCAGTATGAAACTGATAATCCCAAGATGTCTCAGAATGTATTCCGTCACCCTAACCCTTGTTTTAGTCAAGGTGCGGCACAAATTTCTATTCTCCAAAATTCTATTCTGTACCTCCTCATTAGTTACATGATGTACCCATATAATCTTCAGCATCCCTCTGCAGTACCACATTCCAAAAGCTTCTGTTGTCTTCTTGCTGAACTGTTTATCTTCCACGGTGTACCTCTGTACGAGGCTACACTCGAGTCAAGTACATTCAGAAAAGACTTGGTTGAAGTTACAAGGCCAGAACAGTCTGTCATCGAGACTGTTGCCCCTGCAAGTACTGAATAGGCTGCTGCCCCCCATCAGGAACAACATGTTTGTCTGTCCTCTCAACAGATACCTCTTCGTTGTGATTGCAGCTACGCTACAGCTATCTGTATCGACGAGGCACGCAATCTACCCCACCATGGCAAGATCCATGATTCTTGGGGGTGTCATAAAGCCCTATGACTTCCGGCTGCATTCTAACCAATAGCAAAGTCAAGTGGCACAGCATGCAATAAAATAAAAATAGATTTAACCATTTTGCTGGTATTAGAAACCCATTTAGACCATTTTCGGTCGTTGAGAATAAAATTGGTGTTTGAATAAAACAATAAACAGTAATTACATAGCTTTTTTGCAGAAATCGTAGTATTTAAAAATCAAAGACAACGAAGATTTATTTGCAGTAGTAGGATCCACATTTATGACTGTGCTACAGGACTGTTCATCACAATTTTTCAAACTGAAATTTCCAGAAAAAGAGTAATTATAATTTGATACCATCGCATTATTTGTTGTTCTGAAAACGATAGAACTTCCTTTATCAGATATATCTAGAACGCCTTCTTGGACATAAATCTATGCCAAAAGTACGAATATTCTTAAATTTTTAGTTTGTACACTCAGATAGGAAAAATCACCTGTTCAAAGCCCTTTCAGTCCAGGAATTATTAAAACTAAACCTTTCTAAAAGCGTACGTAGATGTAAATACTGCAGCTGAATGTGAAGTACTCATTGTGTATTCGTTGTTTTGTATGTGTGGGATATGTGAGCCCTGAGGTTAATTTTTGTTTTAGTTCATGCAACTGAAAATCTGATACAGGAAGACTTCTAACACGGCTTATAGCCCTTCATCTTCTTTTTTCAGACGCCAGCGGGAGCTACTTAGGTTTCGGCAACATAGTTTATTAGTTTTCAGCTATATAGCAGAAGGTATTGGAGAACGGCTACCATAGTTCTACAGTAAGCAGTGTCCTTGGAGAATACCTTAATTCAGTCGAAGAAACGACTTAACCCCAGTCGACAATAAGGTCATGACAGCTGGAGGTCTGGCTGACTTGGGCGACGAGAGAAAAGTAAACTGATTGGCTCTCATTAAAGGAACTACCTTGATAGTTACGTAAACCATGAAATTTTTAGTTCGGAACGATAATTCAGTGCGCTTCGTGCCTGTATTAGAGCATTTTGTGTTCTTAAGGTATATCAACGAAAAGATATTCTACATCTTTGTCTACATGGTTACTCCACAAGCAGGGACTGTGCACGGCCAGCTGCAGTGGCCGAGCGGTTCTAGGCGCTTCAGTCTGGAACCGCGTGACCGTTACTGTCGCAGGTTCCAATCCTGACTCGGGCATCGATGTGTGTGATGTCATAGTGACCATATCTCCCATATGTTACTTCTATAGTGTTTAAGCGAGGTATTAATTGCGTTTAGAAGTTTGTAAACTGAGTATCTTGTGATAAGGAGCCAATACTCGGATATGAATATCTGCGGTCGTACGAGTTCTTGAATGAGTTATGCGAGATGCGTATGTGTGCCTAAACTGCTTACGTTTCATAACAAACAACTGCCTGCGGCATCGACGGTGGTGGCGCTACATGTAAAAACTGTAATTTATCGTCCGTGATGTGTCCACGGCGGAGTTCTCCACTTTGCGCAGTTCGTAACTGCATGTCGGAGATGGAGCATTACCCGTTCATCGTACCAGAAACTTGCACATACGGATATAAAATATTCTTAATCAGAACCTAGTGACTGGAGAGCCGAGCGCAAGTACACAGAAAAATAAAACAGCCTTTAATCTGACTGTATGACATTCATCTCCGTTGATAGAAACGTAAGAGAAACTGGCTCATTCAAAACACCAAAAACTGGCCAAGGTTGTCCACAAAGTACTATTTGCTCAATGTTAATTGAGAAATTGTTTTTGGACCTTGTGAGATAAGATTAATCAACAAGCATCCGTCAGTGAAATGCTTACTATGAAGAACACAGAAAAAAGGGGGAAGAACAGCAATTACGCCCCCATCGTAAGAAAAAGTGTGCAAGAGATGGGACAAAATGATCTTAAAATCAGATTACAGTTCTGTTCACGGATGAACGTATAATTCGTGCATTAACCCTGGCTGTCGCCAGTTTAACAGTATTATGAGCTTAAGAGGTTATAGTAAGTTTATACACTTCTGATGCCAATAAAAAATCAAAAAGTTCATTTCGAATCATTAATTTAATGTAGCATGAAGGTTCTCTATATCCAGTGAAGCTGTTTAGAAATCAATGAAGCCAAGAAGATCAGACTTATTTTCCTTCAAATGTACAACTATCATCGTCCTCATATTGCACCAGGATTACTTCTCATTGGGTTGGAAAAGAGAGAAAAAGAGGTTTTCTTCGTGTGTTTTAAAGAAGAAAACCATCAGTCGATACAAATACAAAAGTTAACCGAAAATCGCATCAACGTAAGACATCGAGAGCAGTTTCTGCAACAGCAGTTTAGGTTTTTCAAGCCGCGCGTAAAATGATAAACGATCGGCAACATCTCGTTAGCGCTAGCCTTGCGGCCTGGCTCTGAGAGCATCGTTTGTAAGTCTCTCTGTCTATAATGAGACTGACGAAGCGTAAAAGTCGCAGCACAGGTGCACGGTGCGTTTCTCCTGTCGGTGGGGAATGAGGACCAGGGCTACCTCACGTGTGTGCACGCGCGGCACTTTATTTTATTCATAATCCTTGGCCAGCCGCCTCGCCCTCGCTATTGAAAAGGCCGGCCGGATACCTGGGGTGCCCCGCGTTAACGACTCTGCCGCGAGCCGCCCCGTGCTCCAGGTAACGACTAACTAGGCCGCTCTTCCCCAGAGGAATGTTCACTCTCCGCGGACGCCTTCTCAACGCTTTAAGCAGCAATTCTACAGCTTCTCTTGCGCTTACATCTCGACGGAGGCTTTGTGGCATGTGAAGAGCGCGTTCTCACTGGCATGTGGTATGTGCTCGCTGGCAGGATGGGAATTACAGGAAAACAAATCGTAAAGTGTGGGGTTCGAGCGTCAGTCAGTGATAGGGTTTCTTTCTAGGCGTTACAGAAAACTGGGCAAAGGAACTGGAGAAAATAAAAACACACAAAAACCAGATATACGAGGTCATTCACTCTTCGAATCCGTATTTCAGGAAATCGCCTACACATTCTATGTCTAGGCACCTCTCTTCACTAATAGTCATACCAAAATTATTCTGCCACAAATATCTTTACAGGTTGCATACCGTCGAGATTTCTTACACCTCCTCCGTAAAGGAAGAGAATTCAGGAATCTTTTGTGTGCGTGCCCCATATTACATAGTAATATTGCGACTCTTTTACGTGAACGTGGGAAGCTTGGTCATTCGTTGTCGATCTGTATGCTGCTGTGATAGCAACACCGGACCACAGCGTTGTACATAGTCATAGTTGCCGCAAGTATACGCATCTGGCACTAATCTATTACAGTACGTACAAAAACCATTCTATAACATTCGTATTTGTAGTAAATACACTGTATTGATTTATATGTATATTCTGCCTCCCAGCTGCCTGTATGTAAGTGTGTGTGTGTGTGTGTGTGTGTGTGTGTGTGTGTGTGTGTGAACAAGAAAAATTGAAACGGAATTGATCTTTTCAAATTTGTATACTTTCTGTAAGAATGAACAGGCTGTGACGTAAGAGTTAAGAGCTAATAAGTAAATTAAGAAGTGGGTTTTTTCCTGTCAGTTAATACCTGACAAAGTTAGAATTATGAAATCTCATATTTTAAGTTACAAAAGCAGTCTAAAAACATATACTGTATTGCACGAAAAAAACTAAGTAGGTGGTAGCTGACTATTTTCGGTCCGGTTGGTAGGAAATATTTCACCACGTGCATACATGATAGTAAGCTACTAAACGCTGCAAGTATCATACATACATTTCCTGTCCTAGTGTGCTAGGAAATGTGTTTGCTATGATGCAAGTAAAAAACTGCACGGAAAGAAATGAAATAAGTAGTAGACAAGGAAGAAAGATTAGCCTTCGAAGGAAGACTAGTGTTTAACGTACCGTCAACAACGAGGTTATTAGAGACGGAGCACAAGCGCAGATGCGCAGATTAAGGACGGATGGAGACGCAAAGCTGCCGTGCCCATTCAAAGGAACCATCATGGGTTTGCCTTAACCAGTTTATGGAAGACACGAAAATCCTAAAGCGGTATCAATGGATGCTGATTTTAGCCGTCATCCTCCGAATGCGGGGCCATTGCTCAACAACTGAACTACCTCATTAGGTAGAAAGATAAAAAATACAAACATGATCCCCATCGAACACAACTATTCTACTCTATAAGAGCCTACAGATGAGCAGTAAACAAAACGACCTATGAACGTAGAGCACATTTACACCTTTCGAGTTAAATAAAGTGATAAATGCTGGTAGAGAACGAGCAATGTAGAACGCTTTACTAGGTATATATTGTGAATTAAGAAACTCTTCTTCGTTCGGACCATTAAAATTTTTAGTCAAAGCCAGCTAACAAAGCACAGTTCAACACCACACACGGAAATTTAACAGAGTTGCATCTCATTGGAAGACTGCTGTAAGATGCGAAAATAATACGAAGTTACAATGAAAAAATGGTCATTCCAACGGTAGAATGTGGAGGTTATTTTACTGGGTGTAGTACTTAGCATGCTACATTGGCCGGAAGTGTGCGAATGGTGCTCAGACCATGTGTCGGAGTAGCGACTCGACATGGGCTGCACCGACTGGACGCTTCTCCCTTCCTCCGATGATAGAGAACTCAACATCTTGTTCAAAAACTCTCTACCGCGCTCCTAGAACTCTACAAGAGAGTAAAAAGTCCAGTCACGAATTTCTAGGAGGAATACCCGATTGAACGCAACAACCAAATAGTCGTTTGTTCGACAGAAATGTGGTGACTTTCTTTGGTCCCTGCAGCTGGTCAGACAATCGACTGTACCCAGATTTCTTTCCCGTGCGACTTCCCAGATACTGGCTATCACACGGTGTATGTTGTGATGCAGTTCTATAGAGTTCTCCGCTCTTTTCAGAAATAATAAATTAATAGCGTCCACTCGATCTATATCTAATCTTAAACTTCCTGCTTCTGTATTCTTATAGAACAGAAAGTCTATTAGCTACTATTGTTAGCGAGAAAGAAGATTCCGATACAGAAATGGACAGTTCTGAAGAAGGTAATTCGTCCAGTGAAAGCAGTTATTGTCCCTCTGATGAATATTCATCGAAAATGACATGTTAAGTCGAAAACACTTACTTCTTAAACATTTAAAATATGGAACCTATCAGAATAAAATATTAATTTATTCCGTAATTATAACTATTATATACTTGCTAATTAAAATATGTATTTGTGAATCATAAGCAAATTATACTTCTCCTATTCATTTCTGCATTATTGGTAATAATTTTATTATTATAAGGCTATTTCTACAATATATTAAAGTATGTTACATGTGTTAAAGTGGCTTTGATCTTTCTCATTCTAAATACTTTATTTGGCTTAGGATGCTGGCGAATGTAAAAAGCCTTCCGAAGTGTCAGCTGTTAAATAACCTCAAGGCAGGGAAAAAAAGAAGAAATATGTGCAATTGAAAAAGGGAAAAATTTAAATGTATAAATTCTAGCAGAGAGTACATATCTGATGAAACAGGACAAACTGTTGGTGCTTAAATTCGTGGTCCTTTATGTAAATGTAAAAGCAAGTGTTGGAGCAAAATTCATGAATGTGTAAAGCAGATATTCCATTCTTTATGGGATATGGGTGATTTGAGTTGCCAAAATAGTTACCTTCTTAACAATATTAAGATCAAACAAGTCCAAAGGAGGTTACTATGATTAATGCAAATCGGAAATAAATTTTTATATCATGTACTTTTTATCAATAAAGTACTATTATTTTGATGAATATATTTTACTTTTTTAGGAACCCAAATAAATGGCAAAGAGCAATTTCACAGTGAGTGGTTAATTTTTTGTACAAGGTTAAGGTTAATGGCTGTAATATTTTTGTGTGCAGAGAAGCATTTTTAAGTGTGCAGCAGCTTCAGAACTATCAAGGACGTCTTAAGAATTCACTAAAACACTTGTGTGATGGACACTCCACTTCTCCAAAAGACAAAAGAGGTATTTAAAGATGAAATTAATGTTGCTTCAAGAAAAACCATAATTTTGTTCTATTCTGCTTATTTATCGAGTGTTTTTCTTTAAGTATCATATTCGAACACAAATTCACTAAATTTCTCTGACCTGGGCATTTACCTTTAAAATTACTTTTATTCTTTTTCGTTGTTTCCAGGTCAAAAAGGGAACTCATGAAAGTAAATTTCACCAGAAGCAGTTCAGACAGGTCATAATTTCATAAATAATATAAATAAGTATGCCAGTTGTTACAGCCGCTCACAGAACCCTAATAAAATGTTCTTCGAACATGCCATGTCTATTTCTTCATTATATCAAGATCATTATTTGAAATATTGTGAAGAAAATAATGTACCACAAGTAAAGTTTCAAAATTTCAAGATATTTTTAACAACGAGTTTAATATTGGTTTTAAATTGCCTCGTTCAGACACATGACATGTATGTGATGAATTTCAAATTCAAATGAAAAATGCATAATTGACAATTCTGAAGATATGATTAGAAGATTAAAAACTGTAAGGGACTTACATCACGTCAAATAATCTGCTAGACAAAATATCATTACGCATTTTTCCAAGTTAGCTAGCGAAAGTCCTGAGGAATATCTTACATTAGCCCTTGATCTACAACAAACTCTTCTAACAACAAGGCTGACGTCTGGGCCTGCATTCCATAAGAGGAAGTTGTGGACATATAATTTTGGTATTCATGGTTGTGGGTCTGAAAAGGGATATATTTTCAAGTGAATTGAAGATGAAGCAAAGATGATGAGATAGGAAGCTGTCTGATAAAATTCATAGAAATAGAAAAGTCTCAAGCAAATGTTCTTCACATTATTAGTGATTATTTCAAACACTAAGGCAAAAATTGGGCAGTTGTTGCACTAGAGGGAACACTAGTGCGTCCAGGAAAATTTAAGGCCTTTAAACATTGGTTTCCATAAGTTGGCCACACACGATTGCCCTGTGACCGAGATGTCAGTCGAACTGAGAAGCATGTTAAGAAGAGAAACCCCACTGTGTACACCTCTGATGACTGGGTTACACCCATGAGAGAATCGTGCAAGAAGAAGCCGTTTTCAGTCGTGAAAATGAAGAAAGCACACTTTATCGATCTGACACTTTTGCAGATAAATATTTCAAAGAAGGACAAACATGATGGTGGATCTCATTTCCGATTTTCTGAAGCGACAGCTTTTCATTTTGATGAAGGAAAGCCATCACATTTGAAAGGGAAGTATCAGTTTACTGATTATGAAGAATTTAGAACTGTAAATATCACTAGGAAGGACGAGCACATTAGGAGCTTAGCCCGTTCCACCTATCAAGGAAATACTTAAAACCGATTCCAATTTGAGACAAAAAACTCAAAGATGTTACATCACTAATGCCATATATACCAAATGTTTCGAAGGGGTACTTCAAGAGTCTGAGTGAAAATAAGGAATAAAGTGATGTAAATGACACAGGGGTGTTAGATAATGGCTATATTGTTTCAAATATTGTAGTCATTATCATTGTAAGTGATTTGTATGTTGATGTATTCATTTATTATCAGACAGGCCAAAGCCCAATGCCATGTCACCCAGGGATAAAATATTTTTTATTAATAGTCTTTAACTTTGTTCACAATACAACTCTGCACACATTGGAGAAATAAACTACTTTTGCGAGATACCTAGAAAAGTCGAAATATCATTTATGGATTTATTCAAAGTTTTAAAACCCTCTCCAGAAAAACTTACATTTTGTGGCTGTGGATTATATCATTCTCACCCCTTCAATTATTGTTAATATTACTATTATTATTGATTTTGCAACGCTGAGAAGTAACTTTGCAATGAATCGAGCAACATCAAAAAATGTTAAAAACAAGACCCACGATGTAGAGAGAGTAGATCTAAAAGAAGTAATAAAATAAATAAACTGAAATTTCTTATCAGTTTCTTCGGAAGGTAGAGGAATGTAAATTTTCACGTAATGAAAGAGCTAATGGTTATGTAACGAGAGACCATTTTGGCTACTACGTAAAATTGTTGATATGACCCGTACATTCCATCTTCACCAGTTTTCTCGTATTTATTTCATCAGCTTTCCTTTTGTAATTCACGTCTGTGATTCAGCTTTTCATACTTGGTTTCACTTTTACAAATTTTGCTTATTGTTATTAACATGTACTGTAAGCCAGAACCATCTATTTTTCCCAGTCATATATTAGGTTTAATGGGCAATAACTTCTATGAACTAATACTGATATGAGAGCATTACTCAATTCACTTCCTGACAGTTACTTTGAAAAGCATACTGAAGTAACCGAATTTTCACAGTCGATTTACACAGGAAATATGTATTGAGTCCAAACTAAATTAGTATAACTAATATTAATTGATTAAAATAATGACACAAACGCATTGGTAACTTACGTGATATATGTAAAATCGCGGACTGCGATCTATGATTAAAACGCAATTATTTGATACAGATATTTAAGCGACGTTAATTTAGTTTTTATTTAGACAATTTATACTGATTTTCCTTGTGTTTTCAGCCGTCTATTCCCATGTTACTCCGGTTCATCAATATATTATAAACATAAACTGAATCTAATCAGAACCGGCCATCTTTGACAATCTCAGGATATTTTCTTGTTCCACTGAAGCATACGGAAAATGGGCTTTCAGCATTGTTGGTAATTGTAGAAATATTCATTTAATTTATAAGACACCTTGTATTTCTGATGCAGAGCTTGTTCTACGCCATACGAATGACGTCACAATCCATCACAATGAATGATGCCGCATAAGTGCAGGAGAGTGTTCACTTATTTTGGACATTTGTTACCAGATTATCTCTGATGTTTCGATTCTCTTAAACAGTATGGTAGCAACACTGATTTAGTGATTTAAAAGTAGAGTACTGTTTATTAGTTTTGTGATGAACGATAATTCACAGACATATGGAAAAGCATTAGTTTTTCAACCATTCAAAAGCACCACTAGCACTTAGTGAATCCGAGGTCTTGCAACCTACGCCGAACCAACGATCACAGCGTAAGTACAAAAAAGACCACTGGAGTTGGGGATTTGAGAAGCTTGGTAATCAACGCTTATTATCAAAATAAAATAGTACAGATTGATCTCAAGTTCAGTGATTGCCCACTAATTCCCACCGACCTGAGGGGTAATTTGTCACATCTATTAAGCATGCCAGGATTTCCCACCTGTCTGCAAACACAGATCGAAGTAAAATATTGAAAATAAAACGTTCCTCCAGGCTATTCCGTTTCTACAGATACTATCAAACATCGTACGCTGTCTCTTAACGAAACGTTTAATTATATCAGTATTTGACGATATAATATTTTTTTATGTTTATAAACACAGTACGTTGTCTCTTCACTAATGTGCTTTTGTATTTGTAAATATAATAATAAATTTAATATTTAGGTTATATTATTGAGTAGGTAAGAGTAAACCAGAAAGCTAACAATGCAGAAATGGTAAGCCCACAAAAATCACAGAAGGTGAAACCACAGTTTTATAAAATAGTTGTAAGGGCTGAATGAAGTACTTTACACATTTGGACCTATCATCATCGGCCACAGATCTCAAGTCAAATATGCTTAAAGGCAACAAAGAGACATTGTGAGGAAACCTTAGGACATAAATGAGGAAATGGAATTTGGATTAAGAAAGAATTAAAGATAACATATCACGCTACAGCAAAAATCGTATACACAGTCAGGACATACTGATTACGATGCTGTGGCTAAAAACTGGAACACCAGGTAGCAGATTTTCATGGCAAATCAGGGTGAACAACTGTAATTAGCAACTATAAATTGGCTGAAAAGACCCCTCCACAAATTTCAGGATGGACAGCGAAACGAAAGGAAATACGTAGTGGAAGGATGAAGATATATTTGGAGGACAAAGTAAAAGAAGTGCTTCTTAAGATCAAACGCATTCCTCATTTGTGGACAACGAGAAAAAAGGTTACAGATTTGGTATATTTGCATATTCTCTGCACATTTACGTTAACGCATAAATTACCACATTCAAATCATGATGCATATTTGCTGGGATATTTTTATGTAAGCAGAAGACAACTATATTTATTACCTTAATAATTTGCACTAATGCTGTCTTCAATGGCCAGCTCGTGTTGTAAAAGAGATCCCATGTTCTTCACATAAGCCACAGCAGGAAGGTGATTTTACTTTTGTTCATACTGTTTGGTTTCTCATTCATTTAACCATCTCAAATAGCTGTTTTTACCATTGTTGTTCTTCTGCAGGTAACACTGAAAGACAAAGCAAATACTTAGCTATGTATTTTTGGAAAAAAATACAACTTCATTGTTCTTTCCACGCTACTTTTATCTAGAAGGCTTGATCATGACCCATCGAGCGAGATGTCGCAGTGGTTGGTACCTTCTACTCGCGTTCATTTTCAGATTCACTATGAATTTCCTAAATCGCATATTAGAAATGCTGGGACGCTCCCTCTGAAAGAGCACGGTCGATTTCCTACCCCATCTTTCCGAAATGCATGTCTTTATCTACTTCTCGTCGTCAATGGAAAGTTGAATTCTAATTCTTCTCTTCCATGACTAGACCGTAGAAAGCTTCACCCATCGTGAGTGCACCAACCTCCATCAAAATATATAGTGACATATTAAAGTTGTGTGAAGGATAGAGACTAGAACCTAGCTCGCTGCCTTCTGCGGAGCGTGCTCTATCAGTTGTGTAATCAGAGCATGGCTCAGTAACCGATTTCAAGCTTGACTTGGTCAAATGTCTGTCTTCATATCATTCAAACACCACTGTCCTTGACGACAATGTTTTTTTGTGTCCTGGTTTCAGAGCTTTAGCCAGATGTAACTGCCCCGAATATCTATTTCCTTACACGAGGCTGACACTCTAAGTTTGAGAATTCAGGTCTTGTTAGAGTCCTACTTGCATTCTGATTGCTGTTCCGGGAAAGATACTATGCAGTTAACAAACTTCTCTAATACATCGATGGAATGTGTTTCAAGTGCTAATTCACCTACATCGGTTGATGTTTTGCGCAGTCCCAATACATCACTGCAAGTGAATTTTGGGATGGTTTCCAAAATTACTGATGAGCTGAAACATTATGAACTCTGCGCACTGCGAATCTGAATGCCGCCAGGTGGCGTTGTGGCCATGTGACGTCGTAATGAACGTATGGCGACTCGTTCTAGAGACGATATGGGAGGCAAAAGGAGAAATCCAGTGACATAAACGACTTTGACAAATGGCCTACGGTTACGGCTCGTCGTCTGGAATATAGTAAATCGGAATGGCTGAGGTTAGTCAGCTTGTCGCATACTACAGTAGTGTGCATCCATAGGAAGTGATTGAAAGGTAATGAAAACATGAGTAAGAGACGAGATGTTGGACATCAACTCTTCACCACAGAATGTGCAGGTCGGAGGTATGTGTGCTCTGTAAAGCAGGATACACACCAGTCTTTGCCAGACATAAAGACAAAGGACGGTGCTGTTATAGGCCTGCACTGTTCAGCGCACAATGTTGTACATGGAACTCCGCAGCAGACGATCCTTGAGTGTTCCCACATTGATCGCCACTTACGATTGCAGTGGGCTCGGAACCGTTGCGATATGACCGTTGATCAATGGAAACGTATCAGCTGGTCGAATGAATTACGGTTCTGATTACGTCAAGTCGATGGTCGTGCCGGATACGTTGTCTTCAAGGCGAATGGTTCCTGAAAATATGCACCCGACACGGACGTAGGCAGGCGGGAGCATTTATATACTATACATTGACCTGGGCCCCCACGGGACCGGTTGCAATAATCTAAGACAACAACACAGCTGTGGAATAAGTGGACATTATTGCCGACCACGTAATTCAGTTTATGCTTGATACCATCCTCGTCGGCGATGATAACTATCCGTGTCTCAAGGCCAGAATCGTGCAGTAGAGATTTTTAAGAGCATGGCAGTGAACTCATATTGATGTCTTGGCAACTCAATTCACTTAAGCTGAATCGGATGCGACACTTCTCGGACGATGTCAGACACGTCCACGAACAACCGGCTCGTAATTTGCATGAATTGTGTGATCTGTGCTCAGAAATCTGCTGCCACATTCTTGGTGATTTGAAACTTTCTAGCCGATGAAAACTGTGTGACGGACCGAGACTTTGCCTTTCGTGGGTAAGTGCTCTGCCATCTCATCTACCCAAGCACGACGACGACCCGTCCTCACAGCCTTACTTCTGCCACTACCTCTGCTTCTACTTTCCGAACTTCACAGAAGTTCTCAAATCCTCCCGTCCTCACAGCCTTACTTCTGCCACTACCTCTGCTTCTACTTTCCGAACTTCACAGAAGTTCTCAAATCCTGGAAGAAACCATATTGCCGAGACTTGGTCTAGCCACAGCCTGGGAGATGTTTGCAGAATGCATTTTTCATACTAAAATGGTTCAAATGCCTCTGAGCACTATCAGACTTAACTTATGAGGTCATCAGTCCCCTAGAGCTTAGAACTACTTAAACCTAACTAACCTAAGGACATCACACACATCCATGCTTGAGGCAGGATTCGAACCTGCGACCGTATCGGTCGCGCGGTTCCAGACTGTAGCGTCTAGAACCACTCGGCCACTCCGGCCGGCCATTTTTCATATTGCAACTGTGTGTTTGCTGATAAGAAACTCCTGGCAGATTAAAACTGTGTGCTGGACCGAGACTCTAACTCGGGACCCTTGTCTCTCGCGGACAAGTTCTCTACGAACTAGGCCACCCAAGGACGACTCACGACAACTCCTCACAGATTTGTTACCCCGAAAAACCACCTTGGGTTCCAAAAGTGAGTCAAAATGCTGTTAAGCAGATAGTCATAACCTTTCGAATCGTAAGCGTATGACGCGATCACTCCCAACTTCAGGTTACTGCCAGCCAGCCAAAGGTTTGGGTTGTTTGGGGGAAGAGACCAAACTACGAGGTCATCGGTCTCATCGGATTAGGGAAGAAAGTCGGCCGTGCCCTTTCAAAGGAACGAGCCCGGCATTTGACGAGTGCGATTTAGGGAAATTACGGCAAACCTAAATCAGGATGACTGGACGCGGGATTGAACCGTCGTCCCCTCGAATGCGAGTCCAGTGTGACCTCTCTCGGTCAGCTAGCTAAGGGTCTCCCTTTATGATCTCGGCTTTGACGAGAATATTAGCTTTAAAAGCAGTCTTTTCTCTCTGTAGATGTTTTAGACATTCTGCCGTGTCAGCTCTGCCAACAGAATAAGTAATAAAGTCAGTTCGATAAAGGTCTGGGTGAGGATGATGGATGAAAATCAACTGTGAACTTGTTGAAGAGACAATGAAAGCATTTTCCTCACGTAGGAAAACTGTAATTCAATTTGGCTGAATGCGGAATGGAACCCCGATCATCTTCAGTTTCTCTTAGTGTACCGTACATCCGTCCACACACCTCATATCAGTTCATTGCGAGCTGAAGAAATTATTTAGATCTGTTTCATGAGTAGTTCTGCCCTCGGTTTTCGTAGTTATCTTAAAGACCAGTAGCTAAGTCTGATAAAAATTCTGACTTCTGATGTTGGAACGAAATAGATCATTTGATATGCTTGTTTATTAACAGAGAATATAATGAATTTGACGGGAACAAACAATTGTTTCGCTGGGTTGCGCGAGAAATTCAAAGAAAAGCCGTTCTTATAATGTCACCAATAGCCACTGGGCGCTTTTTTAGGTCACCTACTTTATTCAGTCCCTACAGCATGATTTTTTCTTTCATTTACAAAGAAAAATAAATGTGGGTGGTTGTGCTAAATACCGGGTGGCTATAATTGAAGTGCAGCTACCTACAGAGGTCCAGTGTCGGCTGCAGTTACCGCATGGCAACGAAACATGGTAGATTTTTTAACGAGATAATGAGGAACTGATCCACGCTGAAAATAGTTAGTACCAATTTTGACCACCAGACGCAATGTGGCGCTGTGAATGGAAGAGAGACGTACAGACATGTTTCCATATGTAACAGATTAGGAACTGGATGTGGGCAGAAAAGACGAAAAAGGCATAACGTTGTTGTTATTATTAACCACCCCTTACACAGGTTGTTGTATATGAGCCCTACAGACGCCAACGAGATACCCGCGAGGTTAGCCGAGAGCGCTAATGTATTGCTTCCTGCACTCTAGTAGGAGCGCCGGCCCCGGATCGAATCCGCCCGGCGGATAAACGACGAGGGCCAATGTAACGGCCAGCCTTGACGTGGATTTTGGGCGGTTTTTCCACATCCCCCTAGGTGAATACCGGGATCGTCCCCACAACCCGCTTTAGTTACACGACTAGCAGACATCTGAAACACTTGATTTACACTAGACTCAGACAGCTGGGGTACACTGATTCCGTCCTGATGGGGGTGGGGGGTACGGGATGGCGGCAGGAAGGGCATCCGGCCACCCCTTCAGACTAACAACGCCAAATCCGATTATAACCGAACCTGGGAACGGTTCGGGACAAGGCGCAAGCAAAAGAAAGAACACCTCAAAGGGATACTGTACAGTGTCAGATTTGCACCTGCTGGCGAAAATTGGAACAATTTTTTTTTCAGCGTAAATCGGTTCCACATTAATGTATTAGCATTTCTACCAAGTTTCCCTGCCATACGATTATTACAGCCCGCACTGGACTTCGTTGAGTAGCTGCACTCTAATTATAGCCACCTGGCATGTTTGAGTGTTGGAACATAAATGATATGTGAGTTTTACAATAATTTGTGGTTTCAGCATGATGCAGTGGACAAAGAAAAAGCGTTTAGAATAAATTAATGAGCATGTATCATAAAAATGTGGGGAAAACTCCACTGGGAGTAAGTTAGGCAATGGATGTTACGAATAATAAGCCAATTTGTGCGAAGAACTTTCAGTTCCAACTTACGTTGTGAAATGACCACGCTAACCGTATACCCAGCAAGATCGTCTGAGGAGCCAATACGATAGATGTTAGACTGAAAAATCAATGAAGACACTGCCTTAATGTGAATTGTTTTGAGATGTTGGGTCGATGCTCTACCGACTGAAAATTCATCCACCCGTCTGTTACGCATCACCTATGACCGTTGCATTTGCTTGTACGAAATGCGAGAATGGTGGCTCCAGTGCTGAAGAGCAGTGAATTACTCTGCTTCGCTCCTTTCCAAGTTCTGTTCCTGCGACGATAATCATGTACGTATCACGTACAAGCTTGAAGACCAGAGTTTCCTCATTGTGGCAGGAAGTGTATTCAGCCGACTCCTCGAGCGACGCCTTTGAGACTCGTAAAGCCAGAGCAGTTTGCTAGTAGTGTCCCGCCCAGCTGCCTCTCCCACTCGCGTTTAAGGCTAAGCAGAACCTCTCACTGCACAAGTCTCTCTTCTGCCCAGTTTCTCGACTCTAGATCTACATTATCTGGACTCTTGTGTCTTCATTAAAACAGACGTCCGAAAAGTTCCTATGTTACGAACGTGACCACGTAGTGCTCTGAAGTAAAGTAGAAGCGAGACTGCCGAACTCAGTTACTAAGTTTGTCTAGCAAATCGGACTGTTTCTTTTCTTATCCATTACATTTCGAAAATATCGGAATTATCTTTTCAGTAGTACTTCAGCTTGTCGTATAACTCAAAATACCTGTCGTGATTCTCGTGTAACAGATCGATAGCATATATCAGGTCGATAGCTGACGCGTGCCTACTGGAATGATTTTGTTTCATAACCTAAATTTACGTAATGTTGCAATTACATGTCGATTTCACACAGCATATTTCTGAAATCACCTAATATTTGCTCCTAAATTTCTAATTTATTTTATAGAAACTCATATAATATATTAACTTGTATGGGTATCTGTGTGTGTGTGTGTGTGTGTGTGTGTGTGTGTGTGTGTATCTAAAATACATATACAGTTCTCTGTATCGTATACATACCAAATAATACTAACGTTTATTAGAAATTAGAATGGCACACATTTCATAGTTACACAATATACTATTTTAATAATGTGCTATGCTTCACTGATCCATGACATATGATATGTTATCATTTGCATAGGTTGAATAGCATCATTATGACCAGATCACCTTTCAGAATGTTTTTTCTAGTGCGGACGACTCAGGGCGTCGTGCCATCTCGGCAAAAGGAATGGAAAACACGGGTAACCTAATTTTTATAGAAATAAAGTAATTCAAATAGTTACCTTAAATCATTCACTTCCTCATAAACGTACAACGGAGGAAGATTTTAATGACACGAACAACCTTTACACACAAAATACAAGTAGATGAGACTGATCAGCAAGTTATTTTATGATATGATGTTTTAAGGAAAATTGGTCGATTTCAGTTTTGATTGCCACCCATGTTGCCTTCTTCTTGGAAACCCTATTCAATCAAATAATTGTAAATTATTATCCCAAAAAAATAGAAAGGGCATAATGCAATGGCCATACTTTAAAATTGTTCTGTATTCATTTACGTTTGAGTTTAATCCATAGGCGAAAAAAATTTAGTCAGAATGATTGATTGTGTAAACAGCGATAACTAAACAGAACGCTTAGTTGTTGTCGTTGAGATGTTGTAACATTGAGACCTGTGAGTACTGTAGCAGTCTACAGGCGTCTTTCCTCGTAATATTTTAAGTTGGCAACACATTAGTCGTGCACGCTTGTAATTGTTTCTCTTAGTGAAATAAAAGTTTTTCAAAACAACAATGTTTCTTCAGATTAGTGGCACAACATTTAATAAAAGAGTGGTTGTACAAACAGTGAAACTGCGAACGTTCATGTATACTCGAAAGCTTCTTTATTGATGCGAAGATCGACATTACAGCACTTACTAAGTTTGCCACATATATTCCACCAAAAATATTTTCAGCATTGGCACAGAGCGTCACAAAGTCAAGCGTTGCATCCTGATTCGATCAAAAGGATGCGGTACTAAAACTCAAGTAAACGATGACTTCACCGACAGGACGCCCGTAATACAGAGTTTTCGAAGAGTAACGCGAAACACAAATTTGTTTCGCACTTTAGTTCTGTTGCCTAGCGGCGTGCTGAGTATGTTTCTAAGATACAATAAAAATTCTTAAAAGATATTAGTTACAATTTTGTGGTATCTCACTTTCATTGATATTAGTGCTACATGCATCGAGGTCGCATATTTATGGGAATATTTTAACATGTATCTCAAGTACACAAAGAAGTTGCTACAGTGTCCTTCTTTGAAGTATGGTGGGTAACGCCTGGAGAGGAAGAAGGGCAAAGCATGCCGATTTTGTGTTAACGTGAATGTATAACAAGTCATTGTGTCCATCTGAATTGGGTGTCTTCTTTTTGGTGTTTTCCCCTAGTGTAACTGATTTAATTTCGGGGATCACTCTCTGTATGCAGTCTTCCAACACGTTGTTAACTACTCAGAACATCACTGAACACTCAAACTAAGATTATAGATCAAAATAAACTCTTTTCAGTTTCAGTATCGATGTGGCGATTCTGGTGATCTGTCTTCTTCTTATAATAACTTCTGTATAATAAGAGAATGCTTCCTTGGTGCTTCGAGCAATACTGTTTCGCGATTTGGATTCACGGAGAAAATAAAATATTTAGTATTTCTAAAAAGCAGTGCCATGTGTTTGCATGACTACAATTACTCTAAAATTTGGAGAATATGGTTATCAGTTGTATACCTATATAGATGTACTACATGTTATTACTTTTGTCCTTTCGGACGACTGAGCAGTGTGGTAGTGAAATCCGTGCCAAGCGAGATGGTGCTGTGGTAAGACAAACGGAGCATGGCCTTTCTAATCCCTGTATGGTTTTCCGAGATATCTCTCAGTCCTTCGAAAGGGCATACCCGATTTCTTCTACATCCTTCTCCAATCCACGCTCGTACTAAATGTGTAAGAGCTTGTCACAGACGGGACAGCCGCGCAGAGTAGCCGAGTGGTCCTAGGCTCCTTTTCAAGATAGGTGCGGATCCCCCCGTCTGAGGTTCGAGTCCTCCTTCGGGCATGGGTGTCTGTGTTGTCCATTGCGTATGTTAGTTTAAATTACATTAAATATTGTGTATGCTTAGGGACCAATGACCTCTGCAGTTTGCTCCCATAAGACCTTACCACAAGTATTTTTTAAACAGAGAGGACTTTAAAAACTCACCTCCTTTCCTTTCTTGAAATCCGTCATTTCACTCAAGATTTAGTTCCTTCATATATTATCCTGATACATATGTTTCCACTTATAACCGTTTTCTAGCTGTTCTCTAAGTGTGTAGTAGTTGCATGGCACGTGCTGTTGTACCACCATAGACCGTTTGGCTCATATGTTTTGCTATGCATATATGTTACAAGTTTTGAATTTGAAACAAATGTTGTCATGGAGGAAATTTCTGTCTTTTATGTCACTATGCAATTATAGGTTCGATGTCGAGCTGCTGTACATAAACCCGAGCCTCTGGGTTAGGTGGGACTTGTCATGCACTAGTTTGTTGTTATTGATGGCAGTGTAAGTTATTTCACTAACTTGTATTTTGAAATTGCTTAGCAAGTTTGTCTAAAATAACGTCTAATTGTGGGATATTTGTGGTCGATTTTGTGAGTGGTGGCATTTCGATTTTTATCATTGGCTCTGAGCACTATGGGACTTACCATCTATGGTCACCAGTCCCCTAGAACGTAGAACTACTTAAACCTAACTGTCCTAAGGACATCACACAACACACAGTCATCACGAGGCAGAGAAAATTCCTGACCCTGCCAATTTTTATCAGTGTTGTTGCCCATTATCAACATAGGACTTCTAGGCGCTCAGTCCGGAGCCGCGCGGCTGCTACGGTCGCAGGTTCGAATCCTGCATTGGGCATGGATGTGTGTGATGTCCTTAGGTTAGTTAGGTTTAAGTAGTTCTAAGTTCTAGGGGACTGATGACCACAGATGTTAAGTCCCATAGTGCTCAGAGCCATTTGAACCATTTGAACATAGGACTCATGATAACCACATTCTTGTAGAACTGACATGATACAGTTAATACCTTTTATACGGTCTGCTGTAGACAGGGGTGATTTATGGGCTTCGAGTAAGAGTGTGTTGAATTCCGCAGGACTTCTCTATAACTGCGTCAGATTTTCTAGATGCATTGGTGGCTAATGACTTTTGGAGTAATTATGCTGCACTTACAGCACATACATAATCAATAAGAATCAATGCAAGTTCTCTATAAATTATGACTTCTTGCGGCAACTGTACTACATTTTAACATAGTTTCTATGGATCTAAACTTCCTATTACCTGCCAGCTGCTACTTTGTGGTATGAACGGAGGTTATGAAAAAAATGCGTTTTTATTTTTTAATGAGAAAACTATATTGTTTATACTTTATCATCATTGATGTGTTTAGGTTGTGGGTAAAAACCTGAACCTACTTTGGAAACAGGCTTTTGCAGATAACTTGCTAGCAATATACAGGATGCAGCAAATAAAAGTGTGCCGGAGAACAGAGTTCCAGGGTACAAAGAAACCCAGTGGAGGAAGAGAAATACAGCATTAAACTTACTGTAGCAGATATTGAATGTGACAACCATTCATCTGTTGGCACTTCTTGAACCTGTTCAGCAAGCCGCTGTAGGCGGATCGAATCTGGACTGCTGGGATTGCTCAAGACTCATTCGAAATGTTCTACTGTAATTCTTGAAGTCAATGAGGGTTATTGCCATACACCTTGGACTTGAGGGCTCCCTACCTAAAGTAATCGCACACTGACAGATCAGGTGACCGGGATTATCAGCCAGGGCCTCGACCAGACTGACCTTTGTTAACAACTCTGTTAGGCGCGCAGATTATGTAAATGTTCTCGAAAGTTCGGCCGGCTGTATGGGCACTTTCTCAATCCTGTTGGAAGCAACTGTAGCTCCTTAGCTCCTCCGTTAATGCTGTCACAAATTCACGCCTAATCGTATGCGCTCATTCGCGCCACTTTTATTTGCCCCAACCCCTGCAATTCGTTACTGATTTATATCACTAGTTTTCCAGTACATTACTTCAAATCTTCCCTTTCATAAGCGTTTCAGACCTTTCTTCCTTAGTCATTTTCTGTCTGAAGATGACGTTCATCACACCATTAAAAAAAAATAATACGAGACGTCGAAAATTACGCTCACGCGAACAGACATTCTTTCAAAATGGTCTGGTTGTGCTTCGAGAGGACGAATGTGTACCACGTGGCACCTCAACCATTTCTTGTTCGCTTAAGATTTAGTGTAATTATCACCGTTCCTTCTGTAGTGAACAATCTATTTAAAAAAATTCAACGGGTTATTTTAGTTGCAAACAACGTATTTCTCCAAAAGCCATGAGCTACGAGCGAGTCTTTGTTTTGTAACCGATTCGATATCGCAGCCTACATATGGTCATCATGTTTGTGGAAACCCTATATTCGGGAACCTGTAAGTCTTTCAAACGTTGAAGTTGTCACGTACTGCATGCGTCGGTCGCATGTTATGCCATCGAAGGAAGATGTTTCAAACACGCTCGGATTTTATTCCGTTTAGTTTAGTTTCGTGTATAATAGGTCATTCGGACTATGTATTGTAAAAATGTGGAACACATTAGTTTAAAGACTATACAAGGAAAGTTTTATGAAACTGGGGGTCCATTATAACAATTTACAGATCTGCTTTACGGCAGTGAAAATTACTACATAGATACAATTTTCTCGATAAAAAAAATGTGTAGCACTGAATAGGGTGCGCAGAAGATAATTCTCAGTTCGCTTTTAAGTGTAACTTTGTGGTGGTCAGGCATGGGATTTCATTTGGTACATTATGAAATAATTCTGAAGTAGCACGACTGATTCCTTTTCCCAGATCATGTGAATTTAAAGAAAGATAATTGAAGCCAATTTATTTTCTGGACTTCGTCATTTCTCCCAAGCTGAGTTGAGTATTTACAAAAGATTTTCTGGGAAAATAAACATTCTGTGAAGCTATAGTTCGAATGGCTTATTCCTTGAACAGTTATCAATGACATGTTCGCTGGGGAGGTCATCATATTATTCTCCCGACACTGTGTTGCACACTGAAAACAATCCTTCACGTAGAAGAGTTACCTCAGATTGCGATCACATATAGTCCTGTCTACTGAAAGTAAGTGAAGCCTGATGGTCAGTAACTGTTCTCGTTCACCTCGTCCTACTTGACGAATAAATGCTGGATCCGAAATTTTCTCTAACCACCAGTATTCGAACCCGCTGTATCCGAGTAGAGCACAAAAGACTCTATACTAATGTGCATTCATGATCTCGGCAGCAGTGTAATACAGTGATGCAGGAGAAGTGTCAATTCAAATGCGGTAGTACTTTTCCGTACGATCCACAGTTACTGAAATGTAATAAACATTAATATCCAAGAAACAGAAGCCCTACGTAAACGGGAAGTTTTGTGGTTTTTTCATAATGCAAATTAATAACGTTTAAAGTGAAATAAACATTGATGGAATATGCAAAGATCATTGAAAAATGTTAATTGCTGGAAAGTAAAGAAATCTGTTGTTTTTCGATACAAATTTATGTAAGTTATCCAAAGTAAGTATGTGGTAAAAAGCGTCACTCTTCAAGACAATGGAAGCAAATCCTCCACCCCCCCACCCCCCCACCCCCAAGAAGAAAGAAGAAAAAAGAAATACAGAAATGCTTAATACTGAACTTTCTTGAATAGTGGATTAGGTGTGTCACATTATATGAACGTAAAACAGGGACCAATGAAGGAAAAAAGGAGTTGAATTTTAGAGCATGGAGTTGATACAAGAGTGAGACGTGTAAATATATGAGAGACGAAAGTAAAAAGACATGGCATTAGCATAGTTGGACAAATATTAGAGGATGTAGAACAGCTTCACTGAGGTGGCAAGGGAACTGTAGAGTGTAACACTAGCACCAGAAAGCAATTGTTGCGATATGCAACTCAGATCATTAAGAATGTTTATCGTTTGATGGTGCCAAGTGCTTAAAGATGGAGAACGGAGAAAAATGTTTGATATTATTTAAAATATTTAAAAAGGGCAGTTGGGGGTATGAGTACGCATTTTAGGTTAAACTAAATATTTAAAACAATCTTCCACCAGTATTATGTCAGTAACACATGCAACACCTAGTTTGACATCTTGGTAACATTGTATAAAATATTCATTGTCGTCCAATTATTATTAGAGGAGTAATAAAAGTTTTCCTAATAAATAATATTGCGTACTCTCACCTCAAGCTGTAGGGTAAGTGTACGCGGGCCTGAAGCAGGAGTAGGCAGTGAGCACTGAAGAAAATAAAAAGGATTACAAATAAATACATGCAAAAACAAATTAGGGACTTTTTATTTTTCGGAGAATTCAAAAAGTAAATTTAATGATCTGAGAGTAAGGTCGAAAAACGCGTTCGAGGGAAACGCAGTACTGAACTATTGATTGTTCTTCCTGCAATGAAAAACTTTTTGTGAATCAGCAGAGGTGCTCACAACCTAAGCCGGTTTTAAGACGAGTTCTTAACGCAGCCTCTGAAAACACGTTAGCTATGCATGCTTGCCGTATTGAAATCCATTTTCAATAATGTCAAGAACTTCATGATAGAGGGACTCTATTAAGTGATTTGGAGCTGATGTTCGCTGTCGGTTTCCGGAAAAAAAACACTATGGAAGACGTGATTATATTGGAAGTGTGTTTAACAGTTAGGTATGTTTTAAAAAACCACTACCCAACGAAAAACACAGCAGAAAAGAAAAATCAATCTAATTTCTCTAAGGTGAATAATAATGCATCTAAGGTAAAAATACTTGAACACGATAAAACGAACTACAAAAGTCAAAGTACGGGTTATGGGGTAAAAGTTCGCTAATAGTTTCTGCGAACTTCTATCCCAACAGACCTGCGTACTTTTACCCCATTCCGCTATTTTCTTTTTCGTCAATTTACAGATAATAAACACAAGTAAAGTCATGGAGATCGAGGAGGATATTGGAAACTTAGCGCCGCCAGTTCCGATACCGAATTTATCTAATTTTTTAAATATATTTAGGGTCACCTATCACTGAATCAAAACTATATAAATGTTACATCGAAAACGTTGAAAGCATTCTCTGCAGCTGCTACCACGAAGTTCCAGAACAGAACTGAGGATATGGTGACTTATGTACTGCCTGGTGGGAGAATGGTGAATTGCTGTAAGGACTTGGAAACTTGATGTGTACTCTTGCTCCACGCACACTTTTATCCCCACCTACCCTAACGCTTAATGCAGGCCAGAAACTTTGAAATCCTATTAGGTATGGCTTTTTCTTGTTGTAACGTACGAAATGTGCTGAAATGCAATCCAATAACAAAGAAGACATAGTATAAGCATAGGATCATGTGTATATTATGTGTTAACGACTACATGAAGGTTGAGAAGAAACTTTGTCTTTCACGGCCACATTACTCGGTTTGACAAATTGTTTTTTAAACTGAAGACCGTTTGTCGCCCGTGTTGAAACGTATATTACGTCTGGAAAATCGGAGGGTCCTCGCTTAGCACCAAAGCAGCGCCCACATACATGAATAAGACTGTTGGCGCTAGACAAAAGAGTCATCATTCGCAAGACAGACGTGACTTTTTGCACTGCGTTACAAGAGAAGACGTCCCGAGATACAATCGAGAGCCCATAAATTAAGAGCTGGAAGACAATGCGTATTAAATTTCTGCACGGTAATGGCGCAGAGCGGCAGATAGGAGGCCGCCAGCTGTGTGTAAACAATGTTCCGCTGGCGCACTGCAAGCGCGACCCACACTCATGCTCGCAGCAACATTCCCGAGGTAATAAACTCGTACGAACGCGCAAACCAACATTTCACGATTTGATTTATGGGGAAGGAAACGCCGGGGAATACGATGCAAGCTCCGTTTAACAAAACAATGCATTAGTATCCTGAGAATACGTGGTGAAAATTGCAACCAGACAATGGATGATTATTATAATTTGAGAAATCCCCCGGCCGGAGCGCACCCCATAGATCAGTGTAGTGTCTGCGGCTGCTCGGCTCCAATCAGACAAGGCGCGCGCTCTCAGTGCTCCATCATGCCGCAGCTACACTCCGTTATGCAAATAAGGACAAGACACCATACGTTAGCCATGCCGTGCGTACAGTCGCGGCGAACGCTCGCCGCCTACTGTGCCAAGAATCCCGATCAGCGGGCCTTTCAATCCGTTCCTCGATTCATTTCTCAAAAGCTGTACATGCTCACTAGAGAAAAAGAAAATACTGTCTATTATAGTGCGTTCTTAACAATATCTTTATAGAGGGACTATTCACGTCAAGCAACTCCAGAGACAGAGGACGGTGTGGGGGACGGAATGGGGGCGGAGAGGGGCGTTAGGGGGGTGTTTAAGTAGGATTGACGTTAATCAAGAAGACGCAGTATATGACGAACAACAAAAAACCACTTCCTAGGTTGATAACATTAGTAAAAGTTCATAAGTTAAAGATAACTAAATACATATGAAAATGGCACAGAAAGGAGTTGTGGGAGCACGAATCGACAAGATAAATTGAGCACGTAAAGTTACCACGAATATCAACAACTAGAATAATCTTTCGAACAATTCTAAATTAAGATATTAGCAGACAGTGGTCCGACCTGCAACATTGTACACACTAGAAAATCTATAGGCTGCAATAATATATACTCATAGGAGGCTCAAACTTGTGTACATAGAGACTCGTAGGAAGTTATTACGACAGTCAAAAGCGAAAGAATATTCATATAGAAGGCTAGAGAACCAGTGAGTAAAGAAGGACCTTGTTCGGCGTATAAAAAAATTGGCTCTGAGCACTATGGGACTTAACTTCTGAGGTCATCAGTCCCCTAGTACTTAGAACTACTTAAACCAAACTAACCTAAGGACATCATACACACCCATGCCCGAGGCAGGATTCGAACCTGCGACCGTAGCGATCGCGCGGTTCCAGAGTGTAGCGCCTAGAACCGCTCGGCCACTTCGGCGGGCGTTCGGAGGACACTTCATGGAATGGATCAGGGGCGATTCGCCTATAAGGTACAGCATTTGTTTGTGGGTAAGAATCGCTAACTACTCTCCAAGAGCCACAGAGGGTTTTTGGAAGAAATGTGAATGCAGGAAACATAGATTTACAATAGGGCAAAATCGAAGCTGCCACATGTTCCGAGGACGGAAACTGGCTCAGTATGATAACATTACCAAGAGAGAAGCAAAGAAGGTTGCAAAGAGTGAGAATTAAAGGAAACAGGAAAAGGGTAAAGGCCGAAAGAAGAGAAGGTGAGTGGAATTAATGTGGACCACATTAAAAGGAAAAAAGGAAAAAATATGCTAGGTGTTTTCTCGTACTCCACAAGCGTATGTATGTGCATATATAGACGTGCACGTCTTGTATGGCGGTAGCTACTAATTATCAATATTAGCCACTATGCTATTACGTTAGCGTATCGAGCGAAGGTAAAAGGAATGCCTGTTACGCTCGATCTCTTAGCCTCGCCATGCACCTTACACAGTGTTGTACTTTTTGCTCGGGACCAATGCGAACTATGCGATGGAAGCAGAGTTGTTACACAGCTTTTTTCGAATAACGGGTTCCTGAATTTACGTCTTTGCCCGTTCTGTTCAAAACAGTGTGCCAGGCACCCAACAACAAGCTCACAAACTAGGTAATGGTATTTTGGATGCACCCTGTATGCTTTGTGATTCGTAATATGGTCAAATTGCTTTGACGTTAGTCAAAATTTCGTTTTGTAATTCTGGATAGAGATATCTGCAGGCCAATTTCACTGTCATAGTTTGATGGCGACCTACTGTTTACTTTAAGAAAGTGTGGGTTGAGTTTCAGACTCGAACTTACGTGCTATGGTACGAGATATGTAATATGACGGTCATTCCCGCTAATCAGAAATAATTTAATTTAAATCTGCAAGAACGTTTCAAACAGCACACATTCTGCTGCGGAGCGGAAGATTCATTCTGGAAGCAACCGATAAGTTGCGGTCTCTTCAGTATCTCTTGTTCCAGAAATGTTAGTACAAAAAGGTAAACGAGAGAAACTCTGTAAAGTTTGCAACAAAGGAGAAGAGGAATTGGCAAGACTGAAAAATATGACTCGGT
The DNA here is from genome assembly GCF_023897955.1 of Schistocerca gregaria. Taxonomy (NCBI): domain Eukaryota; kingdom Metazoa; phylum Arthropoda; class Insecta; order Orthoptera; family Acrididae; genus Schistocerca; species Schistocerca gregaria. The sequence continues at coordinate 361,883,978 of NC_064931.1, forward strand.
CGTGATCATGCCTGAGAAACTCTGCCCGTAAGAGTATTGCTTGCGAACGGCGAATTTCAAGGTCCGAATTGCACACTTTGCTGTCTAGTGGAAGAAACATTTCGAAAAAAGGCATGTTCAGCCTCAAATAGTACCATGTAATTCGCTTAGCCATTATCATAATAGTTTATGTTTAATGAGGTAACTGTCACCAGGCTGGTAAGCAACAACCAATAAAACAAACTTACAGTGGGTTTATGTCGACTGTCACACATGAGCCCACGGATATTACATATATCGTGCTCAAGACACCAGGAGCTGTGGGCAAACTGCGATCTCCTCGCCGGCGCGTACAAAGTGCCTGTAACAAGCCACGTCCGTAAAGCATTGGCTGTTATTCAGGATTTACTGCTTACCGCCTGCAGGTTATTACGTGGGAGGTATCCATCGGTAGCTGCTGACAAACTGAGACAAATACCTTCGGCGACTCGGATTCCTAGAAGGCCCGCCCGCGCTGCGCTGAGGTCGAAGGTGACCGCCGAGGCTCGTTGTCTGCCGGCTCCAGTCAGGCCCGATCAGAACCGGTTTGTCAAATAAGCCAGCGTGTCTCGTAAAAAATGGTTTAAAATCCTTCGACACATTCGGACGGTTTTCTTACACTCAAGTCTGAAAACCGTGACAAAAAGTCAGAGATAAATGTCGCGATAAATGGAAGAAAACATGACACTGAATTTGTCACAGTAAACCCCTTGCTTTCTAAAGCATCGAACCTGACCACAAATTTCTCCGAAGAATTACCGTCATTTGGCTGTATTCCGGCTCTTTGATGCATCACCATAATCATACAATGGGCTATGGAATATCGTCGTTTGTACTGCGGGAAGAGAGTAATCTTTCTGCTTCAAACAAGGCGGCAAAATTCTGATAAAGTATGGTGTCCACCTGCCCTTTAAAGTAGTGTAAAATGAGTCAGTGAGAAAAGTATTGAGCTTAGTTAGAACGAAAGGAAAGTCACCGAATTTCTGAACTGGAGACTGAGGACTGTTTTTATAATCTCCGGTTCTAATCCGTTATAGTAACCGTGTGATGAAGACCTTAACACCACAATCAGATTTCCCCTGGCTTGTTTTTTTTCCCCACTAGATCATTTAAGTGGTGTACGAATCGAACTGTTGTATCTTGTGCACGCATATCGTGACCAATGTAGAAGAGACTACAAAGCGCTCAGAATGAATATGTGGACTGCTTCAGTCACAAATAAAAATACTATAGGCCTATAGGCCTATTGGCACTGGTAACGGAAATGCTAAGTGAATGTGAGCTTCACACACTGCGCGTAGCTTATGAAAATCTTGTCTTAAGATGTCAAAATTTTAGGTTTTGTGACGTTCTTGACCAGATATGACTGTCTCTGGTAAATGTCACACATACAGAAATGTCCTTTTCAGTATACCTCCATAATCGAATCCACAGTCCAGGGCTGAAAGACCACTGGCTCAAAGTTTGAAAATTACTAGTTTACTGGATATTAACTTATTAACTGAAAGAAGCACAGCGAAGTTACGATGTATTTGTTCTGTTAAAACAACAAAGAAACATTGAACTAATCTACAAGCCAAAATGGCTAACATGTAGCCTAGTTCAACTTCCTAAATGAACTCGTAGACATACGCCTGGTAGATACGAAAGCTCAACGCTGAAGCGCTTCTGTTTGAAAACATCAGTATGTACGTAAAAATTTACAGTTTAATGTAATTTAAAATCTGCGCGCAACTGCACTGTGTTTGGCATTGAGTACGTGGTGTGGGAAGCCTGATTCTGCATTCTTTCTACCACATTCGCTGGTGGTACGCGTGAAAAAAGTCGCTCTCCGTATGAGACAGAACGTCTCTCATTTTAGCATCTCAGTCGTATTCGTTGTGGAGAGTGATTTGTTTCTTAACATGTTTGGGAACGTAGGCTCTCGGAACGTTGTGAATAAGGCTCTGCTCGGAGCGCATCACTTCTCTTGTGACGTTTCCCATTGCAGGTCGCTGAGCATTTGTGTAACACAGTCACGCAGTATATCTGTGAAGTCCAAATACAAGCAAAGATTAATAGATTACAATTTTAAATGATGTCACTCGCCAAATAGCAATTCGCTTGATATGGGATCACTATTCATAACTATTTGATCAAACTGGGTTGCAAGAAGAATTCGGCTTGGTTGATAATAATTTGCTGATGCATTTTATTTACTTGCGCTTTGTGTATAAATGTGGTTTCCAGCATTAAAATCTTAACGCTATGAATATTCATAAAGTAATTACGGAATTAATGTGGTTATGTAAAGCAATTCAGTGCTAATTAAATTTTAGCCCCTTACTTGAATTGTCTGTACAGAGATTGTTTGATAACCTGCGTAGTCTGCAATGTCACACTCACTCTGACATCTGATTTAATTAAAATATTCCAATATGACCTGCCTATTCACAGCATAACACGTATGGAGGACCAATGAAACGCAGCAGCTCCCTATAAAGTACATTACTGCAGTCTTAACTACGTGTATTCATGTTTCTCTGTCAATAAATGATAGCACACATTAACGTGTACAGTGAACCGAGAATTGAATATGTATATAAGACTGACTCACAGGTACCCACACGAGTATATGAATAGAATGGGTCTATTATCACACACATCAGAAAATTAGAAAAAAAATATTAAGGTGTTGTCAGAACTATGGTATGTGCAATCCAAATTTAACTGAAAAATTTAGCTTATGGGGAGTCTACAGTAGATAGTTACCGACCTTGCATATGCAGACTATCTACTGTGGCATGAAAATCAGCTAATAATTGAAATCTGAGCTCTTGTTCCGTACTGATAAGAAACTGTAGAGGTCTTTTGAAGAAGTAAGGAAAAATTCACGTATGATCGTCTGAAGAAAGGAATATTCAGGTTTAACTGCTGTGACGTCCGAACAAAACACAGCCAGGGCAAAAGCACGAGAGTCGCAAAGATGATAGCTGGTGCCAGTGCCTTACAGCCTTGTCACTTGCGCGAGTTCCACCAGCGCCACGGGCGGCGCTGAGGATGAAGATACCGACCTCGTCTCGGCCAATTGCCGGGCGACTACAATCCACCAATGACCTGGACGACAACGCACAGAAGCCTACTCGGAAGACAGAAGAGCAGTTCTAGCCCACTTGGTTACAGATCATCGTCTTAGAGTTGACTTAGACCGGGAACGTCGTTTAGTGAACTCTTAGAAGCGAACAGACGGTTGTTGTAAATTGCATTTGCTATGTATTGTGAAGTTTACCTACGACTATTTCCACTTAGCCAATGAGGGCCTTTTTGGTGTTATATTTCAAGCAGTGTTTCAGACTTCATGATTCAACTAGTCAGAAAGATAAGTAAACCTTTTAACTCAATTGTGTGACTTTGTTACTAATTTGTTGGAGTGCTATACAACGTTGTTCTTCTATTCTCTTAGCTCACCCTGGGGCATAGCTGTGTAACAATGGCAGGGAGAAATTGACTTAGCGGTGTACTGTATCAGAAGCCGTTACACGAACCCACAAACCCGGCCTCCACAGTAGCAGCGACGAGGCCTTTACAAAAATGGCGCCGAGGGTTTACAAACTTAACACCCCATTGATGGCGAGGCCGTTAGAGACTGAGCACTAACTCTGGCTTTTTGATGAAAAGTAAGAAAACCGCTAGTATCACTTTCAATTGAACTATCACAACATTCAACTGAAGTGACTGAAGCGACTGAAACAACGGAAAACATAAATCCAAAAGGCCGATCAACGTTTGACCACTGAGCCACATAGTTCGTTTTTTGGCACATTTCATTGAACCTTAGCTCGTATCCTTCGCAACCACGTGGCCAGCATGTGACTAGTGCACTGCTTCCGTCAGTAAACATGTCTATCTGGTAACTTTTTGAGCTAGGCCGCTTCGAAAATCGGAAAACTTTGGTAAGTGAAATATTCAGGCTTCTGGTCGGTAAAATTTTCATTTCTCAGATGTGTATATTTTACTGAAAAATAGTTACTTTGTACCAATCAACAACGATAAAGAAAACAGTTTCAGGTTCCCTTTGTTTCACGGTCCCGCTTTGTTCTATTAAACCAATGTAATATTAATTTATAAAATTTTGCGTACATAAAACTATGGCATATCTCTAGCACTCGCTCATCTTGAAAAAGTTTACTATTGAAGTAGTGACGAACATTAACGATCATAGGTGAAAAGCAACTTAGTTACTGCCCCATCGCTAGTCATTCTAATATTGACGAGGTGAAAGACCCACAAGAAACTGTGACAGGTCACAGCAAATACAACAGTAACCAGTTGTGATCTAGTAAAGATTTTAGGTATATTTCAGTGTGTAGAGATGAGTACACATTCTCCTGCGAGAGTGACGCGTGTCGCTTCATGTTATGACACAGTCTTCTGACACATTTTAAATATACTCGAAAGTAAACCAACAGGTCCTCTGTAAGATGTTTGCACCATCAAGTCTCTCTCCATTTTCTACCTAATGGTTCAAATGGCTCTGAGCGCTATGGCACTTAACATCTTAGGTCATCAGTCCCCAAGAATTTAGAACTACTTAAACCTAACTAACCTAAGGACATCACACACATCCATGCCCGAGGCAGGAATCGAACCTGTGACCGTAGCAGTCCCGCGGTTCCGGAGTATAGCGCCTAGAACCGCGAGGCCGGCAGGGTTCTAAACCTTCACTTCCAGTTCAGTTACATCAGACTATATTGACCCCGTGCGGGTCTGGGGGTTAGAACGGGCCCGAGATATTCCTGCCTGTAGTAAGAGGCGGCTAAGAGAAGTCTCCCACTTCACGGCCTAATACGTTATGGTCCCCTTTTAGGGTTTGAGCTCCACACTGGCCAAATTTTCTGAAGTGCAGGGCATTTAAAGAATGACGCCTTATGTGGTGCATCCTATATCCGTCATGCATTAAGATCTTCTGCACCTATTATTGTCATTGCGCTGCCACTCCACCAGTATTCCAGCTATTTTGGTGAGGACAACTTATGTCGTGCATAACATCCATCCTTTGTCCACTGTCCTCTTTTGCCACATGACACTACTGTATTCATGAAGCCTGAAACATTGCTTGTAATATAACACAAAAAAGTCCCTCGATGGGTAAGTGCAAATAGTCGTAGATAAACTTCACCCAGTATCCAGCATGGTAGCCAGTCCGATGTCGTGGGTTCGTCACGTGCCCTCTTGGTCGTAGCCCACTGACTACACAAGGATCACACTAGTGATGGCTGAGCAGCAACCTTCCTACGTATGCCAAGGAGTATGTGCACGTAGTCTTGGGGTGTCGGGACTTCCGGCAACCGCCATCGCGCCAGGTGGCATCTGCTGTGACTGGGTAACGCCCATGGGGAGAGCCCCTGATCAGAGTGGGTGACAGCATGGCGGATGACCCGCAATGAAACGGACAAGGTCATCTTCTGTCGGGGACAAAATGGCCTCAGAAGTTTCTAAGAAAGAGAAGGTAGAATACAATGCTCCCTAGCTACCCCACGGGAGGAACGTACGGCTATGGAAAGAAGAGAGCCATTTTAGCCAGCTTATTTAGTGTGAATTGGAACTGATAGGGCCTCCTTTGTGGATACGAAGCCTCTATTTTTTGTTGAGCACCTGGAGGATAAGTTTGGGGAAGTGCTAGCGCTGTCCAAAATGTGCAGTTGGCCAGTCCTTATTCAGAAGGAATCCCCAGTCCAGTCCCCGCGTTACTCGCCTTTGAAAAGCTAGGCGATATTCTGGTTTCGGTCACTCCACATAACAGCCTCAACGTGGTCCAGGGAATTATTTATCATCGCGACCTTCTATTGCCGTCCGACAATGAGCTACACCCAAATTTAGAACGATGGGGCTTTCACTTCATCCAGATAGTCTGTAGGGGTCCTAAAGAGAGTAGGATTGCCACCGGTGCCTTCATATTGATCTTTGAGGATGATTCATTACCTGAAAAAGTCAAGGTGATGGTATACTGATGTGACGTTACGTCAAACGCTCCTCCCCCTACAAGGTTCTTTAAGTGTTGGAAATTCGGGCACATGTACTCCTAGTGCAATTCCACTCCCACATGTCGAGATTGCGAACGTCCAGTGCATCGGAATACTCCATGTAGCCCTCCTCCCACCTGTGGCAGCTGTGGAGTGCTCCACTCTCCCTGCTCCCTGAACTGCGTAGTACTCCAAAAGGAGTGGAAAATAATGAAGTACAAGACCCTGAACGGGCTGGGACTTGAAATCTCAGGTCATCAGTCCCCTAGACTTAGAACTACTTAAATCTAAGGACATGACACACATCCATGCCCGAGGCAGGATTCGAACCTGCGACCGTAGCAGCAGCGCGGTTCCGGACTGTAGCACCTACAACCGCTCGGCCACCGCGGCCGGGGACATTGCCCTCATTGATGCCATCATGCCCCTCATCTAAGCTTTATCCAGTGGGCCCTCAGGGCCACCCGCCTTCATCCCCCCTCCTGGGGCTGGGAGCACATCTCCTTCTGTTGCTCCCAATGCTTCCACTTTGTCAGCATCACCCCCCCCCCCCCCACCAAAAAAAACTGTGGACATCGGTTCCCTCCCTCCAGCGACAGAATCAACAGCCTCCTCCTGCTCCTCTCGTGTGGAAGGGGTCTCTTGGGACTCTACCTTCCATGGTCTCTCCACACAATCAAGTGGACACCAGCCAGTGGTCAAAGATCTTCACATTCTTCCTCTGGCCCTGCAGCTACTTCAGAGAAGCCCTCCCAGAAAGCCCCTAAATAGCAGTGAAAGGGCAAACAAACAAAGAAGAAGTCTGTTACGAAATGGGAGACACTGGCTGCACCCGCTCCACAACTCTCTAACAATTCTGCATCCAAGGACGAGACGGTGATTCCGGAACCCCCAGAGGACCTAGATCTGGCCGACACTTCAGACGCAATGGTACTACATGCGAACACTCAACCAGTGGTGGCAGATGATTCTCAGGCGGACTCTGCGTCCTTGGACCCTTCATGTCTTCCCAGACAACAGAAAGCGTCATCCGCCAGAGGAATAGCGGTTACTTTTTCTCGCAACAGGCTGAGTTATGAGAACTCTTATATGTTACATCTGCTTTATGCATTGCTCTTCAGGGAACTTGGTTTCCTGCGATGCGGATCCCCTCCCTTTCTGGCTATCGGGGGTGCTACAAAATCGTACTGACTGCGACAGGCTATAAGGTGGAGATTGTATCTATGTTCTTACCTCCGTCTGTAGCGAACCTGTGTCCCTTCAAATACCTTTGGAAGCTGTGGCTGTCAGGGCGAGGACAACCCAGGAAATTATCATATATAACATCTACCTCCTTCCTGATGATGAAGTGCCACACCATCTATTTACAGCACGGATTTTATAACTCCCCCACCTTTCCTACTTCTGGGTGATTTTGCGTCCATAACCCTTTGTGGGGTGGAACTGAGATCACTGGCTATAGGAAAGACGTCAAGGATCTACTAATTCATCTTGGCCTTTGCCTCATCGATACATATGCCCCCACTCACAACCTAACCTCTGCTTTCACCGCTTCGTCTCTACCAAAGTAAAGTCATCGAAGGTGTTCTTTAAGGTCTGGAAAGATGAAAATCAAATGATATCAAATCAGGACGGTATGGAGGATGACCGATGGCAGTGAAACCAACGAGTCGGATTGTTGGAGTTGTCGCAGCACTCATATGTGGTCTGGCATTGGCGTGCTGAAGGAGACGGTGTTCCATGTGTTGACGAACTCTTCGAATGTAAAACTCGATTACAGCGCGCTGTTTCTCGGACACCAACATGATTGCTTTACACAGCACCATCTTTTACACGATAGAATTCGGAGCCCTCTAGTGACAGGGGGCTGCATAGTAAAGACGTGAAATGTTAATAAAGTTTGTTACATTTAAAATGTTATAAATGTTTTCACATAAAATATTCGAGGCATTGCTTTTCAGCACAGCCTCGTATTTCATCGAACGGAGCGGGAGGCGCAGACATTTCACCAAACAAACGAATAAATATAGAGCTATACGTGCACATTTATCAAATTCATGATCACATTTGATACTTTTATCCTTTTATTAAATGCTTTCAAAGCAAATGTAGTTATAATCCTAACCTCATTTCTATATCGCGAAATGTATATTTAAACTGTGAAGCACGCATTAGAGATTTCAGCAACAGACGAAACTGTGAGTGGACTCGTTAACTGATAATGTAGATTGTTTAACTCATTGGCAGTATATTCTTCTGCTGAACTGTTATGAAGTATGAAGCAGCTGAGCGCAATAATATACGTACCATGCACTTCAGAGAGCCATACTGATAATTAAACCGAGTTAGTGTCGTGTCAAAGAAACAATTTTTCTAGCAGTGCGTTCCACCGACGCTCTTGTGTGTGTTTCAGCATTTATTCGTAACAACAAGAAAGTGAGCACATGTGATGGTGACTACTACGTCGCAGCTATACGTTTGACGCATGCACAGGTCAGAGGACAACGGGAACTTATCCGAGAGGCACTAGCGGCACTCACTTTGCTCCTAGTGTTTCCGAAAAATGCATCATAAATGCTTATTCGACGACTAGGCTTATTTAAAGGATGTTAATGGCTAAAACAAAATTATAGTTCTAAATAAGTTTGCGCGTAATTTGATGTGCAGAATGAGGGACTTCTGCTGTCTTTAAGAATTCGATGTGAGATAATGAATACAAGAACATTGCGTTCGTAAACTCAGTGGACAAAATATTGGTCATCACCGAAAGAGCACATCGGTAGCTTTGGAGCTTTGCCGATTTCTTAGTGTATCATTTTGAACTGTCCAACGTGTCAAAAAGAAGTGTTGCACCTTTCGCAGTCATGGACCACGACATAAAGATATACTAACTGATGGGATCTGGAGACGGATATCTTACCTTGTAGATGACAACTGATTTTGTAACCGACAGAGATTGCTGGTGTCAATGAATACACGTTCTTTGGAACGAATTGCCCAGCGAAAAGGAACTCCATCCTGTGGACAGCAGAAGTCAGGTATTACGCAAAAGGCCACTTCTCACAGTGGTGCAAAACGCTGCAAGTCTTCAGTGTGCCAAACAATACAGAAACTGGACAGTAGCTCACTGGAGGCTTATAGTGTGGGCCACCGACTAATGATATACTCTCTTTTGGAATGATACAAGATAGCCCAATGAGGCGTTTAATCCGCAATTTGTTGACAGATTAGTTCAAGCGAAGTTATTTCTGTGATGTTCTGGAGTGTTTCCCGTATGAAGACTTGTACCGATTGGTTCATGTTACCTTGAAAATGAACCAGTATGGTTATTTCATGCCGGCGGTGGTGGCCGAGCGGTTCTAGGCGCTTCAGTTTGGAACCGCGCGACTGGTACGGTCGCAGGTTCGTATCCTGCCTCGGGCATGGGTGTTTGTGATGTCCTTACGTTAGTTAGGTTTAAGTAGTTCTAAGTTCTAGGGGACTGATGACATCAGATATTAAGTCCTATAGTGCTCAGAGCCAGAGCTTATTTTAGCATTCTAGGTGAGCAAGTAAATGTCGCCATCAGGAACTCTTCTGGCCGTGTGCTGCCTTACCTGTGCGTGCTGCGTCAGCGTTCATGTAATTCGGAAGAAAGTAATCTGTCCACAGGTCTTGGAGAGACTTAATTACTTAATTAGCAACCGATTGCATCATTTGTATGATACAACGTAATGACGTGAAACGATGCGTTTGCAGGATATCGACATAGTTGTGTTTAAATACGAACGCTTGTTGACCGTTTAATGTTGAGTATATATGACAGTAAATGAGCTTTCGTTTACTGGATACATGTATTATGCAGTTCGTTCGCACAACGTGAGATATAGGTGTCTAAGTTACATCACTGCATATTGTAAAAATATGTATGCATGTTTCATATCTCCTCCTAAACCACTGATGAGATATCAAGCAGACTTGGTACAAATATCACACACTATCTAGAAATCATTGCTGTTGGGAGTAAGAACTACCTACCCATCAAAGATGTGGAGGCATGGATGAAAAAATAGTGTAGCCCACAACGCGTGAATGCTCATAATTTAGTCAAAATGAGAACATATAGTAACTTCCAACGAACTTGACACGTAATTTCAAACTTTTACGAAACTGTTTCTCGCTGATCACTCCCATAAAACGTTGCAACGAGAAAAGTTTATCACTTACTACATTTTCGCTGACCGTATAGCAAAGCTCCCGCATGAAGCACGACGTTTTAAATTATTACTTCTTTACGACAAACTATATTCCCGACACGTTTTGCTGACAGTATTCCCACACACCACTAAGTATTCGAGGAAAATTTTATCACTGTACGACACATATTTCAGGAGATATGGTGTCAAATACTGAGATGCATGAAAAACTGCGACGTCGCGTACGACGGTTAAATTTATTTCATCTTTACTGCTAACTCTATTCGCAACACATTTCCCAGACGTATTCACATATGCCACTGAATCTACCTAGAAAAATATACCATTGTACAAGATATAGTTTAGGAGATATGACGCAATGAACACGGTGACGCGTGAAAAATTGTCACATCATGCATGATATTCAAATTTATTACTTATTTACTCCTAACTCTATTCACATAGTATTTGACAGACAGTAGCCTCATACGCCACCCGAAGTACCTGCAAGACTATATCACTGTACAGCACACAGGTCGGAAGATGCGCTATAAAAATCAGCTTGGCGAAAATGAAATTGCAGGTCGAAATTCGCTGGAGATGAACGTGAAATATGTGTACATATACATGTGAAATATGACAAATATGAGTTAAATATATTTGACATGCACGGACGTGGGAAAGAAAGTGGTGAAAAGCTCGCCCTAAATCCCTGGAACAATTTTAAACCAATTTGGTACACATAAAGGTTTGAGAATGACATGTCGGAAACAACAGATACTATATACATATAAGTATATAGCTCTGGCAATACCGTCCATGATCTTCTTCTTCTGAGTGGATGCACACATATTACCCGAACTCTTTCGGGACTTGGTAAGAATGTCTTCCACGAGTAATGAGTGTGTAGGGTAGGGACGCTACGAATGTAGTGTGTGGACATATAAGGTGAGAATGTGGATCTCGTGGGAGGCGTGCGCGAGATAGTCCCTGCAGTCGCACTGTCCTCTTTGCACTCGGTGGCTCAGATGGATAGAGCGTTTGCCATGTAAGCAAGAGATCCTAGGTTCGAGTCCCGGTCAGGGCACACATTTTCACCTGTTCCCGTTGACATAAATCAATACCCGTCAGAAGATGAAGGTATTAATGTACTGTAAAATTCTAATTTCGTTCTAGACGACAGCAGGTCATCAATGGTGCCTGTTCTTTCGGACATGCCTGAAAGGACAGACACCATATGTATATAAGTCTAAAGGAACTCATTTAGTTTGCAAATATCACGTGTTCCATGAGAAAGACTTTCTTCCTCTGTAAGGTTGTTGGTGTTGTTGTTGGGATGTTTAAGGTGGACTAAACAGCTCTGTAAGGTACTAGATGGACCATGAACGACGATGTATGGCTTAACCGTCCACAATTTACTTAATTAGTTTTAAAATTATATTGAATTTCACTAATTACAAAAACCTGTAGCTGAAGAGTTAACTATATATTCCAAATTTCTTTGATATATTATAAAGCACATGAGTTTGTGCTCCTAGGTACTCTATTAACCGGATGCAAGACTCCCCTACATGAGCGCTGCCTTGTCATTGTTTAGCAGTAATTGTTTCTTCGCGTTGACACTTAGGCCAAACAGAGCGAAGATGTGGGATCCGGGATGTAGAGGGATTGAGGAAGAACAGTACAATTAAGTTATGTGAGCTCCTCTCGGGTGCGCAGGATTGTGTGAGGCCTTGCGTTGTCGTGGAGAAGGAAAAGTTAGTTTGCATTCTTGTGGCTATGAGCAGGCGGAAGTCCTTTCTTCAATTCCCTGAGCGTAGCACAACACAATTAAGAGTTGATAGTTGCACCATGAGTGAGGACATCAAACAGAATAGCCCCTTCAGAGTCCTAGCAGACCGTCGCCATGACTTTACCGTTTTAGGGCGAGGCTTTGAACTTTTTCTTCGGAGGAGAGGTGGTGTGCCGTTATTCTATGTTAGTGTCGTTTTGTTTCCGGTTCGAAGTGATGAACACATGTTTCATTGCTTGTGACGACGTCCGGCAAAAAATTGTCACCATCAATCTTGTAACGCGCAAGCAGCTCATCACAGATGGTCCTTCGTTGCTCTTTATGATCTTCGGGCAGGTGGCGAGGAAATCAGCGGGTACACACCTTTCAGTACTCCAGCTGGTGGACGAGTGTGTCAGCACTACCAACAGAGACATCGAGTGGTGCAGCGAAGTGTCTGACTGCTATCCGTCGATCATATCGAATGAGAGTGTCCGCACGTTCCAACATTGTAGGAGTCACACCTGTGTGCGGTAAGTCGGCACGCCGGAGGGCACACAGGTTTGGGCGACCTTCTTGCGGTGATGACGAACGCCTTGCTCAACGGGTCACAGTTCCTTTGTTCACTGTCAGGTCTCCAAGACATTCTGAAAGCGCTGGTGAATATCTGCGGTACTTGTGTTTTCCGCCAAAATAAACTCAGTGAGAGCGACCTGCTTGGAACGGACCTTGCTTGGAAGACGCCATTTTGAAGGCTACGTATAGTCTCGCCATCTGTCGGAACTACATGAAACTATTCAGGTCGGAGAGGGAATATCCCACGACGCCCCACATTTAATTCTGTATTTCCTTAATTGAAATTTGTCGAGAAAAAAAGATATGGCATTACTTGTTAAATGCCCCTCGTAGGTTTGAAACAGTGAAACAGCCTTTATTTAATCATTCGATAGTTTAAATATATGGTGGAAGTCGCTTTTAGAGTCAGCATCTGAGGTTTAACCACTATCAATTGTAGCACTGTGTGCAGCTTCCTTTCTGTCTTACAGCAAGTTCCGCCTGTGCTCTCCCTCCCTCTATTCATCCCCTTCCTTTCCCTTCCCTTGTCTTCTTCCCTCTTCCACCCACTGCTCTCTCTGTCATTCTTTCACTCTTTACAACTACTGAAAAACTATTAACTGCGGAAGTGCGTAATTACGCGTAACACAAGATGAAGCGTTGTAAAAATGCATTGCTCATACAGAATATTATGGTAACCTTTAAAGTGTGAGGATGTACATGTACGGCAGAGGTGGTTTCAAAAATGTACGGTTTTATACCAGTAATAATGTACAAAGTAATCGATGTTTTTCTGTCTGGATAATGGCTGGAAATTCAGTTATTCACAGAGACACTGTACACTATAATTTTGAATTATAGTTGCAAACCTACGTTAATAACAACCGAGATACACAAATATTATAGGTTTTTCAGTTTGATCTTCCAAAAGCCTATTACGATGGATTCGAAATAGCCTATTTTATATAAAGACCTCGTCTGCAAACAGTGGTAAAAGTGTCAGCTGATGAGAGGCACAGTTTTGCATGTAAAACATAGCAGATGATGTGGTTTATTGATATTAGTTGAAAGTTTCAAAATAAGCCGAGACATGGCAGCCTTTTCTCAAATTTAAAATTCTCGCTAACAGCAGCTATTCAGGATTTATACATGTAAACAGTGGTAAGTACCAAAAACATGACTGCCAATAGTAGTAATGCATGTGGCGGTCGTGTTATAAAAATGCTTTTCAGGGACGATTTTTCGAATGTAAAGATAAAGATCCTCAATATACTTCTGAACGCCAATGTACTTCACAGGTTGTTGCTAATCAGATAATTGTGAGTAACTGTTTAAGCAAGTCAACATTTTTAGTTGCTCCCCTCACCACAGTGCTCTCCAACTTGCCTTACAGGGTTATGGTACAAATGTTAAGCGCCATCCTTAACACTGTTTACCTACTGTTGTAAGACGCTTACTAAAATTAATTTTACATAGTGTTGAGTTATACATTCAAAATTGATATTATTACTGTTTATTATTGAAAAAATTGGTAATGAAAATCATAGTATCAAACAGTGAAGCAATTAGGACCCTTTAAATTTGTGTTTTTGAGAGGTATCGCAGCGAAGCTTCGTTAATTCGCCCAGCAAGTAACCCGTGGTAAATCACTGCTAACCCACGCAAGCACTCTTACTTTGTAAGTAAATAATGTAAAGTATTCATTGATGATGTTTTTGTCGATAGCAATTTTGTTTTAATGAAGCTCATAGCCCGCATCTCGTGGTCGTGCGGTAGTGTTCTCGCTTCCCACGTGGGGGTTCCCGGGTTCGATTCCCGGCGGGGTCAGGGATTTTCTCTGCCTCGTGATGGCTGGGTGTTGTGTGATGTCCTTAGGTTAGTTAGGTTTAAGTAGCTATAAGTTCTAGGGGACTGATGACCATAGATGTTAAGTCCCATAGTGCTCAGAGCCATTTGATCCAAAGCTCATACCTCTCCCATTCTAACCCAACCATTTCACACGGCAGTGATCAGTGTTTGAGATTGCAACAGTGATCTATTCAGATATTAAAACTTTGAGTATGTAGATGTTTTTTACCGGTCTACAGTAATATTATGGTGAATTTAGGTGGCTTGATTGTTCCATCATAATGAATCACCCATTGGTTGTAACCCATTAATAACATAAGAACAAGTTCCTTACATTGAAATGTTGCTGCATAAATAGACTTAGTGTGTAGTGTGTATTTGTTGAAATAAGAGACTGTCGAAATTATTTAAATGCCAGATAAGAATTTAATTTGTATGCAGAAACGAATTTATCTGCGTAACTAAAGTACTGTGGTATTTGGTAGACACTTGAAGTCTCATATTTATGATAATCTATGTGTGTCTCTGGAAGACAATCTTGAAAGTCGGATGTTTGTAATAGTGAAAGAAAATTGAGTAAATCGAAACGAATTTCCCAAGAACTGTAACAAATTGACCCAAAACTCTAAGTAGTAATGAAAGGTGGTGGTTACTGGTGAACTTGCAGAAAATACATTAGACAGCTATGATATCACTAAATTGTGATAATTCAGCCTATAGGATAATATCACATCATTTTCAGAGTTCCACAGAAACGTAAAATTACCTGATGCCCTTAAAATATAGTAACTCATACAATTTCTCTAGAGAATTGAGGCAAGAGGAAGTCGGCCATTTTCGGTCATAAATTATGTTTCCTTAGTTTAAGGTAAAACCAACTGGTCATATATTAGATTTGCATAAGCATAGCTAAGAGCATGCATACCCAGTTTTACCCTGTTTGTCTCTTGCAGTGATAAATATGCTTAAATAAGGAACTAATTGGTTTTCTGGAGTGCAGTTTGTTTACATAAGGGCGTCATCCAAGTGACTGTTCTACGTGGCCATTTAGTTTACATACGGGGAACACTGGACTTCTTTGTCCTGAAGAAGCAGGCATAGAAGGTGCGAAAAGTGACCCAGAAGGCTCTGTCTGCTACCTGGGCAGTGTTCATAATGTTTTGACTCCTCAGTGTACATACATAATTAATGCCATAGACAGCTTTGATATTTGCATAATTTAATTTAATGTTTTCATCAGAAATGTTAAAATGTCATTAGTGCTGACAGCATTGATGAGGTAGCCCAAAGCTTATAAATATGAAATTCGATAACGGCATTTACCAACAGAACATACGTCTTTACCAAAATAGCAGCAACATCACTAAAAAAGTTTCGACAAAGTGATTATGTGTTCCAGTTTTCGCCATCGCCTACATTTAGGCAATTGCTATCAAGCTGTGACACCTCTGAGTGCTACTGCAGTAATCACAGAGCAGGTTTTCACAATCTACTGTACATGAACTGTGTGAACTGTATGTAAATATTTGATGCCACCTAGACCTGTCACACTGTAGTTCATTTTAGAACTCATACTACGAATAAACGAAGATGTTTTTCTACCAAATGCTTGTTCCACTAAATTTGCCTTATTCGTTCATGATGTCCAAAGCACCATTGGGAGTCCCCTATGGACTTTTATTGTGCCTTTCCATAAGTGAAAAAGGTGGAGAACATTGGAAGTTTCGTGAAGTGTTTTTTAGATGATGCTGTTGTGTGTATAATGGTTAAAACACCAAAATACTGTAGCGAAATGCACGAAGACCTTCAGAGGATCAAGGACTGTTTCAGAGACTGACAGCTGACTCTGGACAAACATAAATGTAAGGCACTGTGTATTTGATTATACTATTGGCTATTAATAATTGGAAACAGTAAATTCCGTAAAATACTTCGGAGAAAACGTACAGCATGATCTATAATGAAATGGCAACTTAAAATTAAATGTAGGTATGGCAATTGGCAGGCTCAGATTCACTGGGAGAATCGCTAGGAACTGTAAATACTCTGCGAAAGAAGCGTCTTAAAAAACATTTGTTCTACCGATTCCTGAGTGTTATTCATCAGTCTGGGACTCTTACCCGGCAGAGTTAATAGAAGAGAAGAAGAAAATCCAGAGAAAGCGGCGCGTTTCGTCAGGAGATCGTATAAAATGCGCCACATTGTAACGAAGGTGTTCAAAAACTCCAGTTACAGAATCTACAAGAGAGGTTTACTGCTGAAACTCTGAGAACGTACGTTCCAAGAAGAGTCAGGCCCATGCTAATTCTTCCCATGTACGTCTCATGAAATAACCACTACTCAAAATTAGAAAAAACTGAAGTGCGTTAGTAGTTTTACTTACAATCATTCTTCCAACGCATCACTTTCAAACTGAACAGAGAAGGGGGAAATTGATAGTGTCTTACAGAGTAGATTTGCATCTGCATTCAGTTGTATGTATGACATTTACGGCGATCAGCCATTCGTAAGTAACTGTCTCGATATTCTGTTGATCATCAAAATATCAAGCTGTAGAAACAAAATATGTCCGAATGATGCGTACTTCCGAGTTAAGGGCTACATAGTACGATAAACTATAGAAAATTCCGGTAACTGCTACGAATGATAGCGTCCGGTAATGATCAATCAACGAGCGGAACGATGGACTTCATCCTCGAATTACACAGTATTCAGATGGAGAGTGACAAAGTGTGGTAGATGTAGCACGTAACAAATATTTATTGGAGATCCGAACTGGGTGGTGCCAGGGATAAGAGAAAAATCCTACTGACAAAACAACCCACGGTTTCTGCCGAGATTCTCGCCAGAGCTGCCAATGTAATTTTCTCTCCTCCCTCTGCATCATTTCGATCAAATATCGACAGAATGTCTGCGAACTTTCGAGATAGTGCACCTGTGCGTTCCCACACTCTCGGTTTCGTACTTTATCTCGGAAACAAGAACGTATCCACTTCAAATTGTGCTTTGTATGGGGGCATTAGTTACCTCCAGACAGTCTTATACTACTTGGTTGTCGAAGTATATTATTCCTAAATAGTTTTACATAACGTTTTATACCATTTCTCAGAAAGAAACTGTTTAAATTTGTTGAGAGAATCTGATTTAGTTTACAGGAAATTTAACAGCTTTATGTAATACTAACCACGAAAGGCCGATAGTACAGATTTCAGGGATTCCTTGGGCTAGGCAAAACGCCATGGATATCTGACACGTTCCAGATGTTTCGAGCCATGTTAATGGAAGAATTAGGGTACTTTAAGATATAGTGTCTTGCTGCAAAAAACGTATTAGCAAGCGAATAACATTATAAGCATAACGAGCAAAATATTAGATGTCCTCATAAAAAAGCACATTGATTGTTTTGGAGTGCTGTTGATGGTGTAGAAGTGGATCCCGCAATACTCCATTGCTGACATGAGTGGAAGAAAGTTTATATCGTGTTTGGAGGTGCCGATGACGACACGGTGAATTAAGTTATTTAATTGGTTGATGTATCACTGTACACTGTGCAACGTGTCTAAAAGAAATGGTGTACCAGACACATTTATCATGCATGTAATACAGAATTAAAGTTTCCAAGGAATCTCTTTTTGTTAAGGACTGTTTGTTCATTTAATATATCTGAGGGTGGTTCAACACATTGAGGGATTTATTTTAGGCAGTATGTAATATGTTCACACATAACCCTCATAGAAATATTTTCACTTTCAGTTTTGTCTACTGTACAGCGGAACTCTATTATGGCTACAGCCAATCTTCTCAAAAATTATATTATACTACACCTTATCGTCGCATTCTTGCTGTCACAATGACGTCGTTCGTACAAGTTCACTCTTTGACTGACTGCCAGCCGGTGTGGCCGTGCAGTTCTAAGCGCTTCAGTTTGGAACCGCGAGACCGCTACGGTCGCAGGTTCGAATCCTGCCTCGGGCATGGAGGTGTGTGATGTCCTTAGGTTAGTTGGGTTTAAGTAGTTCTAAGTTCTAGGGGACTGATGACCTCAGAAGTTAAGTCCCATAGTGCTCAGAGCCATCTGAGCCGTTTTGACTGACAAACAGCAACGCAGAAAAGTTCAGTGTCATCTGCGCAGTAGTATCGGTCAGTACACAGACATTGTGGTGTGTCGTTTCCCCACCTGGTTACTGAAAAAATAGATATGTAGGTTCAATGTGGACTCTAACCACAATCTATTGGTTATGAACTGTACATTAAAACTGAAGAAACTGCAAAAAGGTGGGAATTTAAGGCGATAGGACCTGGATAAACTGCCTAAACCAGAGGTTGTACAGAGTTTCAGGGAGAGCATAAGGGAAGAACTGACAGGAATGGGGGAAAGAAATATAGTAGAAGAAGAATGGGGAGCTTTGAGGAATGAAATAGTGAAGGCAGCAGAGGATCAAGTAGGTAAAAAGACGAGGGCTAGTAGAAATCCTTGGGTAACAGAAGAAATATTGAATTTAACTGATGAAAGGAGAAAAATGAAGCAGGCAAAAGGGAATACAAACGCCTCAAAAATGAGATCGACAGGAAGTGCAAAATGGCTAAGCAGGGATGGCTAGAGGACAAATGTAAGAATGTAGAGGCTTATCTCATGAGGGGTAAGATAGATACCGCCTACAGGAAAATTAAAGAGACCTTTGGAGCAAAGAGAGCCACTAGTATGAATATCAAGAGCTCAGATGGAAACCCAGTTCTAAGCAAAGAAGGGAAAGCAGAAAGATGGAAGGAGTATATAGAGGGTCTATACAAGGGCGATGTACTTGAGGACAATATTATGGAAATGGAAGAGGATATAGAAGAAGATGAAATGGGAGATACAGTACTGCGTGAAGAGTTTGATAGAGCACTGAAAGTCGAAACAAGACCCCGTGGGTAGACAACATTCCATTGGAACTGCTGACGGCCTTGGGAGAGCCAGTCCTGACAAAGCTCTACCATCTGGTGAGCAAGATGTATGAGACAGGCAAAGTACCCTCAGACTTCGAGAAGAATATAATAATTCCAATCCCAAAGAAAGTAGGTGTTGACAGATGTGAAAATTACCGAACTATCAGTTTAATAAGTCACAGCTGCAAAATACTAACGCGCATTCTTTTCAGACGAATGGAAAAACTTGTAGAAGCCGACCTCGGCGAAGATCAGTTTGGATTCCGCAGAAATGTTGGAACACGTGAGGCAAAACTGACCCTACGACTTATCTTAGAAATAGATTAAGGAAAGGCAAACCTACATTTCTAGCATTTGTAGACTTAGAGAAAGCTTTTGACAATGTTGACTGGAATACTGTCTTTCAAATTCTGAAGGTGGCAGGGGTAAAATATAGGAAGCGAAAGGCTATTTACAATTTGTACAGAAACCAGGTGGCAGTTATAAGAGTCGAGGGGCGTGAAAGGGAAGCAGTGGTTGGGAAGGGAGTGAGACAGGGTTGTAGCCTGTCCCCGATGTTATTCAATCTGTATATTGAGCAAGCAGTAAAGGAAACAAAAGAAAAATTCGAAGTGGTATTAAAGTCCAGGGAGAAGAAATAAAAACTTTGAGGTTCGCCGATGACATTGTAATTCTGTCAGAGACAGCAAAGGACTTGGAAGGGCAATTGAACGGAATGGACAGTGTCTTGAAGGGAGGATAGAGGATGAACATCAACAAAAGCAAAACGAGGGTAATGGAATGCAGTCAAATTAAGTCAGGTGATACTGAGGGAATTAGATTAGGAAATGAGACGCTTAAAGTAGTAAAGGAGTTTTGCTATTTGGGAAGCGAAATAACTGATGATGGTTACGGTAGAGAGGACATAAAATGTAGACTGGCAATGGTAAGGAAAGCTTTTCTGAAGAAGAGAAATTTGTTAACATCGAGTATAGATTTAAGTGTCAGGAAGTCGTTTCTGAAAGTATTTGTATAGAGTGTAGCCATGTATGGAAGTCAAACATGGACGATAAATAGTTTGGACAAGAAGAGAATAGAAGCTTTTGAAATGTGGTGCTACAGAAGAATGCTGAAGATTAGATAGGCAGATCACATAACTAATGAGGAGGTATTGAACAGAATTGGGCAGAAGAGGAGTTTGTGGCACAACTTGACAAGAAGAAGGGACCGGTTGGTAGGACATGTTCTGAGGCATCAAGGGATCACAAATTTAGCATTGGATGGCAGCGTGGAGGGTAAAAATCGTAGAGGGAGACCAAGAGATGAATACACTAAGCACATTCAGAAGGATGTAGGCTGCAGTAAGTACTGGGAGATGAAGAAGCTTGCACAGGATAGAGTAGCATGGAGAGCTGCATAAACAGTCGCATGACTGAAGACAATAACAACAGGTTTAATGGATTTTCATAATGACTACATATGGTTTGCATGTAGATGATGTTGTAGGGTATTTATTTTTGACTCGCTGTGGATTGCACAAACCTATATGTTAATAAAACCTGCGGCAGTTCGAGAATGTTTCTGTATTCATATCGTTGTCTGCTGCCCTTGTAGTTCTTTAAACTGAAGAGTTATTCCGTTGCGTAATTGCAGGTGTTTTAAAATTGTCTAACAGCCAAAACTGCAGTAACACAAATAAATGTTATATTTTAAACCAGTTATATAACCATGCCGTCATTCAGAAAGTTCACGGATTCAAAACTGTTGAAGACTCACAAACCATAAAATTAGTGTCTTGCTTTCAGGTGGTTTTTAGCGCTTCTCCTGGAAACTGCCTTACGGTTTTGTCATTTCTTCTTTCGATGTAGAAGCTTCACATCTGGACTGACTCATTGTACATGGGACATCAAATGTTAATTAATAAGTTTAATGTACTAATGCGTATCAACTTTGTAATAATTACGAACATTTTTTGGCTTGTGTGAATCACAAACTCATAAAGTTTTAGTAAGTGTATTTTTGAGATAATATGGCGATGAAAACTCATACTGTGTTGTGTGGTTAATTCAGATCAAATATAACACTGAGTCGTAAAGGCGTTGTCAGACGCTAAACGGGAAGAAGGCGCAATTCATACACTTGCGAAAATGATACACGGCGTGAATAAAACACCAAAGTGTCCCTCTAAGACCACCCAGGTTGACAACATACTCGGTGCAAACTGCTCATCTTTCTTGAGCCGTTCCAAAATGTACCTGCACCGAAACCAGTGGTATGGAGAACCAAGCGGTTGCACGCAGGATACGCTGCTGCTGCTAGCCCCTGTTAGCGGACATGCGGAATCGGAGGGGTGTCAGCCTGGCTGCTTGTACCTCCATCACGAAATGTCTCTGTTCAGAAACATTTTTTAAGTGCTCAAGAAAGATGGGTGGTTGGCACCGAGGGCGTTGCCGAACTGGGCGGTTTTAGAGAAACCTTTTAGCGTTTTAATCACCCTTGCGTTACGTTCGCAACCCAACATAATCACGCCACAGGAAGGTGCGAAACAGGAAGGCTTAAAAAAGCATAAACACCATTTGATGCTTTGGAACACGTTTACATTCGAATGATTTTGAACGGGTCCTAGTGGTTCCATCCTGTACACCAGAGCAAAAATTCCGGTCACACTGCATTAGAAAGAGGTGAGAAACAAAACTTCGTGTGGCTAGGACCTCCCATTGGGTAGGCCGGTCGCCTGGTGCAAGTCTTCGGCGACTTGCATGTCGATGAAAATGATATGATGATGAAAACAACGCAACTCCCAGTCCCCGAGCGGGAATCTAACCCGGGCCCTCGCATGGGATTCTGCTGAGCTGCTGAGCTTACCATTCAGCTTTCTCTTCAGTGGCTCCACTTTTTAATAAGGGGAATTTAGCTTCAAGGTTTCACATATTCTTCTATCATTTGGTGTTTTGTCCGTTTCCATGAGAAATACCAATAGCGTGAAATGAAGGAACACTGAGGAAAAGCAGGCCAGAAAACAAAAGCACAATGACGCCAGCAGCGGCTGCTGGAATTATCCAACGCCTTACCTTTGAAAGGTAAGATTCAGCATGTTGGCAAAGAGTTCTCGAAACCGAGGCAATTGCAATCAGGACTAGTAAGCTGTACACAAAAAATGGTGAAAAGCCAGATGGTCATCATGTGTCACTAGCAACGACAAAATGTAAAAAAATGAAAATTACCATATTAGCCTTTGCCCTAGGAAAAAAGGAAATAGCCAGCTGCAAAATGACATCCGTGGAATATGCAGCTTCAACAGATCGAGTGAAGAGAGCCAATTGTTTCTTGAGCCAGGATCAGTTTGCTAGGTGACCATGATAATAAACCGGAGCAGCAGCGTATCTAGGGATGTACACCTACTGCATTTATCCGTGTCACTAAACCCCATACGTTACATTAATAGAACTGGGAGGCTAATGTTGACTCACACAGTTTTTCAAGAAATATGAGGTGATATGTTTTCAGCAGGATTGGGCAGGGAATCCGTTCCCAGTGGGTCAACAAAAACATGGTCGTTAGCACCGGTCGCTTCACCACGTTAACTCTCAAATAACTCACGGCTAGATATAATTCTCAAATATGTCTCAGCTTAAAATTCAGACCTCCATCATCAGCAGGGGATCAAGACTCGGTGGACGCAATAAAGTGAACAGCCGAGACGTAAGGGTATGTTACTCCTGAGCAGTCATCAAAATGATGCTGCTTCCTCTTCATGTCAGAAAGGCCCAATCCGCCTAGGGAAGGTGACTTCATCACAGTCTCGTATCGCAATCTGAAGATAAGGTGCTTCCATAAAAAATGACCAGACAACAGCTTCACTTTCTTAGCCATCACAGAGGGAAGCGGAAAAAGTCGTGCAATGTAATGGGCCTTATACACCACAAACGTCTCCAAAGTTCGCACCTTCTGAAGAATGGTAAGAAAGGTACTTTCATGTTCCAGCAGTACCCCCTGAATCTAATCACTAAACGATTTCCAATTGAAATTCACCATTTGGAGGGGACAACGATCAATAACAACTCCTAGTGATGTGCGACGATCCACAGCAGTGACCCACGTGATTACTGCTCCATCGAGAACCCCTAAATCAAGGAGTTTACCTTTGCCCTCGTTAAGTCGCGATACCTAGACACGGAAATCATCATCGATGGTCGTCTTCAGCAGAGGTATCTCTGCACGTCCACGAAGTAAAACCATCACATCATCAGCGTATGCGTGGACAGCGAGAGTCCTTCCAGAAAGCGTCCAATCCTGAAGCTAGGAAGCAACCATCCGGAGCAGAGGCTCCGGATATAAGACAAAGACATCCAAAGGGGTGTCTCCTGTGGCACTCCCCGACGGATGGGAATCGGGGACGTTAGCTGCCCATTCACAGCTGCCGAAGCTACAATACCCGTGAAGATGTTCGATAACACTCTACGAGCCTCAATAGTAAAATCGTTCATCTCCAGTATCCGAAGCAGAAAGTCACGATTTACGCGATCGAAAGCTTTATTCAAACGTAAGTGACGGCAGCAACCGGAACCAGATTGCACTATTCGGGCCCTAAACGCCGTCTGCTTCACGTCTGCTGTGCAGCGAGCTACCTTAATTTAAGTATTAACTATATTTTTCTTACTTGTCACTTCTTCTTCGGTGTGTTTTTCCTTTTAGGAAGCTTTAATTGTCGAGTGCTAGTAATAGTGTTCCATAGATTTCGTGTTTGTTTTGAATACAGTCAGAGAGAGTCCCTTTAGTCAGCCATAGTGCCAGTAGTGTCAGTGTCGCCCTAACCGCCGTCTGCTTCACGTCTGCTTTGCAGCGAGCTACCTTAATTTAAGTATTAACTATATTTTTCTTACTTGTCACTTCTTCTTCGGTGTGTTTTTGCTTTTAGGAAGCTTTAATTGTCGAGTGCTATTAATAGTGTTCCATAGATTTCGTGTTTGTTTTGAATACAGTCAGAGAGTCCCTTTAGTCAGTCATAGTGCTAGTAGTGCTAGTGTTTGTTTTGAATACAGGTCAGAATCAGGTAGTGCTATTTTGATTGTTTTCTACAAGAAGTGGTTAGCAATCACAGTTTAGTCAATAATCAACCGCCTTTAGTGAATTAGCAGTCTAGTTAAAAGTTGATTAAGTCTCTTCTGTAAATTGATTCCTTAGGATGGACAGGATGTGTGACTGCTGTGTACGGACGCAGGGGGAGCTGGCCACTCTTCGCGAACAGCTGAGCGTGTTGATGGCCGCGGTCAGCCGTCTTCACGCTGCTGCCTCGGAGTGTAGCGGCAGTGGGGAGTCTGGTGCGTCGCAAGGTACACCCCAGGTGTTACATGCTTCACCCACTGTCCCTGCTGTCGAGACACCTTCGCGGGTACTGGGCGCGGTTGGGCCACTCTCTCCCCAAGGGGAGTGGCGGGTTCAGCGGCGTTCACGGCGCACGAGGCGGAGGGTCAATGTGGAGGCTAGCCGTGTGGTGTCGCCCGCTCTGCCTGTGAGTGGACATGTGGCTGCTCCTTCAGCAAGGTCCGAGCAGGCACACGGCGTGAAGTATGTCAACCTGTCCTGTTAGCTGACGGCCGTCAGCTGCTGTAAGAGAAAGTATGTAAGAGCTTAGATTATTATCCAACCAAATAGTGTAACGTAGCCAATCCTTCCGCCACTTGAGAATAGTATCGATCATACCCGCAGCACTTCCATTTGCCGCCTCTGCAACTGCAGCAACGTTGCTTTTATACATCGTACATCTGCACTCCGCACGGGGCGGTATCCCCACCGTAATGCAAATCTCGCAAGAGAGAATAATAAAATTCATGTGTTCTTCGAAAATTCGTCGCACTAATAGCACAATAAGTTGGTTAGTTGGTTGGTTTGGGGTAGGGGTGAGGGGTGGGGGAAGAGTTGAAGGGACCAGATTGCGTAATAAGTAAACAAAGTTTGATGGAGCTTCGGTTATCCAGGGCAGTCCACCATTCTAGAGTAGTAGAGAACCTCCCAGAAAAAGAAAGACTACGTTCCCACACACTGTGTATCACGTCATAGAGAGAACTATCTGTCAAGTGATCGATAATTAACATCCACGGGGAAAAGACAAAGCGCAGTGATCAGGAAAACTAGCAGGCATAACGTCGACTACAAGAATGCGATAGTGCATCCAATCCGATAAATAGAATCGGTTAATCCAGCCACTAGAAAACGTAGTAAAATGCGTAAATTTAACCAACGTCCGATATTTACATTCATAATTATCTATCGGTTTCATCGAGGGTATAATCTCGTTTAAATCTTGACAGTAATTAAAATGGGGAGATTGGGCAGCGGGACACAGAACACAGTTAAAATCACCATCCAACAACAGACCCCGAGAACTCCTAGATAAAAGATAAACAACCTCCAGAACGAGACGGATCATATAAGACTATGAAGGTTAGGTCGAAAAGTCTATAGCCCATTCCTCGGCCAGAATCAAGAACCTATACCTCATCAATGGGAATGCCTTCTCGAAAGAGTAAGGCAGTGCCCGTCGAAAATTCGGGCGCCATAGTAAAAACAGTTCGAAATCCAGGAAGAGGGTTCAAAATGGTTCATATGGCTCTGAGCACTATGGGACTCAACTGCTGTGGTCATTACTCCCCTAGAACTTAGAACTACTTAAACCTAACTAATCTAAGGACATCACACACATCCATGCCCGAGGCAGGACTCGAACCTGCGACCGTAGCAGCTGCACGGTTCCGGATTGCGCGCCTAGAACCGCGAGACCACCGCAGCCGGCTGAGCAGGAATAGGGAAAGTGGTAAATAAAACCTCTTGCAGGAACACTATACTCGCACAGGAGTCATATATACTCGTAAACTGGCGAAGTGAAGCTAGACACAGCTTTTACCACTCTGATAACATTTAGCATGACGAATAGATACGCCTGAGCAATCAGCCAAACCAAAAACCACAGAAAGAAGAACAGAGCAGTATGACTATTCCACCAATCGCCCGGCACAATCCATCGCGGAGTCCAACAATTAATCCGAGAGCGGGGGACCAGTATTGCGCTCAAATGAATCTGTACCTTTATCGTTTTTCGCGCCGCTACACGGTCCGGTTGTACATGTTGTTCAAGGCGGGTGCGAGGCTTGATAGCCTGTGCAGTAAGTGTCGTAGGCGGATCTTGCACCACATCCATATCAATCCGTGACTGTTCAGCGTCGGAGGCCTGCCCTACAGCAGGGTCATGCTGCAAGGCATACCGACTCCCTGATGGAGGGCAATCTGTAAATCTCAGAGACCGCGGGAGAGAACTCTCGAGTAACAGTTTCCGCGACAGGAGCTACAATAAGCGGCAAATCACGATCTCCATCACCTAGAGCAAACAGAGGAACAGGAGGACATTGCTGTATTATCGGTTGGACTTGTGGTGGAGGCTGCGAAGGACACGACTCCGACACACGCTCGCTCCAATGCTGCTCCATAGGAGCCACCCCTGCAGCGGAAGGAATACCTTCCCGATCTCCCCCTCGCCAGGTCCAAATGGTATCGCACCACTGGTAGGAGTGACTGACAAACAAGGCTCGGGGGAAGGTGGGACAGCGAAAGGCACAATTATTCATCTCGATCTTGAGTGCGGCGGCGCTTGTTATGAATCGCGCGCGCCTGCGCCCAATTAGTAGCAGGAACGGGGTCGGGCTTTGTTTGCAACGGTGGAAAATCAGCTCCGTGATAGTGGGAACTGTCGCATGATCTCCAGAAACGCCAAGGAGGACCGTAAAACAAAAACCCTCTGCGGGCAGCTAATTCGGAGATGGCCTCTTTCGTTGCACAGAAAACACGTCAAAACCTGTCCGCTGTACGTAATAGGAATACGATAGCGACAAACGTGCAAATGAGACGGAATGTTCTTTTTGATTAGCATTTCCACCGAACGTATGCCGCTTTGACATTGTAGCTTGTGTTGACTTGACCAAGGTTCACGGCGAATGCTTCTCACGTCAACATATTGCACCTTTACTTCCTTAAGATAAATATGCTCTACCTCTGGAGGAAGACTGAATATTCGAACGTTCGTATATCCAGTGACCGCACTCGCATGCGACACCATACTAGCCGAACCATCTCTATGACGGAAGGGAACCTGATTACTACGCGTGTATAGGAACTTATATACTTGTAGGGGATCGACGAATTTCACACAAAACACACAATTCTCAGTATCAAAATAGGTGGTTTGCACATAGTCAGAAGTAACATGAAAAGTATCAACCAACCAGTCACTGATTTCTAAAGATTCGGACTGTACGTTACGTGTCGACTTGTGTGATGACAAAAATGTATACAGATCGGATAACGATGTCTGAACATATATTAGAGAGGACTTCAAAAAGCAAGTTAGGCATTAATTATCACGGGGCACGCAACATTTATTCACTGTTGTACAACACTTCAGAGTAATGCTGATAAGTGGCACTGTTTTCAACATAGTCACCAAGTCTCTGTAATCAATGTTCGAAACGTTCTGCAATTGATTAATTTCTCAAATACACAAATCCGCTCCTTGTCATAGAGCCATTCGACAAGCATCGGAAAATCTGTGATTGCTGTGAATCAGCTCCGGGATTTCCTGGACATTGCCGTGTATGATGGATGTCGATGGCCGTCCTCCCGATATAAAATGTAAGTACCGTATGACGTTTTTGTGAGAGACATCCTACGCGATGTGTTCAGCCACCTGTCGTAAAGGGTTTCCTTGGACTATGTACGTTGGCCTGTTAGCTTGCAGATATGTGAGAGATGTTCCGTATGAGTAGTTGTAAGAGTGTAGGTGAGTGTTATAGTTGAGTGTATAGTTTAATGTTGTGTTTGTGTTGAATGATGGTGACGGTAGCAGTGAGAGGTTGAAAACTGGTGCCGGCACATAGACCGTTCCTCTCAAATAGCACCAAAGGGGCAACACAACGTAACATGCCCCCTTTCTTTCCATCTGCGTCACCCAAGTCTGTGAGGCAGCGATTAAATTCTTGGCTCCATTTCACTACGACTGGTTACGACGTTACATTTGGTCCACACACAGCCGGCATTCACGGTGAACTTGTGCGCAAATTTAGACGTTTTGCCCACAAGAATCATACCGTTCCCCTTACTTCAACTTTGGAGTACGTTTCCATTAGCCACATCATTTCACTACCATACTGTAATGCACGAGTTATCTTTACTACATCAGAACTGTTCGACTCTGCAGGAAACCTGGAATACGTACTCTCTTCTGACAATGTTCCACTCTCGTCGTGCAATGGTGTTAGCATGGGATGACATGCGTAACTCACTATTTGAAGTCCCTTTGTACTTATTGGTCAAGACTTGCTTCTCTGATAATGAATTCCGAAGTTCCCACACACTTTCTGTAATTGGGAACGCACAATTAATCATAACGCACTTGTAAAAGTACAAAACCTGTTGGATTCCGAAGTATTTGATACAGTAGATAACTGAATCGAAATGTATTCCAAGGCAAAAACTTCGTCCACCGCTTGCATTTAAACAAGGGATATAGAATGTTGTCCAAACGACAACCGCTTTATTCAGAGGAAGCTTTGAGACATCAAAACGTGGTCTTCTGGAAACTAATATTAAGAAGCGTTATATATAGAATTTATATTTTCAAGAGTTCTCTTATTAAGTCTGAAAAAAACATGGGATTAACTTAAGGAGACCATACGTGCTTAAATATGTACTATGATGCAAGTAATAACGTGACGGAGAACTGCATGCTTGCAGTGACCTACAGAAACTTATTCTTTTTCTTTTACGGGTTTCGGTTGCGACGATTACCTTCACAGGAAGAAAAGAGCTTAAACGTTAAATGGATGTGCAACCCCACTTTCCATTGGGTAAATTGACAACCATCAAAATCATAAAACGTTTACAGAACCACATATAACAGGTCATGATTTCGATATCGGCACAACATTGACTTCACTGTGATTAAACAGAACGACTATTCGTGTCTGTCCGTGTGTGTGTGTGGGTGTATATATATGTGCATGGAATAAGGGAAGTAGCTCACAAATGATTCACCTCTTACTTTAAGCACGGACAGCAGAAAGTCATTGTCCACGATGGCTACGACGCGCCGCCCCAACGGGGCACAGTTAAGTGGGGGTGCCCCAGGGGTCGGTACTGGGGACGCTACTGTTTCTTATTTATATAAATGATAGGCCTTCTAGTATTCTAAAATATTTCTCATTGTTGCTGAGACCAGCGTAGTAGTGAAAGATGTTGTATGCAGTATTGACAAGGTATAATTAATGCAGTTGAAGGTTTAAGGACGCGCGGAGTGGCCTCGCGGTTAGAGGGGCCATGTCATTGACTGCGCGGCCCTTCCCGTCGGAGGTGCGAGCCTTCCCTCGGGCATGGGTGTGTGTATTGTTCTTAGAATAAGTTAATTTAAGTAGTGTGTAAGTCTAGGGACCAGTGACCTCAGCCGTTTGGTCCCTTAGAAAATAAATTGATGCTAAATCACAAACTCAGCTTTTACTTTCTAAAACACAACTCAACAAAAAACCGACATTTTGATTACACGGAATGGTCGTACGATACTGATACTTCTCAGTTCAAATTCCTAGGCGTTCAGAAAGATAGTACGCTGACGTGGAAAGCCCATGTTCAGCATCTGTTCAAAAATTAAATGCTACTTTAACTACCATTAAAGCAGTATCTGAAGTAAGTGATACTTTGACACGGAAAGTAGTCTACTTTGCTTATTTTTATTCGCTTATAACGAATGAAATAAGTGATAGTTCAACACGAAAAAATGACTGCTTTGCTTATTTTAATTCGCTTACAACGTATGGTATAATTTTTTCTGAATCAAAAACGGTATTTTTGGCCTAGGTGATGTAATCTAGCGAACCTCTTGTCAACCCCTGTTCAGTAGTCTGGGAATTCTGATATTGGCCTCTCAATACATACTTTCTTTAATGTGTTTTTATTAACAACATCAGCTTATTTCCAAGAGTTAGCAGCTGTCACTTAGCTAATACTAGGCAGAAACCAAATCTGCATTTGGAAAGCACCTCCTTATCTATAGTGCAGAAAGATATGCGGTATTCTACTTTATCCATTTTCAAAAAGCCACCACAATAATTCGAAAACCTTAAGAGTAATCCACGCACTTTCAAGTCTGAGCTGAAGAGTTTCCTCATGGCTCACTCCTTCTATTCCACCGAGGAAATCCGGGAAAAATTAAAAAATTACGCTAATTCCTGTGTTATGTTGTTGATTATGTTTACTTAAACTTACGGTTTGTCGTCTTCACGGGATTTATGTGCGTTTCATTTTATCTGTTATTATTCTTCTGTTATAATTTTATCTATGACCCGTTTCATGACCATGGAGGCTCGCTCCTCAATTTAGTCCTATGAAATATGACACATAAAATATAAAAAATAAAATATGTTTGTATATTTACGCTCATGATACCGAACTCTAGCTATATGATTCGATTGGTACATTCAGTAACTTTGAAATCCATATATCATCAAAGAGGTGGCTTTGTTTGTGTATCACAATATACACTGACCAAGCAAAGTCTTCAAACTACTGCTTAATAGCGTATCGGTCCTACTTTGGAACGAAATACAGCAGTGATTTTGCAGAGCATGGATTCGACAAATCGTTGGTACATTCGTACATGTATCTGACACAAGATGTTCACACATTCGTCGTGCATCTCCAATAAATCACGGCCGTTGAATTTTTGGGCACTGAGCGACACCCAGTAGCGTCCCAGGCGGGTGACATCTTGTTCGGGTCAGGCGAATTTGATAGCAAAGGCATCGACATGAGTTCGCTATAATGCTGCTAATTCTACTGTTGCACGATGCTGACATTGTGACATGGGCAGTTATTCTGCTGGCAGACGCCATCGCCGTCGTGAAATACATCATGCAAGAATTAATGAATATGGTCCGCAATAAAGCTAACATATTCCACAACTTTCATGGCTCATGTTTCGAGCAAACATTCGTATGGATTACGGTGTATCTGGAAATGACTACATTTAACAAGAAACACGATTCATCCGACCAGGTAACACTTCTCCATCGAAACCAGGTTAAATCTCATTGATTCCGTAACAAAAGATATTGTAATTGACGATATCGTTGTGTCTACATGGGAACGATTAACGGTTTTATGCATTTGTCCCTGCGGCAGTATTGTATTTCATCATATGTGCCACAGATTACCACCTAGCCTGCACTACAGAGCGAGTAAACTGCCGATCACCAAGTCCTGTGATGAGGCGTACAACTTGTCGCCTACATCTACAACTACATCTACATGAATACTCCGAAAATCACATTTAAGTGCCTGGGAGAGGGTTCATCGAACCACCTTCACAATTCTTCATTATTCCAATCTCGTACAGCTCGCGGAAAGAATGAACACCTATATCTTTCTGTACGAGCTCTGATTTCCCTTATTTTATCTCGGTGGTCGTTCCTCCCTATGTAGGTCGGTGTCAACAAAATATTTTCCCATTCGAAGGAGAAAGTTGGAGATTGGAATTCCGTGAGAAGATTCCGTCGCAACGAAAAACGCCTTTCTTTTAATGATGTCCGGCCCAAATCCTGTATCATTTCTGTGACACTCTCCCCCATATTTTGCCATAATACAAAACGTACTGCCTTTCTTTGAACTTTTTCGATGTACTCCCCCAGTCCTTCTGGGAAGGATCCCACACCGCGCAGCGGTATTCTAAAATAGGACGGACAAGCGTAGTGCAGGCAGTCTTCTTAGTAGGTCTGTTACATTTTCTAAGTGCCCTGCCAATAAAACGCAGTCTTTGGTTAGCCTTCCCCATAACATTTTCTATGTGTTCCTTCCAACTGAAGTTGTTCGTAATTGTAATACCTAGGTATGTTGTTGAATTTACGGCTTTTAGATTAGACTGATTTATCGTGTAGCTGAAGTTTAACGAGTTCCTTTTAGTACTCATTTTCGTTATTTAGGGTCAACTGCCACTTTTCGCACCATTCAGATATCTTTTCTAAATCGTTTTGCAGTTTGTTTTGATCTTCTGATGACATTTTTAATCGACAAACGACAGTGTCATCTGCAAACAACCGAAGATGGCTGCTCAGATTGTCTCAAAAACCGTTTATATAAAAAAGGAAGAGCAAAGGGCATATAACACTACCTTGGGGAACACCAAAAATCACTTCTGTTTTACTCGATGACTTTCCGTCAGTTATACGAACTGTGACCTCTCTGACAGGAAATCACAAATCCAGTCACATAACTGAGACGATATTCCACAAGCACGCAATTTCTCTACGAGCTGCTTGTGTGGTACAGTGTCAAAAGTCTTCCGGAGATCCAGAAATACGGAATCTATCTGAAATCCCTTGTCAATAGCACCCAACACTTCATGTGAATAAAGAGCTAGTTGTGTTTCACAGGAACGACGTTTTCTAAACTCATGTTGACTGTGTGTCAATAGACTGTTTTCTTCGAGGTAGTTTATAATGTTCGAACACAATATATGTTCTAAAATCCTGCTGCATATCGACGTTAACGATGTGGGTCTGTAATTTAGAGGATTACTCCTACTACCTTTCTTGAATATTGGTGTGACATGTGCAACTTTCCAGTCTTTGGGTATGGATCTTACGTCGAGCGAACGGTTGTATACGATTGTTAAGTATTGAGCTAATGCATCAGCATACACCAAAAGGAACCTAATTGGTATACAGTCTGGACCAGAAGACTTACTTTAATTAAGTGATTTAAGTTGTTACACTACTCCGAGGACATTTACTTTAAAGTTACTCACGTTGGCAACTTCTCTCAATTGGAATTCTGGAATATTTACTTCTTTTGTGAAGGCATTTCAGATGGCTGTGTTTAGTAACCCTGCTTTGGCAGCACTGTCTTCTATAGTATCTCCACTGCTACCGTGCAGAGAAGGTAATGACTGTTTCTTGCCGCTAGCGTACATCACATACGACCAGAATCTCTTAGGATGTTCTGCCAGGTTTTTAGACAAAGTTTCGTTGAGGAAACTGTTATAGGCATCACGCATTGAAGTCCGTGCTAAATTTCGAGCTTCTGTAAAAGATCGCCAATCTTGGGGACTTTGCGTCTGTTTAAATTTATCATGTTTGTTTCGTTGTTTCTTCAACATTGTTCTAATCCGTTTTGTGTACCAAGGAGGATCAGCTCCATTGTTTGTTAAGAAACTCATGGTTTCACTGTCCCTCACGACAGCAGCACCCGCACAGGCTATTAGCTTCGCCGTTTCCGAAATGCTCGTTCCCAGTCGCTACGCCATAACAATGTGGACTTTCAAATGGTTCAAATGGCTCTGAGCACTATGGGACTCAACATCTTAGGTCATAAGTCCCCTAGGACTTAGAAATACTTAAACCTAACTAACCTAAGGACATCACACACACCCATGCCCGAGGCAGGATTAGAACCTGCGACCGTAGCGACTGCAGCGCCAGAACCGCACGGCCACCGCGGCCGGCAATGTGGACTTTGCCAGGCTCGTTTATGCCAGTGGATTTCCTCATTTACGGCCAGTATCGTCGCTAAAATGATTCCACACCGCTTCTTCTGAATAGGTTCAACATATCCGATAATGATAAGCACTATTTTATCGAAGATGTGCCCCCCCCCCTCTCCCCAAATTCCTGTAGCGGTCACTTTCTCCAAACTTCTGGTGTTTTGGTGTTTTTGATGTCATTTTGTATGCCAATTTTATATGGTGCTAGCTCATCTGTGGTGAGTCTACTGCTTGTCCGACAGGGCCACTGTCCTCTTAAAGCGATCGGTATCTTCGTAGGCGTCATCGGTGTCTTCGTAGGTGTCGGGTGAGAGTGTAGTGGGCTTGGCGCGACCACGCTGATGAAAATTCGCTGCCGCTGAGAAAGACTAATGAAGGTGTCTTTGTAGGACGGGTGAGTGAGCTCTAGGGCGGCACACACTCAATGAAAGTAGCACAGAATAGTGCGTAGTAAAATAATTTAATATCACTCACCTTTAGTGACACTAATTACATCAAAATGCCGAATGAAGGTTTAGCCTATCTGTCCTGAGTTGACCACAGTTCCATGAAGTAAAACTAAATAACGTTCTCTGAACTAGAGTCGGAGGAAAACTAATCTTCTCTCTTGTTCCGCTATTCGAAGAACATCTCCAAACTAACAGTAGGCCTACTCAGTTAAATTTCTAGGCAGGCGGTCTCGGTCCATACACGATAACTCTATTCACTGTTCTGTTTCTACTGAACACTAACCACTGTCTATCTACCGGCCACAGTTTCTGTCTCACTCGGCGACTTGACGACTAGACGACACAACGAACATTCTGCAGGAACTCCTCAGCAAGACTCGAACTGACAGACAATTTGCATCTCCTGCTAGTTCCACGCTTACTTAACAGCGCGTCTCTCTTCCTGGTGGCGCTGCTGCTCCGGGGGACGTTATTCTCCCGCGCAGCGTAATTGGTTTGAGTGCAGCGATTTTCCTGCTGCGGACGGACGTCCGTGGTACTTCTGGTACGAAGTGTCACAAACACTTCTTGTGTGGTACCTCAGTACACCACAGAAGGTATCTATCTGCCGAGTTTCGTGACTTGCAATATAGTTTTGCGGTGTGTTCTTTGAAATGTGAGAGCATTTGTCTTTACCCGGCAGATCCACGGAGGCAGGATGCTGGAAGTTTCTTGGATTGTGTTAGATGCGTCAGACCGCTATATCTGAAGGCTGTATATTCAGCTAAATACTTAGGGATTACAATAACAAATAACCTAAATTAAAACGATCACATAGATAATATTGTGGGTAGAGCAAACGAAAGACTGCGATTCGTTGGTAGAACACTTAGAAGCTGCAACAGGTCTACTAAAGAGACAGCTTACACCACCCTTGTCCACCCTATTCTGGACTATTGCTGTGCGGTGTGGGATTCGCATCAGGTGGGACTGACGGATGACATCGAAAAAGTACAAAGAATGGCAGCTCCTTTTGTATTATCGCGAAATAGAGGAGATAGTGTCACAGACATGATACATGAATTGTAGTGGCAATCATTAAAACAAAGGCGTTTTTCGTTGCGACGGAATCTTCCCATGAAATGTCAATCACCAGTTCACTCCTCCGATAGTGAAAACATTCTGTTAATACCCACCTGCATAGGGAGAAATGATCATCACGATAAGATAACAGAAATCAAGGCCCGCACAGAAAAATTTAAGGGCTCGTTTTTCCCGTGTGCCGTTCGAGAGTGGAACGGTGGAGAGAAAGCTTGAAGGTGGTTCATTGAACCCTCTGCCAGGCACTTTATTGTGAATAGCAGAGTAATGACGTAGATGTAGATGTATTCCGGTATTTGTTGAACGTTTTCTATGAGTTCCTTGACTGCAGTTCCCCATATGGGAGTGGCATAGCGTATTACTGACGGAGTGAAGCCCTGAAAGTTCGTAGTCCACATATTCAGAGGCTGTAAGTCTTTCATTAATCATTACTGAGGTATAGAGCACCAAAAAGTGTAAATGACTTTCTTCAGCTTTCGTCTGCTTGATCTTTCACGTCAGCTGGCGACCAAGTCTTACACCTAAATATTTTGCATTCAGTGCCCATGGAATTGGCTGGTCGAATGGGATGGTGTCACTTATTGTTCCTGGTCGTCGTTTCTTTCGGACAGTCGCCTGATTTTTGGTAGCACTAAAATTAATACGCCAGTCTGTAGCCCATATTTCGCTATATCTATAGGCACCCGGCAGTCTTCTTCTGATCACATTTTGTCTTCTGTGTTGGCAAATGATTGCGGTATCATCACCACATATGTATTTTCTGCCACCAGGTGGCGAAGGAAGTTCTGTGGTGTAACCTCTGTACAAGGCAGGGCCTATCATCGATCCTACAGACACTTCTGTAAGTGCGCCTCTGAAAGTCGACTTGGCACCTGCGACCCTAACGATGAAGAAGCGGCGTACCAGGTAGATGGCGAGCAGTTGCATTATAGAACTTGGTATTCTCAGTGTGAGAAGTTTATAAGTCTCTGGTGCCAAACAATAGCAAATGCAACAGAAATATAGTACTCTCTGTAGTTAAACGACAGAATAGCGTGTCCTACCACTCGGAACAGTCCGAGAGGTACGAAATATGCTTCGTGGAACCCGAAATGTTCGTCCGGAAACAGAGCTTCGCATTTCAAAGGTACATCGAGCAGCTTCAGCAGAATTCCCTCGAAGACATTACTCAGCGCAGAATAGCATAGCTTTTACACTAATTCTCCGAATTATAAAAGAGAAAAACAGGCTCTGTAGTGAATGACGCCTTTCGAAATGCAGAAAAGTGAAGAACTGAGAAAATCTCCTCTAGCAGCAGCTAAATAGGACCCTGGTAGATGGGCAGATACGTAACTTCGATTCAGTTAAACGTCTCATTATGGGATTTCTACCGCTTCTCTACCAACAGACCTACCGTATTACTAATGGTAGCAATTGCCGATGGACAGGCTTACACTCCAGCGAATTAGGCAAACGCCGCTGCCGACGTTCGCTCGTGTCCAAAATGAAAGCAACAAACGAAAATTATTGCAAGGTTGCGTTTATTTTGCCACAAAACAGTTTAAACAGGTGATAGTAAAGTAGAATCTAAACAACTGCAACATGTATAGTGGTAGACAAACATGTTCTTCGTTTTTCCACTTAACAGATTTGCACACACAATCCAACAACTCGGTAATGTGCTCAGTATGTTGTGTGACCACCTCTGGCAGCTATACGGACCAGACAACGACAGGGCATACTGTGAATGATGTTATCAGTCTTATGTTGATTCAAATTGGGAGAACGAACACGTCACGCCATGCATGCAACATCTTTCGTTTCCAAGGAAACATCAACCACCCATGCTCTATGAGGTCGAGCATTACCGCTCACCAGTACCAAGTCTGGGCTCACAGCACCTCGCAACAACCGCACAAGAGTTCCTAAGATCTCGTCACGATACCTTACTGCAGTTAAACCTTGCCGATTTACCCATACAATTTCATACAGAGGTGTTCTAGTGGTCAACATAGTCCCTGTTCACACCATAAGGACGACGGTTCAATCCCGCGTCCGGATATCCTGATTTAGGTTTTCTGTGATTTCCCTAAATCGCTCCAGGCAAATGCCGGGATGGTTCCTTTGAAAGGGCCCGGCTGACTTCCTTCCCCGTCCTTCCCTAATCCAATGAGACCGATGACCTCGCTGTCTGGTCTTCCCCAAACAACCCAACCCAACCCCCCCCCCCCCCCCCCCCCCCCCCCCGCACCATAAGGGATCCTCCTCGATATCGTCCTCTTTCCACAACTCTTGGGTCCCGAAATCGTGTACAAAGTTCACTCCAGATGCGAATCCGTCGAGAATCACTGTGCAGACCAAATCGGGACTCATCTGTGAAAAGAACATTGGTCCAGTATTCGACCGTCCTGGTGACATGTTAATGACTTCACTCTAGACGTTCCCTTCAGTGAAGAAACCTAATAGGTACACATACAGCAGGTCTCCGACAATAAAGGCCACTCTACCGAATCCTCCTACATGCCGTTTGCCTCGATATATGTCCAGTGGATGCTGTGCGATCAGATGCCCTTTGTCATGCAATACTAAGGTGGTACCGTCGTGCACTTGCAGCCAAATAATGGTCCTCTCTTTCTGACGTCACATGTATTTGGGCCTGCCATGTACTTCGGGATACAGTTTCGGACTCTATAAACTGTCTTCACATCCGAGAAACAACAAAATGATTCATAGTAAGCCATCGGGCCATAATATCAATTTGCGACTGTTCTGCTTACATTCTTCCTGTGGTCCTCCACCGGGGATAGTCTGGTAGGCGTCTTCTCTGAGCCACACTGCACCGTCTGTGACTGTGTACACAGCGACTATGGATGTGGGATTACCTGGAAAACACTACCCCATTTGATAGGTACCCTGACGTCACCGTTGGCAGGTTATCCGTTGATCTGAATGCTATCTCCCATGCAGAACACGGTCGTATGGACATATGTTGACAGTTTATATCGATAATTAGACACAGGACGGGGATATAGCGGTTTGTTGCTTTAATTTTGGACACAAGTGTATTTGAAAATAATTTTAAACTCATAATAGAGCAATCAACTCAGGCCACACACAGCTGATGGAATAAATACTCCAAGCATTTTTCTCAGCCGTGAAAAATTTAAAAACTTCTTTATTTACAAGACGCACATTGTGTGTAGATACACATATTTACAGGTTACATATACGGTGCGTATGAACAAATATATAAATATACAATTTTTTTGCTATTTATGTTTTTTAATAGTTTTTAAGCTTTTTCAATTTTTTCTTTCTTTCTTTCACACACATGGTGTGCATTTATACATACATTTTTTTCTATTTTGTATCCTTTTTTCCGCACACATGCTCTTTAGGAATGTATGTACATGCGTACATAATACACATAAATATTTACACGACATACACACACACACACACACACAAATTACTTATGATAAAAGGCTCATATTACTACTCTGCAGACTCTCTCTCTCTCTGTCTCTGTCTGTCTGTCTCTCTCTCTCTCTCTCTCTCTCTCTCTCTCTCTCTCTCTCTGTCTCTCTCTTTCTCTCTCACTCTCTCTCACTCTCATTGAATCAGTCCCCCACCCTTTCTCTCGTTACAAGTGAGAAGTGTGAGTACGGGAGAGTTTCAATCCTGTCATCACAAATGACCCTTTTATCGTCATCAGGCGACAGGACCATTTTAAGCTGCAGCACAGTGTAAACCTCGTGAAAATTCAATCGAATGCTGGTCTGCCGTACCATATGCAAGCGGCAGCACCCCGAGCACCGCTGTACAGGCACCGCCAATAGTCTTCGATAGAGAGGGCTCTCGATGCCATGCGACGCACACCCTTAGCCAGCCTCCGGATGGTACCATCCAATACGCGACACGCATACATTTTTAAGTGTAGACCTACAAACTCCACAATCGGCAGTCCATTCGCCTTGTCCTTCATAAGACTGTGTATGAGGAAGTGTCGGATTCGTAACCGTGGCACCTCATTACCTCATATGGATTGCAGCACTTCACCCAACAATTGTGTGAAATCTTATGGGACTTAATGGCTAAGGTCATCAGTCCCTAAGCTTATTCACTACTTAACCTAAATTATCCTAAGGACAAACACACACACCCATGCCCGAGAGAGAACTCGATCCTCCACCGGGACCAGCTGTTCACCCAACAGGTGAAGCTACTGTTCCCATATGAAGTAATTTAGAATTTGTAAAATGCGTTTTCGCCAACTTATAATGAAATCAATACATGTGGAGTTTGGACAGATCTAGTATGCACATCCCCACATAAAGCGGTTTCGTAATCTCTGCTGCAGTCTTCGCCATCTCCACAGCAACAAAGTTCTTACTAAATATGGTAACCTGCTTAAAATTTTGTCTGGCAATGCATTTTCTTACGCCATATCTCTCCTCAAATTCGGTTCTAATCAAAATTTCACGTCGTTCCCTCAAAATCTCCATTGTTTTACCGACAATTGAATTATTCATTAGTTTGTAAAAGTCTTTCTCAAAGTCACATGTTCTCTGTCTCGTATTCAAATCAGTATACTCCTTCAACGAGGGGGACTGCTTGAAGGAGATAGCCCAGGTGATTCTAACCAGTTCCATACCCAAGCTGAGACACTTTTGGAGATTACGATAGTTAATAATGTATCTCCGCTTTTCCCCCACCATTGTCATCAGTTTTGGCATGGAGCCACCTCATGGAACTAGTTGCTCTGAACACAGCGGCAAATCGGCGTGCGCATCATGCAAAGTTACAGGTTACGTGAGTTCTGCCTCCACCACATACCCTACATCAGAATCAGCTGCCATACCCCCCGCCCATGACTTTTCCACCTAATCCCTTGATTTCGCCTTCGGGCACCCATAGAAACTCATCAATCGGCAGTGATTGTTGCATGGAGTAACTAGATTCAAGCGATGCACTAAACCTGTTGCCTATCCACGGTTTTTTTGCCTTCACGTGCCTATGGACACATTGGCGAAGTCCCACATGGATCCCTCATTCAAATAGAAGTAGCATGTCAGCATCAGCCAATAATGCAATGCTGCCCTTCGTTTCCTTGAACATTGCATCCGAAGACCACCCAGGTTCCACGTAATAAAAGGCAGGATCCAGAGAATATTTAGCCATGCATAGACTCCAGAATTTCTCGAAACCGTTAGCAAGCAAGCCCACGTTAGTGTCCAAGTAAAGCTGCGCATACTCTCCTAAAGTGGAGATGTTGAATTCCCGCCCGACATTCACGGCATGCTCATACTCCACATCTGTTATGGCATCACCTGTAAGGTTGCTGGAGAATGGAGTTATGTCGGGTAGCCTGGTTTCGTTGAGTTAAGCCATACTGTCCACATATTCATATGGGGAAACCTCTTTCCTAGTCACAAGTTCAGATTTTTCCATGTCGGGGGACACAGCTCAAGTGATATGCATTTTCTCCCGAGCTAGAGTGTCTGGAGTGCTGCCAGCATAAAATGTAGTGTATCAAGGAAGCGGAGCGTAATTCTTGGCGTCATTCATATGGAGAATGAAATGTATTTGTCGACGCTCTCAGGTAGGACACTGGCCTCATCTTTCCCCAAACCGAAAGCAGCTAAGCGCTCATCTAAAAAGTGAGCGTCATACCCGCTTAAATTGTGGAAGAAAACGGTTTTGTACTGTATTGTATGGAACTGGGGACCTAGAAACGATGGAGAGGCTTCTTCGCCCCCACTGTAGCCTGCAGTGATACACAACCCCACAACAGGCTACAGCAGTCCACTCATCCCACTGCCACTCCACACTGAACCCAGGGTTACTGTACGGTTCTTCAACCCCTAGTCAACATCCCCCCCAACCGGGGGGCGTCTCTCACTAGACAAGTTTAACCCCAATTCTTGTGTAGTAGAGTAATTATGGTATACGCGTATTTGGAGAAAGTGTTTGCCCAGCAATCGCCGACATAG
The DNA here is from genome assembly GCF_023897955.1 of Schistocerca gregaria. Lineage (NCBI taxonomy): Eukaryota > Metazoa > Arthropoda > Insecta > Orthoptera > Acrididae > Schistocerca > Schistocerca gregaria. Next base: position 361,925,334 of record NC_064931.1, read on the forward strand.
TGTAACTGAGGCAGGATAAGTGGAACCAGCCGTCATTCGCCGAGGCACATGGAAATCGCCTTAAAAACCATCCACAGACTGCCCGGCACACCTGACCTCGACTCTGATCAGCCGGGCTGATTCGTGCTGAGGTCTGGCATGCCTTCCCCCTGGAAAGCAGTGCGTTAGACGGCACAGCTAGCTGGGATGGCGGTATGTGTCTTGGTAGCTGATACTTCATATAACATGCATTGTTAGCAATGCCACGGAAGTTTGATGACAGTAGTACGTACCATGAGTTTCCTCTTTTCTGTCTACTGGCAGCCCACAGATATGGCAGTCAGCCGTGTTATTGTACAAATCTTCATTCTCCTTCGATTTGGTCATGGGAACCTTGTCGCTGTGAAGGTTATAAACCTTCCGTGAAAGTTTTTCGAGCTCATTGAGCAGCCAAACCGCAGGATTATCGCCGACATAAGATTTGTAGCAATTGAAACTGGATTCATAGGACGATACAATTTGGTACGCTACCGCATATGGTACGTGTGTCTCTGTAAATGTGGTGTGTGAGGCTGTAGGGTCATCTTCACAGCGGGTCGCAGGAGCGATGACGCATTCAAAGTCAGCGTACACTGCAAACGGGCATCGCTCCTGATGGTGAGCATTCTTGATCTTCATGAATTTGTTTTCCTCAGTAGGCATAATAACATGTACTAGGTCCTTGGAAGCGCAATTTACTAGATGCACTGCTAAGAACTTGTCGAAGGAGAAATAATTCAGGTATCTTAAACAAATATGTTCTTTATCTTCTTTTTTCGATACTTGGCTGTAAAGGAAATGGGACATGTCTTTGTTCCAAACGTTGCGATAATTCCCACCTTCAGAGAAGAGCAGCATGTTTACAAGCAACTCTCACTGACTGGCAAATTTTGAGAAATGGAGGAGGCCAATTACAATGTGCTTGTCTTCCTCATCTCATTTGATTTTCTTCTCCAAGCCGCAAACATGAACCGATATTCTGATATACTATGCCTCAAAATTCGGTATGTCCTGGATCTTGATGGGGAACCCAATTCATCAAAGTTATAACACCCACGAATATTACACCTACATGGCATGTACTGGGACGGTCAGGATGATCCCTATTACTGTAATTTCTTTGCGAAGCCAGGACTGACAATACAAAACAAGCCTGTGCGATTTATTTTCGACATTAATGCATGCCCTCTTATTAGCTATACGTTTAGGGAGCTTGATATAGCTCGACCCTCCATTTACCAGATCGTAGACAGGTGTATGGATGTCCAGGTGTAGTATTCAGCTGAGTGCTTTAGCCGACCCTCTGACTTTATCGCGGAAAACGCAGCCAGTATAGCACACAAGGTGGATTTACGGAACCACGCGGCAGTTGACGTTCTCTGCGCCATCACGCCATTTTATCCCCAAAGGTAATGAAGAAATGTCTCTTCAACACCAGAATCAACAGAATGTACTTGGGGGGGGGGGGGGGGGGGGTGCGATAATTCGATGCCGAGCACCGCACTGCATTTAATGGTGGGATACCATGGATCATGGACTTCTTTGAGAAGCTCCTTTTCCACGACAGGAAGGCAGGCCCTTAGAAAACCAACAGGGTCACGATACCGTCCTGCTGGGTTCTCGATTCTAGTGAACGAGATTTGCTCCTCAAAGGTGTCTGCAATCACCGAGTATTCTAACTGCATTATGGTATCACTGATCTGACGTCCTTCACTAAAAGGACGGGACAGAGAATGGCCACTAACCACACGATCTTCTCTATTACTATTAATGCTATTCTGAGTCCACCACATTGATGATATTGTTGGGGAGGGGTAAATTGTTATGCGCCGAGGCACACATACCTTGTGTTTATGCTGACTCTGATGAGGCTGATACAATGATGATGATGGTGATGATGATGGAGGAGGATACTGTAGAGCGGTGATGGTTCCTAATGCTGTTGTTACTGTTGCTGCAAACGTGACCCGGTAACTTGAGGGGTGGTGGTTCTTTGTTTGGCCCACGGACGCCAGAGTGGCGGCTTCCTGCGCGGCAAGTAGTGGCGTCCTTACGGGCGATGCGAACCTTACCAGGGGCCGATTTGGAGAGTAATTGTACTATAACGAGGAGATGGAACTAATAACATACACACGACAATTTACACTCAAAATACATATAAATTACTCACTTGGTAATCCTGTCTCCAGAACTCTACACCTCTTGCCACTACACTCTGAATCGTTGCTGCTGCTACCTCTCTTCATCTTGAGGAAAAAAAAAAAAAACACGTACACACAGAGATGATGGGTCGGCCGGTGTGACCGAGTGGATCTAGGTGCTTCAGTCTGGAACCTAGCGACCGCTACGGTGGCAGAATCGAATTCTGCCTCAGGCATGGATGTGTGTGATGTCTTTACGTTAGTTAGGCTTAATTAGTTCTAAGGTCTAGGGGACTGATGACATCAAGTGTTAAGTCCCATAGTCCTCAGAGCCATTTGAACCAGAGATGATGGTATGCACAACAAGGTGGACAGCAGCGGCCTGAGGACAATGGAGGTTGGTTGTGGGTTTATATATAGACCGAGACGAACAATGAGATAACTTCATTTGAATGTACAGCCAATGAAATGCTTTTATGGGACGTCACTATTTCTGGAAAGCCTGATGCGACAATCGCCTCTCTTTTCAAATAACAAGAACGATTTTATGACTAACGATGTTTCCACAAGCATGCACATACATGATGAAGGCTTTTAGCGCTGAGAACTTTATCGTTTCTGACATGTGAGTTGAAAGCAGGACATTATAATTTCCGGGAAGGATAGCACGTGATGCCTCGTTAGGACCATCTGGAGAAATGCAGTCGCTGTTATTCTGGGCTATTTTCGCGAACAGGTCCTGTTAGGACAAGAATTTCCATACATACAAGCTGAGACATCACAAAAGCTCCTACAACAACAACAAAAGCGACAGTTAACTATTTTTGCGACACTTTACGATTTCTGAGCGACTGAGGTGTGATGGACAGGCTCTGCCATTAGTAGCATCAACAAGAATGCATTTGGTGTTGTTCTGGACTATTATGGTTGACAGTTCCCGAGAGCAGTGCCGAAGGTCTCTATAGCGTGTCCAGAGGGAGACTAGGCTGTTATTTACATAGACATGAGACATCAGTATATCACTGACAGCCTTTTAGCTGCGCCTGTGTGGGTGAGTAGCTATGCACACATCTCTCGCTTTTCAGTTAGGCCTGTGCTGGACCGGAAGGTATGCGTAGTGGCTGGGTAAATACGTACGCGGCCTTCTAGGATTGCTAGGGAGAATGCACCCTGTGCTGTTCAGGGGAAGCAGTGCAACAGACTTCTATAGCGTGTTCAGAGGGAGACGTGATTGTTATTTACTTAGACATATGATGTCAGTATAAGATTGAGAACTTTTTAGCAGCGTTTGCGAGGGTGAGCCGCTACACAAACATCTCTCTTGGCCCTGGACCCACAGCTATGGCTCAACAACAGATGTTAGGTGAACATGTGCGTATCCAGAGGGAGACTTGGCTCTTATTTACATAGACATGTGATGTCAGTATAACACTCGAAGAACTGTAGCCGTATACCCGAAAATAGATGCGACTTTCATCTGCTGGCTGTAGGAGGCAGTGGCGTGAGAGCAATGGCTTGTGCCCCTGTGTTCCTCTCTCCGGCGATGACATGCATCCGGAGTCAACGGCGTCTGCGCCTGACCGTGTTGGAAACACTGTAGGGAATTTCTTAACGATAGTTTGAAAGTAATTTTACATGGAATACGTGTTTCTGCACTGCATTATTTTCGGCTGTTTAAACGTTGAGAGCATGCTGGCAGAGCATTATACACTCCTGAAAATGGAAAAAAGAACACATTGACACCGGTGTGTCAGACCCACCATACTTGCTCCGGACACTGCGAGAGGGCTGTACAAGCAATGATCACACGCACGGCACAGCGGACACACCAGGAACCGCGGTGTTGGCCGTCGAATGGCGCTAGCTGCGCAGCATTTGTGCACCGCCGCCGTCAGTGTCAGCCAGTTTGCCGTGGCATACGGAGCTCCATCGCAGTCTTTAACACTGGTAGCATGCCGCGACAGCGTGGACGTGAACCGTATGTGCAGTTGACGGACATTGAGCGAGGGCGTATAGTGAGCACGCGGGAGGCCGGGTGGACGTACCGCCGAATTGCTCAACACGTGGGGCGTGAGGTCTCCACAGTACATCGATGTTGTCGCCAGTGGTCGGCGGAAGGTGCACGTGCCCGTCGACCTGGGACCGGACCGCAGCGACGCACGGATGCACGCCAAGACCGTAGAATACTACGCAGTGCCGTAGGGGACCGCACCGCCACTTCTCAGCAAATTAGGGACACTGTTGCTCCTGGGGTATCGGCGAGGACCATTCGCAACCGTCTCCATGAAGCAGGGCTACGGTCCCGCACACCGTTAGGCCGTCTTCCGCTCACGCCCCAACATCGTGCAGCCCGCCTCCAGTGGTGTCGCGACATGCGTGAATGGAGGGACGAATGGAGACGTGTCGTCTTCAGCGATGAGAGTCGCTTCTGCCTTGGTGCCAATGATGGTCGTATGCGTGTTAGGCGCGGTGCAGGTGAGCGCCACAATCAGGACTGCATACGACCGAGGCACACAGGGCCAACACCCGGCATCATGGTGTGGGGAGCGATCTCCTACACTGGCCGTACACCTCTGGTGATCGTCGAGGGGACACTGAATAGTGCACGGTACATCCAAACCGTCATCGAACCCATCGTTCTACCATTCCTAGACCGGCAAGGGAATTTGCTGTTCCAACAGGACAATGCACGTCCGCATGTATCCCGTGCCACCCAACGTGCTCTAGAAGGTGTAAGTCAACTACCCTGGCCAGCAAGATCTCCGGATCTGTCCCCCATTGAGCATGTTTTGGACTGGATGAAGCGTCGTCTCACGCGGTCTGCACGTCCAGCACGAACGCTGGTCCAACTGAGGCGCCAGGTGGAAATGGCATGGAAAGCCGTTCCACAGGACTACATCCAGCATCTCTACGATCGTCTCCATGGGAGAATAGCACCCTGCATTACTGCGAAATGTGGATATACACTGTACTAGTGCCGACATTGTGCATGCTCTGTTGCCTGTGTCTATGTGCCTGTGGTTCTGTCAGTGTGATCATGTGATGTATCTGACCCTAGGAATGTGTCAATAAAGTTTCCCCTTCCTGGGACAATGAATTCACGGTGTTCTTATTTCAATTTCCAGGAGTGTATGTGCATTGTTTTGACAATTTTACGTGTAGTGACGGTGTCCGTAGCATTATTTTGTGAACAGGTCTGTAGGCTATGAGGTAATCTGTACATCAGTGTACTGCATTATTTCGATAATTAAGAGTATTTTGCAAGATTGTAGGCTGTGTATTGTGACCCCAAGCACGTGACAGTCGTGTTTTGTTTCATTGTAGTAAATAAACTACATAAAATCCAACCCTAAATAAACCGTTCCAAAATAAATAAAGTACTCTCATTCCTCTCTCCAGTAGCCCAGAATAGGCTGAGTCCTTTTCCCGCCATTTTCCCCGAGATCACCATGAGATCATAGCACTTTCTGGTGGCAGTACTGTGCACTAGGACAGTTGGACTCTAGACCTCATGGTGAAGACCCTGGATGGTGAACACGCTGGATGGAGCACATGACATATCAAATTGTTCAAGTTAACACTGCATGTAAAATAAAGACTTCGTCCATCCTATCCAGCAGCCCAGCACAAGCTGAGTCCTTTTCCCATCTTCCATGGAAGAGGGTGCAGTCGGATAACTTAGGTTAGCGGAGGTAGCCTGAGTGTCCTATTTTTCCCACTGTTTTCTTTGGTTAGTGGAGGAAGCCCAATTGTCCTTTTTCATGCCAAAATTGGAACTTCCTGCCATTCTCTGATGGAGGGGGGAAGGCGTGAGGGTGCCGTGCAGGATTAGCCGAGCGGTCTACGTTACTGCAGTCATGGACTGTGCAGATGGTCCCGGTGGAGGTTCGAGTCCTCCCTCGAGGATGAGTGTGTGTGTTTGTCCTTACGATAATTTAGGTTAACTAGTGTGTAAGCTTAGGGACTGATGACCTTAGCAGTTAAGCCCCATAAGATTTCACACACATTCACAAGGCGGGAGGGAAAGGGAGGGAGTTAGGTTACTAGAGTTAGTCTAATTAACCTATTTTCCCGCCACAATTGGAACTTCCCACCATTATGTCATCGTGACGTTGCCATATCTATCGTCTCCATCTTGGATCCTCCATCTTGAATAAATCTGGCAAAAATACAGAGTGGCGCCATACCACTGCTTGTGACATGTTCAACTCGCGAACACTAGTGAGGGTGACGAAATTTTTTAATTATGCATCAATGCCCTATAAGTGTTGAGGATCGAACTATAAATGAACAATGAAATAAGAAACAGTAGAGAAATTCAACTTCTCTTTATAGCTTATTTATGGTTCAGACCCTGGGTAAATATAAAATCTTTAAAAAGGTAAGACTGTTTGGATGCCACAGAACTAGGGATTATCAGTAGTAGTATAGTATGTAGTACCTGTAACCAAAACGGCCTTGCTGTGCTGGTACTGCGAACGGCTGAAAGCAAGGGGAAACTACAGCCGTAATTTTTCCCGAGGACATGCAGCTTTACTGTATGATTAAATGATGATGGCATCCTCTTGGGTAAAATATTCCGGAGGTAAAATAGTCCCCCATTCGGATCTCCGGGCGGGGACTACTCAGGAGGATGTCGTTATCAGGAGAAAGAAAACTGGCGTTCTACGGATCGGAGCGTGGAATGTCAGATCCCTTAATCGGGCAGGTAGGTTAGAAAATTTAAAAAGGGAAATGGATAGGTTAAAGTTAGATATAGTGGGAATTAGTGAAGTTCGGTGGCATTAGGAACAAGACTTCTGGTCAGGTGACTACAGGGTTATAAACACAAAATCAAATAGGGGTAATGCAGGAGTAGGTTTAATAATGAATAGGAAAATAGGAATGCGGGTAAGCTACTACAAACAGCATAGTGAACGCATTATTGTGGCCACGATAGATACGAAGCCCACACCTACTACAGTAATACAAGTTTATATGCCAACTAGCTCTGCAGATGATGAAGAAATTGAAGAAATGTACGATGAAATAAAAGAAATTATTCAGATAGTGAAGGGAGACGAAAATTTAATAGTAATGGGTGACTGGAATTCGAGTGTAGGAAAAGGGAGAGAAGAAAACATAGTAGGTGAATATGGATTGCGGCTAAGAAATGAAAGAGGAAGTCGCCTAGTAGAATTTTGCACAGAGCACAACTTAATCATAGCTAACACTTGGTTTAAGAATCATGAAAGAAGGTTGTATACGTGGAAGAACCCTGGAGATACTAAAAGGTATCAGATAGATTATATAATGGTAAGACAGAGATTTAGGAACCAGGTTTTAAGTTGTAAGACATTTCCAGGGGCAGATGTGGACTCTGACCACAATCTATTGGTTATGACCTGTAGATTAAAACTGAAGAAACTGCAAAAATGTGGGAAATTAAGGAGATGGGACCTGGATAAACTGAAAGAACCAGAGGTTGTACAGAGTTTCAGAGAGAGCATAAGGGAACAATTGACAGGAATAGGGGAAAGAAATACAGTAGAAGAAGAATGGGTAGCTCTGAGGGATGTAGTAGTGAAGGCAGCAGAGGGTAAAGTAGGTACAAAGACCAGGGCTGCTAGAAATCCTTGGGTAACAGAAGAAATATTGAATTTAATTGATGAAAGGAGAAAATATAAAAATGCAGTAAATGAAGCAGGAAAAAAGGAATACAAACGTCTCAAAAATGAGATCGACAGGAAGTGCAAAATGGCTAAACAGGGATGGCTAGAGGACAAATGTAAGGATGTAGAAGCTTATCTCACTAGGGGTAAGATAGATACTGCCTACAGGAAAATTAAAGAGACCTTTGGAGAGAAGAGAACCACGTGTATGAATATCAAGAGCTCAGATGGCAGCCCAGGTCTAAGCAAAGAAGGGAAGGCAGAAAAGTGGAAGGAGTATATAGAAGGTTTATACAAGGGCGATGTACTTGAGGACAATATTATGGAAATAGAAGAGGATGTAGATGAAGACGAAATGGGAGATACGATACTGCGTGAAGAGTTTGACAGAGCACTGAAAGACCTGAGTCGAAACAAGGCCCCCGGAGTAGACAACATTCCATTAGAACTACTGACGGCCTTGGGAGAGCCAGTCATGACAAAACTCTACCAGCTGGTGAGCAAGATGTATGAGACAGGCGAAATACCCTCAGACTTCAAGAAGAATATAATAATTCCAATCCCAAAGAAAGCAGGTGCTGACAGATGTGAAAATTACCGAACTATCAGTTTAATAAGCCACGGCTGCAAAATACTAACGCGAATTCTTTACAGACGAATGGAAAAACTGGTAGATGCAGACCTCGGGGAGGATCAATTTGGATTCCGTCGAAATGTTGGAACACGTGAGGCAATACTGACCTTACGACTTATCTTAGAAGAAAGATTAAGAAAAGGCAAACCTACGTTTCTAGCATTTGTAGACTTAGAGAAAGCTTTTGACAATGTTGACTGGAATACTCTTTTTCAAATTCTAAAGGTGGCAGGGGTAAAATACAGGGAACGAAAGGCTATTTATAATTTGTACAGAAACCAGATGGCAGTCATAAGAGTCGAGGGGCATGAAAGGGAAGCAGTGGTTGGGAAAGGAGTGAGACAGGGTTGTAGCCTCTCCCCGATGTTATTCAATCTGTATATTGAGCAAGCAGTAAAGGAAACAAAAGAAAAATTTGGAGTAGGTATTAAAATTCATGGAGACGAAGTAAAAACTTTGAGGTTCGCCGATGACATTGTAATTCTGTCAGAGACGGCAAAGGACTTGGAAGAGCAGTTGAACGGAATGGACAGTGTCTTGAAAGGAGGATATAAGATGAACATTAACAAAAGCAAAACGAGGATAATGGAATGTAGTCAAATTAAATCGGGTGATGCTGAGGGAATTAGATTAGTAAATGAGACACTTAAAGTAGTAAAGGAGTTTTGCTATTTAGGAAGTAAAATAACTGATGATGGTCGAAGTAGAGAGGATATAAAATGTAGACTGGCAATGGCAAGGAAAGCGTTTCTGAAGAAGAGAAATTTGTTAACATCGAATATAGATTTATGTATCAGGAAGTCGTTTCTGAAAGTATTTGTTTGGAGTGTAGCCATGTATGGAAGTGAAACATGGACGATAAGTAGTTTGGACAAGAAGAGAATAGAAGCTTTCGAAATGTGGTGCTACAGAAGAATACTGAAGATAAGGTGGATAGATCACGTAACTAATGAGGAGGTATTGAATAGGATTGGGGAGAAGAGGAGTTTGTGGCACAACTTGACTAGAAGAAGGGATCGGTTGGTAGGACATGTTTTGAGGCATCAAGGGATCACAAATTTAGCATTGGAGGGCAGCGTGGAGGGTAAAAATCGTAGAGGGAGACCGAGAGATGAGTACACTAAGCAGATTCAGAAGGATGTAGGTTGCAGTAGGTACTGGGAGATGAAGCAGCTTGCACAGGATAGAGTAGCATGGAGAGCTGCATCAAACCAGTCTCAGGACTGAAGACAACAACAACAACAACCTGTGAACCGCCACAGATATAGGGAGTTTTAAATTTTAAAGTGGTTTCGGAAGAGCAGTGCAATTTTCTGCAGTTGAGAGTTCCGGGCTAAGAAGCAGTGGTTGATGTATAAAATTTCCACCAAACTTTTCGTCTCCATCTGTGGGAGACATCTTCTGAGGTCGTCCAGCTAATGCGCAGTTGCCGGACGACTTTAGAAGTTGTCTCCCGCAGATTGAGACCAAAAGTTAGGTGGAAATTTTATACATCGACCACGGCCTCTCAGCCCAGAACTTTCAACTGAAGACAACACTGGCCATGAAAGCTTACATTAGTGCAATTTTGCTTTTACATGTTTTTGTTGTGGTCTTCAGTCCAGAGACTGGTTTGATGCAGCTCTCAGTGCTACTCTATCCTGTGCAATCTTCTTCATCTCCCAGTACCTATTGTAATCTACATCCTTCTGAACCTGTGTAGTGTATTGATCTCTTGGTCTCCCTCAACGATTTTTACCCTTTACGCTGCCTTCCAATACTAAATTCGTGATCCCTTGATGCCTCAGAATATACCCTACCAACCGGTCCCTTCTTCTAGTCAAGTTATGCCACAAATTTCTCTTCCCTCCAGTTCTATTCAGTACCTCCTCATTAGTTGTGTGACCTACCTATCTAATCTTCAGCGTTCTTCTGTAGCACCACATTTCGAAACTTTCTAGTCTCTTCTCGTCCAAACTATCTATCGTCCACGTTTCACTTCCATACGTGGCTACACTCCATACAAAGACTTTCAGAAACGACTTCCTGACACTTAAATCTATACTCGATGTTAACAAATTTCTCTTCTTCAGATACGCTTTCCTTGCCATTGCCAGTGTACATTTCGTATCCTCTCTACTTCGACCATCATCAGTTATTTTGCTTCGCAAATAGCAAAATTCATTTACTACTTTAAGCGTCTCATTTCCTAATCTAATTCCTGCGGCAACACCCGATTTAATTCGACTACGTTTCATTATCCTCGTTTTGCTTTTGTTGATGTTCATCTTATATCCTCCTTTCAAGACACTGTCCATTCCGTTCAGCTGCCCTTCCAGGTCCTTTGCTGTCTCTGACCGAATTACAATGTCATCGGTGAACCTCAAAGTTTTTGTTTCTTCTCCATGGATTTTTATTCCTAATCCGATATTTTCTTGTTTCGTTTCCTTTACTGCTTGCTCAATATACGAACTGAATAACATCGGGGATAGGCTACAACCCTGTCTCACTCCCTTCCCAACCACTATTTCCCTCTCATGCCCCTCGGCTCTTATAATTGCCATCAGGTTTCTGTACAAATTGTAAATAGCCTTTCGCTCCCTGCATTTTACCCCTGCCACCTTCAGAATTTGATAGAGAGCATTCCAGTCAACATTGTCAAAAGGTTTCTCTATGTCTACAAATGCTAGAAACGTAGGTTTGCCTGTCTTTAATCTATTTTCTAAGACAGGTTGCAGAGTCAGTATTGCCTCACGTGTTCCAACATTTCTACGGAATCCAATACGCAAGAATTTACTCGAAAATCATCTTAACTGCTAAGAAAAAAAATCCTTAGATAAACTGGGAACAGAATTATGCGCCTATAATGATTTACGTCCATAATTTCCTTCACAGTTACCTTTCAAACGTTTCAAATCCACTAAGACAACGTTTTGGTGAAGCATTAGAGAAACCCAAGATGCTCGATTACATACCCTCCTGTCCAGTTGCGCATAAAAACCGACCGGTTAAAACCTATACCGGTATTTTAGTTCTGAATAAGTGGTATTTTTCAGTTTTTGTTTGTCTCGGTTAAAAGGTTTTTTTTTTTTTTTTACTGATAACCGGGTATATCAATTTGTCTTGCCGAGATGTTATTTTTTTTTGTTTTTAAACATAACCTTTTTAAAAAGAAGTCTAGTTTGTTATGAAAGACTGGTGTCGTATTTGAATGATATTGTGCCTGATGAAAAAAGTCAACTTACATGTTAACGCATAATAGATCGAGCATTTAACCACAGTCTGACCCTTATACATTGGGCGATGTTTCAATTCGTTACTGAAATCTTAACTATTGTCATGTAATTATTCATGGTAAACGTTAAAATTTGCCTACTAAAATATTCATTTGCAGCTTTTGAAAGGTCTTTTCCGTTTTGTCAGTAAAAAGCAACTGAATTTAGATTTATGGGAAATAATAAAGATATATATTTGCCTAACAATAGGTTTTCATTCTAAATAATTAAAGGAAAAGAACCCTACAAATTTTACAGGAAAGCATGTCTGTAATTTCTGTGAAGTAATAATAAGTAAGTTAGGGCAACAGCAATACATTAAAAACTTACCAGTTCATTCATAGTTTGCAATGAAAATCAAAATGTAGCTCATCTGCTGCCTTTATTTACGTAATATGTCTTAGTCTCCTTGTAGCCTCTGGAAACGGAGAATTTAACATGAAAAACAGAATTGTCCTAGGTCAGTTTTCACCCTTTAGAACTTACTGTTCGCAATGACAAAACAGTGGTATGATCATCGATTAGTTTACGCAGAGATTTAAATAATTAGAATCAGTTGGAGAATACTGCTGAATATTTTGTAGTATTTAAGTCCTCATTACTTTCTAAAAGAGAAGAAAGGCGAACGTACTAAGTTTTCATGTATTTACATATTTCGTTTGATATTTTGATTCTTTGTATCTTGATATGTATATTGGGAAAGTCTGAGAAAATCTTACAATTTTTGAATCTTTCTTCCATTTACTGCTATAAATAACAACAATAAAAAGAACAGGAAGTCGGTTGTTTCTGAAACTGTTTAATTTGAACGGTTCTAGGAGCCAGGTTAAACCGGAGATGAAGATAGCCTGTATAAGCGAAAACTGGTAGCTTGGGCAATAACCGCAATCTCCGCTCAAATATCTTCCACTAACTTCATTCACATTTCCGACCGACTCACTACTCCATCCTTCCCCACTACACTGTGTTCGATCTCATTAGCGTGGTACGGAGGTTGGGCAGAGTCACTTCTATAAATAAATCGGCCAAATTTATAGACAGTACACTGGCCGTCGTGTGCGCACCGACACGTGGAACGGGCAGCAGTGGCCGGCGGCCCGCAGCACGCGCTGCTGATGAAGAGAAGCAGCCGCTGCCTGTCGCCGATGCGGCGCGTCTTCCCCTATCTGACCAGCCGCGGACAAATAAATCCCACGCCTCGTTTGTGTCCGTGTCAGGTGCAACGCGCCCACGGAACTTACTGCCTTCGTATCTTTTCCTTTTTTTCCATTTATTTATTCTCCTGGAGCACGGCTGGACGAACCCAGGCAGGTGTACCCGAGATCGAAGATGCGAGGCGTAATTTAGAACGAGCGTCACGTCCCATCCAGCTCCGCTGACAGGCTTGCTATTGTAAATGACGGCGTGGTGCGAAACATGCACCTTTGACACTGTTCCCCGCTGTGAGCAGACTCGTTCTCTGCTTTGCTCTCTCTCTCTCTCTCTCTGTTTCTCTCTCTCTCGGTGCCTCTTGTTTCCTTTCTTCATTTTGTCCAACACGTTTCTCTGACCAGGTAATTAAATTTCATAAGCAAACGCGCTCGGGGAAGAGTTTGCGAGTTACGGGTGGGCAGCAGTTAAAGGGTAGTAAGCATCGGCAGCGTCATACGCTTTTAAATAATTTTCATATTCAGCTCCTTTGGTTTTAGCTGACAACGAGTCGAGGGAAAGCGCCTAAATTTGGTTCATTGTGTATGCACTCAGAACGGACGTACACTGTCGGCCTGTCCAGGCTTTCGTGTCGACATGACATGCTCCAAACTAACTGCTCAGAAAAGAGTTTTAAATTTCGGTCTCAACAAGGCATATGCCGGTGAAATTCGTCACAAGCGTGCTTTACGTATTATACCGAGCGAATAAATGTATAAAGGCGCGAGCGTCGACGCTCGGCGCTGAGACCGGACCCGTGTTCCTCTGTCTCAAAGCTTTACGATTATGTATATACTGTGGGCGAAATGTATTTCACGGCTCTGCTAGTTTTGTTTCTCGTTTCATACTCGAAAATGTGGGGTAATTTATCAATCGGCAACCCACGTGGATTATTATACACATACCGTTAAAATTTACGAGGCGACAATAATATACGCCCGCGCTGAGGAGTTTTGTCGTCGTTTTGGTTTGTGACTCATTGTATTTATCGGCATCAAGGCAGTTACACCTCGAAAAACAAAAAGCGTCAAACGGGCGCAGCAACCGAGGTCCCTACCTACCTTTCCGCTGTGCTCGAAAGAGCAAACAAATAAGTGTGCTGAGTTTAACACCGCTGAATCATATTGCAGCGTATCTCCAGAATAGCGGCAGTTTCGACCAACTGCTTCTGACTAATGCTGCGTTGCGAAAATCAGGAAAATATAAAATCAAACTTTTATTTAGTCGTTCATCGCGAGAAGACTGAAAAACAAATCTGAATCCAAATGTAATTGCTTCTCTATAACACAATAAAAGCAATATACCTTACGTCTGCGTTGACAATTTCCCGTAAATTGGAAAAACCGCAGCTTGTTTAATTTAAATGGCGTCCTGTATTTTTCCAGCGTACTAACGTGGGTCCCGTGTCGAAATTGTGTTAAGTTGCAAAAATTGTCACTCACAACAGAATTTTGTCCACATTGAACACCTCTCGAACGCCCTCCGCAGTCTCTGCAAATGTGACAAGCGAGTGTCCTTAAGTGGATTAAAACGCAATTAAAAAGAAAATAATTAATCGTTCTGTGGTTTTGAAATAGAAATCAAGCGGAAAATTGGCTGAATAGCGTGCAGTAATATCTTTGTCATGCACATTAGCGAAACTCAATGTTTTTGAAAAACATTCAGCTCTTTATACTTCATTATCACTACAAAGACGGAAATTGATACCTTCATGGCAAACAAATCTATATTGTAGTCTTGGGCGATAATGTATGTAACTACGTGAGAAGCCTTTACAGATATTTTGCGTATTTTCTATTTATGTCAAATAACTCGCATCTTACGAAGTTGTGTAATGTTCGTGGATACTATGCAAACACTTACGGCGACGTTTTTCATCTGCTTTGATCATTTCAGTTACAGAAACTTATCTGTAGATTAGCAGTGTCAACTGAAACAGTAAGAGCAGCGTGTTACCTAAGGCATAATAGTGTAGTGAATACCAGCAAAGAAGCACAGGCACACTGTCGAGCCGGCCTCGGTGACCGAGCGGTTCTAGACGCTTAGTCCGGAACCGCGCGACTGCTACGGTCGCAGGTTCGAATCCTGCCTCGGGCATGGATGTGTGTGATGTCCTTAGGTTAGTTAGGTTTAAGTAGTTCTAAGTTCTAGGGGACTGATGACCACAGATGTTAAGTCCCACACTGCTCAGAGCCATTTGAACACCCCCAAAATGTGCTAGCTTCCTCCAACAAACAGCACTGGCATTCCCATTTACGTTACTTTTAGGATCTTTTTTCGCCAATAGGCACTGTCTCCTTTCTAAATTTATAACTGTTGTAAGACACTGCATTTTCGTCGCCCGCATCTCGTGGTCGTGCGGTAGCGTTCTCGCTTCCCACGCCCGGGTTCCCGTGTTCGATTCCCGGCGGGGTCAGGGATTTTCTCTGCCTCGTGATGGCTGGGTGCTGTTTGCTGTCCTTAGGTTACTTAGGTTTAAGTAGTTCTAAGTTCTAGGGGACTGATTACCTTAGATGTTAAGTCCCATAGTGCTCAGAGCCGAGAGCACTTTTGTCAGCGTCTCAAAATCTGTATTGGCTGTAAATTCGCGCCATTTGAACCCACACTGTCGAACAATACGAATCACACAATTACACAGAACTGAGTTTACACGATTCGCACACTATGTGATCAAAAGTATCCGGACACCAGACAGAAAATGACTTACAAGTTCGTGGTCACCGTCCAGTGATAATGCTGGAATTCAATATGGTGTTGGCCCACCCTTAGCCCTGATGACAGTTTCCACTCTGAACATTTAACTCTTTGTCGTCCACTCCTGGCTTCATCTTTCTCCTTTCGCCTTGGCTTCGCCGTTTCCGAGACGCTCGTTCCAAGGCACCGGCCCATAACACTATGAAAGTTCTCAAAGCCAATTCTGATTGTGGACTTTGGCATTTTCAGCCCGTTTCGGCGTTTGAATGATTCTCCATTAGTCTCTTTCCTTTGTCAAAGTCGCTTGTGTCAGCACATTTTCCCATTTGCAACACTGGTCTCGGCTCCACTTGTACACTATCCGGTCAGAAGCACCCGGGCACTACTATGTAATGCAGAAATGACCTCTAGATATCACAAGAGATGGATCCGCCAAAATATTAGGAGAGAAAGAGTATTGTCTTTTCGGCAGTGGGGAGTTGTCAGTAGGGAAGCAGTAACAGCAGAATGGATGGGTGAGGAGAGCTCAGCTACTTCGAAAATGGACTAGTTACTAATGTCATCTCAGTAATAAATACAACAGGGACATTTCAGCCATTCAGAAACAACCTAAGTCGACGGTTGGTGGTGTGGATGTGAAATGGAAACGCGGAATAAGAACCAAAGCCAAACCTACGACAGCCGACCGGAATCCGTCGAGCATTGTGAAGTGTTGTAAAAATTCGTGTAAAATCAGTAGAAGTAATTACTCTTGAGTTCCGAACTGCAAGAATTCACTTAGCACAATGATTGTGCGTAACGATATAAAATGCAGGTCGAGCAGCTCGTCAAGAACCAAACGTTTCTGTAGTCAGTTTTAGTTAGTCCTAAGCGACTCTTAAGCTTAAATGAAGGGCGACGGCACTGGGCAGTTTATGACTCGACACAAGTAATTTGGAGTGCTGTATCACGCTATACCCTACGAACGTCCGATGGAAGGCCTTGAGTTTAACAAATGTCTGGTGAACGTTACCTGCCATAATTTGCAGAGCTGACAGTGATGTATAGCGGAAGTGGTCATACGATATGGAGGTTTTTTCCGTGGTTAGAGACGGATCCCCTTGCTGTGCTTAAGAAAACGCTGAATGCGGGAGCTTATGAATACATTTTGCACCGCTGTGTTCCGTACACTAGAGGAAAAGTTTGGGGACAATGACTGTCTGTGTCAGCATAACCATTCCCATTCCTATACAGATACTCAGACACCTCACTGAAAGCGTCCCCTGCAGAGTTCGAGACACCATAAAGGCGGAGGATGGACATATCTTCTCATAATGTCGACTAATATGTGTCCAAATTCATTTAATCATACAACTTATAATTTCCTAACTGCATCACGCACGGGCAAAACCACTATCATGGTGGGCAACGGTAATGATGTTTTGACACATCAGTATTCTTCGCTCTGTTCTTCAATCGATATTCTCACTTAATTAACAGGAGCTGCTGCAGTAGATAGAGCACAAAGTCACATCAGTCATTGTAATGCCTGAACAACCATTAAAATGCCTACGGAATAGGCTAAGACAGAAGTAAGCGATATATTTTGTGCTCAAAACAAATCTTGGTATATATGAATTACATGCGTTATAAGAATTTAGAATTTTTCTTGTGTTCAATGCACAATACAATGTCAACCACTTTCTGGAGCGTCCTTCATGCTCAGGCTTACTGTGCCACAAACATGTAGCACAAAAATCTCTCTGCAGTAAACATAGTCAATAGGTGTGCTCGAATATTTGACTCTAAAGAGCTATAGCCCGAACTGGGTTTATTATTTATTCCTTTATGTTACAGAACAACGCAGCCGTTTTCATAAATGGCACTGTTTGAAACACTGCAACAAGCTGCTTGTGGCCGAGCTGATTGCAATATTTCCTACAGTCTAATTTACAAAATGTGTTTTCCAATGCTCATGCCAGTGGTACAGATGAACCAGTTTCGGCACAGTATGAACTGTTTATTTAGCGAGCCACTGTTCCTTATTATTATAATGACGTCATTGATGACATCATTTGGGGGGAGGGGGGTAATCCAATATCCATACATATAAAATGGGGGAAAAATCGAAAAATCCAAGCTTGAGGACCTGACCCATTTCTGCTACATATAGAATCCAAGATGGCGGAACTCAGTGCAGTTTCGACACTGACATCATTGTCACTAACTTCAATATGGTGATAATAGATGGCTGACATTAGTGCAGTTTTTGAGGCTATCTATATCAGTATCAGTTAATTTGAAATTGCCAGTCCAAGAATGTGCAGCAATATGAAGCTATTATATCAAAATGTTAGAAGTAGTCACAATCAAGCTACAGTAGCTCATTACAGATAGTATTGTAAGGTGCTAAGAAATTTTATTTGGAAGACAGAGTATGTATGATGCAAATAGGATAGCTACTTCACAGGATAAAATTAAAACCATATGGACAGTTGTGAAGGAAATGTCTGTTCAGCAACACAAGGTCAACGATATAAAGTCAGTTCGTAGTAAATATATTTCTCTTAATGATAAATCAGATGTGCGTACAGTATTTAACAATCATTTTATGAGCATTGCTGGTGAATTAAATAAAAATTTAGTTCGTACAGGGAATCCTATAACTTTCTTGGCAAATGTCTTTCGGAGATTGATGTTTGAAATACTCCTCTGTGATACAGACAAGGGGGAGATTGAGTCAATAATTAAATCACTGAATACTAAGTACTCTCATGGTTATGAAGGAGTGCCTATCAGAATTTTAAAGTACTGTGCTTGTATTTAGCCATATTTTTTAAATTTCCTTACGGAATGGTCATTTTCCTGAACGATTAAAGTACTTAGTGGTAAAGCCGCTTGATAAAAAGGGAGAAAAGGATAATGTAGATAATTTGAGACATATTTCTATGCCATCATTGCTTGATAGAGTTACTGAAAAGGCTGTGTATGTAAGGATAGTTGATCATTTTATATCACAAGATTTGCTCACAAATGTACAGTTCGGCTTAAGAAGTCGTTTATTTACTGAAAATGCTATATTCTCTTTCCTCTGTGAGGTACTGCATGGCTTAAACAAAAGGTTTAGAACGCTAGACATATTTTTTTTTTATTTAACTAAGGCGTTTGATTGTGTTGATCACAAAATATTGCTCCAGAAGTAGGATCATTACAGAATATGGGGAGTAGCTCACTATTGTTTCACCTCTTACTTTAGCAACAGACAGCTAAAGGTCATTATTCACAATGATGAGAATGGCTGTTATGTGGGGTATGATTAGGGTACGGTCAAGTGAAGAGGTGCCCCAGGGATCAGTGTTGGAGCCACTCTTGTTCCTTATTTTTATATATTATATGCCCTCTAGTACTACGTGTAGCTCTAAAATATTTCTGTTTGCTGATGACACTAGCTTGTTAGTAAAGGATGTTGTGTGCAACATTGACTCGGTGACCTAAGTTCATGGCTTGTACAAAATAAACTAATGCTAAATCATAGTCAGACTCAGTTTCTACAGTTTCGAACACACAATTCAACAAAATCTTACGTTTTAATTTCACGGAATGGGCATATGATTAGTGAAACTGAACAGTTCAGATTCCTAGGTGTTCAGATTGATAGTTAACTGTCGTGGAAAGTCCACGTTCAGACTCTTGTTCGAAGACTTAATGCTGCCATTTTTACTAATCGAACGGTATTTGAACAGAGTGATCATTCGACACAAAAATTAGCCTAATTTGCTTTTTTTTCACTTATTTTGTTAGGTATTATGTTTTTGGGGAACTCTTTCCATTCGAAAAAGATATTTTTGGCTCAGAAAGAGGCAGTTAGAGTAATAAGTGGTGTAATTTCATGAACCTCTTGTCGACCCCAGTTCACGAGTGTGGGTATTTTAACATTGGCCTCTCGATATATATATATATATATATATATATATATATATATATATATATATATATATATATATATATATATATATATTCCTTACTATCATTTATTGTTAACAATATTAGGTTGTTCCCAAGAATAAGCAGCTTCCACTCAGTTAATACTCTGCAGAAATCAAACCTGCATTTGGATCGGACTTCTTTAACCCTTGCGCAGAAAGGTGTTCAGTATACTGCTGCATCCGTTTTTAATAAGCTACCACTCGAATTCTAAAATCTTAGCAGTATTCCACGCCCTTTCAAATCGAAACTGAAGAGTTTCCTCATGGGTCACTCCTTCTGTTCCGTCGAAGAGTTCCATGAAAAATTAAGCTGATTCTTCTTGTATTGTTGACTCATTTTTCTTAAACTGGTGGACTGACATTTTTGGATGCATAAACATTTTATTTTTAGCTGTTATTACTCTTATGTTGTAATTCCATATACTGACAAGTTCCATGACCTTGGAGCATTGCTCCTGAATATGGTCCTACGGAACTTCACGTGTAAATAAAAATTAAGAAGTCACAATGCAGTATGGTGGATTTGTGTATACAAGACTAACACTCATGGCTGGTGGGTGGCTCGTCCTAAATACCAAACACAATATAGTTGGCCTGAGGATGTGTGGCCAGCTGGCATGGTTGTCAGATCTCTCTTCAGTCCTATGGCGTCATAAACCCAGATAGTGACCCAATACGGAGGATATGGAGATACAAGGCCCTTCTCTACAATGTCAGAATTCAGTATGGTTGACCGATTTCTTGTCTTCGAAATTTAACATCAAATACTAAGTGTAAAATGCAACCTAATTTTAAATCCACTTGTGCTAGGCTTATATTTAAGTAACTGTTATTACTTCTAAAATAGGATATTAATGCGTTGGTAATTTTGAAAGTGAATTCTACTATTATTTCAGTCTGTAGCAGTGGTTTTACTGCAATTCTCTAAAAGTGGCTGATCGTGCGCTTACTAATTATCAACTAAGTCACTCAGTTGATAGGATGGCAAAGCAACATAGATGTGGGAATGCAACAAGAAATAAGTTACAAAATGCTGTTCAACTTTGGTGTATCTTGATACATGGCACTTGATGTACTATGCTTTGTAGAACACTATCTATATACCTTAGCTTATCAGTGCAGAATTGGTCACTATAACTGATATTAATGATGCAGACAATCTTGTTTATTAGCTACAATTAAGTCGGATCTGTACTAGGCTGACTGCAGGTAGTGAACTGAACTGCTAACTGAAGGAGTGTCTCCAGCATGTCACGTTTTTCGCCTGTTAGAAGAAGAATTTCCATGTACACCAGTAAAAATGGAAGCACTGTAGCCCACAGTTGACACCGCTCTGTTTGGTGGCTGTCCACCCTATCGGTGGATGTACACGATGCACTGAAGGATGTGCCATGGAAGCAGGAAGAAGTGCTGAGTTGTGAGCTCTATCTGGAGGCTGCTGCATCGAACTGAGAGGTGCCAGGCGTATGGTTGTGTCAGAGAGATGTACCTTGCATGTTGTCTAGTACTAGCTATGATGGCAACAAGCCTCGTCGCCACTTGCATGAAACATTTCTGCAGCCACCATGCCAATATGAGTTGAATCAGGCCCACACCACCTGCTGCAGACCACTATGGATGCACCACGTAGGGTCTACATGGTGTATATTGCATAGCATGCACAGCCTGACATATTCTTCCTATGTTATTTCTGTCACAGACTTCCAGCGTAAATGAAACTCTTCTTATAAAAAATGCATGCAAGCAATTGCACCTGTCCACCGTTGAAGTGAACACTATGAACGAAGATAAAATGTCTCTGTTCTTGTAGAGAAAGACATGTGGAGTACAAATGTAACTGCATGCTGTATGGTCTAGCAATGTCATGTAGCAAACCTTTATTTCACAGGGTTAAGGTAGAAAGAAAGAAAACAATTGATACAATCTAAAAAGTAGATATACCTGTTCTATCATTTCTGTTCCACAGTATTTATCATACACTTAATATTTAAGCCACTTTATGTAAGGGGTCGGCCACTGACAGATCCACAACTGCACCCACTTTTGCACCTGCTTTTTAAATTGAAACTGATGTCCATGCATGTCTTCCTTCAGGTCGTCAAGGATGTAACAATTACATGGTGAAAGATGGAGGATGTTGCAATGTTTCCCAACCATATCACTGAAGCATATCCTTCGTCCAGCGGGCAGTGTAGGGATGGATATTATCGTGCATCAGGATGCTTCCCCTGCTCATCGAATTCCTCAAGCATGGATTCACCATCAGTGCATAGTCCTGTAAAGACACACAGAAGAAAATGTGACATGCCATAAAGTAAAAATGCCCAGAAATGCTGTCAGGTGGAATCATCCTGTTGCCGCACATTACCAATCGGATGAAGTTTCAGCGATTTAATTGGAAAACTCTGCAACATCTTCCATACAGCCCAGTCTTCCACTGTGTTATTTTCATATATTTGGCGAACTGAAGGAAGATGCGGATGGACATCTGTGTCAGTCGGGTGAGGAAGCACAAGAGTGGGTATGATTTGTCCAGGTGGTAAAAGTTTCTTAACGTGTGTGGTGATTACATTTGACTGGAGCCATTCCATTGTTGCATTGTTGCAGGTGTTAGGTTTTCATTTGATTGGCACTTATAGTTCAGCTAATAATTCGCTTTTTCTCAAAATATACATCCGATGTGTTGGACAAATTTAGAAACTTAATATTTCAAAATATATTTGTAACATTTAACAATTTGTACATTTCACATCACCAGCAACAGTGAAACTTAACCCAGATAGTGTGTAGAAAATATATGCACTCTAGTGTGCAGAAAATATCTAGTCTCACTAGCACACAGAGTATGCATTCGCACACATCATATGCAAACAACATGACTTGCATATGCAGTTTGTGTTGTCATATACACATACACGCAAATTCATTCATGTATATATCTACAATAATACACATATGAGTATATCCACACCTACATATGTACTATGATAATTTGGTCATACAATTAAATAGACATGCACTATACTTACAATGCATACTTACATGAATACACTCTATCACAAAAGTAAGTTCTGTGTGTATGACAGGGCTTGGCTGCATCAACAGAAATCACATGCTTGGCATCACGAAGTGACAGTTCAGTTCCCAGTTATGATACAGCATGCACTTAGTGTCAAGACTGAATACTGACTTGGTGCATCATATACAGAGGAGGATTTGGAGCACTAACAATACCACTGCATAGGAACTTCAAATAATTCTCAACTGTGAGAGAAATTTACGCCATACATTGCACAGTATCAGCCTGCTTTTGGGTGGCACCTATATAAGTACAGTATGCATACATTTTTGAGGAAAGACCTACAGATTCCGTTATTAGCCACCCATTCGTGCCACCTTTCATGAAGCTGGTAAACTTACTGTTAACCAGTATTGTGTTGTAAGAATTATTGGCTGCGTGTTTAGGTGTGTCGTATGTGTCATGGTGGCCCTTCATTATTTCATATGGAATGAAACTCTCATCCAACCCATGAAGCTGTCTGTGTCATATACAGTAATTTCAGTTTAGAAAAGTAAGTTCTTGCAAAATCATAATGAAACAGGTGCATATGGAGTTTACACAGGTATAATACACATGTATCTACATGAAAAAGTTTCATGAACTTTACCGAAACCTTCGCTATTTCCAGATAGACGAATACTTTGTCAAAGATTGCAGCCCATTTAAAATTTGAACTGGCAGTATACTTTTCTGCGCCACAACGCTTCTCACAGCGTGGTGGTTATCCCTAACAGGTTCCGTACCTTTGCCGAAAACTGCATTGTTTGTAAGTTTATAAAAATCTTTCAAAATCACACATGACAGAAGCCTTTCTTTCGGTGTCTACATCGATATATTACTTTAATTTTGAGCACTGCTTGAAATAAATTACACAGATGAGTCTAACTAGTTTCAGCCCCAATTAGAAACACTGCAAGAGGTAATGATAATTTATTATGTACCTTGTTTCTCTTTCCAGCATTTTCAACAGCTTTGAGGGGGAACAGCTGTGCAGAATTCGACATTCTGGAGATAACGAAAAATCGCTCTCCATGCTATGCAAACTAATAAAGCACGTTAAATTTACTTATAAAACGTATCACGTTTCAGAAAATGCAGGCAGAGACGAGCAATTGTCCAACCCGACGATTTTGTCATGTGACAGCTATCAAAATCCCTCCATTAGGTAAAAACTTTTGCATGGTATGTCTGTACAATTTGCTTACATCCAAGGACACAATAAAACTCGAATCACAGAATGCTTTATTGCACTTTACACAGATCCATGCCAGGGTGCCATCCCTCTGATGCTGGTGAACTTCCGTGCTGGCTTGGTATACAACCATCATTCATCAATCATAAGGTAATAATGGCACTGGTCAAGTAAAATGTGAAAAAATACTTACACTCGCACACACACAGACACACACGCGCGCGCGCACACATACACACACACACAGACACACACACACACACACATACACACATACACACACACACACACACACACACACACAGAGAGAGAGAGAGAGAGAGAGAGAGAATGACTGGCAGTTATATGGAAGTTCTTCCTGTGAAACATGCTCCACTAAAACTACAAACATGTCTTGGCACACTGTCCTCATACAAATGAGGGTGTTTACAACCACTGCTACTAATACTGCTGCTGTCAATACTAAAAACACACACGAATGCTATGAACAGACTGCAGTAAAACAATGAATACTTGGCCATGTAATACAGCCATGGCATGCGGAGTGGTGGTGGGGCTAGATTATAGCCAGTAGTGGTGCAAATTCCGCTGTGGGTGAACACATGCTGCTGTGGCTCCTGGTGGTGACCACTCTGAACACCTCTTTGAAACAAGAAGCTACAAGACCCCGTTTTTTAAAAGAAAAATAATCTATTTGTCACCAAATTCAATGGCAGCCTTACATTATCTAATGCACACACAAAACAGTTCTTCATCATCATGATCCTCTTCAACCTGAGGAAATGCGTCGATAGACAGTCATTTCTCTCTAGATCTGTAACTGTGGCATTTGTGTAAATACCATGTATCCGCAATGATCCTTCACAGCTTTTTATGTAATCATTCCAATTAATCAGATCAAGTACTGCGACCATGTTGTTTAAAGTCAATCCATCTTCATCCCAAAGAAATGCATTGAATTTTCGACTTAACCACAACTGATTCGAAATGCAAGTGTGATAGATGGTATTCTTTCTGATCGAATTAGTGTTTTAATAGTACATGATTGTCAGGATGAGCTTGATAGTAGAGAGTATTGAAACAGCTCCAATGATTTGAAATTTAAAGACAACTGAATGCCAACACCAAGTGTTTTTAAAAGTTTTATAAACCTTCCTGCATTTTATAATCTGTTCAAGTCAGATGTCAGGTTTTGACACTGAAGTATATGTTTTTAAGCTTGATGTGATACAGTATTATGATAGCAGTCAATTACGATACAATCCAGATCCTATCTTATTTTCTGATATAAGAAAGTGTATGTATTATGTGTAAGATGGTATACTGCTGTAGGAATTTCCCGTTCTGGTATAGAAAACTCCGGTTTGGAATCACCAAAGAATCTTGGTGGTGGATTATAACCTGGATATAGTTGTCATTGTCGAACATCACTGAAGCAAAAGGTTTGTGTGGGAAGTATTCCTGGTGAATTATTTGTTCCTCATATTCGAACGGGATCGTTGTGTTGAGGGATGACATTGTTCGTGGGCAGTTTCAAGCCCAACAATGACAGGAATTGATGGTTCTTTGCTGTTAAGTTACCGTATGTCGGCTTATAGCAATGTGCTGTTGGTTGGCTGTGTTGGTTTGAAACCGTTTACTCATTTCGCTTCAAATGTACCGTATCATAAAAAAACGCTTTATTGCTATTAATCAGTCTTTTGTTATTATGGTTTAAACTGCAGCAAACGGAAAACGTCTTGGAGCAATTTTAGTACATCAACGTCAGACGAAGGAAGCAATGAGGTCGAAATGAACGTTAATATGGAGGATATTAACGCTGCTTTCCGAAAATGCCACAGGACAACAAGATGTGCAACCATTCACTAGTAAAAAACAAACCGCGAACGCAGCGGTTCGACCTTCAGCCGACCTTGCATTTCTGCCAATTCAAGCTTTTTTCGGACTCGATATGAAACAAATGTTGCAGAAAATATTAACTAGTATGATAACCACCCAAATGTCCACTTTCACATATGAAATCAAAAATATAATGAGAACTAAAGTTGATTAAAGAAAAATATCATAGATTTCAAACGTTTGCAAGTAGAAAGAAACTACAGAATACGATTTCTCTTTATTATCATTTGCAAATGTTGAACAACGAGATGAACATAGCGTAGTAAATAATAGAAATGAGTTTTCTAAACTACCATTTTACACGGCAGAATTATCGATTATTGCACTGATGCAGGCAAATTAGAAAACGGTTTTTCCTTCTTGCCATTTGCAGACGACGATTTGCTCAGCGCAAGTGAAATTGTTGACTCAGTATCCGTAGTCAAACAGTAAGCAAGTTAAGGACTGACAGATAATAGTTTCGTCAGACATGTGTGCTGTGTCACTCTTGGAAGGGAAGTTAGAAGAGTTTACACAAAAAAGACACCAAAATGGCCTTACAATATCACGCCACGCATGAACACGACTCTATTTGAACTGAATTTTGACGCATTTAGTACAACTCCTCACTAACGTCTGTTCGACAACGTCTACACAAATTTCAGTGATGTTCTACCAAAAACGAACAACCGTTTTGAATGTAAACAGTGTAGTAATATACTATACAGAAAGGTACGTTCTCACAGCAGCACTACAATTTGGGTGCAGCGCTTGTTTTTTCAGTGAATTCACGTTCTGACAACGTTGTACAAAACATCAAGCAGCGTAGTAACATGCACACACAATGCACAGCAAAGCATTGTCCTACCACCTATTGTATAATCCGCTAGTGGTAGTGAAAATATCACATATTTTCCTGTTATGCGATTTTTTTCTCCAACACGAACAGCTCATTATTCAGACAGAGGCATTGTTCCATGAATTTTATTGACATAGGATTCTGCAGTCGTACCGAAACTACAACTGCAAGAGAAGAATGAAAAAATAACTGCCTGCATTAGGGGTCTTACGACGACTTAGCAATGCTATAGGTAACGTAAAAACAAAAGCAGCAACCACATGATACCCATACGACATACCGATGTGCAGCAGACAAAGTCGCCACTCTCCAGTTAATAACAAAGAACAACACTAAAGGGGTGCAGTATGACATGCTTTTTTACCAAGGACCTGACGGGGGCAACAACATATCTGGATGTACTAAAGTAAAACAAACTAGAGAAATTATGATATAGTAAGCTACGTAAGTATATTAAACTGAACCGATGACACATATCTATGTCACGTCTTAGCTAAGGAAAAAACAAAGTGTAGTGGATCCTCAAGTAAACCAATTTAAGCCATGACACGAGCAGTTTTGATTAGAGCTACATTAATCATTTTACATCTACATCTACATTTATACTCCGCAAGCCACCCAACGGTGTGTGGCGGAGGGTACTTTACGTGCCACTGTCATTACCTCCCTTTCCTGTTCCACTCGCGTATGGTTCGCGGGGAGAACGACTGCCGGAAGGACTCCATGCGCGCTCGAATCTCTCTAATTTTACATTCGTGATCTCCTCGGGATGTATAAGTACGAGGAAGCAATATATTCGACACCTCATCCAGAAACGCACCCTCTCGAAACTTGGATAGCAAGCTACACTGCCATGCAGAGCACCTCTCTTGCAGAGTCTGCCACTTGAGTTTGCTAAACATCTCCGTGACGCTATGAAGGTTACCAAATAACCCAGTGACGAAACGTACCGCTCTTCTTTGGATCTTCTCTATCTCCTCTGTCAACCCGACATGGTACGGATCCCACAGTGATGAGCAATACTCAAGTATAGGTCGAACGAGTGTTTTGTAAGCCACCTCCTTTGTTGATGAACTACATTTTCTAAGGACTCTCCCAATGAATCTCAACCTGGTACCCGCCTTACCAACAATTAATTTTATATGATCATTTCACTTCAAATCGTTCCGCACGCATACTCTCACATATTTTACAGAAGTAAATTATTATAATTATGATATATTATAATGTACATTTTTGTGCCACAGATTCAGGATTAATGCCGAACTAAGATAGCCTGGTAAGGAATACTGCAATATCAGTGCTGTTTGTTTCGAGTCTCACAAGGTTGGGGTATACCTTTAGTGAAAAGTAACCAGGAAAACGGAGTAAAAGAAAACGCTCGTTCCTAGTACTTGAATACTAACTAACGTGTAAGTAGAGTGTAGGACGCTACAGACGACTTCTCCTCGGAAGATACCCCTACTCGACTACAGATAGCGAGGAATTTGTAATGAATATGGCCAGGGTAGCAAACCAATACAGCAGAAACTGACATAAAATGTAAGGACATGATTAATACCTGCAAGTGAAGCACTTACAATCATTGATTGGTTTGTTGGTTGAGTTGGGGGAAGGTATCAAACAGCAAGGTCATCGGTATCATCAGATCAGGGAAGGATGGGGAAGGAAGTCAGCCGTTTTCTTTGAAAGGAACCATTCCGGCATTAGCCTGAGGTGATTTAGGGAAATCACGGAAAACCTAAATCAGGATGGCCTGGCACCAGATAGAACCGCCATCCTCCCGAATGCGAGTCCAGTGTGCTAACCACTGCGCCCCCTCGTTCGGTTCACAATCATTGCCCACCAGTGTATAACACGGAAATTGACCTAAAGAAACTGAATTTAAATACTACACTCAATTGCACCTCCATCAGTCAAAATCCTCATAGCAAGTAATATCTACAGCTACTGTTATCTAACACCTATTCAACCAATAAAAGGAATTAGTGTCATCTCAACGTACACTACACAGTATTTGGGAGTTAGTTATCCGAATGATGTACTGTTTGAAGGAACACATTCCCTCCCATGGTTTACACAACAAAAGAATGTTTGAATTAAATCGTCATCATGATGAAGATAGTAATACCGCACCTATGAACCCACAGACGAATATACAGGTTGATAAATAGTGAACTATATGAAAAAAATTTAATTATTTACGAACTACGGCGTGCACACACTATATTCAACATGTAGACGTCATTATACACTCCTGGAAATTGAAATAAGAACACCGTGAATTCATTGTCCCAGGAAGGGGAAACTTTATTGACACATTCCTGGGGTCAGATACATCACATGATCACACTGACAGAACCACAGGCACGTAGACACAGGCAACAGAGCATGCACAATGTCGGCACTAGTACAGTGTATATCCATCTTTCGGAGCAATGCAGGCTGCTATTCTCCCATGGAGACGATCGTAGAGATGCTGGATGTAGTCCTGTGGAACAGCTTGCCATGCCATTTCCACCTGGCGCCTCAGTTGGACCAGCGTTCGTGCTGGACGTGCAGACCGCGTGAGATGACGCTTCATCCAGTCCCAAACATGCTCAATGGGGGACAGATCCGGAGATCTTGCTTGCCAGGGTAGTTGACTTACACCTTCTAGAGCACGTTGGGTGGCACGGGATACATGCGGACGTGCATTGTCCTGTTGGAACAGCAAGTTCCCTTGCCGGTCTAGGAATGGTAGAACGATGGGTTTGATGACGGTTTGGATGTACCGTGCACTATTCAGTGTCCCCTCGACGATCACCAGAGGTGTACGGCCAGTGCAGGAGATCGCTCCCCACACCATGATGCCGGGTGTTGGCCCTGTGTGCCTCGGTCGTATGGAGTCCTGATTGTGGCGCTCACCTGCACGGCGACAAACACGCATACGACCATCATTGGCACCAAGGCACAAGCGACTCTCATCACTGAAGACGACACGTCTCCATTCGTCCCTCCATTGACGCCTGTCGCGACACCACTGTAGGCGGGCTGCACGATGTTGGGGCGTGAGCGGAGGACGGCCTAACGGTGTGCGGGACCGTAGCCCAGCTTCATGGAGACGGTTGCGAATGGTCCTCGCCGATACCCCAGGAGCAACAGTGTCCCTAATTTGCTGGGAAGTGGCGGTGCGGACCCCTACGGCACTGCGTAGGATCCTACGGTCTTGGCGTGCATCCGTGCGTCGCTGCAGTCCGGTCCCAGGTCGACGGGCACGTGCACCTTCCGCCGACCACTGGCGACAACATCGATGTACTGTGGAGACCTCACGCCCCACGTGTTGAGCAATTCGGCGGTACGTCCACCCGGCCTCCCGCATGCCCACTATACGCCCTCGCTCAAAGTCCGTCAACTGCACATAAGGTTCACGTCCACGCTGTCGCGGCATGCTACCAGTGTTAAAGACTGCGATGGAGCTCCGTATGCCACGGCAAATTGGCTGACACTGACGGCGGCAGTGCACAAATGCTGCGCAGCTAGCGCCATTCGACGGCCAACACCGCGGTTCCTGGTGTGTCCGCTGTGCCGTGCGAGTGATCATTGCTTGTACAGCCCTCTCGCAGTGTCCGGATCAAGTATGGTGGGTCTGACACACCGGTGTCAATGTGTTTTTTTTCCATTTCCAGGAGTGTAGATATTCGGATTTAGGTTATGACATATTCGATATACCTGTCATCATTGGCGATGATGTGGCGCTGACGAATAGAGAAATTCTGCATGACCCACTGAGGTGTAGGAACATCGATGCTGTCGATGACTTCCTGAATGTCTGTTTTCAGCTCAGCAGTAGTTTTGGGGTTACTGCTTTACACCTTATCTTTAATATAGGCTCGCAAAGAGGAGTCGAATGTGTTCAGATTCAGAGAATGTGGTGGCAAATCGAGGCCCATGCCAGTGGCCTCTGAGTACCACTGAGCTAGAATGCGGTCCCCGAAGAGCTCCTCCAGGACATCAAACAGTCTCCTGCTTCGATAGGTTCGAGATACGTCTTGCATAAATTAATATCAGGGTCACTTTGGATAATGGAGATGAAATCGTCTTCCAGAACCTTCACGTACCGTTTGGTAGTCACGATGCGATCAAGGAATATCACAACGATTGAACCGTGACTGAAAATTGCACACCACAGAGTCACCCGTTGAGCGTGAAGAGACTTCTCGATCGCGAAAAGCACACTCTCAGTCCCCAAACGCGTTAATTAATCTTACTGACAAACCAATTCTAGTGAAAGTGGGCTCCGTCGCTAAACAATACCACGACTGCGCATTCTAATTCTCATCATGCCCAGCGGCCAGCCTTGCTGTTGGAAAACGCAAACAGTTTAGAAGTTATACCGATTTTATTTTATATAGTTCAGTAATTGTCTCTCTATACAACAGTAGTAAGACTAATTAAGAAAGCGTACTGTGATTATCACTTAATGAAAACAATTGGGAAACTTTCCTCCAGAGATGGACATGAAGAGAGGACAATATGTGTCCACAGTGTACGAGGTAACTGAAAATTAGCTAGGGATTAAAAGAAATTCTCATTCATATTGAACTCACAGTAGTATCTCACCAAGTGGAACTTGAACAGACATACCAGAATCACCGTACAATCTCATAAATATAAACTTGTATAGAATACTAAAACGAAAAAGAACTGTAAGTGGGCACTACATTATGAAGGACCGTATGCGATTCACACCCATTCCTCACCCAGGTTGTTATTTCCTCACAAATTCTGCAACCAATAAAATTGAAGGTTTGTACCGACACAAAGATTTGAAGAAGTTTCATCTTACGCAAAACCAGTAAATAAAAAATATGGAAGATAAGTAATAGGTACGAGAATATTCGTCGTACTGAGAGCTAAATAAACTGGAAAGCATGAAACATCTCTTCTCCTGACTTTGTTTTAGAGCAAGCATTACATTTTCAGCACGCATATGTGTCAGTGATACATGAACTATATTAGTTGGCATTTTTTATGATTTGTTAGAAAGTAAAGTGTTTTCACCTGTGTAGTCATAATATTATTTTCTATATGTGCAGAGTCACTTTGCTGAATGCATCGTATGCTTAACGCATTTGAATACTATGACAGGTACCTGGAGAAGGAAGTAAATGATGGTCGTGAAACAATAAAAAAACTGCGTGAATAGTCAAAGCCTGTCCATGACGTCTTGTCAGTAAATGAAAACATTGATACAGACACGTACACGTATGTGTCGCATGTATCATCTAAACACAACAAAGTCACACACATGTACGTAATGTACTGGACTACACTTACAAAAAAAGGCCACATAACACCAATGATAGTGTAACGCTGACGAATAACTTGTAATTAGAGGTTCTTTTTTATGCTTCTTCTTTTTGTGGGCATTTATTTGTCTTGCAATTGACTTTTTCACGGTACGTAATTTGCTATTTTGCAATTGATGTGTTGTAGTGAATTTTCTCCAACCTGACTTTTACGTGAACATAATTACTTGAAGTTCTAATTTCTCGATATGTAAATACTGAACCAAGAAACTTTAAAAGGCTGGAAATATGTTAGAACTTCGTAAAAAAGTATGAATGGGAAGTTAAAATACACTCCTGGAAATGGAAAAAAGAACACATTGACACCGGTGTGTCAGACCCACCATACTTGCTCCGGACACTGCGAGAGGACTGTACAAGCAACGATCACACGCACGGCACAGCGGACACACCAGGAACCGCGGTGTTGGCCGTCGAATGGCCCTAGCTGCGCAGCATTTGTGCACCGCCGCCGTCAGTGTCAGCCAGTTTGCCGTGGCATACGGAGCTCCATCGCAGTCTTTAACACTGGTAGCATGCCGCGACAGCGTGGACGTGAACCTTATGTGCAGTTGACGGACTTTGAGCGAGGGCGTATAGTGGGCACGCGGGAGGCCGGGTGGACGTACCGCCGAATTCCTCAACACGTGGGGCGTGAGGTCTCCACAGTACATCGATGTTGTCGCCAGTGGTCGGCGGAAGGTGCACGTGCCCGTCGACCTGGGACCGGACCGCAGCGACGCACGGATGCACGCCAAGACCGTAGAATACTACGGAGTGCCGTAGGGGACCGCATCGCCACTTCCCAGCAAATTAGGGACACTGTTGCTCCTGGGGTATCGGCGAGGACCATTCGCAACCGTCTCCATGAAACTGGGCTACGGTCCCGCACACCGTTAGGCCGTCTTCCGCTCACGCCCCAACATCGTGCAGCCCGCCTCCAGTGCTGTCGCGACATGCGTGAATGGAGGGACGAATGGAGACGTGTCGTCTTCAGCGATGAGAGTCGCTTCTGCCTTGGTGCCAATGATGGTCGTATGCGTGTTAGGCGCCGTGCAGGTGAGCGCCACAATCAGGACTGCATACGACCGAGGCACGCAGGGCCAACACCCGGCATCATGGTGTGGGGAGCGATCTCCTACACTGGCCGTACACCTCTGGTGATCGTCGAGGGGACACTGAATAGTGCACGGTACATCCAAACCGTCATCGAACCCATCGTTCTACCGTTCCTAGACCGGAAAGGGAACTTGCTGTTCCAACAGGACAATGCACTTCCGCATGTATCCCGTGCCACCCAACGTGCTCTAGAAGGTGTAAGTCAACTACCCTGGCCAGCAAGATCTCCGGATCTGTCCCCCATTGAGCATGTTTGGGACTGGATGAAGCGTCGTCTCACGAGGTCTGCACGTCCAGCACGAACGCTGGTCCAACTGAGGCGCCAGGTGGAAATGGCATGGCAAGCCGTTCCACAGGACTACATCCAGCATCTCTACGATCGTCTCCATGGGAGACTAGCAGCCTGCATTGCTGCGAAAGGTGGATATACACTGTACTAGTGCCGACATTGTGCATGCTCTGTTGCCTGTGTCTATGTGCCTATGGTTCTGTCAGTGTGATCATGTGATGTATCTGACCCCAGGAATGTGTCAATAAAGTTTCCCCTTCCTGGGACAATGAATTCACGGTGTTCTTATTTCAATTTCCAGGAGTGTAATATTAGCAGATAAAATGACTTGTACAGAGAAACTGTAACGATAAAATCACACAATACATAAGAAATTATGTACGGGGGTACCCAGATTTTAATTTTAGTGAAAAACAAACTAGTTGTGTGTGTCGGATGAACAATGACCACTCGCATGTTGGGTGCTTCGTGTGTAATACCGATGCCTGGTGGAGTGTTAAACGAACATAATAAGAAAACACCATTCCCGCTGGATATAACGTAATGAAGCCGCTTCTTTCAAGAGGGTGAGCTACTGAAATGGAGTCGTCGGATTTCCATGCATAGCAACTCAAAATGCATCTCCAACATGAGTTCTCGCTGAAAATGCTCCACATCACGTAAACACGATGTGACGCGTCCAACGGTCACGACTAAACTACGCCGCAGCGAACCAGCAGTAAAACTCACTTCTCCGGAGTGTACATTATTGACCATGACCACTGAAGAGCCAAAGAAACTGGTACACCTGCCTAATATCGTGTAGGGCACCCACGAGCATGCAGAAGTGCCGCAACACGACGTTCCATGGATTCTACTAATGTCTCAAGTATTGCTGGAGGGAAATGGCACCATGAATCCTACAGGGATGTCCCCTGCTCACATGCAAGGTCCATGGGTTCATGAGGCTGTCTCCATACCGTCCACGTCCATCCAGTCGATAGAATTTGGAACGAGACTCGTCCGACCAGGCAACACGTTTCCAGTCGTCAAGAGTCCGATGTCGGGGTTGATGGGCCCAGGCGGGTTGGAAAGCTTTGTGTCGTGTAGTCATCAAGGGTACACGAGTGGGCCTTCGGCTCCGAAAGCCCATACAATGATATTTCGTTTAATGGTTCGCACGCTGACACTAGTTGATGGCCCAGCATTGGAATCTGCCTCAATTTGCGGGAGGGTTGCACTTCCGTCACGCTGAACTATTGTCTTCAGTCGTCGGTGGTCCCATTCTTGCACGCTCTTTTTGCGGCCGCAGCGATGTCGGAGATTTGATGTTTCACCGGATTCCCGATATTCACGTTACACTCATGAAATGGTCGTTTGGGAAAATGTCACTTCATCGTTACTTCGGAGCTGTTGCGGCCCATCACTTGTACACTGACTATAACGCCACTTTCAGACTCACTTAAGTTACGATGACCTGCCATTGTAGCAACAGTAACCAATCTAATAACGGCGCTAGGTACTTGTTGTCTTATGTAGGCGTTGCCGACCGCAGCGCCGTATTCTGCCAGTTTTCATATCTCTGTATTTGAATACCCATGCCTATACTACTTTCTTCTCCGCTTCATTGTAAAATGAATACGTTAATAAGAATACGAGAAAACAAAACTTATGGACACTTGATATTTGTGTGTAGGTAATAACTTTTAACTTTCAGTGATAAGCGATTCATTCTCCAAACTACGGGCTTTCAGTTTTGTCTTAATTTTTATGAAGTCATGCTATTCCTATGCCATGAAGAATGTCCAGGTCTTTCCAGTAGACAAAATATGTACATGATGAAAAGCTATATATTATAATTCTATGTTGTTATCTATTGTAAAGAAATGAATCTAAGATATTTATCAATCGTGAATCTGTTTCTGTGTCTACATTAATTGTATATGCACCATAGAAGTCCATCATTTCAAAAGACTTACGTCTGTGTACAAATGTTCCATGATTCATGGAGCCTCGCCACTGGTAACGTATGGGAGCAAACACTAGGGTGAGAATCAAGAGCATAATACTGTGCGCGTGCTTTGCGAACGTTCGAAGAGAAATTGTACTTGGCGGCCTGGCACCGCCTGGAGACGTCACATTCCTCGACTGATGTTACTTCTCCGACAGACTCGTAGCCATCGACAAGTATCTGGAATTGACGCTACTACCAAAGCATTGTGTCGTTAATATGTGATGTTGATAAAGGGTAAGTCTGTGCCAAGGACTTATCAATGATTAAACTTAACATTTACTGAAACTATTTTTATCGAACAACAAAAACAAATGTACATATCAACTTTTCCTTTCGATGTATAAAGGCTGAATGACTACTCACAACACAGTAACCAACTGTATCGTACTCATTCAGGGGGCATTGTAATAACACTTTTCTAAAAAAAAATGTATTTTGTGTAAGACAGTTGTAAAAAGATTGTGACCACAGAGTCCATGTTCAGTTTCGTGTTATCTGTGTAATAAAAGCAGGCTCAGCCTTCATATTTTTTGAGAGTAAGTAGGAGAAGCCTCACCGTTCACCCTTATCTTTTGCTTTCGTAATGTAAGCATCGTGTGCTGTACATGTAGTGATTTCGCAATATACTAGCTCGTCTTGCTTTACTTAACTGCTATTTTATTATAAATCCTCCAGTAAACATGTTTAATTTCAGTATTGACTGTATCAGGAGTTTCAGTTTTCAGCATTTTCAGCAGGGAAGGCGCAAAGCTTCGGTGTGATACCAATCTGCCATTGGTGTGATTTTGTTACTAATTTATAATGTCCATTGTTATTCCTTATATGTGCGGAACATGCAATGGTTCAGAAAAGAAGTCCGAGGTTTTTTTTTCAAATCAATCATAGAGCATATAGCTGCTACCAAATTGTTACCTAATCGTGATATGCAAATTACATTTCCTAAAGTTCATTTGGTCCGCATCCTCCGTTGCGCAGCTCCCAACACCAGTCTCAGACCATACTCTCCATCCCGGTAACGAAATTCTAATATATTTGAGTTGGTGGACGTGTAAGGCCAACTTACAGTGTCCATACAGATTTGTGCTGAACTTCTGGTAGCACTGAACGTTGTAGAATGCTTGGTTACCGGTAAAGTAGTTGCGTAATTCTTCCGGTGGCTATTAGGCATCGAATGAATGAAAGTAGTAGACGCGACTTCAGTTTCTTATTCTAACATATATCATCTAGTAAGTTCCAAGTTCTCCTTCAACATTTAAATTTATAATTGTGCATTCATTATGCAAGAAATAGTCAAATCAAAACAAGACAAATAGAGCAAAAGTAAGTAAACTATTTATAATTTTTGGAGCACTGAATAAAGTCATTTGTGGCCGCCAATTTGTCTCAGACGAAGTTGTGCACGCCTAGGTAGAATCATAGTTCTGTAGGCAACCGCAGACACTTTTCTATGAAAGCATTTACATTCTTGTCTCACAGTGGGATAAACGTATTAAGATTTATAGCGATTACTTTTGAAATAACAAAAAGTTTACTTTTTTATATTTGTCACGGTTTCACATGAATACCTCTTTCCACTTAGTCTTAGGTAGTGTCTCCCGCACAAGCAATCCACTAAATCCTGAAATAGAGAAGATTTTTAGGAGTTTAAGCAGATCGATTTACGTAAGCAGTTTACGCGGCAGTATACGTAGTAGCCATTTTTTAAGGAAGAAGCCAATCCCTCCGCTGTATAGTTTTAGACTTAGCTCTTTCACAGTACCCTTAGATTCCATTAAAATTGTATGTATTTTCACGTCCTCAAGATGCTGAGCACATTTTCCGCGTTTTTCACTGTTCTGCCGACAGCTGCAGTGCTACTTACTAAAGACCCAATCATGGAAAGTCCCCTCCTCCCGAGCTGTAATTATGAAGAGGAAGATTTTGCTTTATGTTCTAGTCACTGACAGTATCTTATGCAGTTTAATCAGTTTTGCTTTTGAAGTTCTTTTAACTGCCATCTGTGACATCTGAATATATTTTCTTGGCTATCGCACATGCACTGAAGCGTCGAAGAAACTGGTTTAGGCATGCGTATTCAAATACAGAGATATGCAAACAGGCAGAATACGGCGTTGCACTCGTCAACGTCTATATGAGATAACAAGTGTCTGGCGCAGTTGTTAGATTGGGTACTGCTGCTACAATTGCAGATTATCAAGATTTAAGTAAATCTGAAGGTGGTGATATAGTAGGCGTACGAGCGATGGGACACAGCATCTCCGAAGTAGCGATGAAGTGGGGATTTTTCCCCTACGAAGATTTCACGAGTGTACCGTGAATGCCAGGAATCCGGCAAAACATCAAATCTCCGATATCGCTGCAGCGGGAGAAAGATCCTGTAAGAATAGGACCAACGACGACTGAAGACAATCGTCAGCGTGACAGAAGTGCATATCATAGCAGATTTCAATTCTGAGCCAATAACTAGTGTCAGCGTGCGAACCATTCAACGAGACATCAAAGATATGGGCTTATATTGGCTTTCGGAGCCGAAGGTCCACTCGTGTACCCTAAATGACTACACGACACAAAGCTTTAAGCTTCGCCTGGACCAGTCAACACCGACATTGGACTGCTGATCACTGGAAACGTGTTGTCTGGTTGGACGAGTCTTGTTTCAAGTTGTATCGAGCGGATGGATGTGTACGGGTACGGAGATAACCTCATGAATCCATGGACCCTGCTTGTCAGAAGGGGACTGTTCAAGCTGCTGGAAGCTCTGCAATGGTGTGGGGCGTGTGCACTTGGAGTGATATGAGATCTCTGATACACCTAGATACGACTCTGTCAGGTGACACGTACATAAGTATCCTGCTTGATCACCTGCATCCTTTCACGTCCAATGTGTATTATAATGGACTTGAGCAATTCCATCAGGACAACGGGACACCCCACTCGTTCAGAATTGTTACAGAGTGGCCCCAGGAACACTCTTCTGAGGTTAAACATATCCGCCGGCCACCAAACTCACAGACATGGGCATTATTGAGCATATCTGGGATGAATCGCAACATGCTGTTCAGAAGAGATCTCCACCTCCTTCTGCTGTTACGGATTTATGGACAGTCCTGCTGGATTCAGTGCGTCAAATCCCTCCAACACTAATTTAGACATTAATAGAGTCCGTGGCAGTTCGTGTTGCAGCACTTCTGCGTGCTCACGGGGGCCCTGCGCGATATTAGGCAGGTGTACCAGTTTCTTTGGCTCTTCTGAGTACTTTTGTCATACATATTATCTCGTAAACCATTCGTATATCTTTCGATGAATGGTTATCGAGTTTTGCAGTTCTTTAGAATATTAGAACCAGTACACCAGATGTGCTTTCAGATTCTCTATCAGCGATCCTCATTGCATCCTTGGTAAAAGTTGTAGGATGAGTACCCGAAACACATGCTTTCTCTCTGCTTACCCGACGTATTTATCTGTCTGACTCTCACTTTAGTCTTTTTTTATTGAAACCTGCAACAGCATCTTCAGACTTTGAATGTCATTCAGGAGACTCTGTAACAGGCCTGAATGATGGGCTTGTCTCCAAATGCCCTACTCTCAGCAATAACAGTTTGTCTCCGATATACTTGTTGTAGTAAGCGGACTTTGGAACTATATACTACTTACATAGAAGAAACTCTCGTTCGTTTTCTTTTCAGTTCCATCAACCCTTGGATCTGATTCATTGGTGAACCTCAAAATGACCAGCGTATGAGAATTGGTTCCATGATGCTTTTTACCTGTGCTTCAAGTTCAACAGTATGATATTTTTATACTATCATCGAGTGTCTGAATTTGGAGTCAACGTACAGATGATTGTTCTGACTACCTATCTTAAATTAATTGTGGGTGGACGGGTCATCCGGGGCATTTTCTCCGGTGTTTTGGCGGATATCTGAAATTTAATTTTTTCATTGTGTAGCTGGAGTCAGCTCGAACAAGTACTGGTCATCACATGTTTTATGCGAGTCCCAATGACAACAGAAAGCGTCAATTTGTTTTCCATTTTAGAAAAAGGATCTTTAATTCGGAATTTTACGTATCCATTGAATAGAAGGCTACCAAATTTCTCCATGTCGATATTAGCTGTATCGATACATATTGACAGGGACAGTAAACGTCTAGTCGGCCGGTGTGGCCGTGCGGTTCTAGGCGCTTCAGGTTCCAATCCTGCCTCGGGCATGGATGTGTGTGATGTCCTTAGGTTACTTAGGTTTAAGTAGTTCTAAGTTCTCGGGGACTGATGACCACAGATGTTACGTCCCATAGTACTCAGAGCCAATTTGAACAGTAAACATCTAAGAATAAACAACATCCCAGCAGTGATACAGTAGTGTTGTGTGCTTGGCGGTAGCAGTCGACATGAGCCATGGTGGTACTGTTGCTGTTGGATTGCTCGTTATTCTTCGTGTCTCACTGTCTCTCTTAGCACTTATCGATAAAACGATATTGGTCTACATTAAAATGGTATTTCTCTATCGAATGGGCAGATAAAATTCCACTTTGAAAATAATTTCCTTTGTAACGTGAAGCAAACGAATGCTTTCCGTCGACATTGGGCATCGCATGAAAATGTGATGAGCAGTATTTGTTTCAGCTGATACAGTGTATATACTGGAGAAAGGAAACTGCAAATATCCGTCGAAACAAAGAGAAAATGCTCGTGACGACTCTTTTGAGAGACACTAAACACGTGTATTTATTTAGTGTTAGGGGACAGGTACAGATATTGTGGTAACTGGTACTTTAACACGTACCCACTTGAGTGTGTTAGTTGTTTTCTCTCTACAATCAGCCAGCAGCAGCCGGCCAAGAGAAGGGCAGCAACAGGGAAATAATCGATTTTGCGATATTTACCAAGTTCCTAACCAGGAGTGAATTGCTGAATTGTATAGTTTATTCCGTGTGCATTGATAGTTTAGTTTCTTGAGTTTCTGCTTGTTAATTTAATAATTAATAGACACAGTTCTTTCGTTTCCTTTTTCATCACTTTTGTGACATATTGCAAGTTCCTAATCAGGTGCGAATTATTTAGTCTCATGTGAGTGCTTTGGTGATTCAGTTTTTGAATCTTAGCGTGTTAATCTAATTTATTAGACACAGTTTTTGCGTTCAGCGTCCACAGCAGAGTTCCGCAGCACGTGTCAATAGTCCATTTGTCTGTGTAGTGTAGTTTTCCACGGTCTATAGTATGAGTAGGGACTATTATTGCTGTGTGCGGATGCGAGCAGAGTTGGTGATTCTTCACTCTCAACTCCAGACTGTGATGAGTTCGGTTATACAGCTTGAAGCTACAGTAGATGGGCCTCACTGTTTTGGACCAGCCGTTGGGATCCAATGGATGTACAGCACGTCTGAGTCCTCAGATCGGTCCGCACCGGTGGCCAGCCCAGTTACTGCTCGCACTGAGGTTCACCAATCACCCGTGGGAGATCGCCTCGGGGCGTGGCTGGCGGCGAAAGGCTTCACAGGGGGCCAAACGTAAGTCCTCCCCAGTTAGTCTAACAAACAGGTTCCAGGTGCTGTATGCGGCTAACACTGTCGCTCAGCCAGATGCAGTCACTGTCCTGTTTCAGAGGAAACCTCTCAACCTGCAAGATCCCTACAGTCACAGAGCGTGAGGTTACTGGTAGTTGGGAGCTCCAGTGTTGAGGGCGTTATGAAACCCCTTAGGAACATGGCTGCCAAGCAGAGGAAGAACGCCAATGTGCATTCCGTGTGCATACCGGGCGGAGTCATTCCAGACGTGGAACACTTCCTTGCGGATGCCATGATGAGCACAGGGTGCAGCCAATTACAGGTGGTGACTCACGTCGGTACAAATGATGTGTGTCACTTTGGATCGGAAGAGGTTCTGTCTCGCTTAGAGCAGAAGTGGTAAAGGCTGCCCATCTTGCTTGTGAGATGAAAGCAGAGCTCAGCATTTGCTGTTCAGGCGTAAAGTCTAGCACATGCACGACGGGAAAGAATGTTAGAGCAGAGAAGGCTGTGAGACGACGTCAGCCAATGGCATGCTCACCGACCCCTCTCTAGGATGACAACAAGACAGCAGCGGCATCTACATGATGAGGACATAAGCACCGCGCCGCCTGGCTGTGGCTCAGTTGAAGACGAGTCGTTCTACGAACGCTACAGCAGCGACTTAGGAAATTTATTGTTTCATTGTATTGGAATTGTATATACTGAGGCGACTTTTTATTTATCTGTCGACATTTGCTTGTGACACCATTGTAAATTGTCAAAGTTAAGTATTGTCATTCATTTTTTTGCAATATACTTTATTAACATTATTTGCCTGAATTGTTGTCTAGCGATCCGAGAAAGCAGGCTTCATAGGCAGCCTATAGTCGACGAATGAGCAGGACACAACATCTGCAGCATAGTCGACAGGACCGATTGTGGACCTCTGGTACAGAGCCGAGTGGAGGGTCTGAATCAGAGGCGCAGACCGTGTGGCTACAGATTCGTCGACTTGAACCATAGGGTTGTTGGGTTTTGGTTTCCTCTGAATTGGCCAGGAGTCCACTACGCCCAGGAGGCGGCTGCACAGGTAGCAGGGGCTGTGTGGCGGGGCCTGGGCGGTTTCTTAGGTTAGAGGGTCTCGGCAAAACACAAAAACGGCTTCAGTTTCAAAGGGTGCAGGCCAAACACAGCAAGAACGTAGATACAAAAACCATAGGTATAACACTTGGAAAATGTCGCAGCTCTGTTGGAAAAGTACCAGAGCTCCAAGCCCTAATAGAAAGTATTGATGCTCAAATCGTTATAGGCACTGAAAGCTGGCTAAAGCCAGAGATAAGTTTAGACAAGATTTTTGCGAAGAACCTACCGGTGTTCCGAAAGGATAGGCTAAGCAGAGTTGGCTATGTTGGCGAAAATACATGTTTAAATCCAGAGGTACGAGTAAAAAATCATCGGAAATCGTACTAAACGCATTCTCTGAAAATTATTTCGAGAAGTTAGTTCATGAGTTCATGCGGATAGTACACGGTTGTGAAAATACACTTCACATCTTAGCAACAAATAATCCTGAGCTAATAGCGAGCATTAAAACGGATACAGGGGTTGTGGTAGCGAGATAGAATAGGGTAACCCCCAAATCCGCCAAAAATAAACGAAAAATATACTTATTCGAAAACAGCAGATAAAAATTCGCCTGAGACATTTTCTGAGAGACAAACTCCATTCCTTCCAAACTGACAATGTAAGTGTAGACCAGATGTGGCTTGAATTCAAAGAAGCCGTATCGACAGCAGTTGAGAGATTTATGCCAAATAAATCAACAGGAGACAGAGGTGATCCCCCATGATACACAAAACAGGTTGCACAAACAAAGAAAAAAGCATGCCAAATTGTAACGAACGCAAAATGTCAGAGACTGGCGATCCTTTACAGAAGCTCAATGCCTATAATAGTCTCCACAATGAAACCTTGTCTCGAAACCAGGCAGGAAATCCAAAGAGGTTCTGGTCGTATGTTAAGTATGCTAGTGGCAAGACACAGTCACTGCCTTCCCTGCAATATAGCAATAAAAATACTACCGACGACAGTGCTGCTAAAGCAGAGTTACAAAACGCAGCCTTCCGAAATTCCTTCACCAAAAAATTCGATGCAAATATTCCAGAAATAGTATCAAGAACTGCTGCCAAGTTAAATAACTTAGAAATACATCTTTGGAGTAGTGCAACAACTTAAATCACTTAATAAAAGCAAGTGTTCCAGTTCAGGTTCTATACCAGTTAGGTTCCTTTTACAGTATGCGCCATTAATCACAGATTGCGGCCGTCCATGACTTCAGTCGCTGAATGCATCGTGATGTGCCGCCCTGACCCACAGGAGGGTAAAGTATTCGCTGCTACGGCGTATTGCTCCAATATGTGTTTCTCAGCGCCCTGTTCTTTCGAACCGTATGTTTCTTTTTTTTTTTGGAATAGTAGGGTATAGATAGTTGATGGTGGCTTGGTTTTTGTGCCATAACCAGGATTCAAGTCTATGAAGTGATATAAAGCGATTAGTGTTCTGGCTAGTTTCGTGTGTCGATCCGCAGCTGATTACTTTGTCAACCATAGACCCCATGTTAGTAAAAGCGTTTGTGAAATAAAAATGTTTATGTGACGTTTGTTTAGTCATTTTTGTTATCTTGTGGTGTTGAAGACGAATAAAGCTATCGTCATTTAGATCACAACTTCTCCATGTGTTCTGATTAACAGTACCTTGCCTTTTTTTATTAAAGTGATGATTTAAAAGGAAAGTAGTTAGATTGCAAGCTTCATAATTAACTATCATGTACAACCTCTCGCTCAACGAAAGATTGATACCCAACACTTGAAAGTTGATCAAGTCACGCGAATTTCAAGAAAGGTATGGGAGTAATCCAATAAATTGCAGGCCCACATCAGTAACTTCGTCCGCCTCCGGTAGCTGAGGGGTCAGCGCAACAGAATATCAATCCTAAGGGCCCGGGTCCGATTCCCGGCTGGGTGGGAGATTTTCTCCGCTCAGGGACTGGGTGTAGTGTTGTCCTAATCATCATCATTTAATCCCCATCGACGCGCAAGTCGCCGAAGTGGCGTCCAATCGAAAGACTGGCACCCGGCGGACGGGGTACCCGATGGGAGGGCCGGCCGTAGTGACCGAGCGGTTGTAGGCGCTACAGTCTGGAACCGCGCGAGCGCTACGATCGCAGGTTCGAATCCTGCATCGGGCATGGATGTGTGTGAAGTCCTTAGGTTAGGTAGGTTTAAATAGTTCTAAGTTCTAGGGGACTGATGACCTAAGAAGTTAAGTCCAATAGTGCTCAGAGCAATTTGAACCATTTTTGAACCGACGGGGGGC
Organism: Schistocerca gregaria; assembly: GCF_023897955.1. Classification (NCBI taxonomy): domain Eukaryota; kingdom Metazoa; phylum Arthropoda; class Insecta; order Orthoptera; family Acrididae; genus Schistocerca; species Schistocerca gregaria. The sequence continues at coordinate 361,969,462 of NC_064931.1, forward strand.
TCTAGCCACACATTTTATTTATCAGTAACTTCGACATGCAGCACTATTTAGGAATATATACTGTGTTCTAAAATTATGAATTACCTCGAAGAGAACGGTCTACTATCATACAGTCAACACGGATTTAGAAAACATCGTTCTTGTGAAACACAACTAGCTCTTTACACACACGAAGTGTTGAGTGCTGTTGACAAGGGATTTCAAATTGATTCCGTATTTCTGAATTTCCATAAGGTCTTTGACACTGTACTACACAAGCGGCTTGTAGTGAAACTGCGTGCTTATGGAATATCGTCCCGGTTATGTGACTGGATTTGTGGTTTGCTGTCAGAGAGGTCACAGTTCATAGTAACTGACCGGAAATTATCGACTAAATCAGAAGTGATTTCTGGCGTTCCCCAAGACAAGATTTAGGAGACAATCTGAACATCCGTTCTACGCTGTTTGCAGACGATGCTGTCGTTTATGATCTAGTAAAGTCATCAGAAGATCAAAACAACTTCCAAAACGATTTAGAAAAGATGTCTTTATAGTGAGAAAATTGGCAATTGACCATAAGTAATGAAAAATGTGAGGTCATCCACATGAGAACTGAAAGAAAATCAGTCAAGTCTAACAGCGGTAAATTCAACTAAATAGCTAGAAATTACAAATACGAACAAGTTAGATTGGAAAAAAAAACACATAGAAAATGTTGTTGACAAGGCAAACCAAACACTGCGTTTTATTTTCAGGACACTTAGAAAATGTAACAGAGCTGCTAAGGAGACTGCCTACACTACACTTGCCCGTCCTCTTTCAGAGTACTATTGCGCCATATGGGATCTTTACCATATATGATTAACGGAGTACATCGAAAAATTTCAGAGAACGGCAGCACGTTTTGTATTATCGCGAAATAGGGGAGAGAGTGTCACTGACACGATACAGGATTGGGGGTGGACATCATTAAAACAAAGGCGTTTTTCGTTGTGTCGGAATCTCCTCACGCCGGCCGCGGTGGCCGAGCGGTTCTAGGTGCTTCACTCCGGAACCACGCGGCTGTTAAGGTCACAGGTAGTCCCATAGTGCTCAGAGCCATTTGAACCAATCTCCTCACGAAAATTTCTATCACCAACTTTCTCCTCCGAATACGATAATATTTTGTTGACGCCGACCTACCATAAGAAAATAAGGGAAATCAGAGCTCGCACGGATAAATATAGGTGTTCGTTTTCTCCGCACGCTGTTCATGATTGGAATAACAGAGAATTATTGTGACGGTGATTCGATGAACACTCTGCCAGTCTCATTAAGGTTTTCGACACCCCTTCTCACAAGCGTCTTCTAAGAAAACTGCATGCCTATGGAACATCGCCTCAGTTGTGCGACTGGATTCGTGAGCCGCGCGGGATTAGCCGAGCGGTCTGGGACGCTGCAGACATGGACTATGCGGCTGGTCCCGGCGGAGGTTCGAGTCCTCCCTCGGGCACGGGTGTGTGTGTGTGTGTGTGTGTTTGTCCTTAGGATAATTTAAGTTAAGTAGTGTGTAAGCTTAGGAACTGATGACCTTAGCAAAAATGGTTCAAATGGCTCTGAGCACTATGGGACTCAACATCTTAGGTCATAAGTCCCCTAGAACTTAGAACTAATTAAACCTAACTAACCTAAGGACATCACACACACCCATGCCCGAGGCAGGATTCGAACCTGCGACCGCAGCAGTCCCGCGGTTCCGGACTGCAGCACCAGAACCGCACGGCCACCGCGGCCGGCGATGACCTTAGCAATTACGTCCCATAAGATTTCACACACATTTGAACATTTTTTTTTTTTTTTTTTGGATTCGCGATTTCGTGTCAGGAAGTTCACAGTTCGTAGTAATAGATTAACGACATAGGAGACAATCTGAGAGGCCGTCTTAGATTGTTTGCAGATGATGCTGTCATTTACCGTCTTGTAAAGTCATCAGATGAGCAAAACGAATTGCAAAAAGGTTTAGGTAACATATCTGTGTGGGGTGAAAAGTGGCAGTTGACCCTGAATAAAGAAAAGTGTGAAGTTATTCACATGAAGGCTAAAAGAAATCCGCTAATTTTCGATTACGCGATAAGAAACACAAATCTTAAGGCTGTAAATTCAACTAAACACTAAGGGATTACAATTGCAAATAACCTAAATTAGAACGATCAACGCTGTCGGTACAGCAAACCGAAGACTGCGATTCACTGGCAGAACATTTAGAAGGTGCAACAGGTTTACTAAAGAGACTGCTTACGCCACGCTTGCCCACCCTATTCTGGAGTATTGCTGTGCGGTTTGGAATCCGCATCAAATGGGACTGACGGATGACACTGGCAAAGTTCAAAGAAGGGCGTCTCGTTTTGTACTATCCAGAAATAGGGGAGATAGTGCCACAGACATGATACGTGAATTGGAAAGTCATTCATTAAAACGAAGGCGGTTTTCGTTGCGACGGGATCTTCACACTAAATTTCAATCACCAAGTTTCTCCTTAGGTTGCGAAAACATTCTGTTGGTACCCACCTACACAGGGAAAAATGATCATTAGGGTGAAATAATAGAAATCAGGGCTCGCACAGAAAAATGTAATTGGCATGATTAGAAAGGTGGACCAGAAACAGCACATCTTAGTCCCTATCTTACATTCTTTATGAGTGAATAACATCTTAGCGTCGCCTAAATGAGTACCTAGAAATACGAATACTTGACAGACTCAGACACGTAAGAACAGGCTTACAACTGCATGGGAAAACATCTTAGTCTGAGTTATGAATAACGTAGGTCCCTACAGGGCTATAAACGTGACCTGACTACCTCTTGCCTAGCAGGTAGCATATGTGAATGCCTGCTGTCTAAGTCCTGTGGCCCCAGCAGGCCAATTTGCAATTGGTGCCTGCTAGAGAGACATGTCTCTCAAACCATGCGGCTCGTTGGTGTACACGGTGCGTGGCGCCAGGTGGAGGAGATCACTAGCACTATTGCGTCGGTCCGCGTTGTGCCATGACCATCACAGCACCAGCGCGCGGCCCCAGGCCTCCGGCATCCATGGAGGCAGTGGCAGAATAAGCTGTTGCACTTTAGTCTTGGTCTGTCAGGGATGCTGTATTGGTGTATGTGCACACCGCTCAGCAGCACTTCCATCACCAGAGCGATCGGAACCAACTCCAAGCATGTGGCCAGCTGGTGGCAGGAGTGTGGTCTGCAGAGGCATGAGGGTGATAGGCAAGACCTGGAGGGCGGTACAATGGGGTGGCTGCATGCACAGTTACTCCGACCACGGAAAGGAGCTCTCTATCCCCATTTTTTTTTTTACATAAAGACAAACATTCTGATCTTATCTCAGCATTCATGACAGTTGTTTGAACACAAAACATAAGCGTGGCAATAGTGAACTTAAACTTCTGTTGCTTTTTGCACTTAGGATAGGATTCTTAACTAAGAACACAGTATGCTAGAAAACTATATTTTATTTTGTCATCACACAAGGTTGCCTCAAATCTCCATGTGCACGCTATTGAATCGCCGTCTTGGATTGTAGTGTCAAAGGGTGGAACGAAATGTGACAACCACGCAGGCTACCCTAAAATCTCCTTAACTGCCATCTTGTATTGTAGACTTAGAACAGTCGACCTGATAACAATGCATGCTGACATGTTTTGCGAAGGTCCACCGTTTTAAATTATGCCAATATAGTGCTGTGCTATCTTGGATCATAGTCTTGCACTTAAGTAACACTGACAAAGATAGTGTCAAAATTATCCTAACGTTCGCTCACTTGGGTCGTCATATTGAATGTACAGAATGTGATCGAAAAGCATCCGGACACCTTGATGAAAATGACTTACAAGTTCGTTGCGCCCTCCATCGGTAATGCTGGAACTGAATATGGTGTTGGCCCACCCTTGGCCTTGATCACAGCTTCCACTTTCGCAGGCAGGCGTTCAGTCAGGTGCTGGAAGGTTACTTGGGGAATGGCAGCCCATTCTTCACGGAGTGCTGCAGTGAAGTGAGGTATCGATGTCTGTCAGTGAGGCCTGGCACGAAACCGGCGTTCCAAAACATCCCAAAGGTGTTCTATAGAGATACGATCAGGACTCTGTGCAGGCCAGTCCATTACAGGGACGTTATTGCCATTTAACCACTCCGCCACAGGCCGTGTATTATGAACAGGTGATCGATCGTGTTGAAAGATGCAATCGCCATCCCCGAATTGCTCCGCAACAGTGGAAAACAAGAAGGTGATTAAAACATCAATGTAAGCCTGGTGATAGCGACAGGCAAATCAACAACGGGTGCAAGCACCTCCATGAAAAATACAACCACACTATAACACCACTGCCTCCGAATTTAACTGTTGGCACTACATACGCTGACAGATGACGTTCGCCGGACATTCACCACACCCACACCCGCCCATCGGATCACCATATTGTGTTACCGTGATTCGTCACTTCACAAAACGTTTTTCCATTGTTCAATCATCCAATGTTTGCACCAATCGAGCTGTCGATTGGCGTTTACTGGCGTGCTGTGTGGCTTATGAGCAGCCGTTCGACATCCGGCCGTTGTGGCCGAGCGGTCCTAGGGGCTTAAGTCCGGAACCTCGCTGCTGCTACGGTCACAGGTTCGAATCCTGCCTCGGGCGTGGATGTGTGTGATGTCCTTAGGTTAGTTAGGTTTAAGTAGTTTTAAGTCTAGGGGACTGATGACTGATGATCTCAGATATTAAGTCCCATTATGCTCAGAGCCATTTTTTTTTTTTTGAGCCGCTCGATAATGAAATCCAAGTTTTCTCACCTTCCGCCTAACTGTCATAGTACTTGCAATGGATCCCTGATGCAGTTTGGAATTCATGTGTGGTGGCCTGGATAGATGTCTGCCTATTACGCAATACAGACCTCTTCAACTGTCGGCGGTCTCTGTCAGTTTACAGAGGCCGGCCTGAAAACTTTCGTGCTGTACGTGTCCCTTCACGTTTCCACGTACTATCAACTCGGAAACAGTGGACCCACGGATCTTAAGGTGTGTGGAAATCTCGCTTACAGATGTATGACACAAGTGACACTCAATCACATGACCACGTTTGAAGTCATTGAGCTCCGCGGAGCGCCCCATTCTCCTCCCCCACGATGTCTGATGACTACTTAGGTCACTGATATTGAGTACCTGGCAGTAGGTAGCAGCACAATGCACCTAATATGAAAAACGTATGTTTATGACTTATGTACTTAGGATCACATAGTTACCGCTGAAATGCTAGAACATAGCAATCGTTGCATGGCACACTACGAGCTTGTACTGACGCTGGTGGTGATCATTTTGAGCACAGGCTTTGAGGGTACATTGGTTCTTTACGTGTCAGACCTCGCAGAGGTACAATATAAATGTAAAGTAGGTCAATATTTATTTCTTTAGTTATATCTTTCGTTCGTCCTAGGTAGTGAACCATTTAATAATACGACACCTACGGAGGACTTATTAACATTTGTGTAGGGGTGCACAAACGCACCAATGTGAAATTCACATTCGTCTGTGTTACAACATGAAAAAAACAACCGTCGGTGTTTTCAGTGTTCAAACTACGATATCTCGTAGACTACTAGCACTTGACTCGTGCAAGAAACACCACTGACGTTCTAATGTAGACTTCTTGTATTTAGGTACTGTCAACAGGCATTGTTCCGTTGATATATTTGTACCTGCTTCAAGTAAACATACCTGTGAAACTCATAACATTCTGCGTATGGGCAGCATAGGCGGAGCCCTGCCTTGCATTCCTATCTGTGAAATCTGCATATCAATGGCTCCTCCTATTACGGAAATACTTGCAGTGCAAGTTTTAGGTAACTCAGCCCGTATAAGCCAATCACGTCGCACCTCGTCGTCTAGCAATAGAGTGCATGCCTGAAAAGTGAAAAGTTATGGCAGCGAATTCCGGTCCTTGGATTTTTTGGTCTGCCTTTAACGTACACTTCATCACTCAATAATATGAAGATTTGCCAGAAAAAACACTTGGTTCGCATTCCACGTTTAATAGTAACTTCCGTTTCCCCTGTTGCTTAACAGGGGTAGGTTAGTGTCAGGCAAGTTGCCGAAGTTGTGTCCAATTAAAAGATCTGCACCAGGCTTCTGATCCACAATAAATTATTATTACTACTCTCATGACAAACAGTTTAAAGTGAATGTAACCTTAGAGAAGTCCTGCCATGACCGACCTCTGCTTCTGGCAGTGTACGTCTTGAGTAGCTGCTCTCTTGAAAGACACCATATCCTCGCAAGACGTTCAACGTAGCCTAACAAGAAGCGTTCGTAACCTGACGATTTTCATTCAGTAAGAACATCCCTATGGGCCATGTGCTGCGAAAGCCCATTTGAGACTACTGTAAAAACGATGCTTCGAAACACACGTCTCCTCTTCAGCGTTGTACAACATAGTCTAATACAACACTGAAGGTAAGTTACTGAAATACATATTCATGATCGAGGTTGTTAGATCCAACGCACGCTAGTCCACTAGCAACGTCATCTTAATTTGTGCACTATCGATAGATAGTAATGACGGCAGCTACTGAATATACGACAAACATCGTCAGTTTCCGGATAAGCGTTCGCAGTCATCACCCAGTTCCAATCTGTCCTTTGTAAAAGTCGCTTACAACAGAATTTTTCGGTGTAATGAGTTTTAAATTTCCAAATGATGTATTTCAACCCAACAGTTTTTAGGTGTCATTTTTATATTGTTCCGTCCCCTAAGCAAGCTCATTCCCACGCGGTTTGTGTCTGACCAGTGTACATTCTTTACACTTTACAGGATAGATCATCTATATCAACCATTGACCTTAGAACGCTATACATTAAACCCACAACATTTGTAGTCATTTTGCTTATGTAGAAGATAAGGAAAGAAGATTAAGACTTAATATCCGTCGACGACGAAGTCATTGTGGACGGAGCACTAGCGAGTATTCCGGAAGGGTCCGGAGGAAATCAGCCACTGCCTTTCTAAGGAACTTCCCCACAATTCAATTTAATTGTTTCAGAAACATCAAGGAAAATCTCAATTTGGATGGTCGGATAGAGATTCTAACCTCAGTCCTCCGAAATACGTGTCTAGTGTCTTGCCACTTTGTCATCTTCATCGGTGGGTGCATGTTACAAAACACATAGAAATAGTATGGTGTTTACGAAAACTGTCAAAAGCGGTCCTAATTACCAGTCAAACTGAAAGTAGCAACATACAAGCGTTCGTGCCATTAGCTCAGTGTGAAAGGTCCATATTGACTTCTCAAAAGTGTCTACGACCATTCGGAATAGATCACTTCGCTTTCATTTAGCCGGCCGGTGTGGCCGAGAGGTTCTAGGCGCTTCAGTCCGGAACCCCACGACCGCTACGGTCACAGGTTCGAATCCTGCCTCGGGCGTGGATGTGTGTGATCTCCTTCGGTTAGTTAGATTTAAGTAGTTCTAAGTTCTAGGGGACTGATGACCTCAGATATTAAGTCCCATAGCTATCATTTAAGTACACTCCTGGAAATAGAAAAAAGAACACATTGACACCGGTGTGTCAGACCCACCATACTTGCTCCGGACACTGCGAGAGGGCTGTACAAGCAATGATCACACGCACGGCACAGCGGACACACCAGGAACCGCGGTGTTGGCCGTCGAATGGTGCTAGCTGCGCAGCATTTGTGCACCGCCGCCGTCAGTGTCAGCCAGTTTGCCGTGGCATACGGAGCTCTATCGCAGTCTTTAACACTGGTAGCATGCCGCGACAGCGTGGACGTGAACCGTATGTGCAGTTGACGGACTTTGAGCGAGGCGGTATAGTGGGCATGCGGGAGGCTGGGTGGACGTACCGCCGAATTGCTCAACACTTGGGGCGTGAGGTCTCTACAGTACATACAAGTTGTCGCCAGTGGTCGGCGGAAGGTGCACGTGCCCGTCGCCCTGGGACCGGACCGCAGCGACGCACGGTTGCACGCCAAGACCGTAGGATCCTACGCAGTGCCGTAGGGGACCGCACCGCCACTTCCCAGCAAATTAGGGACACTGATGCTCCTGAGGTATCGGCGAGGACCATTCGCAACCATCTCCATGGAGCTGGGCTACGGTCCCGCACACCGTTAGGCCGTCTTCCGCTCACGCCCCAACATCGTGGAGCCCGCCTCCAGTGGTGTCGCGACAGGCGTGAATGGAGGGACGAATGGAGACGTGTCGTCTTCAGCGATGAGAGTCGCTTCTGCCTTGGTGCCAATGATGGTCGTATGCGTGTTTGGCGCCGTGCAGGTGAGCGCCACAATCAGGACTGCATACGACCGAGGCACACAGGGCCAACACCCGGCATCATGGTGTGGGGAGCGATCTCCTACACTGGCCGTACACCTCTGGATGAAGCGTCGTCTCACGCGGTCTGCACGTCCAGCACGAACGCTGGTCCAACTGAGGCGCCAGGTAGAAATGGCATGGCAAGCCGTTCCACAGGACTACATCCAGCATCTCTACGATCGTCTCCATGGGAGAATAGCAGCCTGCATTGCTGCGAAAGGTGGATATACACTGTACTAGTGCCGACATTGTGCATGCTCTGTTGCCTGTGTCTATGTGCCTGTGGTTCTGTCAAAGTGATCATGTGATGTATCTGACCCAGGAATGTGTCAATAAAGTTTTCCCTTCCTGGGACAATGAATTCACGGTGTTCTTATTTCAATTTCCAGGAGTGTATAAGGCTGAAAGGGTTATCCATCAGGAACTGTGAAATGAACCCTGTCGTCGAAGACCGAGTGCCACAAAGGGCGCAATTCACCACGAGATGGGGAAATTCACAAGTGTCTATTGTCTATTGAGGCACAAGTGCTGCATTGTGCGAGTGAGACAGACGAGAACCTACGTCACAGGGACACCCAGTAGAAGGCTTTTGTGGCCAAGGAGACGTAGCAGTACTAAATATGGGGGACCTAACATCGGATATAAAGGGAAACATTTATGAAAAACTATTTAATTCTGTAGTAGTGCAGGGAATCAAGCCACAGTAATTTTAATCTACTATCCTTCATCAAATTTCATGGTGATCCCAATAAAACTTGAATATTAATCATATATATAACAGTTAGGATTTACTGTTAAAGTGAAAGTAACAAGTTTTTTAACAAAGACCTGAATGCTAAAATCGCCTTGGTCGATTTTAACGATTGGCATTTCATATGGTGGCGCATCATTAAAATGACAAACGTTGTAAATACCAAGTCTGTAACTCTATTTGCCGGCCGAGGTGGCCGAGCGGTTTTAGGCGTTACAGTCTGGAACCGCGCGACCGCTACGGTCGCAGGTTCGAATCCTGCCTCGGGCATAAGTGTGTGTGATGTCCTTAGGTTAGTTAGGTTTAAGTAGTTCTAAGTTCTGGGGGACTGATGGCCTCAAAAGTTAAGTCCCATAGTGCTCGGAGCCATTTGAACCATTTTGTACCGAGCGAGATGGCGCAGTGGTTATCACACTGGACTCGTATTCGGGAGGACGACGTTTCACTCCCGCGTCCGGCCATCCTCATTTAGGTTTTCCGTGATTTCATTAAATCACTCCTTCATATGCCGGGATGGTTTCTTTGAAAGGGCACGGCTGACTTCCTTCCCCGTCCTTCCCTAATCCGATGAGACCGATGACCTCGCAGTTTGGTCTCTTCCCCCAAAACAACCCCAACCATTTTGTAACTTTATTTGTTTAAAAGATAGAGAGCATTTAAATTATCAGTATTTACAGTGAAGCATCAGATCATCATTTCCTCCACACAAAACACAATGAACGATGACAGCATGACACCTTATTGAATCATTAGGTAATAGAATATTTGTTGTAGAGTTTAGTGCATAATAGTTACTTTTGTTCTCTATTTATTTATCAGAAAGCACATTGTGCAATGCTACTGGCGGTAGCATTCAAAGTTAAAAAGAAAATTGTATTGATTTGATGTAAAAGAATTTATTTAATCAGAAACTTGTATTGGTTTTATGAAAAGAATTTAACGTTTATTATTTAATGGATATTATTGTCACTTTATTTAGAACGTGAAAGTGGTCAAGCTTTGATTATTTAAATATGTTAAAATGTAAAATAATGTAGAACAAGCTGTAGCCAATCAGATGTACGGCCTGAGGAAAGGTAACTTCCCTAGTCGGTTGAGCGAAGATGTTCGGAGGTTCGAGTCCCCCCTCGGGCATGGGTATGTGTGTGTTTGTCCTTAGGACAATTAGGGACTGATGACCTTAGCAGTTAATATTTCACACACATTTTTTATTTGAAGATGTTCGGCACGTGGCAAAACGTGGCCACGGGCGGGCAGAGGCAGTGCTTGTAGACACGCGAAAGCGGACGGCCTGTCTTTAGGTAGCTAGGAAGTGAAACGACTTAGAAAATTTCGCGTTGTGTGGTATCGCAGGACTTAGTCTCTGAGCGGTGAGCAGCCGCGCACCTGGTGTGAGCTCTAACTTTTCGTGAAGATAACGAGGTGGAATATTAGACCTGTATTTCGCGATTAGATTGTGAGTGATCGAACTGTGTCAAATGGATATGCGCTCGAGTGTAACAGTACCTCTAAATACGACCACTTTCGCTATTAGTTTGCTTTCTGAATAAACATTATTCTAACCAAATCGCCACAATGTGGCCTAAATCATTTATGTGTCGTTAATTTAGCTCCCGATATTATTATTACTGTTATTATATGTTACATTAACTTTTTATTTCGCAAACTTGCCATCAGACAGACAACTTAACTAAAGGTCACAAGTGTCTAATGTAGGGTGTGTAACGCAACACGTGCGGTTCAACCCGTGGGAGAGTTTGAGCCAAGACATTTCGACGAAGAGGAACCGCATGTGAACCTGAACATCTTTGGGATGTTAGCTCACACTGGTCATGCAGTTCGTAAGATAATGCACGAGTAGCATATGGGCTCATGCTGTTGTCGATAAGCCTCCCAAAGAGAAGATCATTTCAGCAGCTAATAAACGCTATCCGATCGAACTACTTCATCTTCTCTTTTCCAGGCAATAACGGCAACACCACTAACTTGCCACAGTGCCGTATACCGTGGCCAGGAGCACCGGAAGGAGATTTGGTGTCCATGCCTTCTTTTACGCGTCCTCGAAAGACAGCCATCATCTGTAGCGCAGGTTATGGTGAAATCAAGAAACGGCTCTCTGGATGCCTACGGTTACCTGTAGACGACTAATGCAGTGATTTTTGCATACTTACGACAGCCTCGAGCGTAACTCTACAAACATCTTCAGTACATCAGTTAGAAATAATAGATGAGATAGAGACGATTCAGAGCAGATGAATCCCAGTTCAATTAATAACCGCCAGAGTGACAGTGAGACCGCCATGGCAACAGTCGTCAAACTCCAGTGGTCAGCGCACGTCCCACACACATCTCTTGAAATTTGAGCTCATACAGAGAGTTACCGGCAATCATTTTTCCAGCGTCGGTTGTTTCGCGAATGGGACAGTAAAATGGGTAAATTATAGACTTACTCGAAGTAACTCTCGCCACACTCTGTAAGGTAATTTGCAGAGTATGCAGTATATCCACGTGTAGTAGTCCTACATGTGTTGGTATCAATAACCAGCGGATATGTGGCTGACATGAAGACCAACTGACAATCGGATTTTTATAATTTTTTCCATTAATGGTACGTTAAGTTAAAAACTGAAATATCTATCCCCCAAAGCCGTTCCATGTAACTCTAAAAAATTATCGAAGAAATGGACTTTGAATATTTCCGAGAGATTTTCATCCACCAAGGTCAAGACGTTTCCAGTGGGGATCACGCGGTTCACTCGGTGGCCTCGGAGAATAGCAACTGTGTAGTCTATGGACACTGTGACATTTCCTCCGTTATATTTTTCCTTGAGTTCGAATACCTACATAATTTAAATATGAAATGCACCAAATATCCGCCAATTAACACTTATACTATCGTAATTATTTGTGAAAAATCCACATTTAGTTGCTTATAATTCCATTGTGCACGTATTGCGAATGTAAATTCTTAATTATCGGTATATTATAAAAGTGTGCTGTTAATTTTTCGTAAACATTACTATTAGAACGTGTTAATTAGCGTACAATATAGTTGAGGAATTTTGTATTTGAACATAGATATTCGAAACGAAGTATATTATCGCCCAATTACCATTCTCCGAAACTGCTGGGTAAGCCACGCGTCTGGTCCTGGGAAATAGTCTAAAATATGGCACACTTAAGTTCCTCGGAAAACTCTGAAGTAGATTTTGTCGAGAATTTTTGGAGTTGCATCGAACTGCTTGCGAAGACTGGTACTTGAGTTCTGAACTTCACACATTGGAAATAACGGAAGTTGCAAAAATTCAATTTCCGGGCTGTGTCTTTATGAGTAACCCTAGCACTGATGCAAGAGACAATGACAGCGCAGCTACATGTTGCGGTGAACGAGAGGATGATACGTGGGTTTTGCACATTCACCTAGAACACTGTTGTCACGAATAAGACTGCGAAGTATCCAAGATTTGGAGGTCAGAACGCTAAAGCAACATTATGCCTCCCAACACCATAGCACCTGAACCACCAAAACAATTATCATTGACAGTGCTGTATGTGCCCTCAAATGACGAGAGGAAGGAACACATAATACACTCAGGAACGTTGTCAAACATAATCGTTTCGGTGATCTAAGTGTTATGGTGCGGGGAGGCTTTATTTTGTGTGCGTTTGCTGACATCCAAATTTTGAAGACGGTAGACTCACCGGTAAACGTTATTCTGACATTGTACTGACATTTCAGGTGTGCATTCGGCTCTGCTTCATTTTGCTGATAACACTGCGCGACAGCATTGAACAGCGCAGGTGGAGGAGCGAACGCACTGCCCTGCATTCTTCCACGGATTAAAGACTATAGAGCACTTCTAGAATACGTTAGTGGGGAGTACTGCAGCACGTTCACATGCACAAACTAAAATGGAGCAGTTGAAAACCGCTTTGTTGGAGAAATCAAACACCCTACGACAAGAACTCTTTACCGAACTTGTAACCAGCATATGAACACGTTATAGAGCACTCTCTTTCAAATTCTATAGGTGGCAGGGGTAAAATACAGGGAGCGAAAGGCTATTTACAATTTGTACAGAAACCAGATGGCAGTTATAAGAGTCGAGGGACATGAAAGGGAAGCAGTGGTTGGGAAGGGAGTGAGACAGGGTTGTAGCCTCTCCCCGATGTTATTCAATCTGTATATTGAGGAAGCAGTGAAGGAAACAAAAGAAAAATTTAGAGTAGGTATTAAAATCCATGGAGTAGAAATAAAAACTTTGAGGTTCGCCGATGGCATTGTAATTCTGTCAGAGACGGCAAAGGACTTGGAAGAGCAGTTGAACGGAATGGACAGTGTCTTGGAAAGAGGATATAAGATGAACATCAAGAAAAGCAAAACGAGGATAATGGAATGTAGTCGAATTAAGTCGGGTGATGCTGAGGGAATTAGATTAGGAAATGAGACACTTAAAGTAGTAAAGGAGTTTTGCTATTTGTGGAGCAAAATAACTGATGATGGTCGAAGTAGAGAGGATATAAAATGTAGACTGGTACAGAAGAATGCTGAAAATTAGATGGGTAGATCACATAAATAATGAGAAAGTGTTGAATATGATTGGGGAGAAGAGAAGTTTGTGGCACAACTTGACCAGAAGAAGGGATTGGTTGGTAGGACATGTTCTGAGGCATCTAGGGATCACCAATTTAGTATTGGAGGGCAGTGTGGAGGGTAAAAATCGAAGAGGGAGACCAAGAGATGAATACACTAAGCAGCTTGAGAAGGATGTAAGTTGCAGTAGGTACTGGGAGATGAAGAGGCTTGCACAGGATAGAGTAGAATGGAGAGCTGCATCAAACCAGTCTCAGGATTGAAGACCACAACAACAACAACATAGAGCACTCATTTCCAAGCGTGGTGATCACACACCGAACTAAGAACAGTGCCCAGCCTTTTTTAATGTCCAGGAAAACATCATGAATTGCGGCGATTGCAGTGTATTTATTATCTTCCAATAAAAGTGTCATTTCTGTTCGTCTCATTACATATTTCTTTCAATTACCTTCAGTACTATACTGGAGCAGTTCTATCGATGTATGGTCGAAATTACACTCCTGGAAATGGAAAAAAGAACACATTGACACCTGTGTGTCAGACCCACCATACTTGCTCCGGACACTGCGAGAGGGCTGTACAAGCAATGATCACACGCACGGCACAGCGGACACACCAGGAACCGCAGTGTTGGCCGTCGAATGGCGCTAGCTGCGCAGCATTTGTGCACCGCCGCCGTCAGTGTCAGCTAGTTTGCCGTGGCATACGGAGCTCCATCGCAGTCTTTAACACTGGTATCATGCCGCGACAGCGTGGACGTGAACCGTATGTGCAGTTGACGGACTTTGAGCGAGGGCGGATAGTGGGCATGCGGGAGGCCGGGTGGACGTACCGCCGAATTGCTCAACACGTGGGGCGTGAGGTCTCCACAGTACATCGATGTTGTCGCCAGTGGTCGGCGGAAGGTGCACGTGCCCGTCGACCTGGGACCGGACCGCAGCGACGCACGGATGCACGCCAAGACCGTATGATCCTACGCAGTGCCGTAGGGGACCGCACCGCCACTTCCCAGGAAATTAGGGACACTGTTGCTCCTGGGGTATCGGCGAGGACCATTCGCAACCGTCTCCATGAAGCTGGGCTACGGTCCCGCACACCGTTAGGCCGTCTTCCGCTCACGCCCCAACATCGTGCAGCCCGCCTCCAGTGGTGTCGCGACAGGCGTGAATGGAGGGACGAATGGAGACGTGTCGTCTTCAGCGATGAGAGTCGCTTCTGCCTTGGTGCCAATGATGGTCGTATGCGTGTTTGGCGCCGTGCAGGTGAGCGCCACAATCAGGACTGCATACGACCGAGGCACACAGTGCCAACACCCGGCATCATGGTGTGGGGAGCGATCTCCTACACTGACCGTACACCTCTGGTGCTCGTCGAGGTGACACTGAATAGTGCACGGTACATCCAAACCGTCATCGAACCCATCGTTCTACCATTCCTAGACCGGCAAGGGAACTTGCTGTTCCAACAGGACAATGCACGTCCGCATGTATCCCGTGCCACCCAACGTGCTCTAGAAGGTGTAAGTCAACTACCCTGCCCAGCAAGATCTCCGGATCTGTCCCCCATTGAGCATGTTTGGGACTGGATGAAGCGTCGTCCTACGCGGTCTGCACGTCCAGCACGAACGCTGGTCCAACTGAGGCGCCAGGTGGAAATGGCATGGCAAGCCGTTCCACAGGACTACATCCAGCATCTCTACGATCGTCTCCATGGGAGAATAGCAGCCTGCATTGCTGCGAAAGGTGGATATACACTGTACTAGTGCCGACATTGTGCATGCTCTGTTGCCTGTGTCTATGTGCCTGTGGTTCTGTCAGTGTGATCATGTGATGTATCTGACCCCAGGAATGTGTCAATAAAGTTTCCCCTTCCTGGAACAATGAATTCACGGTGTTCTTATTTCAGTTTCCAGGAGTGTAGTTTAACTACACTATGTGATCAAAAGTATCCGGCCACCCCGAAAACATACCAGCTTCCTGCAACAAACAGCACTGACATTCCCATTTACGTTACTTTTAGTATGCCAATAGGCATTGTATCCTTAAAAAATTTATAACCGTTGTAACACACTGCACTTTTGTGAGCATCTCAAAATCTGTATTGGCTGTAAATTAGCGCCGTTGTGTACGATCCAATTCTCTGAAAACATCATATCGGTAGTGCCTTACATGCCTGAAATATCTGCGGCGCAAGTGTTAAGTGGTTCAGGCTGTATACGGTATATAAAAATATTTACCACTCACATGAACGGCTAAACATATAGCAGATTTTAGAATTTCCATGAAAACAATATAAAAGTAAGGTAAGTCAATGTTTTACTTCTTCAGTATCTTCAGTTACGGGGTGTCAGTATGGCGCGTATAAATCCTTACAAGGAACCAGGACTCCAAGGCATTGCTACTGTGTAGTTATTACCATCGCGAAACATTTCCCAGGTCCGCCGATATCTTTGACAGCTTTGTCTGTCCAGAAAGGCTCCGACAACGAGTGCTCCCACAGCTAAGTTTCTGAATAAAGGAAAACAAAGGCCTTGCTTTTGGGAGGAAAAGGCACGCGAAATTCTTTTGTGCGCTGAACCAGAAGGCGAGATGCTTTCCTCTTCCTCCCGTTTCTCCGACATAATATGATGTTTTTCCAGATGCATACCGGCCAATATCTCTGCTTACAGCGGATTTGCGTCGTGTGTTCTGATAAAAGCTTCTTCAATGTACGATTGTTGTCGATATCTCTGTCGATAACTCAGTTCAGTATAAAGTGGAAGAAACGACTCTGAAATTTTCAGCGTTCATTTCTTCCTAACAGCAACCAGGAAAATTTCATTTTGTGTTCTGCGTGATACGTTAAACGAGCAACGAAAGTAAATAACAAAGGCAGGCAGAAAATACATTTTCTCCTGACACTATGGAATTAGATACTTTATTTAAAAACGAGTTACAGAGACGGCTGCAATAATTTTGTGGAAAAATACTAAATAAAGGGAATAAAATGTAGTTATTGCTACTAAAAAACATAAAAAATTGTAGAGTCTGTAGTAGTATACGATACAGTACAGCTGCTTATTTAGACATGGTGTATACCAACAATAAAGAAGTATTACATATACAGGGTAGTCCATTGATAGTGACCGGACCAAATATCTCACGAAATAAGCATCAAACGGAAAACCTGCAAAGAACGAAACTCGTCTAGCTTGAAGCGGGAAACAAGATGGCGCTATGGTTGGCCCGCTAGATGGCGCTGCCATAGGTCAAATGGATATCAACCGCGTTTTTATAAATAGGAACCCCCATTTTTATTACATACGTAAAGAAATTTGAATGTTTTAGTGGGACCACTTTTTTCGCTTTGTGATAGATGGCGCTGTAATAGATACAAAGGAATAAGTACGTGGTATCACCTAACATTCCGCCACTGCGGACGGTATATGCTTCGTGACACATTACCCGTGTTAAAATGGACCGTTTACCAATTGCGGAAAAGGTCGATGTCGTGTTGATGTATGGTTACTGTGATCAAAATGTCCAACGGGCGTGTGCTATGTATGCTGCTCGGTATCCTGGACGACATCATCCAAGTGTCCCGACCGTTCGCCGGATTGTTACGTTATTTAAGTAAACAGGAAGTGTTCACCCATATGTAAAACGTCAACCACGACCTGCAACAAATGATGATGCTCAAGTAGGTGTTTTAGCTGCTGTCGCGGCTAATCTGCACATCACTAGCAGACAAACTGCGCGAAAATCATGAATCTCAAACACGTCGGTGTTGAGAATGCTACATCAAAATCGATTACAGCCGTACCATATTTCTATGCACCAGGAATTACATGTCGACGACTTTAAACGTCGTGCACAGTTCTGCGACTGGGCACAAGAGAAATTACAGGACGATGACAGATTTTTTGCACGCACTCTATTTAGCGACGGAGCGTCCTTCACCAAAAGCGGTAACGTAAACTGGCATAATATGCACTATTGGGCATCGGAAAATCCACGATGGCTGCGACAAGTGGAACATCAGCGACTTTGGCGGGTTAATGCATGGTGTGGCATTATGGGAGTAAGGATAATTGGCCCCCATTTTATCGATGGCAATCTAAATGGTGCAAAGTATGTTAATTTCCTACGTAACGTTCTACCGATGTTACTACAAGATGTTTCACTCCCTGACAGAATGGCGATGTACTTCCAACATGATGGATGTCCGGCACATAGCTCGCGTGCGGTTGAAGTGGTGCTGAACAGCATATTTCATGACAGGTGGATTGGTCGTCGAAGCACCATACCATGGCCCGCACTTTATCTGGATCTGACGTCCCCAGGTTTCTTTTTGTGGGAAAAGTTGAAGGATATTTGCTATCGTGATCCACCGACAACGCCTGACACCATGCGTCAGAGCATTTTCAATGCATGTGCGAACATTACGGAAGGCGAACTACTCGTTGTTGAGAAGAATGTCGTTACACGTATTGCCAAATGCATTGAGGTTGATGGACATCATTTTGAGCATTTATTGCATTACTGTGGTGTTTACAGGTAATCACGCTGTAACAGCATGAGTTCTCAGAAATGATAAGTTCACAAAGGTACATGTATCACATTGGAACAACCGAAATAAAATGCTCAAACGTACCTACGTTCTGTATTTTAATGTAAAAAATCTACCTGTTACCAACTGGTTCCTCTAAAATTGTGAGCAATATGTTTGTGACTATTACAGCGCCATCTATCACAAAGCGAAGAAAGTGGTCCAACTAAAACATTCATATTTATTTACGTACTACACGAATATGTAATAAAAATGGGGGTTCCTATTTTGAAAAACGCAGTTGATATCCGCTTGACCTATAGCAGCGCGATCTAGTGGGCCAATCGTAGCGCCATCTGGTTTCCCCATTCAAGCTAGACAAGTTTCGTTCTTTGTAGTGTTTTCGTTTGATGCTTATTTCGTGAGATATTTCGTCCGGTCACAATCAATGGACCACCCTGTATAAATATCACGAACTTTAATTTACACTATACTTCATAGTACAGAAATAAAATATTGTTAATGAAATATTATATTGCTAACAGACCACACTATTACTTAAAACGGCTGTTAGAAATAAATACGGCTACACTATACCAAGAAAAATATATTCATTTTTTACTTTTTAACCTAAGTAGAAAGATAACATAACGTTTTAATGGTCATAAGTGATCTATTCGTCTACTGCTTGTTATCCAAAGAAATATTTTGTTCTATCTTGTAAAAAATTCATATTAGAAAATTCTTCGTTGACGTAAATAAATTAAGATAGTTTATTAACGATTAGTTATTTTCTGAAATGCGCAACTGCACCACTAAGCAGTGACGCTACTCGGTTTACTTCGAAAGGGGTTAGTAATCCATGCCATTGGATAAGCTACATGCCACTCGTGGGTAACGCCAAATCGCGTGCACCTCAGTGACGTTAGCCAGACTTGGCTGGGTGTATGATCAGTGAACCATCAGTTGCCGACCTGAACAATGATGTTCAGACAGACGTCCGCGGCCTGGAAACGACTCTAACCAGGAATGAAGACATTTCTGAACTGCCGTTGGCCTTTGACTATAACAAAATTTAGAGAACACAGAATATTATAACAAGTTTACACGGTGTTTCATGGTCAACAAAGCTACAAAGCGGCGTCCTCTCACTGTAATGTAGGCATATTATCGCCGCACTATTTTTTCTCGCGCCCGTTTTAAGAATCACAAGTTTCGACACTGGTCTTTATCACAACACTTTTCATTTGAAGCCACAAGAACAGATGAAATTGGGGTCCTACCAGGTGAACGAGTTGGAGTATCCTGTTCCACATCCTCATGTTGTACGCCTAATTCTTGATCGGGTTTGCCTAAACTTCGAAGTGATTAATTATCTGCATAATAAATCAACTAATTCTATCATACGAACAAAAGTTTCTTGCGTTTGGCTTCGTGGATTTCGACTAAGTTTATTGCCTCGAATTGATACATTTGCTATTCTTCATCAATCCCAAAAGTTTGTTTCATCATCACAGGTAGGTTGTTTACATCCGAAAGTTCTGCTCATATTTCTGCAAGCACCGTAGGGTGTAACTGTGGAACTTTTTGTCAGAGAACAGATGACTTGGTTTCGCTGTTGTACGTAACTCTAGAGAGAATTTCAAGGTGTGCTACTTGCTCATGGGATGTATATCTGTTAGAGGAAAACAATTGTTACCAGGAAACTTCTTCAGCACCTACCGCGTCCATTTGTATTAGGCTTGCTCAATAGGCGGGTATCAACCTAATTCAACTTACATTTCTTCAAGTCGTTCGTGGTAACTCGTTCTTCTTAATAAAAACAATCGCTCAACACAGGTAATATCTTGTAATCCTCAGAAGAGATCGGCTCAAAGAACGTTGCTAATTGTAATCGTATTTAGAGCCTTCCTATTGAAACGTCCTCTTGGAAAAATTATACAAGACTGTGCTTAAACTGACACACAATATTTTTAGCGAAACGCAATCTGACTTCCAATAATCCCTACAAAAGAATGGCCCAGACTAACATTAACCTATACCTTTCACAAATCACTTACCTCACAAAAATCTTCGTTGCTCAAGCTACTGCAATACAGCGAGCGCCACTACTGCCAGCTAAATAAAAGATTCGAACTACTGAAGGCACTAACTACTGATAGGCATAGTTAGCAAATGAAAGATTTCGATAGAGAACAAACAATGTAGTTACCTTACTAGTGTTCAAAAGTCATAATGTATATAGCAGTTCATGACATCCAATCTTGCAAATTTCAAAACTCTGTCATCTCCTTCCCCACATCCACCACTGCTGGCGGCTCACCTCCAACTGCGCAACACCACGCGCTGTTAACAGCCAACTGCCCAACACTACAGTAGCTAATTCCAACAATGCAAACCCAGCCACAGACTGCACACAGCACAGCCAGTGATTTTCATACAGAGCGCTAGGTGTCGGTGGCGCTATCAATATAAGAATCTAAACAACCAACTTACATAGCCCCCATGCTCCCCACAAAAAATTTTAGAAATTTTTTTGGGCAGTGGCCAATACAGATTTAAAAATTTTTTTCATAGTCATTATTACAATAACAAAGATTTAAAATGCACACACTTATCGATACAATGTTGGTCAAAAGCTAAAATTTTCTCACAGTCCATGAAGAGAGTCCTGATAATTCATCATAATAGTAATTACAGTTTTTTCACAAAGTCTCATTAGCAAATTAAATTGTACACAGAAGTAGTGGACTTCCATGAAGTCTTGAAGAAGTATTGTTGTCCTTCCAACGGAAAGACAGCGCTGACTCTTGACATGCAGACAGGTAATGGGCCACAACAGAGCAAACCCACAGCAGAGTCAGTCGAAGTTTTGAAGAATATTGGTAGGTAGGTCATCACAGAGCAGACCCACTGTAGTCCTGGTAGAGATTACGGTAGTGGTGGGCCACCAGAGGTGCAGACCCACTGCAGTCCTTGTAGAGACGGCCAGCAGCCATCTGTTGCAACTGTGCACAATCACCACTGAAGAGTCTTGCAGTAAATATAGCAAGTCCATGAACCACCACTTGTGCACTCTCAAAAAAAAAAAAAAAAAAAAATTAAACGCCCTTGGAACTAGCAATGCTGTTAACCAGTCCCTTACTGAATTATTAACAAACGTGCAAGCACTAACAGTCCCAACTTCTCACATACTTTGCATATATTATGACCAACAGTAACATGTGCAGTGAAATGATACTTAGTTTGAAGAACTGGTGTCTATGCAATTATAAATTTCCAACATAAGAATACAATTACAGAGGTACAAAATACATCAGTACATATAACATTTGTAGTAACACAGGCTTTACAAAAGAATAGAATATAAATATACATATATATCAGTGTTATTGGAATTATGACATAAGTAAATATATAAAAGATCTGAATAACTTTTGAAACATCAACTTCACACATGAGCATTAAAACAAAACAGAATAAATAATGTCTAAACATCTTTACAAAGTAAATAACATTTTATCAGAAAAATTCTATAACGCAAATCTTATTAGCTAAACACACAAAGACAGGAAAAACAAAATTACACAAGAGTACATAAACACATAACAGAATAACACAGGAGGAAAGGACAGGGTTTGTTTTCAGTGTAACATTTGGTACTGCAGTCCAATTCAAAACTTCATTCCATAGATCTTTCGTCTTATTTCAACATTTGTTTCGGCCAAAAAAATCCTATACAAGCATGCTTTCTGTATTTATATGTTCACGTATTTCTTACCTCATTATTTATTTTTCATTACCTTACCTCATCATTTATTTCCAAAAAAATCCTACCTAAACCTGTTGTCCCTAAACCAATCTCTTTTTGTTCATATCGGTGGCGTTATCAATATAAGAATCTAAACAGCCTACTTACACTGTGAATGTGTTCTGCACTGTCAGAAAGGAAGATGAGTCCTTTAAGAAGGTATCTGCATATTATACAAACAGAATCATGCAATGACTGTTTGTATGGAATGAATATACACTATGTGATCAAAAATATACAAACACTCCCAAAAGCATACGTTTCTTACATTAGGTGCACTGTGATGCCATCTACTGCCAGGAATTTCATATCAGCGACCTCAATAGTCATTAGGCATCGTGAGAGAGCAGAATGGGGCGCTCCAAGGAACTCACAGACTTCGAACGTGGTCAGGCGATTGGGTGTTGCGAGGTATCCACACTCCTACACGTCACTATGTCCACTGTTTCAGAGGTGATAGTAAGTGGAAACGTGAAGGGGCACATATAGCACAAAAGCGTACAGGCAGACCTCGTCTGTTGACTGACAGAGACCGCCGACAGATGAAGAAGGTGGTAATGTGTAATACGCAGACATCTAGCCAGACCATCACATGGGAATTCCAAAATGCATCAAGATCCACTGTAAGTTCTATGGCAGTTACGTGGGAGATGAGAAAACTTGGATATCATGGTCGAGCGGCTGCTCTTAAGCCACACGTCACGCCGGTAATTGCCAAACGACGCTTCGCTTGTTGTAAGGAGAATAAACATTGGACGATTGAACATTATAAAAACGTTGTGTGGAGTGACGAATCACGGCACATACTGTGGCGATCCGATGGTAGGGTGTGGGTATGGCGAATGCCCGGTTAAGGTTATCTGTCATCTGCCAGCGTATGTAGTGCCACCAGTATAATTCGGAGGCTGTGCTGTCATGGTGTGGCCGTATATTTCATGGAAGGGTTTGCACCCCTTGTTGATTTCCGTGACACTATCACCACATGGTTACATGGACGTTTTAGTCACCTTCTTGCTTTCCACTGTTGAAGAGCAATTCGGGTGGGCGCTTGCTTCTTTCAACACGATCGAGCACCTGTTCATAATGCACGGTCTGTGGCGGATTGTTTACACAACAATAACATCCCTGTAATGGAGTATCCAGGACAGAGTGCTGGCCTGAATCCTGCAAAACACTTTTGGGATGTTTTGGAACTCCGACTTCCTTGCCAGGCCTCACCGACCGACATCGATACCTCCCCTCAGTGCAGCACTCCGTGAGGAAGGGGCTGCCATTCCCCAAGAAACCTTCCAGCACCTGATTGAACGTATGCCTGCGAGAGTGGAAGCTATCATCAAAGCTAAGGGTGGGCCAACACCATACCGAATTCCAGCATTATCGATGGAGGGCGCCAAGATCTTGTAAGTAATTTTCAGCCAGGTGGCCGGATGCTTTTGATCACTTAGTGTATGTATACAGAAGTTGCTTGCGAAGCACAATACCGCTCGTGCCTCGCTTTAACCCTCCTCACCTTTGTAAGAAGCAGATCATTTGCTGATCATAAATTCCATAGGATACAAGTTCTGTGGTAATATTTCCACCTAGATTGGAAAATTTTTCACCTCTAAATATACAACTCAGGCTATTTGCATCCCAAATAATAATAGCCAGAAATCCAGGCATAGGGAGACTGTAATACTAAATATATAGCACATCAATGATTCCAGCTCGTAATTGGCACGAAGCGCCAAGCAAATTTCGATTGTTTAATCATATAAGAAGTACTTCTATAGCCCACTTTTTATCATTACGTGTTGTAGCTTCCCAGGTTAGCCTTTTGCGTTTGTCCACTAATATGACATTGTTTTTGTGAAAAACGAAATTTATACTGAAACTAAATGGAAAATTAAAACTGTGTGCCGGACCGAACTCGAACTCAGGACCAGTGCCTTTCGTGGGTAAGTGCTCTGCCATCTCGGCTGCAGAGTGAAAATCTCATTCTGGAAATTTGTATTTACCACTTGGACTTCATTAATGTTTTATATTTTAATTGTCCACTAACAGTATTTTTATGAGTTGTATTTCTGAAAGAGGGAATTTTTATTATTACCCAGATTCTATTAATATTTTACATTTTAAATGTCTAAACTTGTATATCTCGGAAATAGGTTCAATCGTTTGTATACTGTGCTACATGGTTTTTAGTAGATCAACACATGTGTAGCATCACGCCTTTTGTAGCGACGGTTTTGTTACCGTTGACTCTGACGTAACCAGTAAACGCATTTTGCATTGCAGTACGGCCATAACTGTCTTCAATGCTGCCGCTCAACCATCTTCCCGCTCGTGGCGCGGTAAGTCTCTTTTCGTTTATTGGTTTCATACCCTGAAAATGTCTATGTGCGTTACTAGTCAATAGCTTTATTTGGCCCGCTTGGTTTTTATGCAAGTTTCATTTCTATAATTTATGCTGTTCCCTTTATATTAACTATGGGCAAACCCTTTAAGCGCAATGATTGTTACAACTTGACGTGAATGATGGAGAGTGACTCTAAGGCCTTTCCGCCATGACTCGATAAAAAGGATCTCTGTGAGTTCTCGTAAAATATTTGTTCATAATACTACTTTCCAGCATCCCTTTATTCTTGAGACTATTGTTAGAAATTGTTTGTAAATTTTTCCTTTCCTTATTATTTTGTACAGATCGCCTGTGGATGCATCTTCAGTTGACGCAAAACAGTTCGTGACTTTTAATAAAAAGTATTTTACACCCAGAGCGGATCATTTCATTCAAAATGTGGAAATTTGGCTGTGGTTTCCCGCAATTTGAAATAACATTTTTATGCAATAAGGAACTGAAACTAAGAGATTCGCTAAACAGTAAAGCAGATTAACGCTTTTTGTGCAAACGGACACTTCTTCTAAATCCGACAAAATCCTTGACGCTAAAATGCTACTGAATGTCCCTATAGTAACATTTTCAATCCCAATAATGGTATAGTATTTGTTAGGGATGTTATGATGAATTACGTACAACAGCTAAAATAAGTGTAGGGCACGGAAGGTTTAACGGACGTGAAGAACATTATGAATAGAGTATATGGTGAAGCCGAGATAACAGTAGCGTTTAAGGTGTAATATGATCTGATTTTCAGACAAAGGAGGGTAAGAACATTAGATATTAACGCCCCGCCACAGACAAGATAATTAAAGACCCAAAATTAGGGAGGATATGGGTCGATCCTCTTTCAAAGGAACAGTAATGTCATTTTCCCTAAGAAGTTCAGGGAAACCGTGTACAGAATTTAGATGGCTGGACAAGGATGTTAATGGCGGTCCTCTGTAGTGCGAATACAGTGCGCCACCCCATGTCATGTGTCTAGTCGTTGTTATAGCGCACTCACAGCCACCCAGTATCATGAATGCTAGGTACACGTTGTACTAGTTCTTTGATGGAGTCAAGAATAAAAATTTTTATGCGTGTTGGGTCGAACATGCTCTTTTGTCTTACATTTGGCAGGAAGTCCAAACTGTTAATGTGCAACAGGTAGGTAACGTCAGTACTGCGGTGGGCTAGATGGAGACACAGGTCCATGAGTGTCTTACTCCTGTGTAGAGAAGTTCCCTCGGCAGCGATAAGATTCTACTTCATCTGAATACCCACTAATTGTAGGCTTCATTTCCTTCCATGTCAGCAGTAAATTAGATACTACAAGGGGTGTCCCTCTGTAATACTGAAATACAGCCGATGTCAACCAGAGTGACTTCCAACGTCACACGTGTTGTGAACGATTTCTTACACAGCGATAAGGAGAGGCAGGCCACAGAGTAGTGTAGCAACTGTCATCGACGGAAGCTGGACTGCAGTAGAAGCGATTATAGAACAAGTGAGCACAGTAAACAGAAGATTTACTTAACTTGTGTTTCTCCAAGTGTATAAGTACTCATCAGTGTGCGATTTGCACGGGGGGGGGGGGGGGGGGAGAGAATCGGGGGGAATTCCCCCTCTATGAATCAGACCATATCCTCCTCTGGTTTTAGTTTATGCATCCCAACCTGGGATGTTTATTTCCCATGCACTGGAGCAAAACTTTACGTATAATTTAAATTTGTGGAGCCGAACACTGAAAGTTTACTGTTAATACTATTAATATGTTTGCTTATTAATTTTGAAAAAGTGTTATGTAGTAGTTAAGCATTTCAAAACATTTAGAACTAAATGACAAGACGACGTACGCCACATTTCCATAGCATGCCATAATGTTGCAAGACGTCGCCACAGCGTAAACGAGGCTTTAGAGCCAGGTCTGTGTTGTATGATGGATGTGATTTGTTGCGTACGAAACTATAACCTGCAATAAGATCCGAACGTCGTGGAAAACTGTGAAGAGGTGTCAACCTGCAGCAAGATAATGCTCGCCCACATTCTGCCAAACGGACAGCGGTTTCAAGAAAGGAGTTGAGATTCGAGGTGCTCGAACATCCACCATACAGTCCAGACCTGGCTCTAAGCGATTTTCACATGTTTGGACCCTTAACGTAAACACTACAGGGAAGAAGATTTGAAAGTGATGAAGATGTCATTGCTGCGGTGTAAAATTGGTTACAGATGCAACCGATAAACGTATTTTCTGATGAAATAAAAAAACTCGTAAAACGTCGGGAAAACTGCATTGAAGTCCAGGGAGGTTACGTAGAAAAAATAACGCATGTTTCAGTTTTCAATCATCAGAATAAGTACAGCTTTTCACAAATGTGCCTTTACTTTTTGAATTCCCCTTGTATACCTGCATGTAGATGATTTTGTAAATAAGCTTTACCTATAATGTACTTTTAAAGATATAACAATGGATGGCTTTTCTGATAGTGCATACGCGTGAATAGTGAGTTTCGGCATTAACATCTATTTATAAATAACTGTTTAACCATGGGTAACGCCACGGTCCAAGCTAGTTACATATATAATTATACTAACCCCATAAGACATCCCGCCCACTGGTAAAAGCACAAATCGCACACTGGTACTCATTACAAATAATGGAGCAAGGAATAAAGTCTAGCTCTCAATGTCAAGAAGAATGGGGCTCTCTGAACCAAAGAATGAAGCATGGCATTCGAGCCGTCACTGGGTGCTGTTGGCATAACGTCAGGTAGCGAAGAGGGTACAAGTGGGAGTGGACTGTGTGGCTGCCACTAGCGGCAGAGGGCGCTCATAGGACGGAGCGGTGGAGGTGGGATGAGGATACGTGCTCCATTGGGTCCGCCGGATCCTGCATGACCACCATCGGTGTCTGATGGAAACTTGAAATTCTGTTGCCAACTTTGAGACCTGTGGAGTGGTATGGATATGTGACACTGCAGGACTCTCCATTACATTCTGCACTACTTATCAAGTACAGAAAAAAAACAAAAATTCTGTTTCAAAATCACTGGCTTACCACGGATAAGAACAGTGACAGTACTTCCGCTCATGCTGTACGCTTTTTGGATTAAAAGTTGAGCTAATGCACAGCCCGAAAGGACCTTCTGACTCTGATCAAGGTCTGTTCAACGCAACTCCAGTTGTCACGGAATCTTTACATCACAGGGAGAGGCAAGTGGGAAATTCGTAGAAATAAAAACATTTAATCTGTGTAGTGTCATCTTTGATTTTCCTGCTAAAATCTCAATAAAATCATACGGCCACCCATCAGCGAATCTAATTTCTTACAATGTTTCTCATTGGTAATCACTCATAATTAGTAAGTAATAACAGTGATGTGTATCTACTAATTAGTTCGACGCCGAACAAAATATGTTTAAATGTGTGTGAAATTTTATGGGACTTAACTGCTAAAGGCATCAGTCCCTAAGCTTACACACTATTTAACCTAAATTATCCTAAGGACAAACACACACACCCATGCCCGCCAGGACAAGCCACACAGTCCATGACTGCAGCGCCCAAGACCACTCGGCTAATCCCGCTCGGCGACGCCGAACATTTGGGCTTATTTTCAAGGGTTTTAGACGGATACTCAGACGTACTAAGGTATAGTGTTACCTCTTTCCAGTGCTTAATGTGTTAAATTGTGTGGAGTGTAGGACTGCGATGTCTGTTGTGCTGTGTAGTGTCCTGCTGTCTTGTAGTTGCGTTGTTATAAATGAGGATGAATGAAAGAATTAGAGACTTCAAACCTACTTCTGACTTAACCCTATAACTCTAGAACCGAGAAAACGTAGTCGATGAGCTAACGGACGGATCACCATCCGCGGTGTCATACACACTCAGTCCAGTAGGCAGCGAGGAGAAGCTTTGGTACCGCACCCACGACATTAGCGTGAACAAGAACTGTACGCCATCCACCTTTTCTCCCCATGGCGATAAAGAACCAGGCTTGAAACATTTTTTCCACTACATTGATTCCAACGACCTACCTCTAGATCGAGCATCACCACACGTCAGTGCTAAATACAATAGCATAGAAACAATGGCTCTGAGCACTATGGGACTTAACATCTATGGTCATCAGTCCCCTAGAAATTAGAACTACTTAAACCTAACTAACCTAAGGACAGCACACAACACTCAGTCAAATAGCATAGAATAACCACAGGAAATACTTTAAAGGACAGTCACCTTCAGTACATAGCGTGGTTTGCCAATTTATTTTGCACTCAAAGACAGGTAAGATCGAAAAATTTACTTGATGCTTCGAAGTATCGTGGCTGTTTGGGAATGGTCGTGATGGAGCAAAAAATAAATCTCAAGGCTGTGAACTGCTACACTGTTTAGTATAGCGTCTCGTTTTATACATATGTCGTCCCATAACACCATTTATAGCTTGTTCTAATTAGTAAACATCAGGGCTGTGAACTGCTATACTGTAATTTGTCAATATTTGAAAATCGCTTTCCTATAATTCATTTAGGAAGCCAATTAAAAAACAAATAAGCGTTGAATAACTAAGGGTATTAAAATCTCATGTAATAAGAAGAAAGAAATTTACATAAAGGGCAGAATAAGTCTATATCTGACGTTACTTGCATACTACAGAAAATGGTATAACGTTTTAAGGAAATTAAGTAAAGTATCCAGAAGTATACACATCCTGACAGAAATAAATAATGCAGATAAAGAAATTGAAACTTAACATTCAACAAACAGAAGTGGTACTTTTTGTAGACTATACTACTGTGGTGTTACAATAAATTATATTAGAGAGAAATGAAAAGAATTATTAAGTGGGCCTCAGAAAACAGACTCGCCAGTATTTTTTTAAAAAACAGACTGTGTCCAATTCCGAACAAGAAATAGAGTCATACCAACAACTTATGCAGCATATGAACAGGAGTCGGTATATAGGATAGAATGCTCCAAATGTTTGGGTGTACATGTTGATGAAAACTTGTACTGGACGAAGCTTATTACTGCGATTCTCAAACCACATACTTCAGCGTCTTTTTCTCTTCGTATTATTGCTAGTCTTGGAAACGATCAAATTTTCCTCCCGGCATGTTTTATGAATTTCCATTCCATAATGTCTTATGGAATAATTTTCTGGAGTAACTCATCGCTTACAAAGAAAATACTCATAGCTCAAAAGCGAGCGATAACAATGTAATGTGTGGTGTCCCCCACCTCCCCTCCCCCACACACGCACACACTACTGTCATCGGTCGTCATATAGTCAGCTCTTCAAGGAGTTAGAGATTTTAACTACACCATTACAATACGTATATTCACTACTGAAAGAAATCATAAACAATCCATCACAATTTGAGGAGAATAGCAATGTCCACACATACAATACTAGAGGAAGAAATGAGTTTTACTACCCATTGTCAATGCTGTTAATGGCTCAGAAAACAGTTCAATATGCAGCAACCAAAGGTTTTGACAACTTGCCCAATAACGTATAATGAACGACAAGTAGCAAAGCAAGTTTTAAATGTAAAATAAAATCGTTGTTTCTGGACAAATTGTTTTTTGCATGGACAAATTTCTGTGTAAAATCTGATAGCCTGCAAGTAAAAAGAAGGAAAATCGCTAGTATTTCAGTGTAGATGCGTGAGTGGGACTAAAAGTAATTAGTTCATTAATGTTAACACTAAATATGTGTACATATCCAGTAAAGTGGCTCGTCTTAGATCATTTTGATAAAAGAATCGTTCAAATGAGCCGTGAATCATTTAACTAACTCAGAAGGAAATGACGAATATATAAAATTATGTCAATAAGACGATTTAACTAGAGGCCGGTTAGTGTAAGGATAAAACGAGAATGAGGTAAGGAAACGATCTACATGTGTGTACGCGCTGGCACTTGTGTGTGTGTGTGTGTGTGTGTGTGTGTGTGTGTGCGTGCGTGCGTGCTGAGTGCGTGTGTGTGCTTGTTCGTGTGAATGAGCGTTATTTAACTATGAATGTTAACGGGCATGTGAGTAATTTACACGCTCCACAGCACTACCAACCACCATATAAACAATCATTGAAACAAATAGATCTCTTATGTGTGTTTGCGCTTATTTTGTTACTTTTCTGTGGCGTTGGCCAACCTACGACGTGTGTTACGAAGACTGGATCTTTCCAAGAACAATCACAAACCATACACCAACATGCCGAGTTTTCGTCAACCATAGAGTTGCAAAGAACGTTTGAAGCGTTTATCTCAAACCAACCCAAGGATGTCAAAAGGACAAATGGCTATCACAGACATGTCTACTCTGAAACCTGTGTAAAATATATGGAGGAAGATGGAAAGCATCTAACTAACGGGTAGAGGATTACCATCAGAAGTTTTTACATAGTCAATTCTTCATCAAGAATCTGCAAACGTGTCCCCACAAAGAGCAGATGTAGCGAAAGCTGCTGCCAGCAGCATGTAGCCACTCTGAGAGTGACAGCGATTTTCTGTGGAACATTGTGTCTTCCAGTGAAGACACATTTCACAGTTCTTGAACTCTCAACAGACATAACGTGAGAATACGAAGTTCACATCATGGTACAACAGCCACTTACACAGAAAGCATTTTATAAATCGCGTGAGCTCTTATTTTACTGAAGTATGACTGTGATCGTATTGACAATGGCTCATTTACCACATTCAAAACTAAGTTTCTTCTCCAGAAGTCACTATAAATATTGTACAAAACAATGTGGATTACAAATCATTAATTGTAGGCCACATAAAGCTGTAATTACGTGTTGCAGCAACTTATAATAATGGTCGCCGGTCCTGTTCTTACGTACTTTACAGGAAGTAAAAAAATAGCAATTATTAAAACCAAATCATCAATTAATAGCTAATTGTAGGCATCAACTATTTACTAAGGAAGGTACTGAACCAACTTTTACGTGTAATGTTGATTATGTACCGGCCGTTGTGGCCGAGCTGTTCTAGGCGCTACAGTCTGGAACCGCGAGACGGCTACGGTCGCAGGTTCGAATCCTGCCTCGGGCATGGATGTGTGTGATGTCCTTAGTTTAGTTAGGTTTAAGTAGTTCTAAGTTCTAGAGGACTGATGACCTTAGCAGTTAAGTCCCATAGTGCTCAGAGCCATTTGAACCATTTGTTGATTATGTGCTTTACTGTGAAACACTATTCAGAAAATCTCCCCTCACTTTAATGGACACTGCAGCCCACGTTACTTTACATACATGCCTCTTAAACACAAGTACAAATAAATGAAAAATGCTTGTCCCAACGTTGCTGCAATAATGAAACATTACGCAGTAGGAAATATTCTTTTATCTTGAGAATTTTTAGAATAGTACTGTCAGAATTAATTTACTTTAGGGTTATTGATTCTATTACAGCATGATGCAACAGATAAAATTTGTGATTCTTTTTAACTAGACAGAACTTTTAAGTTGTTTCTCATTATAAATCAAATTTCTGACAGTCTTCATTACGAAAGTAAGACAATTTTTCCTTAAAATTATGACACTAAGATAACTTTTACGACTTGGGCCAGGAACCTACTGCAGGCAGCATGACTTTGGCCAATAACAGCCTGTATGCAAATACAAATTGTACTATATAGATAGAAGAACACACAATAAATACTAGCCCACATTGTTTGCAATACTAAAGAAACCAGTTCGTTGGCTGGAGGCATTGATGTGACATTAATATGTTGGCTTTGTCAAGTATTGTGTAGTTTCAGCACCAGCATTTTCAAGGCTCACACATAGCACTTCTAATTAACACATTACAAGGAGCGCTGTTGAAACGTTCCACACCTACAATACCGGAGCCAGCGACCACACAGGAAGGTATTTCCATGGAATTGTATAGATTTTAACCTCGTATGCGGTCAGAGGTATGTTCCCTTTGACGACTGAGTACTGACTGGCGCTTTGAGTTCAGTTGGCGCGCTCTCCCCACGCTTTCCACTTTTTCCATCGGCGCATATTTGCCTCCTAAACACAGAGGGATTTGCCTCCAGCTTTTGCGATCCTGTAGTTTCAATTCTATTGACCCTATACATGGACTAGCAGCCATACAATATTTTCATAGAGTACTTTATATGTATGCATATCCCAGGAGTGCCTGGCGGGGTAGCCGCGCTGTCTCGGACGCATTGTCACGGATAGCGCGTCTCCCCCCGTCGGAGGTTCGAGTCCTCCCTCAGGCATGGGTGTGTTTGTTGTAAATTAGTGTAAGTTAGATTAAGTAGTGTGTAAACCTAGGGACCGATGACCCCAGCAGTTTGGTGCCACAGAAACTTACCACATATTTCCAAATGTCCTATCCCAGGAGTAAAGGTCAATATTCAGATATATGACACGAATGATAATTCGAAAAATAGTTCCAGTAAACATTGGCTCTAAAACGCGTACCTTAAGGGACATGAGCACTTCTTCAAGTAAACATGGTTCTAGAATGCCATATCTTATGAGCTACGGCCTATTGATTATTTACGATAATGTGAAACGTCTCTCCTACTGTCCCAGGATTCATGGCTCTTAAACTATGCAGTTTATGGCCTATGTTTACGAGACAACGTTTTCTTGTTTTGCCCCACACTACCTTCTACCAAAACAACGAAAGCAAACAGCTGGCAACAGAACAGATTTGTTTCACATTATCGAAGATGAAAAATTATCTTAGCTCTAAAGTATGCATTCTATAGGCCATCTATATTAGAATTTTTGCTTCGAATGATCGTTTCTGTAATATCCCTGAATATTGTTTATTCCTCCTCGGAAACACTGAAGCGCCAAAGAAACCTGTATAGGCAAGCGTATTCAAAGACAGAGGTACATAAACAGGCAGAACACGGCACTGCGGTAGGCAACGCCTGTGTAAGACAGAAAGTTTCTGACGCACTTGTTACATCGGTTACTGAAGATACAATGGCAGGTTATCTAGATTTTAGTGAGTTCGAACGTGGTTTTATAGTCGGCGTAAGAGCGATGGAACACAGCATCTCCGAGGTAGCAATGAACTTCGGATTTTCCCGTAGTACCATTTCACGAGTGTACCGAGAATATCAGGAGTCCGATAAAACATCAGATCTCCGACACTGCTGCTACCAGAGAAAGATTCTGCAAGAAAGGGACCAACGACGACTGACGAGAATCGTTCAACGTGACAGAACCTGCAATTCTTCCGCAAATTGCTGCAGATTTCAATGCTGGGACATCAACAAGTGTCAGCGTGAAAACCATTCAACGGAACATAATCGATACGAGCTTTTGGAGCCGAGTGCCCACTCGTGTAGATGACTGCACCACAGAAAGCTTTGTGTCTCACTTGGGCCTTTCAACACCGACATTGGACTGTTGATGACTGGAAACATGTTGTCTGATCGAACGGGTCTCGTTTCAAATTGTATCGGACGGATGGTCGTGTACGGGTATGGAGAAAACCTCATGAGTCTATGGACCCTGCATGTTAGCAGGGGACTGTTAAGGTTCGTGGAGGCTCTGTAATGTTGTGGGGCGTGTACAATTGGTGCGATATGAGACACCTGATACGTCTACATACGACTCTGGCTGGTGATACGTACCTAAGCACCCTGTCTGATGACCTGCATCCATTCATGTCCATTGTGCATACCGACGTACGTGGGCAATTCCAGCAGGACAATACGATACCCCACACATCCAGAATTGCTACAGAGTGGCTCCGGGAACATTCTTCTGTGTTTAAACACTTCTGCTGGCCACCAGACTCCCTAGATATGAACATTATTGAGCATATCCGGGATGCCTTGCAATTTACTGTTCAGAAGAGATCTCCATCCTCTTGTACTGTTACGGATTTACGGACAGCGCTGCAGGATTCATGTTGTCAGTTCCCTCCAGCACTACTTCAGACATTAGTCGAGTCCATGGCACGTCGTGTTCCGGCACTTCTGCGTTCTCACGCGGCCCTCACGGTATTAGGCGGAAGTACCAGTTAGTATTCAGTAGTTAGCACAGTTAGAACATCTGGCTCTTCACTGTATTTAGTACAATATCTGAAATAACGTGGCGTGGATCTGAGACGGGACTTGGGTACCAGCCCGATATTCACCTAATGGATGTAGGAAACCGCCCTAAAACCACTTCCAACCTGGGTGGCACGAACGCCCTCGTCGTTATTCCGGCGCGCCTCTCCGTTCTGTTAGCGGGCGCTTCAGCGCGCATGGCTATCCAGGCTAATCGATAAGGCTAGAAGTTAAAAAGGTTCAAATGTGTGAATTTCTAAGGGACCAAACTGCTGAAGTCTTCGGACCCTAGACCTACACACTACTTAAACTAACTTAAAGCAACTTTTGCTAAGAAGAACACACACAGCCATGCCCGAGGGAGGACTCGAACCTCCGGTGGGAGGGGCCGTGCAGTCTGTGACAGGGCTAGAAGTAGACCTGACGGCAGAGGGAACTCAGTAAGACCACGTGTCAGTTCTAAGAAATACACGTTGTTTCCTTGCGGTGCAAGCAAGCGAAGTGATATTCGAGTATGCGATCATGGACAGTCTCAGTGGCGTCATTGAATTCATTGACAGCGAGATGGTGTGAGAAGTGACAGTGAAGACGGTGGATAAGGTGACGGAACGTGCGAGGCAAATATCTGCAATGAGTAAG
The DNA here is from genome assembly GCF_023897955.1 of Schistocerca gregaria. Lineage (NCBI taxonomy): Eukaryota > Metazoa > Arthropoda > Insecta > Orthoptera > Acrididae > Schistocerca > Schistocerca gregaria. The sequence goes on from NC_064931.1 coordinate 362,004,516, forward strand.
TTGATGGTGCGCTAATAGCTGTATGAAGGATTCAATGATGATTAAAGCATCTACATCAGAGAAGAAGAAGTGAAGGCACACAAAATCTATCCTGACGACGACAAGGATAAATGCGTAATTAGGCAGCGATTTTATGAATAATGCAGGGAACTACCAACTTTCCGAAAGCTTCCCAGCATTTAGTGCATCGAACTGGTCTCTAACACTAGTAAATAACCTGTGAGAGAAAGTTCTCTCCGTAGTGTTTGACTTTAAAGTAGTTTCAGAATACAGGAGTGTCATGTGCGGACGAGATGATATACTTTTAAAAAGGGCAAACTACATTAAATTTTTTTACGGAAACTGACGCACCACAATTGAACTGACCAGCGTTTTATGAGACGAAACGTGGAGTCATACATATTATTCTATGACTAGAAATTGTCACAGTGATAGTCCATGACGAGTATTGTCACATAATTATGTCGGTCGATGTTTAATTGTTGTGGTATTCAGGGCACGAATACATAGATGTGCAGCATGTGAAAGCACCCCGCTTGAAAGACTACTGGCGTGACGCAATTACTATCTCTCGTCCCACTTTCTGAAGTGTAAATACGACGATGATGGCACTGTGTACACGTAATATATGACGGGTATATATTCCAGTATGGGTGTTGGGTTGCATTTTGGACCACAACAAAGTTAAGGAATTACGAGCCGAACTCGGTGTATTATTCTCAGTGAGGTCTTGTTAAGGAAACTTACAAAGCTTCTAGTAGCAGTTACTAAAGTTGTTGGAAAAAACCTACTATAGCACCGCAAGAGATTATTTACCAATAGATTTAAACACTAGATGAACGCAATACAAAATAATAGATCTCTATAGGTGGATAGATAACTATAGGTGTCGTGTGACTGGTACCTGACGAAGTGGAAACGTCAGTATCCCCGTATAAAAGAACATGAAACACTCCTTTTAACATCTGCTTGAGAATTATTCGAAGCCCCTTTTAAGCAAGAGAAACAAGAGGGTTGAACTGACATTGACCGAGCAGTGATACACAATTCCCATTGGCTGCAACGCTTGTTCATTCATTGCCTTTATTTCACTTGAAAATCCTGTAAGCTATAGAATTCTTCTGAACGGCGATTGTGGCTAGACTTTAGAAACTTAAGCAGTTTTCATGCACACACTAGAGTTTGTATTTGTAACCATCACTACTGCGCCTCCATTCTGGGATTCCATTCTTGTACACAGCCAGTTTTACACAGCCCATTCATACCGCACCGCTATTGTTTGCTTTAAAGAATAGGCGTCACTCTCCCAGCTTACTCCTTTTGAGGCTCTTTGAACAATGGGTGGCCAGTCACTGTGGAGGCACAATTAAAAGTTTCGGACACTGATGCGGCCGCGTTCGTGCCGCAGCCACTAGCGGCAGTTCAAGCTTTGTGAAATAGATTACGGGTACCTCAGCAACAAACTAACTTACGCAACCTACAAGTACCGTACATAGACAATAAAGCTAGAAATACTATAAACGAAATTTTGCTAGATGATAAAGTCTTCCATTCTTTTATAACTTACAATTTTTCGCAGCATCTGTCACACCCTACGCACTCTTCCGAGGCTATCTTGAAGGCACCGGCATCTTTTCTTTTCTTTTCTCTTTTCTTTTAATGTCTGTCAAAAATTACGACAGAGACGCAAAGGACAGCCAAAACAAGAAAAACTCCTGCTCAGTTAAAGGAACTCTTCAGAATTTCCCTGGAATGGAAGAACACGAATATATAGAAAGCCTTTAATCAGAAACGCGGTGCTGAGTCATTTCGACGGTGAATGAGACGTTTCACTGCTGTAGCTGTTTAGTAAAAGCTTATAAAAGTCAGCTCGCTCCGTAGATGGTGCAGCCCTGGTATCTTGACTTCTAAAAAGCCTCCGGTACAATTCTGTTACACGAACAAAGTATACACTTAAGCAATGATGGAACACGTAAGCACATGACTTTCTCCTAGACCGAATATACAGGGTAAGTCACTAACTAATGCCATCAAGAATAACTCCGAAAGTATTACAGTAGCTGAAATGTTTGTGGGATAAATGTGACATGGGACAACGAGGGCCATAATATTGCGTTGGGTTTTCGTTATTATTTTTTGTTATTATTGCCCCTGTTGTCCCAAGCGACTTTTGTCCCTTAAACTTCTCAGCTCCTATAATACTTTCAGAGTTATTATTGGGGGCAACAGTTAGTGACCCACTCTCTATGCGTGGCTATTAATGGGGAAACTAGGTAAAGCTTAAACACGGACATAAAAAAGGTAGGGTTAACACTAGTTCACAGAAGTCCTGAAGATAGACGTTGACAGTGGATATTGTAACACAGACACAGTCCCTTTGACTGTTCAGAGATGTCACTAAACCTACTAAATAAGTAAACAACCATGGATGAGCAGATGGAGGGGGTCATACAGCCGATCGGTTCCAATCATTCCCCCAGGAAGGACGTACACGGCTCGTGTTGCTTGTAGTTCAACCATTCCTAGATAGACAACACCGTGGTTCGATCGCATCCGCATTGTCACTTTGTGCCAGAAAGAGCTCTCAACAAGGGAAGTATCCATTCATGCCGGAGTGAACCAAAGCGATGTTGTTCGGACATAGAGGAGATACAGAGAGACAGGAACTGTCGATGACATGCATCGCACAGGACCCTCAAGGGCTACTACTGCATTCGATGACCGCTAACTGCGGATTATGGATCGGAGGAACCCTGACATCAACGCCACCATGTTGAATAATGCTTTTTGTGCTGACACAGGACGTCGTGTGCGCAGTAGGCTGCATGATGAGAAACTTTCCTCCCGACGTCCATGGTGAGATCCATCTTTGCAACCACGACACAATGCAGCGCGGTACAGATGGACACAACGACGAATGGACCGCTCAGGATTGACATCACGTTCTCTTCACCGATGAGTGTCGCGTATGCCTTCAACCATACAATCGTCGAAGACGTGTTTGGAAAATACCCGGTCAAGCTGAACGCCTTAGACACACTGTTCAAAGAGAGCAGAAAAGTGGAGGTTCCTGCTGCGTTGGGGTGGCATTATGTGGGGCCGACGTACGCCCATGGTTGTCATGGAAGGCGCCATAACGGCTGTACGGTACGTGAATGCCATCCTTCGACAGGTAGTGGAACCGTATCGGCCGCATATTGGCGAGGCATTCGTCTTCATGGACGACAATTCACGTCCCCACCGTGCACATTTATGAATGAATGACTTCCTTCAGGATAACGACATCGCTCGACTAGAGTGGCCAGCATGTTCTCCAGACATGAACCCTATCGAACATGCCTGGGATAGACTGAACAGGGCTGTTTATGGCTGACGTGACCCACCAACAACTCTGAGGGATCTGCACCGAATCGCCGTTGAGGAGTGGGACAATATGGACCAACAGTGCCTTGATGAACTTGTGGCCAGTATGCCACGACGATTACAGGCATGCATCAATGCAAGAGGACGTGCTACTGGATATTAGAGGTACCGATGTGTACAGCAATCTGGACCTCCACCTCTGAAGTTCGCGCTGTATGGTGGAACAACATTTAGTGTGTGGTTTCCATGAGCAATAAAAAGGGTGGAAATGATGTTTGTGTTGATCTCTGTTCCAATTTTCTGCACAGGTTCCGGAACTCTCGGAACCGAGGTGATGTAAAACTGTTTTTCATGTGTGTAGCTTCCCGATAATCTCAATGTTAAGACTGTTAACGTATAGCATACTGGTAAGTGATTTAGCAGACAACGTTTTGTAGGTATCGGATGTTGTTAGCAGCCAAAGCAGTTCTATACCCAGTGGTGAGAGCGTTTTGAAATGGTTCTAAATACAGAAGGGTAAGCGAATATCGTTTGACTACGAGGTTGGAGTAGTCGTTAGAATCAGTCACAGTAGTCATCTATGTCCGCAAATCTTAATGAGCTGCTACTACACCTTAACGCGCAGCGCTTTGTCTTAGTATTAACAACCGCTGGCATGGTACAATGGCCTGATTTGAAGTGGTGTCTATGATTGTTTGGGCAAATTTTGGCTGTACCACAATCTCCTACGAGACACGAAGAGCTAAAATACGACAACATAGAGAACAAAGTTCACACGATTCACAGGCAGAGGGTGCACGTGAGTTGCCTCTCTTAGGTTACCTTACGACCACAGCAACAGGAACAGGAAGGTCGTCTGCCCAATAAAATAAGTTTACAAAATCATGAAAGCAATGGACGTTGTTCTTATGTACTTTTATTGCCCCCAATCGTCGTCTCAAGTAGCAATGATTTCACAGATGGCGACGTGGATTACATTATTGCGAAAGACATGCCGCACTGTTCCTGTTTATGTACAATAAAGTTTCACGGAGATTTAATGTTTGACGTCTGGCTCCTTCAGAAACAGGAACTACAGTGGATTACATCATTGCGAAAGACATGCCGCACTGTTCCTGTTTCTGTACAATAAAGTTTCACGGAAATTTAATGTTTGACGTCTGGCTGCTTCAGAAACAGGAACTACAGTCTGCTTTCCACTTAAAAACTATTACACTTTACAGAATGAGATTTTCACTCTGCAGCGGAGTGTGCGCTGATATGAAACTTCCTGGCAGTTTATTACACTTTACTTTACCATACAGACTGCATCCATAGATGGCGAATTGTTAAAAGTTCCACATGATCCTTCATTACGATGTTAGTTCAAAAAATGGTTCAAATGACTCTGAGCACTATGGGACTTAACTTCTGAGGTCATCAGTCCCCTATAACTTAGAATTACTTAAACCTAACTAACCTAAGGACATCACACACATCCTTGCCCGAGGCAGGATTCGAACCTGCGACCGTAGCGGTCGCGCGGTTCCAGACTGTACCTCCTGGAACCGCTCGGCCACTTTGGCCGGCGATGTTAGTTTCATACCTGAATCAGTACTACCGAAATTTGCTGACGTACATACAGAGCGCAATGACCCATTAAGCTGACAGATAAAAATCGCTAAATAAAGCTTGCTTGGTCAGAATGATATGTCAGAATCATGAAAATGAAAGACAATTGTCGTTAGTCGCCGAGAGCATATAGTACGTAACGCCGGTTCTGGGGACGTGAATTGTGTAGATGTTGTCAACGGTTTCTCAACGAATTACTGACCAACCATAATAGGGGAGGATTTGTCTAAAGAGGAAACTGGAATTCAGCTGGATAGTCACATGTGATTTCTCAGAAGTGCCGAAAACAAGCATTGTTCTCACTTCGTCGACGGTGGTGTGAAAGAAAGTAGCAGTCCCATGAAACAGTTGAAGAAGTTCGTGAAACTATCAACGAATTCACAGGAACCACCATTTTCAGTACAGCTGCATGACCTTCTCATGTTGATACATCGGTATACAGCACAGGAAAGCTGTGGCGAATAAAAGTGTAAGAGTAAAAGAGATATAATTTCTACGTTGAGCATTATGGTTATCAAACTTTTATTTTCTTGACTGAATACAAGAGTATATAGGAAAGCATGCACGGATTCGCCTTTCCATGGTCGTAACTAGTGGATGCGAATGTCATACGAAGCGCAGGCTGGCGATAAACATTGCTGGAACTATCTCAGCCAGGTGGTAATCCATTAACTGTCAAGCTTAAAAGAACAGGAGGAACAGCCTTTGGCCTGCTATGGACAAGTGTCGGGATGATCCAGCCCCAAACGCCAGCTGGACGGCGTATTTACGTTCAGGACACCCAAACTTTATTCAGATTGATAAATGTATCGCGGTCCTGTTTTAGCCGAGAGGAAAATGAGGTGAATTTTGTGATGCAACCAAGTAACTTTCAACGTTTGTAACTGTTGAATTGCTACACCTGCTTTGCCAAAGGGAGCAAAATTTTACAGATAACCATCGGTTTGAAATGCATCGTTATTGAGTCACAGTCATAAAATGACAGACAATCAGTGACAAGCGCACAGAAATGTCTGAATTAAAACTAACTTGCGTGGAACGAGCCTTCGAAGAGGACTTCAGTGAAATGACATGTGTGGAACACGATCAAAGAGTAACAAAGTAACAGAGCCACGAATCATTGGTTCGCAGTCCGTAGAAGAGGTCCCAGTAACGTCTGCACCTATTCTATGAAACGTAAATAAACGAGTAACTCAGGCGCGTTTTGTGAGTTTGTTGTTGTGATTGCCGTATCAAGTGCCGAAGATGTTGTCCTTGAACCCTGACACAAGCTCTGGATCGACAGTTCTGTACTTTGAATTTCATCTGAATCTCCCTCAGACTACACCCGTGTTATACGGCATGTTATGTCTTCGGGAGTCATCAGCGTTTCCGTGTAAACCTTCTGCTTTAATTGTCCCTATAGACGAAAGTCCAGAGGTGTCAAATCTGCTAAGACTACTGACATTTTAAGTGTCCCGAACGAATGAGCCTACGACTTCCTAGTGATCTGTTAACAGAGTCTGTAATGATCTGTGTGGGTTGGGTGGCACATCCGTCATGTTTCCACAACATGAATTGCGTCGCGTTCAGTTATGTCTTCGAACAACTACGGCAAGGGTATCTGTTTGGAATCCGAAAAGAAACTGGTGTCGGTATCAGTATTCTAATACAAAGACATGTAAACAGTCAGAATAAGGTGCTGCGGTCGGCAACGCCTGTGCAAGACAACAAGTGTCTGACGCAGTTGTTAGATCGGTTACTGCTGCCACACTGGCAGCTTGTCAAGATTTAAGTGAATGTAAACGTGGTGTTATAGTCGGTGCATGAACTATGGGACACAGCATCTACGAGGTAGCGATGAAGTGGGGATTTTCCCCTACGATCATTTCACGACGGTAGTGTGAATATTTAATCTCTGACATCACTGCGTTCAGAGAAAGATCCTGCAAGAAAGGAACCAACGACGACTGAAGAAAATCGCTCAATCGTTCAACGTGACAGAAGTGCAACCCTTCCGCAAACAGTTGCAGAGTTCAATAATGGGCCATCAACAAGTGTCAGCGTGCGAAACATCATCGATACGGGCTTTCGGCGCCTAAGACCCTCTAGTGTACCCTCGCTAACTGCACGATACAAAGCTTTGCGCCTCTCCTGGGCCCATCAACACCGACAGTGCACGGTTGATGACTGGAAACATGTCTGATCGGACGGGTCTCGTTTCAAACTGTATTGGGCGGATGGATGTGTACGGGTTTGAAGACAATCTCATGAATCCACGCATCCTGCATGTCAGGAGGGGACTGTTAAAGGTGGTGGAAGCTCTGGAAAGGTGTGATATGGGACCCCTCATACGTCTAGATACGAATCTGACAGGGGACACGTATGTAAGCATCCTTTCTGATCGCCTGCATCCATTAATGTCCATTGCGCATTCCGACGGACTTGAGCAATTCCAGCAGGACAGTACTACACCCTGCACATCCAAAATTGCTACAGAGTGGTTCCAGGAACACTCTTCTGAGTTTAAGCACTTGCTCTGGTCACCAACTCCCCAGACATGAACATTATTGAGCATATCTGGGATGCCTTACAACGTGCTGTTCAGAATAGATCTCCACCCCCTCGTACTTTCACAGATTTATGGACAGCCTTGTGGAATGAATGGTGCCAATTCTGTCCAACACTACCTCAGAAATTAGTCGAGTCCATGCCACGTCGTGTTGCGGCACTTCTGCATGGGCGGGGGTCCTACACAATATTAAGCAGGTGTACCAGTTTCTTTGGCTCTTCAGTGTGCATCCCTGTATTTGTGATTAGCACTGGCGTAGCGTGGTCTCAAAGGTTGGGGAGACTCTGGAGCTATTATCGGGAGACAAATAATACAATAAACAATAATTTAAACAAACTTAACAAAATGCATCACACAAAACAACAACAACAACAACAACAACTACTACTACTACTACTACTACTACTACTACTACTACCACCACAACAACTACAACTACCACTAATGATAATAATAATAATAATAATAATAATAATAATAGTAATAACTAACTTGTTCAATAAACGATGACAGATTTGGAGAACTCCAGCCGCAAGAGAAGAATCACTTATATTTTCTTGTGCAACGGGCCTGTCTTTTTTTTCCGCGAATAAGTCTATAACTCGGTCTTATCTCTCCAAATAGTGTCTTTTCTATTGCTAACGTGCTGAAACGCGACATCTGGATGTTGGATATTGAATTTCTTAAATAATTCTACACTCTTTTAAGAGTACTCATGCTTCTTTCACTTCTTGCTTAGTTGCGGGTAGGGTCAAAACCCAACGTAGGAACTTCGTTGTTTCTTCATAAATGGAGTCCAAATCATTGTTGACAATGTAATTTAAGAGGATCCTTGGAGTTAAGTGAATTTTTTCATCAAGGTATGTGTTACACAGTTCATTTTCAAGTTGTTATTGTTTGAAAAATGGTACTGTTCTAATAAGTGAAGCAGTTTCTACTTTGGGAATTATTTTTGATGGTTTGGGAAACACTTTTCGTTCAAAAGTTCAACAAACTGAGTCTGGCGAAAGTCTTGAAATTTTCCTTCCATCTGAACAATTTGCAAAACCAGTACCTCCTAAGTTAGTGCTCTCAGAGACGTTTTTTGAGTGTCACAGAATGATAAGTTGCCATTCAAACTAACGCTGCATTTAATGCATTCATCAACGAATGTTTTTGCCTCCTTAGTTGTCTTAAGTTTCTCAAAACAGTTCTTATTTCATCGTGGCAAGCAATTATACTGACAGATTTTGACTGAAGGACATTAAAAAGATGATTAACATAAACAAAGCACGCTCGGCAGAAGCAAAGCAAGTAGACAAAAGTATGATCATCCATCCGTCGTTTCATATCACAGCACAGCTCAAAGATTCTAGGTCCACTGAGAGTCTGTATCATCAATTATATAATTAAAAACACTATATAGCTCTGAGGTAAGACTAGATATTGTCAAAACTGTCCTGGAACGAATGTTCCAGCGAGTATTGCTTGTATGTGGCAGTTTAAATCCTTTCTCAGTTAACAATAAAGCTCGTTTTTATGATTTGCTGAAAAACGAATGGAATGTAGTAAAATCACTTACAAACATGCGTACTCGTCGTATGATTTTGGAGGCATGCAACAGTACCAAATTTAGGTGGTGTGCGTTACAATGAATAAACAACGCATAGGGACAGAACTGGTTCATCATTTTAGTCCTCTTTCTCTGCCCGCCATTACTGAAGCGCCATCATTTGTTTGACTAACCACTTTTCCTTCCACATTCCATTCTTTCAATACTGCATGAATAATGTTTGACAAACCTTCAGCAGTTTTATCTTCAGAAACATCGCAAAATCCAACGAATCTTCCCTCAATTTTGTCTGCAATACAATGTCTGAATATTACACTCGTTTGACTCTAGCATTACACGTCTAATGCTTCATCAGCCTGAATCGAAATGCAATAGCAGTTCTGAATTTCAGCTTTTATTTTCTCGTTAACTTCTAGAGTTATCACTTCTATTACATCATTCCGTATACCTGGGGAAGTTCCTTTAAAGGTTGAAAATGATGAGGGATGATCTCGGATTAAATGCTCTCCTTGAGCTAGTAAATCCAATGATTCCAGATAGTTACCTTGTTGCTGGAGGATTCCTGTTCTCGATTGCCGTGAAAGGCTAGTTCTGCTTTACAAAGAAATACAAACGCCTGAATAAGACGAGCCAATATTCTCGTGTTGGATGCAACTTCTTAGTTGTATTTCATTGCTGTCAGGCTAGCGGCTTCAGAAAGTTTTATCTTTTGCGCAGTAACTGAAATGATCCTTTGTTCTGCAGGTGACGTTTTGATATCTGGTACTTTTGTGTTTTCGTGTCAAAGTCCTTCATTGTACAAATGCCCTCATTGAACCATTCTCTTTCCCCCCAAACAGAAGACATATATAACAATACAATATCTTATTGGCTGCATTCGCAGTCAGCCAAGTATACTTTTCGTACCAGGCTGTCTGAAAAGAGCGTTTTCGTTTGGCTTCACTTAAAACTACACTGAGTATAGGAGTAGATAGTTTGTCCTTCAATTCACATTGTTTTTCTTACGTTAATGTAGAAAAATCGATTTAAAAAAAAAATTTGTAAGGTGTTCAGTTGCTGACTCACTCATGTGGGCGACACAACGAAAATATATACTAAAATCACACAAAAATGACTATGAATACAAACCGCTCGACTTTTCACTTCCGCGTTAAAAACCAGCATAGAAGCGTTAGAGACTAGTCTCGATACCTGCTATCAAATGCAGCCCACCAGCCTTCGTAGAAGAGGGGAAGAGGAGGGGAGCCAAGAATGCCACTAAAGCGAAGGCGCACACAGCCAGCTAAGGGGAGGTAGAGACTGAGAGCAGTCGAGTCTCAAGCAGGCAACTATACCAATCCTCGGGGTGAAACGCGGGCTACAAAACTGATGTCTCCGCACATTTAGAGCTCTTATTTGAATGTTGTTTATGCTTTTGTTATGAATTAATATTGCATCTTTTTAAACACGAATGCAGGGGAAGCTAAGTCTCAAAGTCTCCCCTAACGTTATGCCACTGTCACTGGGAATTTTAAAACAGGCAAGGCTGTGAGACGTTCTTGAACACGCGTGCTGTTGTCAAGAGTAGGTGCGGCGCTGCCGGCGCCTGTTTTGATAGCCTGGAGGGCAAGTCGGCCCGAGCTGGTCGTAGCATAGTAACCGCACGAGTCTCGCAGCGTCATCAGTGAACGGCGTCACCCTATGAGCCTCAGTGATTGGCGAACAGGCTGAGTATGAGAATTACGAACATCACAGGAATGCGGCTAGCAGATAAACCCTTATTTTGGCGGCGTGATCAGGAAAACCTGAGCGTCTGGCCGTTAGCGTGAAAAATGGAGGGGTAGCCACCACCGTTGAACTCAGTGTTTAGAATGGATACCAAATAAGACTAAACCCAACGGATACTGAACCCAACTGATTAAAATGAGCGTATGGGTGAAAACACGCCCTAAATCGGAAAAGTAGTTTTTTGGTATAAAAAGAAATTTCAAAAGTAAAATCCCAATACTCCTTAAGAGATTTTCACAGACGTAATGTCTGCGGAGTCTTGCTGAGTCTTTCTGAGTACTTATTAATGGTCTATCATAGTAGATTTTTATAAATGGTTCCACTCATAAAAACCTTTTCACATAAATAATAAATAAAATACTGAAAGTAGCGACAGGATTGCGAAATGGACACAAATAGGGAATTAGGAATGTACTTAGTTTTAATTGGTTATATTTATTAGTAACTGAACAATGTAAAGTATTGTTTATCTTAAAAAATCGTTATTTATGTACAAACTGTTCTTCATAGGGCAAAACCAAGAACAACAACATAAAGTTGAGGAAATGTATGTGTAATCTGATGAACGATATATGTACGTATCATTTAAGTTGTAGTTCCAAATATGTTGTGAAAGTCGAAAGTGCGTACGCTTCACTTGCATCAAGGCAAGGGCTTAAATTGGGGACAGCCAGCTTGCGCACGGCACTTTATACTTTTGCTTTGTTTTCGATTGGCAGTCGGGTTTGAGATCTGTGACACCGAGTACGTATGCGGTGCAGCAGGTAGTATTGTATGTGACTCAAAATACTATATTTGTAAGTGTTAAGTCGTGGATTTCTGATATTCACGCGTGTTGCTAGTGAATACTCTGAAATATTTACATTGTGTGAACTCTGAATCTTTCACGCTAGGCGATCTGTTCCGAACCCTGAAACTTTTCTGTGGCAGTTATTTGAGAATGATTTGCACTAGAAATTTAGCTAGTTCACAATATGGAACTTTAACGTTAAATATGTGCTAAATGAACATCGAGTATTTCCTGAAATTTTTCCGGGAGTTAACGTTGACGTGACATATTGTCCCATTTTTTTTTAGTCCTCGCACAGACATTAATCAACTAAATGATAATCCTTTACTAATCTGTAATGAGCGTTACAGTGATTGAATGAACTCAGTTTTTCTGAAAATTTAAAATACTGTGGGTAGTGAACATTATTTTTCACCGCAAATTCTTGTCTATATTTATTTAATCTTTGTGACTGGATTTTTTTAGGGTTAATGCCAAAATTTCGGTAGTTGGTCTCTAGACTGCAGCATAGCCAAGTTTTCGAAATCAAGCCACATGTTCATGTTGTGTTGGCAGAAGAGCCAACACCGTATTACGAATGGAGGCCGAAATGCAAGCGTATTAGCTCACGCAGGCTGGCGTGAGGAGGGAAGAACTACACTGACGTGACGTCTGGAACATGACAAGGAATGAGAATTCAGAAAGAGGACATAATTAGTTTGATACTTAACTTTAATCCATTAATGAGGAACGTCGCTCTGGACGGTACATGATTCACAATATTATCTGTTCAGAAGACATATAGTAACTGAATATGTCGCCTTGCTAGGTCGTAGCAAATGACGTAGCTGAAGGCTATGCTAAACTGTCGTCTCTGCAAATGAGAGCGTATGTAGGCAGTGAACCATCGCTAGCAAAGTCGGCTGTACAACTCGGGCGAGTGCTAGGGAGTCGTTCTAGACCTTCCGTATGGCGGTGCTCGGTCTGCAATCACTGATAGTGGCGACACGCGGATCCGACGTATACTAATAGCGGCCGATTTTAAGGCTACCACCTAGCAAGTGGGGTGTCTGGCCGTGACACCACAGTTCAGAGGCCCTATATACAGTGAATTTCTACAGTTACAATTTATTATTCATGCAGTTGCACATGGGGGCTCAAAAATTAGAACTTTACTGAACAATTATCTTGTGGACTCAACAAAACAGTCAGCAGTTAACAAACAGCTCTCTTAATTCCGTCTCGTCGTGTGTGTTGGTCTTGTTTGGGATCAGCCAGACTTTCATTT